>NC_091284.1:505180914-505903414 GCF_032444005.1 Ranitomeya imitator | reverse complement strand
AAAGTAGCCACCTTTTGCTTTGATGACTGCTTTGCAAACTCTTGGCATTCTCTTGATGAGCTTCAAGAGGTAGTCACCGGGAATGGTTTTCACTTCACAGGTGTCCCCTGTCAGGTTTAATAAGTGGGATTTCTTGCCTTATAAATGGAGTTGGGACCATCAGATGTGTTGTGCAGAAGTCTGGTGGATACACAGCTGTAGTCCTACTGAATAGACTGTTAGAAATTGCATTATGGCAAGAAAAAAGCAGCTAAGTAAAGAAAAACGAGTGGCCATCATTACTTTAAGAAATGAAGGTCAGTTAGTCTGAAAAATTGAGCAAACTTTCAAAGTGTCCCCAAGTGCAGTGGCAAAACCCATCAAGCGCTACAATGAAACTGGCTCACATGAGGACCACCCCAGGAAAGGAAGACCAAGAGTCACCTCTGCTTCTGAGGATAAGTTTATCTGAGTCACCAGCCTCAGAAATTGCAGGTTAACAGCAGCTCAGATTAGAGACCAGGTCAATGCCACACAGAGTTCTAACAGCAGACACATCTCTACAACAACTGTTAAGAGGAGACTTTGTGCAGCAAGCCATCATGGTAAGATAGCTGCTAGGAAACCACTGCTAAGGAAAGGCAACAAGCAGAAGAAACTTGTTTGGGATAAAGAACACAAGAAATGGACATTAGACCAGTGGAAATTCGTACTTTGGTCTGATGAGTCCAAATTTGATCTCTTTGGTTCCAACCACCGTTTCTTTGTGCGACGCAGAAAAGGTGAACGGATGGATTCTTCATGCCTGGTTCCCACCTTGAAGCATGAAGGAAGAGGTGTGATGGTGGGGGTGCTTTGCTGGTGACACTGTTGGGGATTTATTCAAAATTGAAGGCATAAGGCATGGCTACCACAGCATCTTGCTGCGGCATGCTGTTCCATCCGGTTTGCGTTTAGTTGGACCATCATTTATATTTCAACAGGACAATGACCCCAAACACACCTCCAGGCTGTGTAAGGGCTATTTGACCTGGCCTCCACAGTCACCAGACCTGAACCCAATCAAGATGGTTTGTGGTGAGCTGGACTGCAGAGTAAAGGCAAAAGGGCCAACAAGTGCTAAGCATCTCTGGGAACTCCTTCAAGATTGCTGGAAGACCATTCCCGGTGACTACATCTTGAAGCTCATCAAGAGACTGCCAAAAGTGTGCAAAGCAGTCATCAAAGCAAAAGGTGAGTACTTTGAAGAACCTAGAATATAAGACATAATTTCATTTGTTTCACACTTTTTTGTTAAGTATATAATTCCAAATGTGTTAATTCATAGTTTTGATGCCTTCAGTGTGAATGCACAATTTTCATAGTCATGAAAATACAGAAAAATCTTTAAATGAGAAGGTGTGTCCAAACTTTTGGTCTGTATTGTACATTTATGGTAATCTATCTATACCTTGAAGAAGTGTTTTGCATCTGCACTGGTTCCCATATAGCCTGACGTCACTCAGCCTTTTATCGTATAAGTTGATGTGTCTGAAGTGGGGGTGGGGCTGTTTTATCACAAGGTGCATCTTCTGGTAAATTGCGTCCATGTGCATACTTTTCTAAAAACTCATCTGTGAAGAGAAATTATGGCATTGGTAATATGGAACTCTTGGCAATCAAGTGGGCCTTTGAAGAGTGGAATCATTTTCTAGAGGGAGTAGTTAATCCGGTTATGATAATCATGGGTCATAAAAATCTCCTATATCTAGAGTCTGTGAAATGTCTAACACCTTGACAGGTAAGATGGGCATTGTTCTTCACTAGGTTTAAGTTTTATGTCACATATAGACCAGGGAACAAGAAAATTAAGGTGGATGCCTTTTTTCCTAGGAGTGGAGATAATTATGAACTTTTTCCTATACTACAAAAAGGGATGGTTAATAAAGCCACCACTGATCTTCTTATTCAGCATTTTTGGTGGTCAGTGGTACATCAGGATGTTTGGGAGTATGTAGCCACCTGCAGTGTCTATGTGCGTTCTAAAACCTCTCTTGTCCGTGTGGGTCTGTCCAACCACTGGTGAGTCCCAGTAGACTTTGGACTCATTTATTGGTCGATTTTATCACTGATCTACCTGTGTCAGCAGGTAATGCTGTAATTTTGATGTGATGGACAGATTCAGTAATGTCACATTTTATTCCCTTACACGCTTTACCTAATGCCAAGTTTTCATCAGAGAAATTGTAAAATTACATGGGATCACTATTTATATTGTTTCTGACCAGGATGTGCAGTTTATTTGCAAATTTTGGAGAGTGTTTTGCTCTCGTTTGGGGATCCATCTGAGTTTTCTTCAGCATTTCACCTACAGTCTAATGGGCAAACTGAATGGGTTAACCAGAATCTTGAAACTTATCTTAGGTGTTTTGTGTCAGAGAATCAGGAGGACTGGGTGACCTACTTACCTCTATCTGAATTTATGGTAAATAATTGTCATGAGTCTTCTGGTAAGCCCCTGTTTTTCGGGGCATACGTTTTTCATCCTCAGCTCATCTAATTTAATAGGAATCATTCTTTTGGAATGCCCAAGGATGAAAGGTTCTCATCATCAATTACAGTTGTGCTCAAAAGTTTACATAACCTGGCAGAATTTTTGCTTCCTTGGCCTTTTTTCAGAGAATATGAATGATAACACCAAAACTTTTTCTCCACTCATGGTTAGTGGTTGGGTGAAGCCATTTATTGTCAAACTACTGTGTTTTCTCTTTTTAAATCATAATGACAACCCAAAACATCCAAATGACCCTGATCAAAAGTTCACATACCCTGGTGATTTTTGCTTGATAACATGCACAGACATTGACATAAATGAGTTTGAATGACTACTAAAGGTAACATCCTCACCTGTGATCTGTTTGCTTGTAATCAGTGTGTGCATAAAAGCTGAGTGAGTTTCTGGGATCCAGACAGACTCTTGCATCTTTCATCTAGCCACTGACGTTTCTGGATTGTGAGTCATGAGGAAAGCAAAAGAATTGTTAGGGGATCTATGGGAAAAGGTAGTTGAACTGTATAAAACATGAAAGGGATCCAAAGATTTGATAATGCCAGTCAGCAGCGTTCAAAATGTGATTAACAAATGGAAAATCAGGGGCTCTGTAAAAACAAAACCACGGTCAGGTAAACCAACAAAAATGTCGTCCACAGCTGACAGGAAAATTGTTCATGATATAAAGAAAAATTCATAAATAACATCAGCTGAAATGCAGAACTCTCTGAAAACAAGTGGTGTGGCTGTTTCAAGATGCACAATAAGGAGGCACTTGAAGAAAAATGGTCTGCATGGTCATGTTGCCAGAAGAAAGCCATTAATGCACAAATTGCATAAAGTATCTCACCTACAATAAGCAAAACAGCACAGAGACAAGCCTCAAAACTTCTGGAACAAGGTCATTTTGAGTGATGAGACCAAAATTTTACATTCTGGCCACAACCATAAATGATACATTTGGAAAGAGGTGATCAATGCCTATGATGAAAGGGACACCATTCCTACTGTAAAGCACGGAGGTGGATCACTGATGTTTTGGGATGTGTGAGCTGCAAAGGCACAGGAAACTTGGTGAAAGTTGAAGGAAAGATGAATGCAGCACCGTGATCAGCAAATACTGAAGGCAAATTTGCACCCATCAGCCCAGAAGCTACGCGTGGGACGTACTTCTGACCTATGACAACGATCCAACACACAAGTTCCAACACACAAGGTCAAGTCAACCTGTCATTGGCTGCAGCCAAACAGAGTGAAGGTTCTGGACTGGCCATCTCAGTCTCCTGACCTTAATATCATTAAACCACTCTGGGGAAATCTCATGCGCGCAGTTCATGCTAGACAGCCCTGGAATTTACAGGAACTGGAGGCTTTTTGCCAAGAAGAGTAGGCAGCTTTACCGTATGAGAATATTAAAAACATCATCCACAATTACTACAAAAGACTGCAAGCTGTCATTGATGTTCAGGGTCATTTTCATGTTTTCATTTGTCATTATGATTTAAAAAGAGAAAACACAGTAGTTTGCCAATAAAAGGCTTCACCCAACCACTACCCATGAGTGAAGAAAAAGTTTTGGTGTTATCATTCATATTCTATGAAAAAAATGCCAAGAAAGCAAAAATTCTGCCGGAGTATGTAAACTTTTGAGCACAATTGTATGTCTGTGTGGCAAGGGGTTATTGATAATTTGAAGAAGATGGGATCCAAATGTAAGAGAGTGGCTGATCAGAGACATTTGGTGGGCACGGACCTGTGTGTTCATGACTTGGTGTGGTTGTCCTCAAGGAACATTAAGTTGAAGGTTCCCTCTTGGAAACTGGGTCCCAGGTTAAGCGGTCCTTATAAAATTGTGGCCATCATCAATCTTGTAGCATTCCTTCTTGCTTTGCCGCCCACCTTTGGAATCCATAATGTGTGTCATCAATCTCTATTCAAAAAATGTGTTGCATCCTCTGTACCATCACCGGTAAAGCAATCTCCAGTCATTGTGGATGGAAATTTAGAATTTCAGATAGCAAAGATTGTTGATTCTCACTTAGCTCATCGGTTGATTCAGTATCTGCTACACTGAACACGGTCCTGAAGAGAGGATGATAGTACCAGCATCTGACATTCATGTGGCCAGGCTGTTCCAGACTTTTCACGTGGCATACCACGATAAACATGGTTCTGGAGGTCCCTCGTAGAAAGGTGGGTACTGTCATGAGGTTACCGTGACAGAGAGGAGCCAGAAGACCACAGCGTTTGATTTCTCCTACTCCTGCACTGGTTAGAAGCACTTCACTTTAGTATTAAATGGTGTAAATCTTTTAGGTCAGGGCAGGGGTTAATCTGCTCAGTTGAGAGCTCCTGGAGCTAAGGCTATCAGTTGTGCACTTTTAGCCAGTCCCATCTCCTATGTAATCTGTGCCCTTGCTAACACTCATTGTCAGATAGCTTTTGCTGCATGGCTTGAGGTTGCTGTTGGTGGTTATTTGAGTAGGCGGTTGGTAGATTTATCTGGTAGTGTTGCAAGGTTTTGAGTGTATGATAATTCTCTTTTTTCTCCTACTTTGCTTTAACCCTATTCTCCACTCCCCGATGCATACTTCTGTTATATGTGTGTGTACTGTATATTTGTATGTTTAGTATTTTTCATTAACCCTGTTCGTATTACCTTGTTAGTCTAGTTGGTGTATTACGGTACACTACTACTCCCCTCTTTCCTGGGTGGAGGAAGGGTACAGACTGAGGGCGTATTCAGGAGCTAAGGCAAGGTATATGGCACCAGCATCTTCACTATCAAAAGTAACACAGGGAACAGAGTGAGCTAGGATGCCCCCAGTGTTAGGGACAGGGAAGGAACACCTGGTCCAGAGACCCCCAACATCAGAGTCGTGACAGGAGGCTGGGTTTTTATAAATCTGGGAATTTTGCATCATCTGGTCTTTACTAAGATAATAGTGAGCAAACCATAATCCTAACAGGATAATAAAAGGTCTGAAGTCTTGGTCAAAGTTATCTAGGCACACACATTTTCCATTTTGTTATTTTTAGAATATATATTTTATTTTTATTTAAAATACAAATGAAATGTGTCATATTTAGGCCTTTTAGAGATCATTTAATCTTCAACTTGCTTAACTGTTACTAAACTTTTACGTGCCACTGAATATAAATAGTGATGGGCGAGCACTAAAATGCTCGGGTGCTTGTTGCTCGGTCAAGCAAATTGGAATACTCGGGTACTCAGGCAGAACAACGAGCCCAATGTAAGTCTATGGGAAACCCAAGCATTTTTACCGCGATCCTCCCGGGGATCCTTTTAAGGTCTATAAATGTCTGAAAATGATGGAAACACTGCTCAAATAAAATGGGAAAATCATGGGGATCGCCCCTGGAAGCATTCCTGACTCCTAGCTCACAGCTGTAAGCAATGTTGTCAGGGTTTCATGCTATTTTTACAGGTGCACCAAAAAAACATACAAAAATAAAACCAAAATGGATTTTGCTGGTAAATATGTTAAGGTACATCCTTTCCAGGTTAATGACTTGTATATAAGGCAAAATAATTAACCCCAGACCAAAATGGTTCTCCACCACTTGGGCTATGTTCACACACAGTGCTTTTGATGCGTTTTTCAACTTTAACATTGCTTTCAACCAATACAAATGCATTCACTGGGAAAAGTCATTGTAACATTTAACAACCCTAGCTAGCCATGTGGTGTGTGACACATAAGGAGACACATCTTGTTTCATTTCTGAAGGAGGGACTCCTAAAGTCACAAAGCCTATTTTTAGAGGGGCATCAGGTGGCATTAATATTCTTAACCCCTTCCCAACCTGCAACGCCATGTAGGCGTCATGAAAGTCGGTGCCAATCCGACCTGTGACACCTATGTGGCGACATGGCAGGATTGCGTTCCTGCAGATCGGGTGAAAGAGTTAACTTAATTTTCACCCGATCTGCAGAGACAGGGGGAGTGGTACTTCAGCCAGGAGGGGTGGCTTTGCCCCCACATGGCTACGATCGCTCTGATTGGCTGTTGAAGATGAAACAGCCAATCAGAGCAATTTGTAATATTTCACCAGTCAAACTGCTGAAATATTACAATCCAGCCTGTTATGAACCTGGTGGTTAGGAGCACCCGGCACGACCTGATAGTTAAACTCATACAGGACAAGCTCTGGGATGTGGGAGCTCTGCTGACCGCAGCCCCTAATCCTATCACACAACTAGAAATAGCCGTGGAGAGTTCCTGACACTCCCTAGACGCCTCTTCACAGCCTAAGAGCTAGCTAGCCCTAGAGATAGAAAATAAAGCCTACCTTGCCTCAGAGAAATTCCCCAAAGGAAAAGGCAGCCCCCCACATATATTGACTGTGAGTAAAGATGAAAGTCACAAACGCAGAAATGAAACAGGTTTCAGCAAAGGGAGGCCAGACTTACTAAACAGACAGAGGATAGGAAAGGTATCTTTGCGGTCAGCACAAAAAACTACAAAAGACCACGCAGAGTGTGCAAAAAGACCTCCGCACCGACTAACGGTACGGAGATGCCACTCTGCATCCCAGAGCTTCCAGCTAGCAAAGCAAAATCATGATAACCAGCTGGACAAGGAAACAATGAACAAATAATAACTAGCAGGAACTTAGCTTCTGCTGGAGAAGACAGGTCACCAGAAAGATCCAAGAGCGAACTGAACCAATGCAGGAACATTGGCAGCTGGCATGGAGTAACGATCTGAGTGGAGTTAAATAGAGCAGCCAACCAAAGGATAAACCACGTCACCTGTGTAAGGAACCTCAGAAGCAGCAGCTCCACTCACAGCCACCAGAGGGAGTCCATAGACAGAACTCGCCGAAGTACCATTCACGACCACAGGAGGGAGTTCGACAACAGAATTCACAACAGTACCAAAGAGCCATCCTTCTTGGCCACAAAAAAGAACCCTGCTCCCAATGGTGACGACGACGGGCGAATATGACCCTTCTCCAAGGATTCCTTTATATAACTCCGCATAGCGGCGTGCTCTGGCACAGATAAATTAAACAGTCGGCCCTTAGGAAACTTACTACCAGGAATCAAATTAATAGCACAATCGCAATCCCTATGAGGAGGTAGGGCACCGGATTTGGGCTCTTCAAATACATCCCGGTAATCTGATAAAAACTCAGGGACTTCAGAAGGAGTGGAAGGCGAAATTGACAACAATGGAACATCACCATGTACCCCCTGACAACCTCAGCCGGACACAGACATAGATTTCCAGTCCAACACTGGATTATGGACCTGTAGCCATGGCAACCCCAAAACGACCACATCATGCAGATTATGCAACACCAAAAAGCGAATATCCTCCTGATGTGCAGGAGCCATGCACATGGTTAATTGAGTCCAGTACTGAGGCTTATTCTTGGCCAAAGGCGTAGCATCAATTCCTCTCAATGGAATAGGATACTGCAAGGGCTCCAAGAAAAAACCACAGCGCCTGGCAAACTCCAAGTCCATCAAATTCAGGGCAGCGCCTGAATCCACAAATGCCATAACAGAATAGGACGACAGAGAGCAAATCAGAGTAACGGACAAAAGAAATTTAGACTGTACCGTACCAATGGTGGCAGACCTAGCGAACCGCTTAGTGCGCTTAGGACAATCGGAGATAGCATGAGTGGATTCACCACAGTAAAAACACAGCCCATTCCGACGTCTGTGTTCTTGCCGTTCAGCTCTGGTCAAAGTCCTATCACACTGCATAGGCTCAGGCCTATGCTCAGAGAATACCGCCAGATGGTGCACAGCTTTGCGCTCACGCAAGCACCGATCGATCTGAATGGCCAAGGACATAGACTCATTCAGACCAGCAGGCGTGGGAAATCCCACCATGACATCCTTAAGGGCTTCAGAAAGACCCTTTCTGAAAATTGCCGCCAGGGCACACTCATTCCACTGAATAAGCACAGACCACTTTCTAAACTTCTGACAGAACACCTCCGCTTCATCCTGACCCTGACACAAAGCCAGCAAGATTTTCTCTGCCTGATCCACTGAATTTGGTTCATCATAAAGCAATCCAAGCGCCAGAAAAAACGCATCAACATCACGCAATGCAGGATCTCCTGGTGCAAGGAAAAATGCCCAGTCTTGAGGGTCACCACGCAGCAAAGAAATAATGATTTTTACTTGTTGAACGGGGTCAGCAGAGGAGCGGGGTTTCAAAGCTAGAAACAGTTTACAATTATTTTTGAAATTCAGGAACCTAGATCTATCCCTAGAAAATAAATCAGGAATAGGAATTCTAGGCTCTAACATCGGATTCTGAACCACAAAATCTTGAATGTTTTGTACCCTTGCAGTGAGATGATCCACACAAGAGGACAGACCTTGAATGTCCATATCTACACCTGTGTCCTGAACCACCCAAAGGTTTAAGGGACAAGAAAGACAAAACACAGTGCAAAGAAAAAGAAATGGTCTCAGAACTTCTCTTATCCCTCTATTGAGATGCATTAATACTTTGGGCCAGCTGTACTGTTATGAACCTGGTGGTTAGGAGCACCCGGCACGACCTGATAGTTAAACTCATACAGGACAAGCTCTGGGATGTGGGAGCTCTGCTGACCGCAGCCCCTAATCCTATCACACAACTAGAAATAGCCGTGGAGCGTTCCTGACACTCCCTAGACGCCTCTTCACAGCCTAAGAGCTAGCTAGCCCTAGAGATAGAAAATAAAGCCTACCTTGCCTCAGAGAAATTCCCCAAAGGAAAAGGCAGCCCCCCACATATATTGACTGTGAGTAAAGATGAAAGTCACAAACACAGAAATGAAACAGGTTTCAGCAAAGGGAGGCCAGACTTACTAAACAGACAGAGGATAGGAAAGGTATCTTTGCGGTCAGCACAAAAAACTACAAAAGACCACGCAGAGTGTGCAAAAAGACCTCCGCACTGACTAACGATGCGGAGATGCCACTCTGCATCCCAGAGCTTCCAGCTAGCAAAGCAAAATCATGATAACCAGCTGGACAAGGAAACAATGAACAAATAATAACTAGCAGGAACTTAGCTTCTGCTGGAGAAGACAGGTCACCAGAAAGATCCAAGAGCGAACTGAACCAATGCAGGAACATTTACAGCTGGCATGGAGTAACGATCTGAGTGGAGTTAAATAGAGCAGCCAACCAAAGGATAAACTACGTCACCTGTGTAAGGAACCTAAGAAGCAGCAGCTCCACTCACAGCCACCAGAGGGAGTCCATGGACAGAACTCGCCGAAGTACCATTCACGACCACAGGAGGGAGTTCGACAACAGAATTCACAACACCAGCCATGGCCGATGCTGCAATATCATCGGCCATGGCTGGAGACCCCGATCCACCCCACCACCGACTGACAGCGGCGATCTGCCGCTGCCGTTAGCCCTCTTCTCCCCTCCATCCTGTCCTCCGCCCCCGTCCTGTCCTCCATCCCCCTGTCCTGTCCTCCGTCCCCCCGCCTGTCCTCCATCCCCCCGCTGTCCGATTTCACCCCTTCTGTCCCTCCTGGTGTTGGCGGTTTTCAGCGATGGGCGCCGCCATTTTCTGCCAGCCAGCAGATTCATTCATTCAATGCCAGTACATTTTGATCACTGTGATACAACCTATCACAGTGATCAAAATCAAAAAAATACTAAATAATTAGTGTTAGAATTAGGGTTAGGGTTTCAATTAGGGTATGTGCACACGGTGCGGATTTGGCTTCGGATCTGCAGCGGATTGGCCGCTGCAGATTCGCAAAAGTTTTCCATGCATTGTACAGTACCATGTAAACCTATGGAAAACCAAATCCACTGTGCCCATTGTTCAGAAAATACCACGCGTAAACGCTGAGTTGTATTTTCTGCAGCATTTTTTTGCGGATTCCGCAGCATTTTACACCTGTTCCTCAATAGGAATGTGCAGGTGTAAAACCGTAGGAAATCCGCAGGTAAAATGCAGTGTTTTACCTGCGGATTTTTCAAAAATGGTGCGGAAAAATCTGCACACAAATCCGCAACGTGGGCACATAGCCTTAGGGTTAGGGTTGGAATTAAAGTTAGGTTTGGGATTAGAGTTGGGGTTGGAATTAGGGTTAAGATTAGGGTTAGGGGTGTGTTGGGGTTAGGGTTAGGCTTGTGGTTAGGGTTAGGGTTGGGATTAGGGTTAAAGGGACACTGTCACCTGAATTTGGAGGGAACAATCTTCAGCCATGGAGGCGGGGTTTTTGGGTGTTTGATTCACCCTTTCCTTACCCGCTGGCTGCATGCTGGCTGCAATATTGGATTGAAGTTCATTCTCTGTCCTCCGTAGTACATGCCTGCACAAGGCAATCTTGCCTTGTGCAGGCGTGTACTATAGATTAGCTTTGTGGGGGGTCTAGTTTCCAAAATGGGGTCACTTGTGGGGGGAACTGCAATCTTTAGGTACACATGGGCTTTCCAAACGTGACATGGTGTCCGCTGAAGATTGGAGCCAATTTTTCATTGAAAAAGTGAAATGGCGCTCCATCCCTTCCGAGCCCTGTCGTGCGCCCAAACAGTGGTTTCCCCCTCATATGGGGTATTGAGGGGTGCAGTTTTTAGAATGATGTCACTTTTGGGTATTTTCAGCCATATAGACCCCTCAATCTGACTTCAAATGTGAGGTGGTCCCTAAAAAAATGGTTTTGTAAATTTTGTTGTAAAAATGAGAAATTGCTGGTCAAATTTTAACCCTTATAACTTAATAGCAAAAAAAATGTTGTTTCCAAAATTGTGCTGATGTAAAGTAGACATGTGGAAATGTTATTTATTAACTATTTTGTGTCACATATCTCTCTGGTTCAACAGAATAAAAATTCAAAATTTGAAAATTGCAAAATTTTCCAAATTTTAGCCAAATTTCCATTTTTTTCACAAATAAACGCAAAAATTATTGACCTAAATTTACCACTAACATGAAGCCCAATGTGTCATGAAAAAACACTCTCAAAACCACTAGGATCCGTTGACGCGTTCATGAGTTATTACCTCATAAATGGACAATGGTAAGAAATGCAAAAAAAATGGCCAGGTCATTAAGGTCAAAATAGGCTGGGTCATGAAGGGGTTAAAGGTTCATTATTAAACGGTGGTTCTCCATGCTGTTATTGCCTATGTATTGAGTGGCTTGGCTGCCAAGAATTACGACTCACCCCAATACCCCTTTCACGAGAGGTACAGGAGGGCTTCCTGAACAATTGTTGCATTGAAGGCAAGGCCTGCCCTTCTATCAAGTCATATGCACCCCAAGAAGCCTTTAAACCCAGGTACTGGATGGCCACAGGAAAACCCACTTTACATTCTTCAGTTGGTCCTGCCATACGGTTTCCTTATGCATTGCATGCAAGGGCCACCTTGACCCAAATTTGCACGCACCTCAATCCCCCCTTGGAAGAAACATGAAGGAGGGCCTCATAAAAAAACTGTCCCATTAGAAATGAGTGGGTCTCCTAGACTCATAATGCCCATACACTAAGTTTGTGGGCTGACAAACAATTCTTCATGGGGGTACATTTTTTATTTTTTTTTATGGGGATCATAGACACCCTTGCCAAAAATACGACTGGCTGTAGCAGCATGAAACACGTTCACCCTGGTGTTCTAGTGGTGGTGGATGATGAGACGTGGAGGAAGGCCTCATTAAAAAATAGGCCCTATTTAAAGAAGCGGGTCTCCTAGACTTGTAATTCCCAAACACTAAGTGCATGGGCTGACAAACATTTCTCCATGGGGGGGTACATTTTTTAAACATCTTTTATGGGGATCATAGATACCCTTGCCAAAAAATAGACTGGCTGAAGCAGCATAGAACACATTAACCCAGTGTTCTAGTTGCGGTGGATGATGAAACGTGGAGGAAGGCTTCATTAAAAAATAGGCCCAATTTAAAGGAGTGGGTCCCCTAGACTTGTAATGCCCATACACTAAGTGCATGGGCTGACAAACATTTTGCCATGGGGGGGTACATTTTTAAAAAATTTTTATGGGGACCATAGACACTCTTGCCAAAAAGTGACTGGCTGTAGCAGCATAGATCACGTTCACACTGGTGTTCTAGTGGCGGTGGATGATGAGACATGGAGGAAGGCCTCATTAAAAAATAGGCCCAATTTAAAAGAACGGGTCTCCTAGACTTGTAATGCCCATACACTAAGTGTATTGGCTGACAAACATTTCCCCATGGGGTGTACAAAATTTGTATTTTTGGTAAGTATTTATGGGCATCATAACAACACCCTTGCCCAAAAATTGAATGACTGTTGCATCTTGTAATACCTTTGCCCTCGTGTTCTAGTGGTGATGCCTGAAGAGACGTGGAGGATGTCCTCATATGTCTCTATTTCCCATTTAAAGGAGTGGGTCTCCAACATTTTGAATGCCCATACACTAAGTGTATGGGCTAACAAACATTTCCACCTGGGGGAGTAAAAATGTTTTTGGTTTCAAATTAGTAACGGGCATCATGAATCACCCTTGCACAAAAATTGAGTGACTTTTGCATAACGTAATACGTTCACCCTGGTGTTCTAGTGGTTGTGGATGATGAGGATGAGGATAAGGAGGAGGATAACACCAAATAGACAAAATCAGGAAGTGTATACATATGTGTGGTTGTGAAGAGGTGCATGAGAATACACCTCCACAAAAAAGACAATGTATTTGAGGTTATGTTTCGCTGTTTTCATTCGGTGGTGTACAGAAGTCTTGTCAGCATTTTCAGTTGACAGGCGAATGCGGTTATCAGCTATAATTCCACCAGCAGCACTAAAAATCCACTCTGACAGAACGCTAGCAGCAGGGCAGGCCAGGACCTTCAAGATGTAGAGAGCCAGTTCATGCCATGTGTACAGCTTGGATACCAAGTAATTAAAAGGCACAGATGAATGACGGAGGACGTTTGTACGATCAGCAAGGTACTCCCTCATCATCTTTCCAAACATTGCACTTCTGGTGACAGCACCCTTTGCCTCTGTGCCGGCGCAAATAGAGGGTCTGAGAAAACTGTCCCAGAACTTTGCCATTGTTCCCCTGCCTGTGCTGGATTGTACTTCTGTCTCTCTTGCTTGTACTTCTTGGTTGTACAACAAACTTTGATGTCTGCTGCCAGCGTTCTCAGATGGGATTTTTTTTTAGTAATTCCGCTACAAGGGCCCTCTGGTCTTCACCATTTTAGTACACCTGTCTGCCTCTGGAAGAAGAGATTGAAATTTCTCATTGTAGTGTGGGTCTAGAAGTGTCAACAACCAGTAATGAGTGTCTCCAAAAATTTTAATAATGCGAGGGTCACCGGAAATACAGCACAACATAAAGTCAGACTGATAACAGACAAGACTTCCGTGTCCTCACTAACAGGACCACTGACCATGCTGTCCTCCTCTTCATCCTCCCTATCCTCAGGCCATCCACGCTGAACAGACGGTTTGACAGCTGTGTTTGTAGTATCATCTACAGTGCATAAAAGTATCTCCTGTTCTTCCTCCTTCTCCTCTTCCTCATTGTCTACCAATCCATGTTGGGACGACATGAGGCTGAGCTGTGTGTAATCACCTTGTATGGTTCCTTGCTCCATGTCCTCGTGCTCTGCCTGCAATGCATCCTCTTTAATTGTGAGCAGAGAGGTTTTCAGAATGGTGATCATCGCCGCTCATTATCTTGGTGCCGTCCTCAAAGTTTTGGAGAATGGTACATATGCCTGACATCCATGTCCACTCCTGAGGTCTTATGTGTGGAGTCTGAACTGAATAACAATAGCCTTGTTGATGCTGGTAGTCAACAGCTGCCCTCTTCTGCTCACAAATCCTTTCCAACATATGGAGTGTAGAGTTCCAACGCGTGGGGACATCACACACCAGTCGGTGAGCCAGAAGCTGCAAATGCTGCTGAAGCATGGCAAGAGCTGCGAAAGCTGTAGCTGACCTTCTAAAATGGGCAGACAGACGGCGTACTTTCACTAGCAGATCCAACAGCTCCGGGTAGCTTTTGAGAAAGCGATGAACGACAAGGTTAAGCACATGGGCCAGGCAAGGTACGTGTGTGAGCTCACCTTGCCTCAGAGCTGCCACCAGTTTCCGGCTACTGTCTCACATGACCATGCCTGGCTGTAGGTTCAGCGGTGTCAGCCAAAAGTCTAACTGCTCATTTAGCGCTGTCCTCAACTCTTCAGCACTGTGCAGTTTGTCACCTATGCAGTCTAGCTTCAGCACAGCCTGTGGCCGCTTGGCTGAGGAAGTGCTGCAGTCCTTCAAGCCTCTGACTGATGTGCTCATTTCAGAGATGGAGGCTGAAGATGAGGAGGAGGAGGTGCAGGAGCTGTAGACTGTGGGGGCAACCCTGATAGACGTAGGGCCCGCAATCCTTGGTGTCGGGAGGATGTGTTCCATTCCAAGGTCCAACTGGGTCCCGGCTTCCACTATGTTAACCCAGTGTGCCATCAGTGAGATGTTACGTCCCTGCCCACAAGCACTTGTCCACATGTCCGTGATTAGGTGGACTTTCCCGGTAACAGCATTGTTGAGAGCACGGGTAATGTTGTTGGACACATGCTGGTGTAATGCTGCCATGACACATTGGGAGAAATAGTGGCGACTTGGGACCAAGTACCTTGGGATGGCCGCCGCCATCAGGTTGTGGAAAGCTTCAATCTCAATGAGCCTAAAAGGCAACATTTCGAGCTTAAGCAGATGAGAAATGTTAGAGTTTAGTACTGTGGTCTGTAAGGGATTGGCTGGGTATTTCCGCTTGCGTTCCAGTGACTGTGGTTTAGACAACTGAAGGCTGGGCTGGAACAAGGACATGAACGGGTTTGATGATGGTGCTTGTTGACTGTGGGCAACAACAGGTGCAGGGCCAGAGGCATCTTCACAGGCATGGTGAACTGGGGATTGGCTTGTACGCAAAACAGTGGAAGAAGCAGTGGTGTCACCTGCAGACAGTGTTCTTGGAACTTGGGGTTCGGCCCACAAAGTCCGGTGCTTTGCTGCCATGTGCCTAATCATGCTGGTGGTGGGCAGGCTAGTAGTTTCACTACGGGACATCATCAGAGTCTTTAAAAAATAACCAGACTCGGGAAGATCTAACAGTTGGAATGGCAACTTCCGTCATGTTGATGTTACGAGGAACGAATGCATGCCATCTGTCTGCAGCCACCACACTGCTTCTTCCTGCCTGTTGGGATGCTATGCTTCCTTCCCCATGTGTGCTGCTGTCCTCGCTCTTCATGTCCTCCTGCCAGGTTGGGTCAGTTACTATGACATCCACCTCCTCATCTTCCACATCCGCATCCTGCTCATCCTCCTGACTTTCTGGCAATTGTGTCTCATCATCGTCCACCTCTTGTCTTGTAACACTTTCCCACCATTGCCTTCGTGTTACCGTGGCTGCTCAAATCTTTGGGCATTGCTACATGCGATCTCATCTTGCCCCAATTTAATTTTTAAAGGGAAAAATGAACAGCTTTTCGGAGTGTCCAAGTGTGGGATCAGTTGTCTCAGGGCACTCGGCATGGTGGGAGGAAGGAGGATCAGGGTGAGTAATATGCGGTCCAGACTCATGGCTACCCAGACGTGACCATGTGGAAGACGTGGTGGAGGGGATGGCTAAGTGACTGGAAGCATTATCCGTTATCCAACAAACAACCGTTTCACACTGCTCTGGCTTTGATAGTGGTGTGCTGCAGTCCCCTAGAAACTGGGACAGGAAGGTCGAGCGAGAAGATGTGGATCTTTGTTGTGGCCCACTTTCAGCTTGGCCACGGCCTCGTCCTCTGCATGCACCATCAGCATCACTTCCACTTCCCCGTCCCTTCAATACAAATGGAATAATTTTGAGAAAACTTATATGTGATCAGTGTGCAGAAGAAACACTTTTAATTCAATGGAATGTTGGTAATTTTTTATTTTGTTTTTAACACATTGTATTAATAACTAGGGTAAGGCACACCAAAAGCAGTTCAAAGGAGCACTTAAATGCAACAATTTTTAAATCACAGATAGAGGAGGTGTCTGACAGAGAAACCACAATATTCAATATGTGGCCTTTTTTTATTTTTTGAAAAGAAAATTACTGTCACAAAGTAGGCTAACACAACGCCAAAAAAGTGGAATGTATGCTTGAAAAGCAAGTTTTGTAGCCCACAGATAGACCAGGTGTCGGATGGAGATAACATACTGTTTTAATATGTGGCCTGGAGTTCTTTTAATTTTTTAACCGCAAAATACTATATAGACCAAGGGTAGCAGACAGACAAAAAAAGGGGAATGTATGCCTGAAAAGCGAATATTTGTATAGCACAGATAGGCTAGGCATCGGACAGAGATAACAGACTCTTTCAATATGTGGCCTGGAGTTTTTTAATTTTTTTTAACGTCAGAATCAGCTGACAATTTGCGGCGATCATGCGTGCACAGCTTCTGTGCGTTCGAAATCGCTTTGACAAATCCATACTGCACAGGTCAGGAAGGGGTTTAAAAAAATGGAAAAAAATTGTATTGTATGTGTAGTGTATTTATTTTTATTACGAGTCTTGCAGCACTTTTATAAATATTTAACAGAATTCATCAGTATTGATGAGCGGACCCATGGATGTTTGGGTTCAGCAGGCTTGATGGATATGGAGTTGAAAGTTTGGTTCAGGTCTAAACCTGACCCCAAACTTGATCCAGAACCTGAACTCAATACAAATCAATGTAGACTATTCCCATCAATGTGACCTTATAATATCCTGAATATTTTCTCCCTACCAGACTAATAACACCAACACCCAGCCACCCCAGAAATGGTGCATCCATTAGATTTGCCATTTCTGGCTCTTGCCCTGGTGCATTGGAAAGTAGGGTAATGGTTTTGAGGTTCATTTTAGCTGTTCTATGTCCACAGACATCAGGCCCAGGGGTTAGTAATGGAGAGGCATCTATAAGACACCCCATTACTAACCTGGTAGTCAAGAGTAAAAAAGACACATACACAGAGAAAAATCCTTTAATTGAACAAAACACACCCCGACAAATCCCCTTTTGTTCCAATTAATAAAATACAATTAAAAATCAAAAATCAAACTAATCCTCACCTGTTCGTCATTAATCATAATGATGATGTCCCATGACGATCTCAGACTGTGCTCCATCCACATGCAGTGCTGAGCGGTGACATTAGTAATGTGACCGTTCATCACGAGCAGCCGAAACACACTGACAGTAGCATGTGAATCCGACTGCCGTGATGAGTGATGATGTCACTAAGGTTATCGCAGTTCATAGCCAATGAACTTCGGTAATCTTACTGAGGTCACCTCAGTTCACAGGCGCTGGTTCTCACGAGTTCAAGGTGAGTGCCAGACTAATGAGTGGTTGCTCATCAATCCGAGACACGTACTAAACTCGTGAGATCGTAGGTGACTTTACTGAGATCCTTTCATTATCGGTGGAGAAGAGAGCATTACTTTTTTAAAAATGTTATGATATTAAATGGGTAAAAGAAAGGATTTGTCAGGGAGTGTTTTGATGACAGCGGACATAAAACAGCTGACATCAACCCTAAAACCATTACCCTGCTGGGCAACGCACCAGGGCTGGCGGGAGGGGCTGAGTCTAAGCTCTAATAATGGTGCAACAAATGGATGCGTCATTTCTGGGGAAGATGAGGGCTTGTGTTATTAGTCTGAGAGGAGACCAATATCCATTGCCCCTTCCCAGCCTATTAATATCAGCCCGCAGCTTTCTGCTTAGCATTTTCTGATTAAAGACAGGGACCACATGTGTTGTGAATTCCGTTCTTGGGCTCCCTCCGGTGGTTGTAAATGGCACTTTTGTGAATTCTGCCCTTGGGCTTCCTCTGGTGGTTTTGAGTGGAACTGCCGCTCCTTGGGTTTAGCTTTAGCAGCTGCTTTCACTAATCGTCTCTCCTGGCTCTGCTATTTAACTCGGCTCTAGTCTTCAGCCTATGCCACCTGTCAATGTTCTCTGGCTGGATTCACATCTCTCCTTGGATTCTCCTGGTTTCCTGACCAGTTCTGCAAAGATAAGTTCTGGCTTTGCTCATTTCAGTCTACATGTTGTGGACTTATTGTTCTGTGCATTCTATTTTTATCCAGCTTGTCATTATGGATTTTTTCTGTTAGCTGGAAGCTCTGGGAAGCAGATTTACCCTCCACACCTTTAGTCAGGTGTGGAGATTTTGTAAACTCTGTGTGGATTGTTTTGTAGTTTTTATACTGACCGCACAGTATCCTTTCCTGTCCTATCTATCAAGCTAGACTGGCCTCCTATGCTAAAATCTGATTTCATCTCTGCGTATGTTATTTTCCCCTCCTCTCACCGTCAATATTTGTGGGGGGCTATCTTTCCTTTGGGGATTTTCTCTGAGGCAAGATAGGTTTCCTGTTTCCATCTTTAGGGGAAGTTAGATCTTAGCCTGTGCCGAGGGGTCTAGGGAGCGTCAGGTACCCCCCACGGCTATTTCTAGTTGCGCTGCTAGGTTCAGGGTCTGCGGTCAGTACAGATACCACCTCCTTCAGAGCTTGTCTCATGTTGTTCCTAAACCACCAGATCATAACACACATGCCATTTTTTTAAACTATTTATTTTATGCAGTCAGGTTGGGTCACTTACTTGACACGCCTGTGATGGAGCCTGAAGTCCCCACAGCCTTAAAGCCTGTTGATTGGCTGTGCTGCAGCCTTGCAACGAGCTTTATTAGGATGAAGAAGCCAACAAGCAAATCGGACATACAGTAAGTAGTACATGTTCAGGGTCGGGTACTGGACACTAAAAGTTAGGTACAAACCCCAAAACCCAGAAATAGGGATGAGCAAATTTCAAACTTTCTAGTTCGTGTTTGCTCATCCCTATTTATCAGCTATAGTACTAAGTCCAATCTTCCTATAATACAGTAATTAAATATTTAGTGTCACAAAGTAATAGGTTTTTCCCTTATTTTGATATTTGTAGCTCTGTTTGTTAGGTTGCTGCTTCCTGACAGACTCTGTACAGGACACTAAATATAAAGTACATAAATAGAAAATGCAAAATCATTTTTTAGAAATTTCAAACTTTACAAGTTTGTCTTGCCAGTTGAGCTCATAAACAAGATTGAAACCCCAAACACGTATCTTTGCTCCTCTATATTGAATGACAAGGTTTTTCAATTGATGAAGTCACTTAAACATTTCATCAATTCAGGGACACTCATATTCTATTACTTTACTGTGACACACAGACAAAGAACAGCACATTTTGTCTTTCCACTTTCAACTTCTTTATCCATTTTCATAGAACCAAGTGCTTTTTTTGATCTCTTCTTTGAAATTGAGATGTTGAAAAAGAGACAGTACACAACACAGTTAACCCTTTAAGGATGCAGACTAGTTTTCTTGTTTGTTATTTTATTTTTTCCTCCTCTGTTTTTCCTTGCTTTTGTTTTTCAACCTAATTTTGCACAGTATATGAAGGTTTGTTTTTTGCTGGACTTGTAGTTTTGAATGACGCTATTCATTTTACCTTATAATGTACTAATAAACAGGTAAAAATCCAAATAAGGTGATGTTGTGAGAAAAATAAATGAATAAATTCCGTTATTACCAATGTTTTTGCTGCTGCTGCCACTGCCACAAAGACTGTAAAATACAGTCACACCTGCCCTATGTTAAGCAAGCTCAGCTCCTGTAGTGTCTATGCATAACTGCACCTGCTCCATGAGATCATAATATATCATTGAGTAGGAAGGTGTTAATAAAATGGTTGGAATGTGCATTAGGCAGGTGTACATTTTTCAGCTTTTTTAATTTCAAAATTTTCTGATATGTTATTAAGAGATTTATGTGAGCAAAATAAAAGCTTGCCTAGACTGGGTATAAAAAATAACAAACTTATTAACTGCTAGAAGTCACCTGAATCCATTGCAGGCTGCTCAATGGTCATCAGTAGGGTTGAGCAACTTTTACTTTTATAGGATCGGGTCGGGTTTCACGAAACCCGACTTTTTCAAAAGTCGGGTCGAGTGAAATCGACCGATCCTATAAAAAAGTCGGGGTCGGGGTCGGCCGAAACACGAAACCCAATGCAGTGCATTGGGTTTCCAATGGTTCCCAGGGTCTGAAGGGGAGGAAACTCTCCTTCAGGCCCTGGGATCCATATTTAAGTGTAAAATAAAGAATTAAAATAAAAAATATTGCTATACTCACCCTCTGACGCGCCCTGGTACTAACCGACAGCCTTCCTTCCTTAGAATCAGCACGTGAAGGGCCTTAGATGACGTCGCGGCTTGTGATTGGTCGCGCGACCACCCATGTGACCGCTCGCGTGACCAATCACAAGCCACGACGTCATCTAAGGCCCTTCACGCGCTGATTCTAAGGAAGGAAGGCTGCCGGTTAGTACCAGGGCGCGTCAGAGGGTGAGTATAGCAATATTTTTTATTTTAATTCTTTATTTCACACTTAAATATGGATTCCGATACCGATTTCCGATATTGCAAACATATCGGAACTCGGTATCGGAATTCCGATACCAGATTCAGAAGATTGCCGACCTCATGGCCTACCCCACACAGGGGTCGGGTCGGGTTTCATGAAACCCGACTTTGCCAAAAGTCGGCGACTTCTGAAAATGGCCGACCCGTTTCGCTCAACCCTAGTCATCAGAAAAACATCTGATGGTACACTGCTCAAGTTAGCTGACCTCTGCAACCAATTACATTGTTTGCAGTGGTCAAGCAGCAGGTTGAACAATTACAGTGTCAAGCAAAAGGGTAGCAAACTCCATGTTTTGAACTTTTAAATTTCAGGCTCCATATCTCATTATCCACTACTGCTTCAAGCATAAAACTATGATCATTTTATAGACAATCATTTTGGCTATGTCATACATAAATTTGGCATGCAACTATTTTGAATATGGTTAGTTATATAGATTATTGTCATGTCACTGCATTGTTACTGTTTTGCTCCTCTTGGCGTAAATTTTTTTTATTCCTGTATACTACAAATTACAACCTGTTCTCACATTCTGTAATAGCTCAGTGTGTTACTAGGCTGATTTCTATGTGAAAGGTCACTGGTTTGAATTGAGAAGCAGCCATGATAGAGATTTCTAAAGAAAAGAGAAACAGCATCATCCAGCTCTTCGATAGCGATGTCTCGGCCAAGAAAATTGCCAAACTGCGTCATGTGATTACCATGACAGTTGGACAAATATGAAGTTAAGTCCGTCCATATATTCAAAAGCCAAGAGTTGGACGTCCAGGCAAAATAATGTAGTTAACAAGTCGGATCATCACAAGGTCAGTCAGTTCAGGCGCGACAAACATGGCAGTTGAGGTGGCTCGTATGCTTTCTAATAGTGAGATCACAGACGTCCAAGCATGCACTGCATGAATCATGTTACACAATTCTGTAATGGTAGCCCAGAAAATGTTAAAGAAGCCTCGACTTCAAGAATGTCATAAGAAGCTTCTGCTCGAGTTTGCACAAACGTACGAAAAGTGGACAGTGGAAGATTGCAAAAGGGTGATTTGGAGAGATGAGACAAAAGTCAATAGAGTAGTCTTTTATGGATGCAAATGGGTCTGGAACAAATAAGGGAAGAAGGGGCTAAATGATCGAGAAATTAAAAGAACTGTCAAGTTCGGTGGCGGAAGCCTGACAATATTGGGTTGCTTGGCAGCCAAATACATTGTATACTTGACCAGTATCGATGGTGGTCTTAATGATGAGCTATATGTGAGTATCCTACAAGACAAATTACTTTGTACACTCAAGTATTATGGGTATAAAAAGGACGACATAGTTTTCCAGCGGGATAAACACCTGAAATATACTTTGAGATTGGCAAAGAAATGGTTAAATGGCAATGAAGTATAAGTGCTGAATTTGCCCCCACTGTCCTTAGACCTCAACCCAATAGAACACTTGTGGGCAGAGTTGAAGAAAAAGCTGTATACATACCCAAGTGGGTAGTCCAGCTTGCAGAAACTTTGGAAGCATGTAGAAGTGACCTGGGATCAGATTTTGTTTGAAATATGCTTAAATCTGATCGAGAGCATGCCCAGAAGGATTCAGGCAATGCTGAAAGCCAAAGGTGGCTTTACAAAATCCTAGCAAAATAATAAAAAAATACAATTTTGATTTTTAGGAATAAAACCGTAATAATGCAGTGTAATGACAAGAATCTGCATAACTAATCATATGCAAAATAGTTTCAAGTTAAATTTATGTATAAAATAGCCAAGATGACTGTCTATAAAATTATGGTAGTTACACAGTTGAAGCAGTAGAAGATGGTGATATATGGAGTCTGAAAGTCAAAAGTTCAAAACGTTGTTACCTTTTTGTCGGTCAATGTATGTCTTCACTTCCTGGGTCAGCCCATATCACGAAGAGGCCTGCACTGTTACTGAGTGTCAATAAGTATTTATTAGTTTGTAATTTTTCAGATATCCAATCCACTGGGCAAGTTTTTATTTTGTCCACACAACCCCTTCACTGCCAGCCACGGATAGGTTCACATATCTACAGTTTTTTCCAGTGCATGTATACACCTGAATTGCTAAAGGCTGTATTCACAGGTAACGTATATGGCAGCATACCCATAGACTGAAATGGGCAAAGCATATTCCAAAACTGTTCTTTTTACTACGTTTTGTCTGGAATATGTTGACCATTTTTTTTCATTCCAAAAAAGTATAAAACATATGTTTTTTTCATTACTATTAATATTAGATGTATAGAAAGGTAATGAACAAAGAAAAAGGAGTACCAGACTACCCATATAAAATATATCAAATATTTATTAGTTATCAGTAGGATTGTAAGGCCGGGGACACACACAACGTATAAAAAAACGGACCGTTTTTGACGGACGAGAATCGCACAAATGTTACCAAAACATTGATCCGTGTGCAGTGCGAGGATGCGATTTTCTCGCATCAAATTATCCGTGTGACATCCGTGTGACATCCGTATGGCATCCGTATGGTGAGATTTTCTCGCAGGCTTGCAAAATGGACATATAACGGATTTTCCACTTGAAAAAATTTAAATCATCACCAAGAACATTATTTAATGGCCCTAAGCACAGGTGCCACACACCAATCTATGCAGTAGAGTCCCTGCTTGTGTTGGTGCACTTCGGATTGATGAGCAACATGTCTGATCTACTGACTTTTAACACCACAGAGCATGTGCTTTACAACTGGGTACTTCCCCAACGTTTTGGCCAGCCATACCCAGTTATTGTAGATCCAAGGAGGCGGAGACGGATGTGGGTACATCCACTTATAAAGCAATGGATGAATAAAGGCCATTTCAGCCGTCTGTATGCTGCTCTGAGGTCAAATCCAGACAAGTTCTTCAACTATTGTCGGATGAGGATTCAAACCTTTGATATTTTGTTGGATATTTTGCGACCAGGGATAACAAAGAAGGACACCAGGATGCGTAAATCTATTTCAGCAGAGGAGCGCCTTATCCTTACCTTACGGTATGTATAAATACTCTTTGTCCAAAATTTTTTAACACTTTAATGTTTTTCCCCCTTATTCAAAGTAGCTAATTAAATGTTTAGGTAACTTCAACATCATTTGGCCTTCTTAGATAATATTTAATTTTGCCAAAGATGAAAGCCATCGCATGTCCTTAATGATTTATTAAGCATGCCATTTTAGAATAAATTTTTGTTGTTGCAAATATAACACTGTATTGTGTTCACTTTATATTTATAAAGAATACTCTCTTTTCTTTTAGCTTCCTTGCCACTGGCCTATCATATGCGGCACTGCATTTAGAGTTTCTACTGGGCAAATCTACAATTTCTGGTATTGTGCGGGATACATGCATGGAAATCTGGAGAAGACTCCATCAAGAGGTGATGCCTGAACCCAAAATGGCAGACTGGTTAAATATTGCTCAAGGATTTCAGGACACCTGCCAATTTCCGCACTGTATTGGGGCACTTGACGGAAAGCACATCCGTGTGCGTAAGCCGCCAGGTTCAGGGACCCAATTCTATAATTATAAACAGTTTTTCTCTGTAGTGCTGTTGGCCCTAGTCGACAGCAACTACAGGTTTATAATTGTAGATATTGGGGCCTATGGGAGAACTGGAGACTCTAGAGTCTTCAGTTCTTCCATTATGGGTCGGCGGCTGCGCAACAATGAATTGGATCTCCCACCCCCAAGTCACATACCAGGTGCTAATTGGGTGCGGTGCCTTACATGATGGTAGCAGATGAGGCGTTTCAATTATCAAGGAATGTCATGAGGCCCTATCCACGAAGAGGCCTGGACTACCGGCGCAGAATTTTTTATTTGCGTCTTTCCCGTGCCCGCCGTCTGGTCGAGTGTTCATTCGGCATTCTCAGTGCAAAATGGCGGGTACTTCAGTCAGCAATCCAACTGAGTGAAGGCAATGTAAATGTCGTGATAAAAGCATGTGTTGTTCTTCACAACTTTACAAGATACCATGATTGTCCATCATCTGCTGCTGATGAAGTTGATTCTGCAAATACTGTCTTGACAACAACACGTGTTCTTCCTTCACGTCGTCAGCCCTCTGGCCTAAAAGTTCGTGATGTTTTAACAAATTATTTTGTGTCACCAGAGGGATCGACTGTTAGGCAAGACAATGCTGTTTTGCAGTAAAGTTAAGTTAGATTGTAAGTTAATAAATACCCTAATTTTCCGGATGCAATTGTGTATTATGTATCTCAACCAGAAATTAGCTAAGTGTGTGAAGTTGACAAATCATGTATGTAGTTTGACCAATACATAACACTCCGATTTTTAAACAAATTTTTACTGCTCATAGTATATATATACATATTCTCCAAACATATTATCAGCATATGTAATTAGAGCCATATGAGCAAGACAGATTTCCATGCCAAGGAAAAATAAAACTTAGGCCATAAAACAGCCAAAATGACAGGCCAACAAAATGGAAACAAAATTACAGGTTCTGGTAGGTTGGGGGTGGTGATGGTGATGGCGGGTGTCCAGCATGTGCGGAACTTTGCCTGGATGGTTGACCAACCAGACTGTCAACCTGTGTTAGTGTTGATCTAAATTGAGGTTGTTGTGGCAAGTTCCGATCATGTGTCTGACTTAACACTTGATGTTGAGGGTAGAAGGGCATCAAGTCCTGGGTACCGGCTTGTCCCATTTGGTCAGACCCCCCAATATGGCCATGTCGAGCAGACACATGTTGGGACCAGCCTCCAAACATGTTTCTGTTCAAGTGGTCATATTGGGCAGTTGCAGGATAATCATAAATTGCCCTGTTTTGGGGTTGTTGGGTGCTTTGGGCATGCTGATGTTGTGGAGCTATAGGTTGCGGGGGTGGTGCTGCGACAGTTTGTGATTGTCCTGTGGAAGGTCTTGCACCGCAAGAAGGTGGTAGCTGACATTTGCCACCGTTCAACATAATTAAAAATATCAGTGGGGTTGTTTGGGGGTGTGGCTGCATCTATCAATATTTGGATACAATCTCTGGTCCGCAGCCTGAGCGAGCGTGGAATGGGCCGTAAATAGCGGGCAAGACTGCGGAAGTAAGCTTCCTCCCCATCGTCATGGGCAGCTCTGGACAAATAGTCCAACACCCCTGTATCCACTTGCCTCCTGGTGCCAATGTTCGAAACCACCCTTCTGCGCCGACCACGGATTGGTCTGGTATTAGGCTGTGGTGAGGTATCCAGAGCCAAGGTTGGACTGCTGCTCTGGGCTCCTTCCTCCACCTCTGGATTTGCCTCCTATGTGGCAGAAGATGCTGCTGCTGGGTGTGGTGGTGGTGGTTGGTTGCTGCCTTTTGTTTGCCCAGATGGTCCAGCCATTTCTGCCTCTTCACCAACAGGGTCAATCACCAACTCAGAGTCAGATGCAGTCTCCCTTTCTGTCAGATTTGACTCTGTTCTGTATTTCACAAAAGATTTTTATTTAGATAAAAAACATACATATTCACGTAATAAGATGTGTCACATTTTTTGAGTCATGCATGCACTTACGGTCTGAGCTCCATCACCGGTGCCAGAAAATTAAGGCGATCAAAATAAAGGTATTTCCTTTTTTTGGTCGCTGCATCACCACTCCGCCCAGAAAGTTGTCGTTCACACCGGTATTGGTCCCGGCAACTCCGCCAGCGTCTAGTGACATCATTGACTGCAAAGATACAACATTTTTGGTATATAAAAATCACGCACATAACTCAAACAGGGTTTGCAATCACACACGGGCCCAAGAGCCTAGGGGACATAAAATTCCTTGGGGAATATATTAAAGGACAATAGCTATTAAAGTTCATCCAAATTTGTGTGTCTTGGTAATGTTTTTGCATATTCAACCAAGAGCATGGATCATTTACTTCAATCATAAACACACCACATATGTGTTCATGCTTATTTTTATCATGAACCCAATATAAAAACCCATTTTTGCATAAAGGATGGTACTTACAAATTTCTTGCTGAACCTCTTGAGGTCGATCATCAAAATCGGGGAACATATGGCTACATATTGACCTCCATGCTGCGTCTTTACGTGCACGGTCCGCATAATGTGCGTCGCGTTGGTCCCATAATTCGTGGTCTATCATGGACCAGAGCAATGAGCATCTCCACATTTATGTGCCTGGCCATGCTGCTACACAGTACACTCCGTGGAGGCGTGCTTCCTGGTTTGCAATCCAGCGTGGGCCAGAAATTAGCATGCCAAAGCTTCCTGATAATGGATGATTCAATTTCCTGTCACCTGGAGAAGTCTTCCGTATTTCTCGCAATGCACACGCATGGTCCGTATGTAATCCGATTTTTTCTCGCACCCATAGACTTGCATTGGCGATTCTCGGACGAAATACGCTGACAATCGCAGCATGCTGCGATTTCACTCGTATCCTGAATACGGCCGAGAAAATATCGGATGATGGGAGCTGCCCCATAGATTAACATTGGGGCGAGTGCTATGCGATTTTTTAGCGCATTGCACTCGTCCGTATTACGGTCTAGTGTGACCCCGGCCTAAATACCAAATACACAAATATATTAAAAAGGATTATACGGACAAATTATATAGTGAAGGACACAAACGAAAAGGGTCCGACACAATTGCATATATGTAAACAGGACGGGGAATTCAGTGACCGTAATGTATATATTGCAACACTGTCACAGCACAATGGGTATATTTAGGGTTAATTAGAAACACATTATCACCATAGCTATGGCCCTACATAAATACCCAGATCTTAAACAATATGCATCAAATACAAAAAATAATGTCTCACCCAAATATGTCCGTGCAGATGGTCAGACTACGCAGCCCCAATGCACGTTTCGCATGGGCTTCCTCAGGGGGCTGTGGTGATAATGTGTAGCAGTACATTTCTTCCAAAAAATAATGTAGAAGAGCATATTACATAATTTCAATGTATATGTTTTTTTTTAAAAAAGGGAAAAAATCTTCAGCTCACCCAAATGGAGTCCAAATTCCAAGAAGAAATCCGAGCAAGGATCAAGCGTGCAGCCAACAACGTCACTGAACGCGTTTCGAACACAGCTGTGTTCTTAGTCCTCAGTATACAGAGCATGATTAGACAGATCATTATAAAGAAAATGAACAGGTGAAATGAATAATTACTAAAACAGGCAGGGAAGTACAAAGCCATGAACAGAATTGATTTCACATAGAAAAAAAAAAAAAAAAGGAGAATGTTATTATTTTCAATCTGGTACATAAAACATGAAAATTTAGTCATGTCTGATAGTGGGGTGCACGACATCATATAGGTGTTCACGAAATCTGTCTTTTAATCTGCGTGTGGTAGATCCGACATAACGCAGATTACAGGATTCACATTCTATAATATAGATTACATTGTCAGAATTACAATTTAAAAAATCCTTAATATTGTGTATTTTGCGTTCATTTGCACCAATGAAGGTTGCAGTTTTTTTTGTGTACAGACACGTTTTACACGGAAAAGAACCACATTTAAAAAAACCTTGTGTGGATAACCAGCTGGCCTTATTTTTTGGAATTTCTGATTGAACAAAACTAGGAGCAAGTAAGGTGCCTAGAGTGGGAGCTTTCCTAGAAACAATTTTTATGCCATCCTCTAAAATGAGATCCATCGTGGGATCATCTCGAAGAATGTTTAAATTATGGCGCACAATATTTGAAATAGAATTAAATTGTGCACTATAGGTGAGTATTAATACTGGCTGCTTCTGATAAACATCTTTTGTACATAGATGTTTGTTGCTCTGTGAGTTATCTGAAAAACCCACAAGTTCAGATCTGGTTTTTTCTTTAGCTAAATTTAAAGCTCTATCAATAGTCCAAGCAGGATATTTACGTTTACTGAGTCTATGTCGGATATTAGTAATTTCTTTCTGAAAAGTCATTTCATCACTACAATTTCGTTTGGCTCTTATGGCCTCTCCCACGGGGACAGATTTTATGGTGTGAAAAGGATGAAAGCTTTTCGCATGTAATATTGTGTTACCTGCAGTAGGTTTACGGAAAGTCTGTGTTTTAATTACCTGTTGCGGAATGCCTGAAAGAGTTAAATCAAGAAAATTAATATATTGAGAATGACAGTGATATGTGAATTTCAGATTGAATGGATTGTTATTGATATAAGCAATGAAAGTGGCAACCAAAGATATGTTTCCGTTCCAAACCAATAACAGGTCATCAATTAATCTATGATACCATTGAATTTGTGTAAAAAATGGATTGTCTACATCAAATATATAACTCTCCTCCCACCACGACATGACCAAGTTTGCTACTGACGGGGAAAATTTCGCACCCATCGAGACTCCACCTAGTTGTAGAAAATTTTTTTTATCAAACAAAAAATAATTATGAGAAATCAAAAAAGACAAAACTGAAAGTATATACATCTGTAGATCACTTGAGTAATTGCTGTACTTGGAGAGATGGAATTGTACAGCATAAAGAGCAACTTTGTGTGGAATTGACGAATGTAAGACAGTGACATCACATGTTAACCAGGACCAGTTAGAATCCCAAATCACATCATGGAAAATATTAAGAATGTCCCATGAGTCCTTAATGTAACCCGGTACACGTTGAACCAGGGGTTATAACATGGAGTCCACCCACTCGCCCAAGTGTTCAGAATAGGAACCCAAACCCGATATGATAAGTCGCATTGGGGGGGAAAAATCTCCTTGTGCGTTTTGGGTAAAGCGTGTAATATTGGAACTTTAGGGGAAGCAACACAAATATAATCCACTTGTTGTTGAGAAAAAATACCTAAAGACATACCTTCATGGACAATGTCCTTCAATAAGGAAGAAAATTCTGTGGTAGGATTAGAATGTAAGAGCATGTAGTTTTCCTTGTTGTTGAGCATTTCATTAATTATGTTAAAATAATCAGATTTGTTTAGAATGACCACTGAGCCCCCCTTATCAGACATTCTGATGACTATGTCTTGATTATTTTTGATAGTATCCATAGATTCACGTTCCCGTTTGGTTAGATTAAAATTGCATTGATGGTGACTCGACTGTAGAGTAAGTTGATGTATCTCCTTTTCTATCATATCTTGAAAACGATCCATGTTATCTGTCCGATCTTGAACAGGATAGAAGAAAGGATTCTTAGTTTTGAATGAAGGCCCAGTATCCATTGGCATTGAAGTGTGTAGATCCGTATCCAAATCCATAAGTGTCATGAGTCCGTTTTGTTCCATGAAGTTTTTTCCCACGAATTCATTCACAATACTTGCTGTTTTGTCAGGGACAATATCTCGATTGGCTTCAAAAAAATGTTTCTTAACAGTTAAGTCTCTAATAAATTTATTGATATCTTTTAATGTTGAGAATAAATCTAATCCAGCATTGGTTGGAGAAAAATTCAGTCCTTTGGAAAGAAGCTGTATGTCCGTATCTGAAAAAATTGTTGAGGAAAGATTGACCACATCTAATGTGACATTTTGTTCTGACTCCTCAGGCGGTTCTGAAAGATGATTGGTGTTTTTATGGTGTTTTCGACCCCTCCGCCTGGTGTGTTTCTTTGAGAGTTTTTTGAAAAGCCATAATTATTGCGTTTATTTTTGCGAAAATAACGCATCTGTGATTTAGAACCAGACGATGTTTGATTGACCGAAAGGTCTTGGTTAGTAGAACTATGAGAGGCATCAGAAGACTCTGGATCAGAAGATGAAAAAGTAACTTGGTTTTTATGAGGGGCAAAGGAGGTACGCTCTCGTTTTTTTTAAATAGATTTTGGAGTGGATGAAAATTTCTCCCATCTGCCCCATTCATAAACCTGGTTATTTTTGTAATCAAAGATGTCTCGATTAAATTTCCGTTTTTTAACTAGAGTTATTGATTCCTCCAACGTACATAATTTGGCTTTTAGATCTTTCTGAAAATTATCAAACTCTGCATCGGTGACCACAGATTTTAATGATACTATATCTTTATCCAATTCCAATCTAATTCTGGAAAGCTCTTCACTCTCGTGCTTGATTATAAGTTGCATCAAGCGCTGTGAGCACTCAGACAGGATGGTATTCCAATCCTGAACAAAAGTATCGCTATAAACTGTATTTGGGATTTTTTTGATACGTAAACCTCTCGGAATCATGTTTTGTGATAAATAGTTCTCAAGGGTAGTATAATCCCAGAATATACGAGTTTCATTGAGCGATAATTTCTCTATCGAGAGCATAGCATTCTGAATATCGGGAGAAGTGTTAGTGGTTTTGCCGACTGATTGAAACACCAGGGAGGCTCGTTCCTGCCTGGAGGGGTCAATGAGTAAATCCATTGAACAAGAAAAGGAAAAAAAAAAAAAAAAGGGAAAACTGAATAAAAAATCAATGAATAAAAAAAAGAAAAAATATGAAGAAAAAACAAAAAAAGAGACTGATGTGATTGCTCAATATATCACTGGTATGTCATGGAAACCAGTAAGATATCGCATAGAATATCATGAGAGAAAACCACTTGTAAAATTTCATAGAACAAATCTGGTTGTGAGATGTCCACACATGAATAAATGTATATGTGGGGAGCACGAAAAAGGCAAAACAGAATATGTAAAAAAGGGAAAAAATCTTCAGCTCACCCAAATGGAGTCCAAATTCCAAGAAGAAATCCGAGCAAGGATCAAGCGTGCAGCCAACAACGTCATGGATACAAAAGAAACGAGAGAGATCCAGCTCCAGGAAGGGAAATAGTCTCTGATAAAATCCAAAATAGCTTTATTGTCATGAAAAAATTTAAAATGTGGACTCCAATGAGAAGTGGTATAACAAAGGAATCACATAGCAGCTCTCACTGCACTGAACGCGTTTCGAACACAGCTGTGTTCTTAGTCCTCAGTATACAGAGCATGATTAGACAGATCATTATAAAGAAAATGAACAGGTGAAATGAATAATTACTAAAACAGACAGGGAAGTACAAAGCCATGAACAGAATTGATTTCACATAGAAAAAAAAAAAAAAGGGAGAATGTCATTATTTTCAATCTGGTACATAAAACATGAAAATTTAGTAATGCAGCATCATCTCCTTTCTAAGGTTTAAACCGCCAGGTGCTCGAGTATTGAGGCATAGAATCCAGTAGGCTTCTCTGTCACGTAACACTCTTTCTCTATTGCCGCCTCGTATGTTTCTGTGAATACGTTCGATGGCATAAACTTTCAAAGAAGAAGTGTTTCTGTCATGAGATTGAATAAAATGGTTAGAGGCATTAGAGACATGTCTGATAGTGGGGTGCACGACATCATATAGGTGTTCACGAAATCTGTCTTTTAATCTGCGTGTGGTGGATCCGACATAACGCAGATTACAGGATTCACATTCTATAATATAGATTACATTGTCAGAATTACAATTTAAAAAATCCTTAATATTGTGTATTTTGCGTTCATTTGCACCAATGAAGGTTGCAGTTTTTTTTGTGTACAGACACGTTTTACACGGAAAAGAACCACATTTAAAAAAACCTTGTGTGGATAACCAGCTGGCCTTATTTTTTGGAATTTCTGATTGAACAAAACTAGGAGCAAGTAAGGTGCCTAGAGTGGGAGCTTTCCTACAAACAATTTGTATGCCATCCTCTAAAATGAGATCCATCGTGGGATCATCTCGAAGAATGTTTAAATTACGGCGCACAATATTTGAAATAGAATTAAATTGTGCACTATAGGTGAGTATTAATACTGGCTGCTTCTGATAAACATCTTTTGTACATAGATGTTTGTTGCTCTGTGAGTTATCTGAAAAACCCACAAGTTCAGATCTGGTTTTTTCATTAGCTAAATTTAAAGCTCTATCAATAGTCCAAGCAGGATATTTACGTTTACTGAGTCTATGTCGGATATTAGTAATTTCTTTCTGAAAAGTCATTTCATCACTGCAATTTCGTTTGGCTCTTATGGCCTCTCCCACAGGGACAGATTTTATGGTGTGAAAAGGATGAAAGCTTTTCGCATGTAATATTGTGTTACCTGCAGTAGGTTTACGGAAAGTCTGTGTTTTAATTACCTGTTGCGGAATGCCTGAAAGAGTTAAGTGAAGAAAATTAATATATTGAGAATGACAGTGATATGTGAATTTCAGATTGAATGGATTGTTATTGATATAAGCAATGAAAGTGGCAACCAAAGATATGTTTCCGTTCCAAACCAATAACAGGTCATCAATGAATCTATGATACCATTGAATTTGTGTAAAAAATGGATTGTCTACATCAAATATATAACTCTCCTCCCACCACGACATGACCAAGTTTGCTACTGACGGGGAAAATTTCGCAACCATCGAGACTCCACCTAGTTGTAGAAAAAAAAAATTTTTTTTTCAAACAAAAAATAATTATGAGAAATCAAAAAAGACAAAACTGAAAGTATATACATCTGAAGATCACTTGAGTAATTGCTGTACTTGGAGAGATGGAATTGTACAGCATAAAGAGCAACTTTGTGTGGAACTGACGAATATAAGGCAGTGACATCACATGTTAACCAGGACCAGTTAGAATCCCAAATCACATCATGGAAAATATTAAGAATGTCCCGTGAGTCCTTAATGTAACCCGGTACACGTTGAACCAGGGGTTGTAACATGGAGTCCACCCACTCGCCCAAGTGTTCAGAATAGGAACCCAAACCCGATATGACAGCGCTTGATGCAACTTATAATCAAGCACGAGAGTGATGAGCTTTCCAGAATTAGATTGGAATTGGATAAAGACATACTATCATTAAAATCTGTGGTCCTGGTTAACATGTAATGTCACTGCCTTCTATTCGTCAATTCCACACAAAGTTGCTCTTTATGCTGTACAATTCCATCTCTCCAAGTACAGCAATTACTCAAGTGATCTACAGATGTATATACTTTCAGTTTTGTCTTTTTTGATTTCTCATAATTATTTTTTGTTTGATAAAAAATTTTTTCTACAACTAGGTGGAGTCTCGATGGGTGCGAAATTTTCCCTGTCAGTAGCAAACTTGGTCATGTCGTGGTGGGAGGAGAGTTATATATTTAATGTAGACAATCCATTTTTTACACAAATTCAATGGTATCATAGATTCATTGATGACCTGTTATTGGTTTGGAACGGAAACATATCTTTGGTTGCCACTTTCATTGCTTATATCAATAACAATCCATTCAATCTGAAATTCACATATCACTGTCATTCTCAATATATTAATTTTCTTGATTTAACTCTTTCAGGCATTCCGCAACAGGTAATTAAAACACAGACTTTCCGTAAACCTACTGCAGGTAACACAATATTACATGCGAAAAGCTTTCATCCTTTTCACACCATAAAATCTGTCCCCGTGGGAGAGGCCATAAGAGCCAAACGAAATTGTAGTGATGAAATGACTTTTCAGAAAGAAATTACTAATATCTGACATAGACTCAGTAAACGTAAATATCCTGCTTGGACTATTGATAGAGCTTTAACCCCTTAGTGACAGAGCCAATTTGGTACTTAATGACCGAGCCAATTTTTGCAATTCTGACCACTGTCACTTTATGAGGTTATAACTCTGGAACGCTTCAACGGATCCCGCTGATTCTGAGATTGTTTTTTCGTGACATATTGTACTTCATGTTAGTGGTAACATTTCTTCGATATTACTTGCAATTATTTATGAAAAAAACGGAAATATGGCGAAAATTTTTAAAATTTTGCAATTTTCAAACTTTGTATTTTTATGCCCTTAAATCAGAGAGATATGTCACGAAAAATAGTTAATAAATAACATTTCCCACATGTCTACTTTACATCAGCACAATTTTGGAAACAAATTTTTTTTTTGTTAGGGAGTTATAAGGGTTAAAAGTTGACCAGCAATTTCTCATTTTTACAACACCATTTTTTTTAGGGACCACATCACATTTGAAGTCATTTTGAGGGGTCTATATGATAGAAAATAATGAAGTGTGACACCATTCTAAAAACTACACCCCTCAAGGTTCTCAAAACCACATTCAAGAAGTTTATTAACCCTTTACGTGCTTCACAGGAACTGAAACAATGTGGAAGGAAAAAATGAACATTTAACTTTTTTTTGCAAACATCTTAATTCAGAACCATTTTTTTTATTTTCACAAGTGTAAAAACAGAAATGTAACCATAAATTTTGTTATGCAATTTCTCCTGAATACTCCAATACCCCATATGTGGGGGTAAACCACTGTTAGGGCGCACCGCAGAACTTAGAAGTGAAGGAGCGCCGTTTTACTTTTTCAATGTTGAATTGCCTGGAATTGAGATTGGATGCCATGTCGCGTTTGGAGAGCCCCTGATGTGCCTAAACAGTGGAAACCCCCCACAAGTGACACCATTTTGGAAACTAGACCCCTTAAGGAACTTATCTAGATGTGTGGTGAGCACTTTGAACCCCCAAGTGCTTCACAGAAGTTTATAACGTAGAGCCGTGAAAATAAAAAAATCGCTTTTGTTTACACAAAAATGATCTTTTTGCCCACAAATTCTTATTTTCACAAGGGTAACAGGAGAAATTAGACCACAAAAGTTGTTGTGCGATTTCTCCTGAATACGTCGATACCCCATATGTGAGGGTAAACCACTGTTTGGGCGCACCGCAGAGCTTGGAAGTGAAGGAGCGCCGTTTTACTTTTTCAATGTAGAATTGGCTGGAATTGAGATTGGACGCCATGTCGCGTTTGGAGAGCCCCTGATGTGCCTAAACAGTGGAAACCCCCCACAAGTGACACCATTTTGGAAACTAGACCCCTTAAGGAACTTATCTAGATGTGTGGCGAGCACTTTGAACCCCCATGTGCTTCACAGAAGTTTATAACGTAGAGCCGTGAAAAAAAAAAATCGCATTTTTTCTACAAAAATGATCTTTTTGCCCACAAATTTTTATTTTCACAAGGGTAACAGGAGAAATTAGACCACAAAAGTTGTTGTGCAATTTCTCCTGAGTACGCTGATACCCAATATGTGGGGGTAAACCACTGTTAGGGCGCACCGCAGAGCTTGGAAGAGAAGGCGTGCCGTTTTACCTTTTCAATGTAGAATTGGCTGGAATTGAGATCGGACGCCATGTCGCGTTTGGAGAGCCCCTGATGTGCCTAAACAGTAGAAATCCCCCACAAGTGACCCCATTTTGGAAACTAGACCCCCCATGGAACTTATCTAGATGTGTGGTGAGAACCTTGAATGCCCAAGTGCTTCACAGAAGTTTATAATGCAGAGCCGTGAAAATAAAAAATATTTTTTTTTTCCACAAAAAAGATATTGTAGCCCCCAAGTTTTTATTTTTACAAGGGTAACAAGAGAAATTGGACCCCAAAAGTTGTTGTCCAATTTGTCTTGAGTATGCTGGTACCCCATATGTGGGGGTAAACCACTGTTTGGGCGCACGGCAGAGCTCGGAAGGAAGGAGCGCCGTTTTGGAATGCAGACTTTGATAGAATGGTCTGCGGGTATTATGTTGCATTTGCAGAGCCCCTGATGTACCTAACCAGTAGAAACCCTCCACAAGTGACCCCATTTTGGAAACTAGACCCCCAAGGAACTTATCTAGATGTGTGGTGAGAACTTTGAATGCCCAAGTGCTTCACAGAAGTTTAGAATGCAGAGTCGTGAAAATAAAAAATATTTTTTTTTTTCACAAAAAAGATTTTGTAGCCCCCAAGTTTTTATTTTCACAAGGGTAACAGGAGAAATTGGACTGCAATAGTTGTTGTCCAATTTATCCCGAGTACGCTGATGTGCCATATGTGGGGGTAAACCACTGTTTGGGCGCACGGCAGAGCTCGGAAGGGAAGGAGCGCCTTTTTGGAATGCAGACTTTGATAGAATGGTCTGTGGGCATTATGTTGCGATTGCAGAGCCCCTGATATACCTAAACTGTAGTAACCCCCCACAAGTGACCCCATTTTGGAAACTAGACCCCCCAAGGAACTTATCTAGATGTGTGGTGAGAACTTTGAATGCCCAAGTGCTTCACAGAAGTTTAGAATGCAGAGTCGTGAAAATAAAAAATATTTTTTTTTTCACAAAAAAGATTTTGTAGCCCCCAAGTTTTTATTTTCACAAGGGTAACAAGAGAAATTGGACCCCAGAAGTTGTTGTCCAATTTATCCCGAGTACGCTGATGCCCCATATGTGGGGGTAACCCACTGTTTGGGCGCACGGCAGAGCTCAGAAGGGAGGGAGCACCATTTGACTTTTTGAGCGCAAAATTGGCTGTCGTGTTTGGAGACCCCATGATGTACCTAAACAGTGGAAACCCCCCAATTCTAGCTCCAACCCCTAACCCTAATCCCAACCTGATCCATAATCCTAATCACTAACCCTAACCATAATCACAACCCTTACCCCAAAACAACCCTAATGTCAACCCTAACCATAACCCTAATCAAAACCCTAAATCCAACACACCCCTAATCCTAATCTCAACCCTAACCTCAAACCTAACCCTAATCCCAATACACCCCTAATCACAACCCTAACCTTAACCCTAATCCCAAACCTAACCCTAATCCCAAGCGTAACCCTAATGCCAACCCTAACCCTAATACCAACCCTAATCCAAACCCTAAACCTAATCCCAGCTCTAACCCTAACTTTAGCCCCAACCCTAGCCCTAACTTTAGCCCCAACCCTAACCCTAGCCCTAAGGCTACTTTCACACTTGCGTTGTTTGGCATTCCGTCGCAATCTGTCGTTTTGGACAAGAAACGGATCCTGCAAATGTGCCCGCAAGATGCGTTTTTTGCCCATAGTATTGCCGACGGATCGTGACGGATGGCCACACGTCGCGTCCGTCGTGCTCTGGATCAGTTGTGTTTTGGCGGAGCGTCGGCACAAAAAAACGTTCAATGAAACGTTTTTTTGTACGTCGCATCCGCCATTTCTGACCGCGCATGCGTGGCCGTAACTCCGCCCCCTCCTCCCCAGGACATAGATTGGGCAGCGGATGCGTTGAAAAACTACAGCTGCTGCCCACGTTGTGCACAATTTTCACAACGTGCGTCGGTATGTCGGGCCGACGCATTGCGACGGCCCCGTACCGACGTAAGTGTGAAAGAAGCCTAACCCTAAATTTAGCCCCAACCCTAACCCTAAATTTAGCCCCAACCCTAACCCTAAATTTAGCCCCAACCCTAGCCCTAACCCTACCCCTAGCCCTACCCCTACCCCTAACCTAACCCTACCCCTAACCTAACCCTACCCCTAACCCTAACCCTACCCCTAACCTAACCCTACCCCTAACCTAACCCTAGCCGTAACCCTACCCCTAACCCTAACCTAACCCTACCCCTAACCTAACCCTAGCCGTAACCCTACCCCTAACCTAACCCTAGCCCTAACCCTACCCCTACCCTAACCCTACCCCTACCCCTAACCCTAACCCTAGCCCTAACCCTAACCCTAACCCTACCCTAACCCTACCCCTAACCCTACCCCTACCCCTAACCCTACCCCTAACCCTAACCCTAACCCTAATTTTAGCCCTAACCGCTGTTCTCCTGCCGGCCGGCAGATGGAGACAGATGGCGGGCGCACTGGGCATGCGTCCGCCATGTTCTTCTGCCGGCGGCCAGGAGGAGCAGCAAGAGGATCCAGGGACCTAGGTGAGTATGCTAGGGTCCCCGAATCCCCCTATTTCTCTGTCCTCTGATGTGCGATCACATCAGAGGACAGAGAATTACACTTTACTTTTTTTTTTTTTTTTTGCGGTCGCCGGTAAACAGTTAATTACCGGCGATCGCAAAACAGGGGTCGCTAAAATCGACCCCCGATCATGCTCTTTGGGGTCTCGGCTACCCCAGGCAGCCGAGACCCCAAAGATTCTCCCGGTGCCGGCCGGCGGGCGCACTGCGCATGCGCCCGCCATTTTGAAGATGGCCGCGCCCACCGGGAGACACGAGGAGCATCGGGGGAGCTAGGTGAGTATTGGGGGGCCACCTGGGACCCCTTTTCTCTGTCCTCCGATGTGCGATCACATCGGAGGACAGAGAAATTAAAGAGATCGCTTTTTTTTTTTTTTTTGCGATCGCCGGTAAACGGTTAATTACCCGCGATCGCAAATGCGGGGAGGGTTAAAAACCCCCCGAATCATGTTCTCTGGGGTCTCGGCTACCCTCGGCAGCCGAGACCCCGGAGAAAATCGGCCTGTGGGGGGCGCTATACACTTTTTCCACAGCGCCGTTAATTAACGGCGCTCTGGTTTAAGTACCCTTAGCGGCCGCCGTTAAAAGGCGTATCGGCGGTCGCTAAGGGGTTAAATTTAGCTAATGAAAAAACCAGACCTGAACTTGTGGGTTTTTCAGATAACTCACAGAGCAACAAACATCTATGTACAAAAGATGTTTATCAGAAGCAGCCAGTATTAATACTCACCTATAGTGCACAATTTAATTCTATTTCAAACATTCTTCGAGATGATCCCACGATGGATCTCATTTTAGAGGATGGCATAAAAATTGTTTGTAGGAAAGCTCCCACTCTAGGCACCTTACTTGCTCCTAGTTTTGTTCAATCAGAAATTCCAAAAAATAAGGCCAGCTGGTTATCCACACAAGGTTTTTTTAAATGTGGTTCTTTTCCGTGTAAAACGTGTCTGTACACAAAAAAAACTGCAACCTTCATTGGTGCAAATGAACGCAAAATACACAATATTAAGGATTTTTTAAATTGTAATTCTGACAATGTAATCTATATTATAGAATGTGAATCCTGTAATCTGCGTTATGTCGGATCCACCACACGCAGATTAAAAGACAGATTTCGTGAACACCTATATGATGCCGTGCACCCCACTATCAGACATGTCTCTAATGCCTCTAACCATTTTATTCAATCTCATGACAGAAACACTTCTTCTTTGAAAGTTTATGCCATCGAACGTATTCACAGAAACATACGAGGCGGCAATAGAGAAAGAGTGTTACGTGACAGAGAAGCCTACTGGATTCTATGCCTCAATACTCGAGCACCTGGCGGTTTAAACCTTAGAAAGGAGATGATGCTGCATTACTAAATTTTCATGTTTTATGTACCAGATTGAAAATAATGACATTCTCCCTTTTTTTTTTTTTTTTCTATGTGAAATCAATTCTGTTCATGGCTTTGTACTTCCCTGTCTGTTTTAGTAATTATTCATTTCACCTGTTCATTTTCTTTATAATGATCTGTCTAATCATGCTCTGTATACTGAGGACTAAGAACACAGCTGTGTTCGAAACGCGTTCAGTGCAGTGAGAGCTGCTATGTGATTCCTTTGTTATACCACTTCTCATTGGAGTCCACATTTTAAATTTTTTCATGACAATAAAGCTATTTTGGATTTTATCAGAGACTATTTCCCTTCCTGGAGCTGGATCTCCCTCGTTTCTTTTGTATCCATATGTTTATTTTACTTGCTAACGGCTCTTTCAGATGTCAGTGTGTCCAGTAAGTGTGGTGACAGTTTTAACACTTACACACATAGAGCCATTCAAGTTAATGGATCTGTGCACATGAAAGTGTGTTTTCATGGACTGTGTGCCCGTGTGCAAAACACAATAACATATCCGTTTTTTAACAGCAGCATGGGCCTCACAATGTCCCGCACACGTGCACACTGGTGACACACAGATACCATCTATTAGATGTGCCTTTTCGGTGCAGCTGTGGGCTGCTATTTTTAGACTGGAAGGGAAAATATCAATGGCCCCTTACCAGTCTGAGAATACTAGCCCCCCCAGCTGTCCGCTTTAGAAAGACTGGTTGTCAAAAATGGGGTGAACACCACACCATTTTTTAAAATTATTTATTTAACCCCTTCATGACCTTGGGATTTTTCGTTTTTCCGTGTTCGTTTTTCACTCCCCTCCTTCCCAGAGCCATAACTTTTTTATTTTTCCGTCAATTTGGCCATGTGAGGGCTTATTTTTTTGCGGGACGAGTTGTACTTTTGAACGACATCATTGGTTTTAGCATGTCGTGTACTAGAAAACGGGAAAAAAATTCCAAGTGCGGTGAAATTGCAAAAAAAGTGCAATCCCACACTTGTTTTTTTGTTTGGCTTTTTTGCTAGGTTCACTAAATGCTAAAACTGAGCTGCCATTATGATTCTCCAGGTCAGTACGAGTTCATAGACACCTAACATGACTAGGTTATTTTTTATCTAAGTGGTGAAAAAAAATTCCAAACTTTGCTAAAAAAAAACATAAATAAATTGCGCCATTTTCCGATACCCGTAGCGTCTCCATTTTTCGTGATCTGGGGTTGGTTGAGGGCTTATTTTTTGCGTGCTGAGATGACATTTTTAATGATAGCATTTCGGTGCAGATACGTTCTTTTGATCGCCCGTTATTGCATTTTAATGCAATGTCGCGGCGACCAAAAAAACGTCATTCTGGCATTTTGAATTTTTTTCCCGCTACGTTGTTTAGCGATCAGGTTAATGCTTTTTTTTGTTTGATAGATCGGTCGATTCTGAGCACGGTGATACCAAATATGTGTAGATTTTATATTTTTTTTATTGATTTATTTTGATTGGGGCGAAAGGGGGGTGATTTAAACTTTTATATTTTTTTTATTTTTTTAACATTTTTTTCAACTTTTTTTTTTTTACTTTTGCCATGCTTCAATAGCCTCTATGGGAGGCTAGAAGCAGGCACAACCCGATCGCCTCTGCTACATAGCAGCGATCTGCTGATCGCTGCTATGTAGCAGAAATGGAGGTGTGCTGCGAGCGCCGACCACAGGGTGGCGCTCACAGCCACCGGCGATCAGTAACCATAGAGGTCTCAAGGACCTCTATGGTTACAATGGAGATGCATCGCCGACCCCCGATTATGTGACGGGGGTCGGCGATGACGTCTTTTCCGGCCGCCCGGCCGGATGCGGTAGTTAAATGCCGCTGTCTGCGTTTGACAGCGGCATTTAGCTAGTTAATAGGTGTGGGCAGATCGCGATTCTGCCCGCGCCTATTACGGGCACATGTCAGCTGTTCAAAACAGCTGACATGTCCCGGCTTTGATGCGGGCTCACCGCGGAGCCCTGCATCAAAGCAGGGGATCTGACCTCGGACGTACTATCCCGTCCGAGGTCATATAGGGGTTAAATAATTAAAAATACAGCATGAAGACCCCTCTATTCTTGATAACTAGCCTTGCTAAAGCTGACAGCTGAAGGTTGCAGGCTGGTTATCAATAATTCAGGAGAACCCACGCTGTTTTTTTCATTTCTTTAGAGCACAGGCGGCTGCTGATGAATACTCCCATCAGCTGCTGCCTGCTCTCGCTGTTATTAGCGGCAAGTGATGGGAGCTGTTGTCCCTTCAGCCTACACCAGTGACCGGAATTAAACTTGTTACCCCCGATCACAGCTGTGGGCTCATACTGACATTTTACAGCTTGGGAACCGTCTGACCAGCGGGAATAATTTTACAGCTGATCAGAATTAGTGTATGCTGCGCTGTCATGTACATGACAGTGTATCAAACACGGGATGTTGGGGGCCCCCAATTCAAGGGAATGGGGTCCGGGTACTGTTCTGGTACCCAAACCCGAACTTTTTGTCACTGTTTGGCCGAACACACCGAACGCAAACATTCAGGGGTCTGCACATCTCTACTGATTACCACTGATTGGCAGCTCTCCATGCACAAAGTGTATTTACAGAAGGCTGTAAGTAGTAGTTGGACCAGGAGGCACGAAACACCTAGTCCTGTAGTGATCATCTCCTTCTTATAAAACACTGATTTTATTTTAACAACAGCAGGCAGCCCAGTGAGTGATACATAGCTAGAATCAGGGTCTCAGGCACTACATCATGCTGCTCTCAGATTATATATGAAAAACCTGCTGACAATTTTTCTTTAAAACTGATTCTGAAGTGTCGCACTCTAATCGAAGCTATGGTAATATTCTTTGTGTGTTTATTTTGATATTGGCGTTATAAGCAATTAGCCTTTACATAATACAGTTCAGTTCATATTGCTATAAACATAATTTCCAGTTCTGAATAACAGGCATGTTATGAAAATTGTCATATTTTTGTGATGCTTAATTTACACAGGTGAACATTTCATTGTTTGAGAAAATGACTGTAATTCGGAAATTGATTTAGTCTATTACAGGTAATGTCACCATTGTAAGCTAGCAGCAGAAGCAGGATTGTACAAATCACACGTTCAGGGTGTTACGCTCTATTATGCTCTGTTTAAATTGGATAATGGTAACGATTTAAGTGAAAATTACTGATCACAGGATAAAGATTAAAGAAACTGGAGGGATTAATCACGTGCCTTAGAACTTCAGGATCATACTGTATGTTCTCTGGTTTTCGGGTAGTGTGGAAGCACAGACAATAGCTGTTTTCTGTTTGTTTCAGTATATAAGCTTGAATTCACAACGAGTTTATCAAACATTCACTTTTCTTTGCTGTTCTAAAGAGAACATTTGGGTTGTACACCCCACCAATTACAGAAGCGCAACCTATAATGTACAAATTAACAGTTTCAAAAGTCAGCGCTTCTTGCCAAAGGACAATGATCAAGAACATCTATCGATCGATTAAGTGATCAGTCGTTTTGTCTATCTCTTCATTGTCTGTCTCTCATTTCTATCTTTCTCAGCACGTAGAAGGAAATGTATCTCACTGTTTCTGTCCTACATAAAAAAATTGTCTGCCTGTGTCTTAAAAAAATATATATTACAGACTCATTTACTGATTTTCTTCTGCCCCTCTTCGAGCACTGTTCTATCCCAAATTTTCCATGCTCACTTTTCCAGCCATAAGAGCATGTGATCACTGCGGTCAATTACTGGCCTTACCAGTGAGCAACGCATTACCACTGCTGCCAATCCACACCACAGGAACAGGATGTACAGAACAAGATGCACAGTGATTGAATGCAGCGGTCACAAGCCCTCCTTTCTGGGAGAGGAAGCACATCTATCTAATATCTATCTATTTAACTATCTATCGATCTATCACATACCTATCTGTCTAACAGAAAATTGACACAATTACATTACTGGAGTACTTTGAGTGAGTATTAGACTCACAAATGTCTTAATCATGGTTTATACCCTACTGCTATGTTTAAAACTGTCATATCAAAGCCAATGAAAGAGCCAGGAAGCTGTGACTTCCAGCTCAGGCATCGTAGCAGTCCTACGACATCCTCCACGGGAAGAGTAAGTGAGGAGACTGTCAGGGGTCATGTGTCAGGGGTGTCGAGGAATGATGGCTCTCAGGTAGATGAGTATATATTTATTATTTACTTTTGTACCATTATGGTTCCATTTATTAAAAAAAGGGAAACATTATTGCAGTTTTCTGTATGGAAGTGAGAAAGACACAGTGTACTGGTTTCGAGTAAAATCAGAATGTTTTGAATTATTTAATGAATTACTCGGTGTTGCATTTGGAAACTAAGATGCATTGCATAAAGTTCTTGCCAAATACGCATTAGATATTTTTTTAGAGGGATGATATATTTGCTGAAATTATTTATTGTTTTGATTCAGATAAAGAAAAGGAAGTTTTATTCCCAGTAAAATTTGTCCCTGAGAAACCTGGCCGCTACACTTGCAAAATTTTGCTTCGTTCCTCTCATGATGTACGAGTCTACATGATTGAGTGTGTCGTCAACCCATGCAGCACGGAAACCAAATTGGAATTTATTACCCCGGCCTGTGAAGCACTGATTCAAGATATTCCAATAGTAAGTTACACCTCATGGCTTCATTATGTGTCATTTTACAATATATCTATCTTGAAGACTGGACTCATATCTGTTGCGGTTGATGAAGTGTTTGGTGTCAAAATGTTTGAAGTTAAGCTATATATCCACTGCATTGAGGGTCAAGTAGCAAAAAAGTTCGGATTTAACAGATACTTTAAACATTTCCAATAAACATCTAAAGTATTTATATTTACAGTTGGAAATTTTACATCATTTTCTATAGTTTAATTAAAGAGAAAAGTGCACCTCAAGTGATTTTATATTCATAACACAACAAACTGACAAGGTATTGAGCATTCCAGGGTCCAGCTCTCCGACACTGCTCCAGTCTGTTTGGCTCCAGCTGTGTCGTCACATTGACAGCTCACCTTGGCTGAGCCATTGAGCTCAAAGATTGGTGGCTCCTCAAATTAGGCCTCCACTGCAACCAAAACAACGAGACTGGATCACTTGTGGTTGCCAGACCTGGGAAAGGTGAATATTAGGGTGACAATGAGTTCTATAAAAAAAAATAGTTTTATTCAAAGTATCACTTCCTATAATTTTTACACATATTGATTTATAATATAGCTTTTTTAAAAAAAAAAAAAACATTTATTTTGGTTGTGTTTAAAAGGTGGCTCAATGTCAGCTCTTTACCACTAAATAGCCATTAACCCCTTCACCCCCGGAGCTTTTTCCAATTTTTCATTTTCGTTTTTTGCTCCCCTCGTTCCCAGAGCCATAACTTTTTTATTTTTCCATCAATATGGCCATGTGAGGGCTTATTTTTTGCAGGTTGAGATGTACTTTTGAAAGATACCATTGGTTTTACCATGCCATGTAACAGAAAACGGGAAAAAAATTCCAAGTGTGATGAAATTGCAAAAAAAGTGCAATCTCACACTTGTTTTTTGTTTGGCTTTTTTGCTAGGTTCACCAAATGCTAAAACTAACCTGCCATTATGATTATCCAGGTCATTACGAGTTCATAGACACCTAACATGTCTAGGTTATTTTTTATCTATGTGGTGAAAAAAAATTCCAAAGTTTGCTTAAAAAAAAAAAAAGTGATTTTCCGATACCCGTAGCGTCTCCAATTTTTGTGATCTGGGGTCATGTGAGGGCTTATTTTTTGCATTCCAAGCTGGCGGTTTTAATGATACTGTTTTGGTATAGATCTTTTGATCACCGTTATTGCATTTTAGTGCAATGTTGCGGCGACCAAAAAAACATAATTTTGGCGTCTTGATTTTTTTTCTCGCTACGCCATTTAGCGGTCAGGTTAATCCTTTGTTTTTATTGATAGATTGGGCGATTCTGAACGCGGCGATACCAAATATGTGTATGTTTGATTTTTTTTTATTGTTTTATTTTGATTGGGGCGAAAGGGGGTGATTTGAACTTTTATGTATTTTTTATTTTTTTTATATTTTTAATTACTTTTTTTTTACATTTTGGCATGCTTCAGTAGCCTCCATAGGAGGCTAGAAGCATGCACAACTCGATCGCCTCTGCTACATAGAGATGATGCACAGATCACCTCTATGTAGCAGAAATGCAGGGTTGCTTTGAATGTCGACCACAGGGTGGCGCTCAAAGCATTCGGCCATCAACAACCATAGAGGTCTCAAGGAGACCTCTGGTTGTTATGGCAATGCACTGCTGACCCCCGATCATGTGACGAGGGTCAGCAGTGCGAGTAGCACCGGCCGCGCGGCCGGGAGCGCTAGTTGAATGCTGCTGTCAGCGCTTGACGGTGGCATTTAACTAGTTAATGGGCGCGGGCGGATCGCGATTCCACTCGCGCTCATTGCGCGCACATGTCAGTTGTACAAAACAGCTGACATGTCGCTGCTTTGAGGTGGGCTCACCGCCGGAGCCTACCTCAAAGCAGGGGATCTGCCAGCTGACGTACTATTCCGTCAGCTGGCAGAAAGGGGTTAAAATAGGATTTGGGTAGTTTTAATATAGAGCAGCAATAAGGGACCCACAGCTCCTTGAAACTTTCTTCAATTTACTTATTTGTAAAGAATATTTAAATAAATTTGCTCTGATAAAATAATAAAGACTATACTCACCTCCCGTGCTGGCACTGTTCCCATGGTATCGGCCCTTCGACTCCAAGGGTTCCCAAGCAGCACTGGCATCACTGTCCCCGCCACCTGTTGAAATGATCAGGAAGAGGAAGTCAGGGATTAGCTGCAGCCCGGACTTCCTCTTCATATTCGATTTGTCTGAAGTTGGGGCAGTGATGCCAATGCTGATTGGATGCTGGTGTGATGAGGACGAAGGGCATTTTATTCCCAAAAAACATAAATTGGTGAGATCAATCAACATTGTGACTCTTGAAGTTGCTGCAACTATAGACAGGACTAATACCAGTGATAGAAAAGCAACCTACCTGTTTGCTGCTGCTTCTCAGTCTCATGGCCATGATCCAGACAGTCTCACATTGAATGGGGAATCTATTAGAAAGGCCCATTGCTGGCATAGAGTGAATGCAGCAAATGCTATCAAAGCTTCCTTCGATGGCAGTGGTCCTCTGACTGTACACTGTGATGGGAAAAGGCTAGCAAACCAGACTCACAATGAAACTGCTGAGCGACTGGCAGTACTAGTATCAGGAGGAGGAACTGAGAATTTTTTGTCAATCCCAGAGATACCTACCAGTAGATAAGCAGCACAAGCTAAGGCTATATTCAAGGTTCTGCGGATTGGCAGCTCTTGGATAAAATGAAGTTAATGCCATTCAACACATTCAGTAGTAACACTGGTACAAAGGCTGGTGCATACGTCCTCTTGCAACAGAAATTACAGAAAGAACTGCTGGGATTGCCATGCAGACAGCACATTCCTGAGCTAATTATTGCAAGCGTGTTTGATATATTGTGGCCGGCATTAACAGGTCCAAATATAAAGTAGTTTGAGAGAGTTTCAGCTGCCTGGAATAAACTAGATAAAAAACAAGTTTTCAGCTGGAATGGAAGATGACATAGTTTTAACTGAGCTAGTTCCACTTAAGGAGTGTTTAGTTCAGCTTGCACAATGCCATCCAAGAGATGATTACAAAGAATTTTTAATACTGTCTCCTGTTCCTTGGTACGCAGGCAAACCCAGACATACACATCAATACTCCAGGCACCTACCATCAGGCCTGATGGATGGCCAAAGTGATATACGCTCTGACGATCTTCATGTTTCATCACCAATTTTGCTTAACTTTGACAGAGTTAAAAAATCTCTATCAGTTTTGCACTTTTACTGTCTTCTTATATTGAAGCTTAGCAAAAAAAAGGAATCAATGTGCCTGTTGTACATCAGTGACATTATGGTGGGTCTGGCTTTTTTTTACATTGAAGTTCCAACCACAGAAAAGGTTGAGATAGTACTGGCTCGGCAGAAGGAAGGCAATGATGTCTGCTCAATTCATGTGCAGCTTGCCAAAGACCTTGTGTCACACAAGAAGTTTCATCACTTCATGGCCTCCAACATAAAATAAAAATGTTCATTTCACAAGGAAATAAACCAAGATTTTCTTCATCAAGATCCTTGTCTTTGGCACATTAAATGCAAGTTACATTGATCCATCCTCAAAAGTCACCGGATTGTAAATCATGAATGCATTATACTGATGAGTGCATTCAATTCGCCACTGAGCATTCAAGAAGACCAGAAACGGTCTGTTCTCCAGTGTGTGGAGAAGCATCACCATGACTATCCTGAACCAAATAAAGCGTGTTTCCTTAAAAAAAGTTAAACCACGAAACTACTGTAACATTGTACATTTACTCTGCTGAAAGACATTTATTGCAAATACTTGTTAGTTTTGTGATGACTGAGCCACCAGTTAATAATTTATTATTTATTTATTATTTATTATTATACATTTATATAGCGCCATTTATTCCATGGCGCTTTACATTTGAAAAGGGGGCAATATAGACAAATACAATAAACATGAGCAAAAAACAACGCACTAACAGGTAAAGAAGGAAGGAGGGCTCACAATCTACAAGATATGTTGCAGTGTTACAAAATGGGAATTATTTCCAGGGGTAAGACCATAAAATTTGCACAAACATGGTTTGACTGGCAACCTACTGAGTAGATACTCATTTTGTTTTAAGTATACAAAATCATTTGGGTTCTATCTTTCTTTAAGTGGAAAGCTCTTTTTACCCCTTCACGACATGTGCCGTACATGTACGGCGCATTGGCATGTCTCTCCCTTTGATGTGAGCTCCAGCACTGAGCCCACATCTTTCCAAACACATGTCAGCTGATTTGAACAGCTGATATTTGTCCCTCACAGCCATGGGTGGAATCGCGATCCACCCGCAGCTGTTAGGGTATGTGCACACGTCAGGATTTCTTGCAGAAATTTTCCTGACAAAAACCGGACATTTCTGCCAGAAATCCGCATGCGTTTTTACCGCGATTTTGACGCATTTTCGGTGCGTTTTTGTACGTTTTTCCCAAATGCATAGAATTGCGGGAAAAATGCAGAAAATCCGCAAAAATAATGAACATGCTCATTTTTTTACCGCGATGCATTTTTTTCGCGGAAAAAAAGCATTCATGTGCACAAAACATGCAGAATGCATTCTAAATGATAGAATGCATAATGTATGCGTTTTTAATGAGTTTTGTATAGCATTTTTAGCACGAAAAAACGCGAAAAAACCGCGAAAAAACCTGAACGTGTGCACATGGCCTAAATCTGTTAAATGCCGCTGTCAATCTCTGACAGCGGCATTTAATATGATCGCTCCGGAAGTGCGTCACTAATCCCACCCATCGGCACCCGTGTCATAACCGTGGGTTGCTGATGGGTTGGCTTGACAACCCGGGGTCTGCAACCCATCCGGCGCTCATAGGAAGTGAGGATTTCTGCTACATAGGACAGGGCTCCAGCCCTGCTCTGTGTAGCACAAGCGATCGGATGATTGCAGTTTCTAGTCTCCCATGGAGATTACTGAAGCAAGTGAAAAGTGAAAAAAAGTTTTAAAAATTATCAAAAAATACAAAAGTTCAAATTACCCCCCATTCGCAACATTCAAAATAAAACAATAAAAAACAATAAAAAATACACATATTTGGTGTCGAGTTCAGAATCGCACAATCTAGCAAGATATAAAAAGGATTAATATGATTAGTAAATGACGTAGGAAAAAGTCAAAATACCTGAATTAAATTTTTTTGGTCACTGCAACATTGCATTAAAATGCAATGACGGTAGATCAAAAGATCCTATCTACACCAAAATGGTATCAATAAAAACGTCAGCTTGGCAGGCAAAAAATAAGCCCTCACCCATTTCCAGATCACAGAAAATGGAGACGCTACGGGTATTGGAAAATGGCGCAATTTTTATTTTTTCTAAACAAACTTTGGATTTTTTTTCACCACTTAAGTTAAAAATAACTTAGACATGTTTGGTATCTACAAACTCACAATGACCTGGAGAATCATAATTGCAGGTCAGTTTTAGCATTTGGTGAATGTGGTAAAAAAGTTGCACTTTTTTGCAATTTCACTGTACTTTTTTTCCCGTCTTCTAGTACACAATATGGTAAAACCAATGGTGTTGCTCAACAGTACAACTCGTCCTGCAGAAACAAGCCCTCACATGGCCATATTGACAGAAAAATAAAAAAGTTATATCTCTGGAAAGCAGGGGAACAAAAAACAGAAATGCAAAAATGAAAATGGTCTGCGGCGTGAAAGGGTTGAATAAAGAAAATTATCCCAATTAATACACAGCAGATTTCAATTGCATAACGCAGATATTCTATGCCAGTGATGAAAAAAAGAAGATTACAGGAAGGCACACCTCTTAATGAATTTGGCTTACAATCGTCTGGCTTCAAAGTATTAAATAAAACTCTATATTAGTGTTTTCTTCCTTTTACATTGCCTTTTTGAGCTTCAATACTCTTCTCCCAAAAAGAAAAATGTATTGGTTAATTGTCAAAATTATATTTGCTAGCTTTTGGAGCAGAGAGGCATCTTCCTCAGGCATATCTCCAAATTAATGACTGACCGGCACAACTTGTAAAGGTGGCCTGTCCTTTCGCTTGTGTATATATGAATTATAGGCTATTATGTGATTTGAATGCTGCATTTTTTGTATCTTTTTTTCCAGTGACAAGCTCTTTTTCTAGTTGTCAGATTTCTGAGGTCACCTGCAGTGTTGGAGGAAGGAAGCGTCTTTGATATCTACCATGCACTGTATATAGAGGAGAGGAGATGCTGGTTCCCTATCTGTTACTTATACTTACTAGATTTAGCAGCAATAGCAGCATCTCTATGTGCTTCTGTCTCTCCATAGCTCCTCTCCTCTCCGAGCTCTATGAAGACATTTTTTTCTGCAGTAAGGTTTATTTCTTTTTTTTCTCTTCTGCTATTGACTTATGAAGAAAATGGTCATGGCAAGAAATCTTGCTGTCTAGTACCACCAATTGATGGTAGCTTCTCTATACATCAGTGTCTGACCATTTAATGAGTCTTACAACTTGATATTTAGTCAAACTTAAGTCTTCTTCAAAAAGAAAAGTCACCCATCTCCAGACAACTGGTTCAAGTCTGGGTTTACCATCCATGACTGCAGCAGACTGGTTTACAGCCTACTTAAAGTGAAGCTGTCATCAGGTTTTTGCTGCCGCATCTCAGATCAGCACGATGAAAGGTCGGACCTTGATTACAACGATGCATCTTTTACTGGGCTGCTTAGTGCAGTTTTGATAAAATGACTGCACATCTTACAGTTTTCTGAATGTTAAACTCTGTATAACCCCATCACCACCACTGATTGGTGGATTTCATAGACAAAAAGCTGCCAATCATTGGTGGTGCTGGGTTGTACACACTTTGTGCATATGAAGGTTTACATGCTACAGGCTTACTAGTGCTATAGTCATAAGCTCCTGCTGTTAAAAAAATTGAATCAAGCACTCTGTCTCTACATCATGCTGATCTCAGATAGGGGCCAAAAACCTGATGACAGGTCCCCTTTAAACATGATGTCATCATAGACAGATCAGAAATCTACCAGAAAGGCTATTCTTCCCATTCTCAACATCGAGTGTCTGTTTTTTTAAAAATATTAAAATAAATTGATAACTCTTTAATAAATGTAGTTTGGGTCCTGAATCAGCAATGTCTTTCAATTTCCCTACTTTAGCATTTCTGCAAACTAGCAGGAACAGTCTGGATCTTCTGGTCTGGAAGCCAGCAAGAAACCCTAAAGAGAAGAAAGACATGAATTTCAAATTCCGAAGTAAATTATATGTACCTCTCTAATGTCCCAAAAAACAATACAACTTCTCCCATATAAGGCGTCATAGTACCCCATCAATGAAAAAGAAAGTTATGGCTGCCGTCACATGATGGCAGGGCACCGATGGGTTGACATGACAACCCAGGGTCTGCAGGAGACCTGTGTGGTTGTCTATAGAAACTATTGAAGCAAATGAAAAGTTGAAAAAAATGCTTTTAAAATTGTAAAAAAAATAAAAATAAAAGTTCAAATCACCCCTTTTTACCCCATTCAAAATAAAACTCTAAAAAAAAAACCCAAAAAACATTTGGTATTGCCACGTTCAGAAACGCCCAATCTATAAAAATATAAAAAGAATAAATCCGATCTGCATACGGCGTAACAAGAAAAAAAAAATGATATCTCCACAATTCCTTTTTTGCTTGCAATACAGTGCAATAACAGGCTATGAAAACATTGCATCTACCACAAAATGATATCAATGGAAATGTCAGGTCAGCACGCAAAAAATAAGCTGTCAGCCCCAGATCATGAAAAATGGAGACGCTACGGGTGTCAGCAAACGGCGCAATTGTTTTTTAATAAACTTTGGGTTTTTTTTAGCACATAAGTAATAAAGAACCTATACATGTTTGGTATCTACAAACTTGCAATAACCGTTTTAGCTTTTAATGAACATGGTAAAAAAAAGTGGTATTGCACTTTTTTGCGATTTTACAACACTTTGAGTATTTTCCCATTTTCCAGTACACTATTTGGCAAAACCAATAGTGTTGTTCAAATCTGCAACTCATCACACAAAAAACAAGCCCTCATACGGCCATATTGATAAAAAATAAAAAAGTTATGGCTCTTGGAAGAAGGGGAGGAAAAAACGAAAGCCCAAAAATGGAAAATCCCAAGGTGGTGGAGGGGTATTAAAGTTGCCTTTTAGTATTAAGACTTTAAAAAATGTTCTTATCACCTTGGAAAGTTGTTTCATTTAAGTCATTCCAATATACAGTAGTTTTTAGAAAGTGTTGTCACCTGTACCTTGCAGTAATACTAAGATCTCAGTACTCCAAAAAAGTGGCAAATGTAAAATCAGGGGAAGTTTAGAATTGAAATAGGGATTTGCTTTGGTGTTTTCTTCAAATCATGTATCACGTGCCACCCCAATCTCTACACTATATAAAAATAAAGATTATTATTATTTGACTGGCTTGAAGTGTATTTAATTTTTGTTTTTGCCAAATAGTAGTAACCATCATCGTTGATGAGTATCATACATATTTTTTCTTTAACATTATAATTTATGGTGCTTAATATTACATCATTTATTACTGCCATTCATTATGACATTTCAAGTGTGACCAATTACACAAAACATAAATTGAACATTTTCTCAGTTAATTATTACAGCTGAATAAGCTTTTTTTGTATTATTTATTCTGCTTTTTGACTTTGCTAGTACACTTATATGTAGCCTTGCAATACATTTTCCCCCTGTAGTGTGTATTTATTATGGTCAATTCCTGGTTCATTTCTGTTCTTATTCATTGTATTGTGTTGTTCTTCATTACAGTGTTTTCAAGATGCCTATTTGTACAAGCCCCGGAGCAAGTTAAATGATCTGAAAGTTTCTAATTAACTTATTAACCGTTCTGTAAATGCATCCTGTACATACATAACACCATGATTTTTTTGTCTTGTAACTTAATCATCCACAAAGACTTTGCCCTAATTCATATTTGTGTTTCTGCCTAATTTGTATTTAAGCTAAATTTTCTTATGAAGAATATTTTGCCATTTTTCATACAAAAAATAGCGTTTTATAACAATAATGCAAATAAAAAGAATCAAAGATGGCTTGTGTCCTTTTACAGAAAATATAGCCTTTGAAGTGTTTTAGTGCGCTATTAATGGGGATCAGTGGATCTGTTCCACATCATTAGCTAGATGTAATATAATTAAAGTATGTCTGGGTTGGCGTAATAGCGATCATTAGACATCTTTATTCTCTAAGTCTGTTCTTAGTGCTTTTTTAGGTCATAATAATAATAACCATTTCTTTATTTTTTCTTTTTAGCATAATATGACTCAACAAAACTGGAAACTGAAAGCCATTCTACAAGGAGATCGATTCTATGGGCCTTCATTCTTACACATAGCAGCAGGAGAAACAGCACAGTATTCTTTAATGTTTAAGCCTACTGTCGAATGCTGTAGCGCTGTAAGTATTGTGACTTTTAGTGGAAGCAAAAGATAAAGAACATTTTGCTATTTTTATAAGCAGGGCAAATAACATCTAAATGTGAAAAGTTCTTATACATCTTTTATTTGGTCCGAAAAAAGGAAAAAAAATTAATACAATAAGTTGGAAATGTTATATGTCTTTTTTAAGACTGACCTTAATGTAAAAAGTATGCATGACTATTTCTAACTGAGTGTACATTTTATTTTTATTAAGAAAAGGCAATGAAAATGCTAGTATTGACATTGCCAATTCTTCTTTTAATTTGTTTTTAAACCTATTCTAACATCTACAAGTTGGATTCTACTTAATCATATAAAAAATAAGATTCGCTATTTCAAATACCGTATTTTTCGGACTATAAGACGCACCGGACTATAAGGCGCACCCAGGTTTTAGAGGTGGAAAATAGAGAAAAAAATATTTGAAGCAAAAAAAGTGGTAAAATATTTAATAACATACTATTATATATATAATAACACCACATATAATAGTATGTTATTATATTGGAAGCTGCGGGACCAGTGTGGTGTGTGAAGTACTATATGAAGATGCTGGAGGGTGAGTATAAGAATGGGGCACAGGGCTTATATTTAAAGCACCACTCCAGCACTGCAAAATAACACTGGAGTGCTGCTTTAAAATCCAATGGGAGAACTATATCTCCCAGCATGTCCTGCAGATCCTATGACATGCTGGGAGTTATAGTTCACTAAAGAAGTGGCAGAGTGCTTTATTGTGTTTTGGAAAGACTAACCTCTTAATTGTGGCAGCCAGCCACACTGTGGTGAGGTAAAAGCATCCCATGACTGCACACAGAGCCCTCCCTCTTGTTGCATTTCCACAGCACAGGTAATGGAAGCCAGCAGATTCTAGTGTTGGAGTCTGAAGGACCTGTGATGATGTCAAGAAGAGGGAGGGCTCTGTGCTGCCATGTGATGCTCCAGCCTGCCCCCATCTGACATCATCACAGGTCCTCCTTGTGCACACTGCACAGCACTCAGCTCCAGCCCAGGAAGGTACAGCGATCTCCTCTCCCCAGGGACCCTGCTGCTGCTGCTGCCTCCTCCTCCCCCGGACACACGGATCTCCCCAGCTGCTGCAGGAATCAGCGCAGGGGAAGCCATGTGTGTCCCTGCTTAAGTGCAGTATTCATTTGCTGCTCCCAGCTCACAGCTCAGCTCATAGGTGGGCGGGGAGTAGCTAATGAATATTCACTGCACTTAATCATCGAGACCACATGGTTTCCCCAGCACTGGTTCCGGCAGCGGGGACATCCTGAAGTGGGATAACAGTGCGATCCCACTCACTGCTGCCCCCCCTCCCCACATGCTACATCCGTACCATAAGACGCACCCACATTTTCCTCCCAAATTTGGAGGAAAAAAAGTGCGTCTTATGGTCAGAAAAATACGGTAATTATTACAAGGGTGTAAAATAAGCGTCTTTTTATTAAGAACAAGGATATGTAGGAATTGGTTTCTAAAGAATAATTCATTACTTGTGCATTTAATCATTCATCTGCTTATTGCATCAAATATTTATTCATGTTGGTAAATTACTTTTTACCCACTGGTCGGCTAGCAGCAGTGAATTGCACCCAACGCATTTGCCAGGACTGGAGACCAAATGTACTCATTGTGCTTTTAATTAATATTTTTGTCTAAAGTCCCCAAAAAATACAATCTGAAATCAATGTAAATCATTGAAATTGTTAAGCGCTTAAAAATGTGTTTAGATACATTTTTTTTATAATAACTCAACATTTTTGTTTAAAACAAACAATACTTTAACATGAACTGAAAAGTTATAGTGATAACGTAAATCTATGAAAACATATTCTTATTTATTGACTTGGTTAAATTAATGTAAAACAAAATCTTGAGGAACATCCAAAACTCAGTTCTTTCTGTTCTGTAAATTAATTGTTTGTAAGGAGCCGTTTGGAAATTAAAAAATGAAACTTTACAGCCAAAAGCTTAACACCTTCCCATTTTAACAGGGTACACTAATTCTTCAAAATGAAACAGATGGTACTGAACATATATTTGGCCTCAAAGGTATTGGCCAAGAACCCCTGGCTCTTGATCATATCGTGATAGATTGCCAAGTAAGACAAATTACTCAGAAGGTCCTTATGGTACCCAATTATACCAATGCCAGACTGACTTTCAAGGTAAGGTTTAGAAATGTTAGATACTGGAAGTTTTAAGACGTTACCCATTGTGTTTCCTTGTTATTTTTTAGTTCTGTTTCTGAAAAAAAATATTGTTTAATTAAATCATTCAATTATCTTAAAAATATGAGTTATATTTGTAAGACTCTGTCTACATATCCAGTTGTCATCCATTTATAATGAATCCATCGCTAAAATAAATGGATTAATTATAAACAGAGCAAAAATGGATGCACACTTCCAAAAGCAGAATTAACTACTGTACAGTGCCTTGAAAAAGTATTCATACCCTGTGAACTTTTACACATATTTTCACATTACACCCACAAACTTAAATGTTTTTTGGGGGGATTTGGGATTGTATGTGATATACCAACATAAAGTAGCAAGTCCTGTATATGTGAAGTGAAAAGGAAATGAAATAGGGTTTTCAAAATATTTTAAAAATGTAAATCTGAAAATTGTGACATGCTTTTGTATTCAGTCCCCTATAGTCTGATACTTTGTAGGACCACCTTCCACTGCAATTACTTCTGCAAGTCTTTTGGGGTATGTCTCTATCAGATGAAATTTATGTCCATTCTTCATTGCAAGCTCGCTCAGTGAGATTGGATGGAGAGCGTCTGAACAGCAGTTTCCAAGTCTTGACATAGATTCTCAATAGGATTTAGGTCTGGACTGTGAATTGGACATTCGAATATGCTATAATGCAAACCATTTCATTATAGCTCTGGCAAAATGTTTAGGAATGTTGTCCTGCTGGAAGGTGAACCTACACCCCAGTCTCAAGTCTTTTGCAGCTTCTAACAGGTTTTCCTCCAGGGTAGCCCTGCATTTAGCTCCATCCATCTTCCCATCAACTCTGACCAGTTTCCCTGTCCCTGCTGAAGAAAAGCATCCCCTCAGCATGATGCCATGAAATAATTTGTTCTATCTGCTACTGTCATTGCTGTTGCAGGTCATATTTAAGTGCAACAATTAGCTATTATTTTTCTTCTGCCGCACAGTGTCATCTATTTCAGTAGATTTTTATATTCATAAATTTTTTTCATTTCACTTCCTCAACGCAGTTGTGTTTTCTTTACAATTTATTGAAATCTTTTTGCACTTACCATGCTTGAGCCACAAGTTCCATTATTATAATTATATAATTTTTCAGACTGCTCATTAACTGGTGTCAGAGAGGTTTTTATCTGTTTGGCTATTACCTAGCACAATTAATTTACAGTTAGGTCCATATATATTTGGACAGTGACAACATTTTTCTAATTTTGGTTATAGACATTACCACAATGAATTTTAAACAAAACAATTCAGATGCAGTTAAAGTTCAGACTTTCAGCTTTCATTTGAGGGTATCCACATTAACATTGGATGAAGGGTTTAGGAGTTTCAGCTCCTTAACATGTGCCACCCTGTTTTTAGAGGGATCAAAAGTAATTGAACAATTGACTCCAAGGCTATTTCATGGACAGGTGCAGGCAATCCATTTGTTATGTCATTCTCAATAAAGCAGATAAAAGGCCTGGAGTTGATTTGAGGTGTGGTGCTTGCATTTGGAAAGTTTTGCTGAGAACTAAACATGCGGTCAAAGGAGCTCTCCATGCAAGAGAAACAAGCCATCCTTAAGCTGCGAAAAACAGAAAAAACCCATCTGAGAAATTGCTACAATATTAGGAGTGGCAAAATCTACAGTTTGGTACATCCTGAGAAAGAAAGCACTGGTGAACTCATCAATGCAAAAAGACCTGGGCTCCCACAGAAGACAACAGTGGTGGATGATCGCAGAATAATATATGGACCTAACTGTATATTAGTGCTATATACCTTGCAACTCATTTTGCCACTGTTTTGCCATACTCTAATTTATAATATTTCCTGCAACGCAGTCATTTTTTATTAAATTCGATATTCTTTACTTTTAGCATGTTTGAACAGGTTTTGCTCCCTCGTCACATTCTGCATGGCATAATTTTTGGGGTTGGCGCAGTTGTTAGTAATTGCATTATTATTATATTTTAAGAATCCGTGCGTCAATTTTATTCTCGAGTCATCTGCAAAAATGGAGCATTTTTCATCAGTTTCTGGTCTACTTGCCTGTTTTTACCATTTGTGTGTCATCCATTTTTCTCATGTTGAAAAAAAAATGATGGTGGTTTCCCAAACTTTTCCTAGAACCAATCAATGATAGACGGACAGTAGCAACTGACATGGTATGTGTGTGCGGTCCATTTTTCTGCAGACCTGTTCATTTTATTGGGCGAGTTTGGTTTAAAATGCAGACCAATGCAGGATATGAAGAATCCCATAGAATTTAATGTAATGGATGCATACCAGGTAAAAAAATTGTCTCAGTGTCAATTCTGTCACACTAGGGTGCGACCCATCTTAATTGTCTGTGGTCAAATTGGTTCTCTAGGAGAGAAAGTACGTGCACGGAGGAAAGAATCACAGAACACAGTGGATCGTGTCACAAATGGTTCTCGCCTGGTTTAATGGTTGTAGATTGCCTCCTTTTATAGGAGTAAAGCACATTACATCATTGGGTTTTTCCAACTTAACACTTATCAGAAAACTCTTTTGATCTTTACATGTTCTATGTTATTATTTTTATTACTATAGTACCATAATTCTAATGATTATTACTTTTAATCTATTCCTGTACCATTATCGCCCTAATGGCGCCTTTTGGTCAAGCTGACATCTGTCTCTGCACGTATTCTACTTATCTTTGGTTTATTGGCGATCGATTCACTTTCGTGCAGATACATTTACTCTAGATAAGGGTAGGGGATTTACACAGCCTTTCTTAAAGTCCATCTGGATACTGGGTGTATCCTGGTACATCCTGGTACAGAGTGATCAACAGAATTTAGTCTTATAATAGAGAATCAGAAAACCTTAAAGCTACATGAATCTAATATATATATATATATATATTCAGCAAAGCGTCCATATAAGTTTGATTTCAGTATATCTTCATATGCCATATAGTCTCTCCATAACAGTTCCCCCTTTGGAGATATGCAGAATCAAAAACCCTAATCTCGTCGAACCTATCGATCTGCTCCTTTGCGCCTAAATCTGAAGCCTATCTAACTAACTAATTTTCACCGTATAAACGAGACGGTCCATCTCTAGTAGATGGACCCCCTCCTAACGGACTTTGCACAGGAGTCAGATCCTAGTCTCTCCCTCATCGGCGTGCTTCAGGCAGACGTATTCTGGGGGAGGTGGATATGGCAGTCCTCTCATGGTCTCACAGCAGCATCTTTCGTCTATGGGATCTTCAAAGTCAGCATGCATGGTCATCACTGTGGTTTCCATGGTTGTCATCATCATTTTCTTAAGGCATGGAGCTAAGCAACATAGAATTAAGGCTAATATAATCAAAACACTTAGAATAGCTATTTATTCCAAACTTTGTGAGTGCTCTTTGCCACCCATCCCACCACCCAAACCAGGTGTCCCATTGATCCTTTACCCCTGAATTTTGGGCTAATTCTTCTGATAGGTCAGTAAGGCCTTTAAGTGCCCTGGTTATGCTTCCGTCCGGAGCAGTGTTGTTAGGGATGTAAGTACAACAGCTAGTACCTATCATTTTGCAGACTCCACCTTTCTCTGCTAGGATCATGTCTAGGGCCATCCTGTTCTGGAAGGCCATGATGGATGTGGGACCTAATTGCTCAATAAGTCCCTTTATAGCATCTCTAGTAAAATTAACAAATCTCTGCTGATTATAGTATAGGTAATTTATCCATTTTACATTCTTATTTACCCCAATCATGGGGATTATTGACTCAAACCCAGCTGCTACCTCATTTCTGGCTTTGAACTCGTTAGGTACTCCCTGTGGGACCCCAATAGTATCTATATAGATGTGGGGGTCAAAAGAACCTCGTAGCTCCCTTTTTACTTTTTGGGGCAGGTGGTCTTCTTGGAGTACTTGGTCCCAGCTAGGTAGATCAAATATATGAAAGGGCATAAGGGCTTTTACCATGACACATTGTCCTTCCCATGGGGTATTAAGTCTAGGCCTGATTTTCATGTCTCCACATAGCCAATATACATCAGGCAATTGGTAAATTTGTCCTACAAACAAGGAATCATTGTATGGAGTGCCTTCCTGGAGCGGGATCACTTGGTTATTACAGTATTCAGGTGGTAAGTTATCTACCTGTCGTCCATCACCTTTTCTTTGGAAACAGGTGTAATTCCCTGGATAGGGGGTAATCCCATGGCCAGTTGGTTCACTACTTTGGTAAGGAGGGTATAAGTGGGATACAGTTTGGCATTTATGTGAGTTACCAGGTTGGTTATTCATGTACAGAGATAAGGCACATAAGAATCCCTCCTCATCCACCCGTGGGTCTATTGGGAATGGTACTGTGCCTAAATGGGGTCTGGCGGTGGTACAAGCTATGCATGAGGAGCGATTTGCATTAGTAACAGTGTATCTTACCCACTCTAGCCAGACATTGGAGTCAGAGAATCCTGTTTCTATAGCAAGCTTATCCTCAAAGGTTAGATCTACTAGGAATTTGGCTCCTGGTATGGGGTCATTGTTCTCTACATCTTCAGATATAGACCTGGAGGCAAGATTTTTCAATCGAAATTTTCCCATTTTGTCACCTTCCCCTTCCCTACCAAGCTTTGTACTCGAGCCTAGTACATATAACCCTTGGTCATTTTCTGAGGGATTGTCAATAGTGAGGTAGAGAATTATGCATCCCTCCTTGGGACAGTGGGTGGCAGGGATAGGGAGAATTGAACCCAGATCCCCTCTCTTGCCTTTGAACGGGGCTTTGGTCAGAGACATATGGGTGATTAAGCTGGCCCCCCATTTGTCTGTGCGTTGCAGGGCTAGGGCTGGTTGATATCCCCAATTTCCTTCTCTGGTGTGCCACCCAACAAGTGTCCAATCTTCACAGTTTGACCCCTCCCCCCTTTCAGCTGGGCCAAAAAGTAACTATCCCCTCTTCAAGGGAGATGACCCCTTGAGTACTGGCTACTGCTGGGGTCAGGTAAAGGATAAGTATCAGATGGATGAAGGGTGGCAGCCACCACTGGCCTCTGGATCTGGATCCGGCACCTTCTTGCAGTGGGAAGCGTGGATCCATGTGGGCTTTCCTCTAAGCTTCACAGCTGTGGCAGTGGTCAACAGGACTTGGTACGGGCCGTCGTATCTGGGCTCGAGGGTGCGTCTGTTAACCTCTTTGTCAGGACCCAATCACCGGGCTGGATCTGGTGGGTTCCTTCTAGGTCCTCAGGATCTGGGATGGATGAAAATACTCGAGAATGTATTTTAGTCAGGTGTTTAGTTAATTCAATCACAAACTTAGTCAAAGTGTCATACTGCATAGACAACCGCTGTGGGAAGTGCAATCCTAACCTGGGGGCACTTCCAAACAGGATCTCATATGGGCTGAGTTTGGTAGGGCCAGATGGTGTGTGCCTGACACTAAACAGTGCAAAGGGAAGACTCTCGTGCTATGGTTTCCCTGTCTCTTGTGCTGCTTTCAGCAATTTGCACTTCAATGTCCCATTTAACCTCTCAACTTTGCCACTGCTCTGCGGGTGGTATGGAGTGTGTAGAGCTAACTCGGTCCCGAGTGCGTCCCATATTTCTTTTGTGAGGTTATCAGTGAATGCAGGCCCTTGGTCACTTTCTATGGTTTCTGGGAGCCCATACCTGCAAACTATCCTTTGCTGACTGGTTTTTGACTGGAAAGGGGGCATTTTTCCTATATGACCTCAGTTACACAACATTGCGTATTACCTCCCTGTTGTTGTAGCTTCTTGGCATCTGGAAGGCTTCTGGTCATCCTGGGAAGAGATCAGCACACACGAGCACATACATTTCTACCTGATGGTAGTTGTATGATGGCAGTCTACAGTCATTGAAACGGGTAGAGAGGCTTGGGCATGTGTCTGTAGTGCATTGCCTATACTACCTGTGTTGTGCAATGGGGTACATGCCTGAGTAGAATCCAAAAGGGAGCATTATGAAATTGTGAGTGACCCTTTCCTCTTCCGTGGCACAAATGTTCTTAGACCAGTGTATCGGGTTGTGAGCCCCTTGGGTCGTCACAGAGTACACATATCTTGGCAGACACGCCCGCTGTCCCACCTTCCACAAACCTGCATAGTCCCAAGTACCACTCTGTGACCAGACCTTTGACTCCTTCCCGGTGGAACCCCGAGTCAGAGCCTGTAAGATACTGAAGGTCAACTGGTTATACTTAGTGCTTACCATGGTCCGTAGAGGTGCCTCAGGGGTCTCGTGTCGCCATCTTCCGGCAGCTCCTGTGGCTGCTTGGACCTCCTTGTTCGTGCCTCGTGCCTTGTTGGTAGAGAGCTTCCTGTGTGACCTTACCTCAACTATGGCAACCTCTTTCGGGAGCAGTAGTTCGTCCATCACCTGCTTAATGAGGTACCAGTGTTTGACAGGAATGTCTGCTGCTGTAAGAAAACCTCTTGCCCGCCATATGGGGCCAAACTTGTGGGTCACTCCAAAAAGATACTCTGATGTCACATTAATGTTGCAGTGCTTCCCTTTTGCCCCTCTAAGCGCCTCAATGAGTGCCGTCAACTCCACTTCTTTTTTGGAGATGTAAGAAGGGAGTGTTTCTGCTTCTATTACCTCATGCTGTGTGACCACTGTATATCCAGCATAGAACCGTCCATCCTTTCCGATGCTCCTTCCACCATCTACAAAAAGCTCAACATCTGGATTAATGAGAGGTACACGAGAGACATATGAGAAAACTGCAGTGGCTTGAGCCATAAGGGCTATACAATATACAGAAACAGCAAAAGCACAGTATTTTACTATTACTCCTTTCCCCCCCTTTTGAATCCACTAGAGAAGAAAAAGTTTCCCTGGCACAGTGCCAAAAATTTGAAACTTCAATAACTTAACAACTAAGCAAAAGCAGAAAATTTTGTTCATAGGGCACCACGTACTTGGGGCATAGAATCTATGTGCAAATTTTGGACAGTTGGCAGAGTGCCAATTCTTCATACATTTACTGAGCTGTCTTATCTGGCACACTTTTTATTGCTCTTCGAGTGCTTTCAAACAACTTTCCTTTCCCTTCTACAATTTCTCTTATCAGTCTACAGTGAACATTTCTTTACAACCTATTCAGTAGTTCCTTCTTATCAACATGCTTATATATTCTAAATCAACATGACATTGCCCTCTATTGATCTGTCTCTGTGACAGGTTCTACATTTGAAATCCACAGAGGAAAGCAAAGTGTTTTGCAATCTGGACGTAATCTTCTGGTCTCCCTCTGTTCAGGGGGCACCTGAATGGTATGTTACTGGGATACCAGAGATTATTGTCCTCTATGTGACTCAACACGGTTCCCGGGGTCCACAGAATGGTCCCATGAACGTTAAGTCGGAAACACTTCAGCTCAGGGAATCTTTCTGACAGAGGTCCAAACCCAGTGTTCTCTTGGCTATAGCCGGGATGTACCGTTTTTACGATCCACCACCCTTCTGGCGAAATGGCCAGCATCAGGCCGACCTTGCAATCTGGGCACGACATCTTCAAAGTTTGTGCTGGGGGTCGGCCTTTTCTAATGTTCCAAGTAATCCTAATTCCTATCAACCATGAAAACACAAAAAGTCCCAGAAAAACAAAAGCAAACCCTTCAGTATAATACAGATTAATGTACTTCAATGGTTGTTCACAATACTTGGCACTATATTCCATATGGGTGAAACATCAGAACCTATATACGTATGTGTGTTAGAAAGGAGCTCTATTTCCAACGCATATACACTTGGCGTGAAAAAGAAGAAAAAGAAAAACCTAGCTGTCTGAATTCTGATACTCTCTATTTCCTAAAAACAAAAACCCATACAACAATCTGCAAAGCATTCAGCACAGTTGTTCACTTGCAGCCTCCCCAAATATCAGTTAGACAAGTAGCAAATATTTGGTTTCAGCTTATCTCATACACATGTGACTATGTGTTTCACTGTTAGTGTTCCTCAGTTTTGTCCTGGCACCAATCGGCCAAGGACCACACCTAATTGGATTCCCTTATACAAGCAGGATTTTTATGCTTAAATCCTTATTTATCATACATACGTCTTGCAAACGTCAAACAGGGAATCTCATATATCAATCATTCTCTTTCACACACAGTTATTCTCCTTAGCTAATACTAATTTCATTTTTGCAGCTACCGGATTCTCACTGCCTGTCCTTATCTGTGTACTATGACCGGCTTCCCCTTGCTGCCTGATCTCACCTCAGCGTCTTCTACTGCTTCTCTGTTATCTGCCACTCCTATCCCTGTGTTCTCTGGTTTTTCTGACAACTCACTGTTCTCTAATGTGGTGTAGTAATGTACCTACAGGACTAGGAACAGGTATCTTAGCGTGAATGTTCAGTCTAAACACTTTAAATTCAGGAAATTCAGCAGAAAAGGTGGTATAACCAGTGTTGAATCTGCGGACGGGTGTGTCTAGTACTTTGATAATGCGCCAACCCTCTTGTGAGATAGCAAGTATGAGTGTTTGTATACAGTGAGGGCAAGACATGAGACTACTGTGAGTAGTAATGCAATAGTTAAATGCGTTTCCCTTCCCGTCACTGGTTCTGTAACCAAGACAACTAGGGCTGAACTTTGGTACTTCAGCTGCAATGGGCAGTAATTTAGTTAATGATCAACTTTGGTTAGTACAGTTGATCTTACTGCGGAGGGGTATAGCAATGCCACAATCCTTTGAATCAATTGTCACATATATGTGTATGCCGTGTCAGTCACGTCACCAGACCCCTGTTTTGCACTATGGGGCGAATGGCCGGACGTGAGCACCTGTATGAGTATAGCTCTTCGACCGTCTGAGGCCGGAACCAGGGCGATTGCGTGTTGGTTCTATAACAGTCCCCCCTCCGCACTTAGCTGATCTAACAGCCCATGTGTAGTGTGGGATGGCTTAGGAGTAGACACTAGACACACCCTCAGTCGGACTGGACAATACACACAGATACAGACAATTAAGGAAATATATATATCAGACCAGGTTCGTAGACTCAGGACTTTCAAATGTGGTCTATTGTCCAGGGACGACAGCCAACTATCTCAGCCCAGGGGAGGACGTATACAGGGGTCAGGTAAGATGATATATTTTCTTACCTTGTTCAGAGCTGCAGACTCTTCCCACCGATGACGTCCGTCCTGGGGGAGATGTGGTGCGGCTGTGGTCGTCTGGGTATCGTCCTGAGCCCCTCGTTGGTAGCGCCAGCTGTCAATTCTGTCACACTAGGGTGCGACCCATCTTAATTGTCTGTGGTCAAATTGGTTCTCTAGGAGAGAAAGTACGTGCACGGAGGAAAGAATCACAGAACACAGTGGATCGTGTCACAAATGGTTCTCGCCTGGTTTAATGGTTGTAGATTGCCTCCTTTTATAGGAGTAAAGCACATTACATCATTGGGTTTTTCCAACTTAACACTTATCAGAAAACTCTTTTGATCTTTACATGTTCTATGTTATTATCTTTATTATTATAGTACCATAATTCTAATGATTATTACTTTTAATCTATTCCTGTACCATTATCGCCCTAATGGCGCCTTTTGGTCAAGCTGACATCTGTCTCTGCACGTATTCTACTTATCTTTGGTTTATTGGCGATCGATTCACCTTCGTGCAGATACATTTAGTTCTGCTTTTCTTCTTCTGAGCATGCCCAAAGGAAGACCTCTCAGTGGAGGTCTGGGGTCACATGCTCAGATACTGCAGTAGCTCCTATTGGTCCTCTAATAAAGTCCTGAAGCTGCTCAGTTACTGTAGCAGTTCTCATTGGTCCTCTAGGAAGGTCCTGAACTTGCTGCAGCTATAAAAGGTTTGCATGGCCTGTTGGGGATATCATGCCTTCGCTATCATTCTCCTCATATAAAGTGGTCCTCAGGGAGAATTTTGGGATGGAGTAAATCATGTGAGGGTACATGTCAGAGGGTGTGCGTTCAGGTTGCTTCTACAGAGGTACCCACAGATCTTTCACATCTCCCCAAGCACTATTGGTCCTATGCGGATGTGTTCTCCAAAAGGGCTGCAAAGACACTTCCTCCTCATCGCCCCTATAACTGTCCTATTGACCTCTTGCCTGGTGCAGAGCCTCCCCGGGGTCGAGTCTATCCGTTATCTCTCCCGGAGATGGACGCAATGTCCCAGTATATTCAAGAGAATCTGGCAAGAGGATTCATTAGGAAATCAGTGTCACCTGCAGGGGCTGGGTTCTTCTTTGTGCAGAAGAAGAATGGAGAACTACATCCATGCATAGACTGCAGGGGTCTTAACGCCATCACCGTTAAGAATAAATACCCACTACCCCTGATATCTGAGCTTTTCGACAGGCTACGGAGAGCAAGGGTATTTACTAAGTTAGATCTGCATGATGCTTACAACCTGATTCGCATCCGTGAGGGCGACGAATGGAAGATGGCTTTTAACACCAGGGATGGGCACTATGAATATCTGGTGATGCCCTTCGGGCTCTGTAATGCCCCAGCCATTTTCCAAGACCTTATGAACGACATCTTCCGGGAGATGCTCACCACTTCAGTCGTAGTCTATCTTGATGATATTCTCATCTTGTCTCCAGATATTGACTCCCATCGGAGAGATGTTCGCAAAGTTTTCGACCTTTTACAGGCAAACTCCCTCTAAGCCAAGTTGGGTTGGAGAAGTGTGTGTTTGAGCAGGAGTCCTTGTCTTTCCTTGGCTATATCGTCTCTGCCCAGGGATTGGCTATGGATCCTGCCAAGCTACAGGCTGTGATGGACTGACAAGAACCCCATTCTCTTAAAGCGGTGCAGCGCTTTATGGGGTGCATTAATTACTATCGCCAGTTCATCCCACACTTCTCAACTTTGGTAGCTCCCTTGGTTGCCCTCACCAAGAAGGGAGCAAATCCCAAGTTGTGGTCGGAGGAGGTCTCCAAGGCCTTTCTCTTGATTAAGCCACATTTTGCTAGCGCTCCCATCCTACATCTCCCCGATGTAGATAAGCCATTTATTATGGAGGTGGATACCTCATCCGTTGTGCTGGAGCAGTCCTCTTCCAAAAGGATGCTCAAGGTCGGAAGCATCCTTGCTTCTTCTTCTCCAAGACCTTTTCACCAGCGGAGAGGAATTATTCCATCGGGGACAGGGAGTTGCTAGCCATAAAGTTGGCTTTCTCAGAGTGGAGACACCTCTTGGAGGGAGCTCGCTTTTCCTTCCAAGTGTTCACAGACCAGAAGAACTTGGTGTACTAACAGATGGCCCAGCGGCTGAATTCTCGCCAGGCTAAATGGTCCCTGTTCTTCGCCCGGTTCCACTTTACTCTCCATTTTCTCTCCGGGGAGAAGAACATTCGTGCCAATGCGCTCTCTAGCTCCGTAGTGTCATCTGAGTAGGAGCCTCGGCTTATTGTCCCTTCTGAGAGCCTGAGAACTGTGGCTCCAGTTTCGCTAGAGTCTGTGCCCCCAGGCAAGACTTTCGTTCCATCTAATTTGTGACTGGAGGTTCTCTCTTGGACTCACTCGTCCAGGGTGGGTGGACATTTTGGTACCAAGAGGACATCTGAGCTTTTGGCGAGGACGTACTGGTGGCCGCATATGGCCGTGACTTCGAGGACTATATTCAGGCGTGTGTCTCCTGTGCCAAGAATCAGTCTCCTTGGCAACGGCCTGCTGGGCAACTTCCCCCCTGCTGGTGGCAGACAGGCCCTGTGAGATGGTCAGGATGGACTTCGTGGTGGGCTCTCTCAAGTCTCGTAACTGCACCGTTATCTGGGTTGTCACTGATCATTTCTCTAAGATGTGCACTAGGTGCCGCTTCCACGGTTACTTTCTGCACGGGCCTTTGTGGCGTTATTCATTAAACATATTTTCCGTTTACATTGTGTGCCTGATAAAATTGTCAGTGACTGGGGTCCCCAGTTCGCATCTCGGTTTTGGAGAGAGCTCTGTCGTTTACTCAGCATAGAACTAAATCTCTGCATATCATCCCGAGACGAATGGGTTGGTAGAGAGGGCCAACAAGACTCTGGTGACATATTTGCGACATTTTTTCTCTGCTAGGCAGGATGACTGGGCATCTTTGCTACCTTGGGCAGAATTTGCTCTGAACAACGCCGTAGCCGATTCCACTGGGCAGACTCCTTTTCACCTTAATTACGGCCAGCATCCGCGTGTCCCTGTGCCCATGCCTGTGTCATCCACTGATTCCAGGGTGGCAGACTGGGCAGTGGAGGCACGTGACATTTGGGACTGCACACAGGATGCCATTCGGGCTTCCAAAGAGAGAATGAGGATTTCTGCTGATGCTCCCCGGCGCCCTGCTCCGACCTTCGCTCCTGGCGACTTAGTGTGGCTCTCCACCCATAACATCAGGCTGCGAGTTGAGTCCACTAAGTTTGCGCGTCGCTACATTGGTCCTTTCAAGGTTCTGGAACAGGTTAACTCTGTGGTCTACCGTTTGGCTATTCCTATGTGCCTTGGTATCACCGACACCTTCCACGTTTCCCTCTTAAAGGCCATCTATATGTCCCGGTTTTCTGAGTCATCTGCCGGGACATCGGGTTCGTCCACGGATGAGTACGAGGTGAATGCTATCCTGGGGTGCAAGGTAGGACGTAGCGAAAAATCCTATCTGGTGGACTGGAAGGGCCACGGCCCTGAGGACAGAACTTGGGTACCTGTAGAGCACATTTGGGCTCCGCTGCTCATTGCAGCCTTTGAGTGTAGCAAGGCCCAAGGAGGGAGGGTAATGTTAGTTGAGTTCCCGTCGCTGCACAGGGGGAATCTCGAATCATGTCTGCTGCGGTCTCTCATTCTGCATCAGCCGCAGTAGAGCCTGCTCAGCGGAGATGTTGGTCTCAGCATCTCGTTCAGTCTGATTCTGTGCAAAGGGTTACTGCTGCCTTTCCAGGCTCTTCCATTGTATCCTGTACTGATCAGCGGCGAGCAGATGTCTCTGGGACTAAGTCCCACTTTTCCCCTTCTGAGCATGCCCAAAGGAAGACCTCTCAGTGGAGGTCTGGAGTCACATGCTCAGGTACTGCAGGAGCTCCTATTGGTCCTCTAGTAAGGTCCTGAAGCTGCTCAGTTACTGTAGCAGTTCTCATTGGTCCTCTAGGAAGGTCCTGAACTTGCTACAGCTATAAAAGGCTAGTATACACGTGTTTATGTGTGTGTGTTGTGAGTGAAAGTCACTCTTTAATCATTCCCTCCCTTTTGCTTGAATGCTCGCGTAAAGAGGATGATTGTAATCTAGCACCCGACTTGTAACCAACACTGGTACACAAACAGCGTCTATTGCTGTGACCGCCAGTGCTGCACCGTGCGCTATCACCGTGCTTTCCAAACCCAAGTCTGGGTGGTTAGTGGCGTCCACCAGTGCGACATCGCATGCACTCTCGTGCTATTTAATTATTATTTCTGTTACGTGCGGTACTGCGGCCCTGTGACTCAACAGGGTTCGCTTCTTTCACACATGGTGAAGCTAACTTGTGTGTGTATCCTCATTGTACTGTCATATAGTCCGTCATTGCGTAGCAGCAGGTTCCATCTCTGCATGGTTGACCCTGGGCTGCGAACGCACCTTATTCCTTTTCTCTAATTATTTGGTGCATTCCGCTAGCTCTAACAGAGGGTTAAAGCCACTTGATTTAATTCAGGCAAATTAAAACCATAATAGAAGACGGTGATCTTGCTGAAATTTATGTATTTATTGTGAGACAGAATTCAAAACCAACGTTTCGACCTACTGGCCTTTTTCACAGTTATCTATAGAAGACATAAATAATTCTTTAATGACAATGTTGTAACATCAGGTTGCATCTCAACAGAATAATAGACATTGGTGTATCTATATAAATTGAAAGATAACAACATTAACAATAGAAATAATATATTGCTGCCGATGCTTACCGAATCTATTCTATGTGCGTTTGTGCAGTGTATTTTTATTACACTTTAGATATTCTACACCTCTCATGTCTCTTTCACAGTGTCAGACTAGGAGAAGAATATCTAGAGTCTAATAACATTACAGCCACTCTCAGCTATTTCCGTCCTTTTTCGACATGCAGCCTCTTTGCGTGTGTGCAGATCGTTTATATTCGTCACCATCGTTTTACCGTCATGTTCGCCTTTTTCGGCTCATCCTCGGCCTGTAACCATCTGATGCATGCTCCCACATGTCACAGCATTAGCCAGCTACTTAGCTGTCCAGCGTTATTCTAACCAACTTCCTCCTTGGTATATTTATACCCGGCTCCTTTTCACATTACACACACACAGTGAGACCTCACATCATCCCCATGTTCACGGACCAGACAACACTCAGGTATTTCAAATCTGACTGCCCTTTTTGCATGTGTGTGTATATATCTCTCTGATATATAGTTTGTCAATTTATCTATTTTCCTCTAATTTAATTTATACTTTTCACAGACCACTGATACAGTCTATTCCCACAAACAGGTAAAACATGTTTTTCTTACTTTGATGCTTTTCCTCTTTATACTTTACAAACACCATGAATCACACGCTGTGCAACATAAATTTTCTTTACCCCCTTTTCCCCTCCAGCTCTTTTATAATCATTTTTCCACACTAGACCATTTCTATTTTTGTGTATTTATTTTGATATCATTAATTCTCAATTAAGGACACATGTTTGCCTTAGTAATAAAGAGAAGAAACCATTTTTCTGTTGGTCTTTTTCTCTGTCAGCTTTATTTTCCCCCTTGAGTGTGTTTCATTAATATTTCCGCTTTTTAACATACTATGTTATTTTTTAATTTTTAATTTTTTATATATATATTTTTTTTTCCCCCACAGTGCTTGTTCACTTCAGGCTGGAAAATGGCTCTATTTCACTATATCCCTATGAATCAGAAATAGTTTTTGTATCCATATATTATTTCTATTGTTAATTTTGTTATTTTTCACTTTATATTAATACACAAATGTTATTATTCTGTTGAGAAGAAATCTGATGTTACAGCATTGTCATATAAGAATCTATTATTTATGTTTTCTATAGATAATCTTCATAAAGGCCAGTAGGTCGAAACGTTGGTTCTGAATTCTATCTCCCAATAAGTACATCAATTTCATCAAGATCACATGTTGTGTCATAGGTTTTTTTTTCTTATAATTTAGAGTGTATTTACCGTACAGCACCAGAAAATCTTTGGACTACGGATCTCTTTATTTATACTACATATACAACAAAAGCGGATGTGTAAATTCAGGCTAAAAGTATAGAAATAATTTATTTCTACTTACAAATTGATTAGATAACCCTGAGGTTTATGACATACAAAACCAAAAACACATGAGCCACCTGCATAGCGAACAAGTCTGTAGAAACCTGTTCACACCACCAAAGAACTTGAAAACACAAAAGAGCACAGAGAGGTCAAAAAATACTCTGTTGTAAAAAAGTCACAGTAAATAAGCAAGTGCTAGTCAAAAAATGAAAAAATACAGGGTATTTAGTTAATACGTTTTTTTGCAAAAAAAAGTATGTTAAGCTGCTCCACCAATCGCCAAGGTATACCCATAATAGAGCAGTCCTGTCTAATGTATGTAATCCCTATCTGATGTATTTAAAAACCTGTTCATCTGTATAGTACCTGTATGAACAGGGCTCAGAGAGAAAATATCCACGTAGAACTTGCGAGATGGAACAATATTGTACGTATTACATGCTTTTCAAGTGTTTATAAAATAATTATAGTTTATGTCCTTTTCCTTATATGTGTGTGGGGCCAAGATATTTTTCAAACTTTCCATGACTAAATCATCTTTTACACAGATCACAAAATAAAAAAATTACTATCCTCACCACTTTATATGCTTCAGATCTCTAATGGTGGATACATTGATATCGTACCAGTGTTGAGGAATTTCACATTTTAAAACAAATAAGATATTTCTTTCAACAGTAGTTCAAACAATCTCTTTAATGTCTAAACTTCTGTTATGATCAGTTGATCGCCTATTGATTTGGCTGCCAGAACCATTAACAAGCATCATTTGCAATGGAAAAGTTTCCATCAGCAGCTCATTTTCCCTGCATTGGATTCTAAAGGGGAAAATTTAGTATTGCGTGTGACTATTCAAATGATAGTGAGAGCAGGCTCACCATTGCCATTGTCTGTTATTGGCCTTGGCTCATAGGGTTCTTAAACAGGAAAGACATTTAAAAGGGGGTTGTTGAGATGAGAAAGCCTCTTTAAATCTGTCAGTATGATCATTCATCCTAAGCCATCTACATGGGCATGCATAAAGATGAATTAAATGAAGCCTTGATATCTGATTTCCAGAGAAATCAATGTATTTCTTAATATGAAAATTAACTGTAAAGATCTACTGTCCAGACATAGATCCCCTCGAGAATCTGCCTCCAGAGCTAATTTTAAATAGAAAGTTACCAGTTTCACACTAGCACCGTCTCTTTTCGTTTACAGTAATCTCTGGAGGCAGATTCTCACGCATATCTGTGTTTGGCCAATAGCCCTGAACAACTCATTTATGCATAAGGAAAACATGGATTTCTCTGCAACAAAACATTGGATCGCACATAGCAAAGTGTCACTTTCTTTACTTCCTATGACCTACATGCCCATACATATGGTTTAGGAGGGATTATCTTATTGACAGATTCCCTTTAAATTACTATTTTACCTGTTATGCTATAGCAGAAATTATAATCTGATGAAATTCCTTTTTAAGATGAAGAGAAATTATATGTGAATGTTTTCATAGTTCTTTTCTTAAACATTTTCTCTAGCAAACTCTGTTTTATACTTTATGCAGTATCAAGGGTTAAACAGCTGATGATGTTTGCCTAATGCGCTGATGTCTATTTCTAGCTCGGCCCTTCTCTCTGCTGATGGCAATAACTGATGTTGGTATTTCATTTAAAATAGTGTGTAATCTTATTCTACAACCGCTATTTATAACTTTTTTAATTCATTTAATTAAAGGTGGTGTCAGACATTCCAATCATTGGCGGCTCTCAAACATTAACCGTTAAACCTGGTACATCGTCTCCGTACACTCTGACTGTATCACCATGGAAACGTGGATTGTTCCAAGGTAATGAGATCTTGTACTAGTTTGACATCAATTATATTGACTAGTATTAGAATTTATTTATGCCCATACAATGCTTAGAAAAACGATAACAACAAGGGAAGGCGAAATGGATTTTATGTTACTTTAAAAAGAGACCAGTCTGAATTTTTCCATTGATTCACATTTAAAGACAAATAATTTATTCAATTAAATATAATAAGTTGCTGCTAGGCAATATTGTGTGATTCTAAATAAAGCTAATAAAAATGTCATTTTCTGAAAAAGAAGATATTTTTAGAAGAGCCATCAATGGCAGAGATAGTAGGACTTCTTTTTCTTTGTCTGAATGTCCTCTGTGCTAATGTGGGACTTACAACTGGGATTGCTTGAATTGAATGTAAAGACAAAGATGGATGTCTTTGGGAAGATAATACATATTTTCTATAGAGAGGAAAGATTCCTTTAAAACATAGCTTTTAATGAGTCACTAATAAACCCCGGTCAGGCGCAACATAAAGCAACCATGACCCATAGGAGGGCCTACTGAGTTTTTGATACAGAGTAATAGGAAACATTACATTCACAGTGCTATAGTGCATGCAAAAGAGTAGATGTCACCCAGTTTAAGGTTGTCATACTTCAAGAGATTCCACCGGTAGCAGAAACAGTTGGTCCAGTCTATCTACCCTGTCATGCCCTCTGTATGTGCTCCTGCCCTATCAAGGGCAGTACCAAAGTGTAGCTCTCATGATGCGTGCACAAGAAAAAAACACTCCCAACCCCTTTCTTTTTTAATTGAGGTGCAGATTGCTGCCACCTCCTTGAAGAAAATGGTGTACTCTGCACCTCAATTAAGAATACCCACCATTGTTGGATATCTGTTTTGTTTTTCATTTGAACACAGTCACTTTATTGACATTGAGGCACTCTTTGCTATATGGAAATTTGAGCAATTTTGACTTTATTATACTTGTATTTTTTCTTCCTTAACGAGTACACTCACCTGATGACATCTCTTTAGTGAGAAAAAAAGACATCAGCAGGAATTTTTTCTGGGCTTCATATCATGAGAGCTACACTTGGGGCTGCCCTTGTTAGGGTAGGAGCACATACAGAGGGTATGACAAGGCAGATATACAGGATGAACTGTTTCTGCTTCAGGTGGAATCCCTTGAAGTGTGACATCCCTACAGCTCAAATGGGTGACATCTTCACTTTTTTATGCACTATAGCACTTTGAATGTGATATGTCCTATTACTCTCTATCAAAGACTTAGTAGACCATCCTATGGGTCATAGTTGCTTTATGTTTCAACTGTGATGTTACTGTATTCATTAAAAGTTATGTTTTAAAGGAATCTCTTCATGTTCTATGGAATATATAGCCTGAGAGATGAATACCTATCAGCAGGTATCCAAGATGTAGAAGATAATGCAGTACGTAGTTAATCTATTCTTATTATATTATACTACAACTGTCATAAGAGTTTAATTTGTACTGAAATCTGAAATTTAATTTTATATACAAATTTACCTATTAATACAACATCTGGTGTCCACTTGTTATTAGGTGTAATCTCATTTGTTGCGGAAGATGGAGAACAGCAATATCAATGTGGCAACCCACCAGTTTCTGCAGATGGCACTGAAGCTGTGCAAATAGATGGAATTCAGACTTCTAGTGCAGGGGTAGCAGGTATGTTTTGTACTGGGAATATGGATCTGTCAATATGTGAATTTCTGTAATGCTCCAGTCTGTTAATGGTTGCTGAATGTCAGATAAAGTTTGATTGTCAGGTAAAAAAAAATATTCTATGTGCAGAGAAGCTGTATTTTTAAAGAGATTATATGAAATACTAAAATTGATGATTACTAAATTTCTCTTTTTGTATCATTCATGTTATTCTGTTGGGATTGCCATTTTAAGTAAGGTGATTGCAGTTGTATTAGTACATTTGTAGCAAAACGTAACACGAACGTAAAAACAAACAAAAACACTGTTAAAGACCTTTATAATATCATCCTCATGGGGGACTTCAAAAACAAGAAAAGAATACACAGAAGAATAGTACTTCTTTTGGTACAGGGGTAACGTTTCTCCTTATGGAAAGTGACATACCAGCTGGCTTGTCAAGGTAAGGAGGCTTATTCGCCGTGCAATGCTCCTCTGGGAAATTAAATATGCAAATTGCCTGTTCTGAGAAAAATAGGACTTAAACTCTACAGCGCCACCTGTTGGAAGTAGCGATCCTACAAGTCAAAATCAACCCTTTAACGAGTCGTGCAATATGACTTAGGAAGAAAGCCAAATCAGTATCTCAATCCGCAGACATGGTGTTTCGGGCTGTTGGCCCTCGTCAGTTCGAAGATGAGAACTGATTTGGCTAGGTGCATGGCGAATAAGCCTCCTTACCTTAACAAGCCAGCTGGTATGTCACTCTCCATAAGGAGAAATGATACCCCTTAGAACCCAGTCCAGAGCCTCTCACCTAGCCAAATCAGTTCTTCGCACTGATGAGGGCCAACAGCCTGAAACACTGTGTCTGTGAATTGAGATACTGATTTGGCTTTTATCCTAAGTCATATTGCACGACTCGTTAAAGGGTTGATTGTGACTTGTAGGATCGCTACTTCCAACAGGTGGTGTTATAGAGTTTAAGTCCTCATTTCTCAGAAGAGGCAATTTGCATCTTTTGATACAATAATTTAGTCTATTCTTATTTGTTAGAGCCATTCATGAGCATCCTCATCTCTACCAATATTTACAGGTGCTTCTCACAAAATTAGAATAATAACATCAAAAAGTTAATTTATTTCAGTTCTTCAATACAAAAAGTGAAACTCATATATTATATAGAGTTATTACAAACAGAGTGATATATTTGAAGTGTTTATTTCTTTTAATGTTGATGATTATGGCTCACAGCCAATAAAATCCCAAAAGTCATTGTCTCAGTAAATTAGAATACTTAACAAAAACACCTGAAAAGGCTTTCTGAGCATTTAATAAGGTCTCCTAGTCTGTTTCATTAGGCTCCACAATCATGGGGAAGACTGATGACTTGACAGATGTCCAGAAGGCAGTCATTGACACACTACACAAGGAGGATAAGCCACAAAAGGTCATTGCACATGTAAAGAACCATGGAATAAATGGCTCTATACAAATGTATAATAATAATTGCTAAATAAGCTGGCTGTTCACAGAGTGCTGTATCCAATCATATTAATTGAAAGTTGAGTGGAAGGAAAAAGTGTGGTAGAAAAAGGTGCACAAGCAACCGGGATAACTGTAGTCTTGAAAGGATAGTTAAGAAAGTCCATTCAAAAATTTTGGGGAGATTCACATGGAGTGGACTGCTGTTCAATCATTGCTTCAAGAGCCACCACACACAGACATATGTAGTGTCGCATTTCTTGTGTCAAGCCACTCATGACCAATAGATAATTCCAAAAGCTTCTTACCTGGGCCAAGAGAAAAAGAACTGGACTGTTGGTTAGTGGTCCAAGGTGTTGTTTTCAAATGAAAGTAAATTTTTGCATTTTATTTGGAAATCAAGGTCCCAGAATCTGGAGGAAGAGTGGAGAGACACATAATCTAGTGTGAAGTTTCCACAGTCAGTGATGGTTTGGGGAGCCATATCATCTGCTGGTGTATGCTGATGTAGGTCCACTGTGTTTTATCAAGACCAAAGTCAACGCAGCCATCTACCAGTAAATTTTAGAGCACTTCATGCTTCCCTCTACCGTCAAGCTTTTTGGAGATGGCACCTGTCCACACTGCCAAAAGTACAAATACCTGGTTTAAAAACAACAGTGTCACTGTGTTTGATTGGCCAGCACCTCTCCTGACCTTTAACCCAATAGAGAATCAATGGAGTATTGTCAAGAGGAAGATGAGACACAAGATCCAACAATGCATACGAGCTGAAGGCTGCTATCAAAGCATGCTGGGCTTCCATAACATTTCAGCAGTGCCACAGTGTTACGACTGCACATACTTACCTGTCTTCTTCTGCCCCTCGGCGCGCTAACTGCTCTGCGCCGCTCTACTTCTCCCTTCTCTCGGTCATGGCATTCTGTTATTCCGCGCATGCGCAGTAGCGTCTCTTGCACCGCACTGCCTCCTGGGAGGTCGCGACCCGATGGCTCCGCACCAACATGGCGGTGCCCATCGGGTATTTCTTCCCAGCATCTTCCCAGGTAAGACGCCTTTGCTGTGTAGGTTTCCCTGTACTTTTTGTCAGTTTACCTATGTCCTAGGCTCCCCGGTCTCTGTACCTTTGTCTTCGCTGTGTCTGTCCTGCGTTCCAGTCTTGTCTGCCCTGTCTCTCTGCCGTGTCTGCCCTGCGTACTTGCCTTGTCTGCCCTGTCTCTCTGCTGTGCCTGCCCTTCATTCCAGTCTTGTCTGCCCTGTCTCTCCGCCGTGCCTGCCCTGCGTACTTGACTTGTCAGCCCTGTGTCTCCACCATGCCTGCCCTGTGTTCCTGCCTTGTTAGCCCAGTGTCTCTGCCGTTCCTTCTCCGTGTTCCAGTCTTGCCCACTCTGTGTCTCCGCTGTGTCTGTCCTCTTCTTTTGTTTTAAGTAGCCGTCCCTTTTAGTAGCTGTTGTGTCTCCATCCCCCTTGGGCCTGCTCCTAACGCTCCCTGTATAGGAGGTGGTTCCATCTTGTCCGCTCGTCCTCGTGGGCTCTAGAGTCATGACTCAGAGGGTCCACTCTCGGGTTCTTCTCTAAATCCTTACACACAGGCTGATCGCCTCCATGCCAGGTCACATTGATGCAGTAATTGATGCGAAAGGAGCCAAGTATTGAGTGCATTTACTGAACATACATTTCAGTAAGCCAACATTTGGGATGTGAAAATCATTTTTTCAAGCTGATGTTATAAAGTATTCTAATTTACTGAGATAATGGCTTTTGGGTTTTCATTGGCTGTAAGCCGTAATCATTATTAACAGAAATAAACAATTGAGATACATCTCTCTATTTGTAATAACTCTATATAATATATGATTATCACTTTTTGTATTGAAGAACTGAAATAAATTAACTTTTTGATGATGTTCTAATTTTGTAAGAAGCACCTGTATCAACTACTCCGCACCAGATTGCCCAATTTGTTAAGATAGTTCTTTTCTTTTTTTGTTTTCCAATTGTTATTATGACTAAGAATATTTATTTCATTTTTTGGGGATACATAAAAGATAAAGTAAGGTTCTGTAACATTTTTGGCACCAATGGAGTCTGTAAAGCATCCAGAGCCAGTCTAAAGATCAGACTAGGCATGAATCAGAACAGAACAATGTCAATTTAAATATACTTATAGGGGTGGTCTTTTACTAAAATTTCTTTTACAAGGAATCTGTCACCTCGTTTTTCGCATATAGGCTGCGGCCACCGCCATTAGAATGCTGTAGATAAGCCCCCGATGTAACCTGAATGATAAGAAAAACAAGTTAGATTTTGCTTACCCAGGGGCGGTCCGGTGCGGTCCAGATCTGATGGGCATCGCAGGTCCAGGTCCTTCACCTCCCATCTTCATGTGATGATGTCCTCTTCCTTGCTTCTGCCGTGGCTCATGCGCAGGCATAATTCTCTGCCCTGCATCGGGGGATCGAGGGCTTATCTACAGGATTACAGAATGCTGTAGATAAGCCCCTAATGGTGGTGGCACAGATTATATGCGAAAAATAAGGTGACAGATTCCCTTTAATCCTAAATGTCTATTTAATGTAATAATCTATTCTTTTTTCTATATACATTAACCCCTTCACAACCAATGGCAATCATTGCCAATGGTAGATCATTGGTCACACAGCACAGCCACACTCACACAGCACAGCCGCACTCACACAGCACAGCCACACACACAGCACAGCCACACTCACACAGCACAGCCACACTCACACAGTACAGCCACACTCGCACAGTTGAGCCACTCAGCCAAACCCACGCAGTACATCCACACTCAGCTGCACTCACACAGTACAGCCACACTCACGCAGTACAGCCACACTCAGCCACACTCACGCAGTACAGCCACACGCAGCCGCACTCACACAGTACAGCCGCACTTGTGCAGTACAGCCACACTCAGCCGTACTCACACAGTACAGCCACACTCACACAGTACAGCCACACTCAGCCGCACTCACACAGTACAGCCACACTCACACAGTACAGCCACACTCACACAGTACAGCCACACTCAGCCGCACTCACACAGCACAGCCACACAGTACAGCCACACTCACACAGTACAGCCACAATCAGCCACACTCACACAGTACAGCCACACTCACGCAGTACAGCCACACTCAGCCGCTCTCACGCAGTACAGCCACACTCAGCTGCACTCACACAGTTCAACCACATGCGGTACAGCCACACTCGCACAGTTGAGCCACACTCAGCTGAACTCACGCAGTACATCCACACTCAGCCGCACTCACACAGCACAGCCACACTCACGCAGTACAGCCACACTCAGCCACACTCACACAGTACAGCCACACTCACACAGTACAGCCACACTCGCACAGTTGAGCCACACTCAGCCAAACTCACGCAGTACATCCACACTCAGCCGCACTCACACAGTACAGCCACACTCACGCAGTACAGCCACACTCAGCCAGACTCACGCAGTACAGCCACACGCAGCTGCACTCACACAGTACAGCCACACTCGCTCAGTACAGCCACACTCAGCCACACTCACACAGTACAGCCACACTCACACAGTACAGCCACACTCAGCCGCACTCACACAGTACAGCCACACTCACACAGTACAGCCACACTCAGCCGCACTCACACAGTACAGCCACACAGTACAGCCACACTCACACAGTACAGCCACAATCAGCCGCACTCACACAGTACAGCCACACTCATGCAGTACAGCCACACTCAGCCGCTCTCACACAGTACAGCCACACACAGCCACACGCACTCAGTATAGCCGCACTCAGGCAGCACAGCCCCACTCAGCACAGCCCCACTCAGGCAGTACAGCCGCACTCGGGCAGTACAGCCGGAGAGAGAAAGATGGGAGCAACATATGGCAAAATGGAAACAGGAACAGGCAGAATGGGAGCAGCACATTACAACAGAATGGGGGCACAGGATGGGAGCAGCACATGACAGAATGGTTGCGCAGGATGGGAACAGCACATGACAATGGTTGCGCACGATGGGAGCAGCACATGACAAGACGGGGGCGCAGGATGGCAGCACATGACAGGATGGGGACGCAGGATGGAGCAGCACATGACAGGATGGGGGAGCAAGATGGGAGCAGCACAACCAGGATGGAGACCATATACCAATATAAATGCTCGCCACCCGGGCATAGTACGGGTTCAATAGCTAGTATATATATATATGTGTGTGTGTGTGTGTGTGTGTTACTGACGTATATATATATATATATATATATATGTATTCTATGTGTATATTTCTATTCTTTCTATTCTGTTCTAACCTGTCAGTGTGATTTTACTGTACACCGCACATGAATTACTGTCTTTTCGAAGGACATTGGTGCGTAAAAAACGGACATGGAGTGAGTCCTGTGTGTTTTTTCTCTCGCATCCATTGACTTGCATTGGCGAGTCTCATCCGAGATACACAACAAATCGCAGCATGCTGCTATTTTTTTCTCAGTCTGATTTCAGCTGATAAAAAAAACGCAGATGAGATGTAACTCATTGAATAACATTAGTCAGAGTGCAATCTGATTCTTTATCGTATTGCACTTGTCCATTTTTTTCACAAATGAGTATGAGCCCTAAGTTTCAGACTGCAATCTTCATTCTTTCATTCCTTTTCAGACCTCATTATGTGCAGTTTGCAGTCTGATCCAAATTTCAGATTTTTTTTCTTGCGAAAGCGTCTCTTCTTGCAGTAGAGGACGTGAGGTCTGTGTGTATCTCGTGTTGCTGTCTTCTCTGGCTCATATATTGGCACAGTGTCTCTCCAGTACTCCTTGCTTTTGCCTGTTTTCCCTTTCTCACTGCAAAAACACAAGGCTAAGATCAGATGACTGAAGTAAAAATATTTTGAATGAAAACTATTTAGAAAGCTGATTAGCCTTACATTTAGGAAGAAAATGAACAAAGGTGTACATAGTCTGTAATGTATAAAATGTGATATAAAAGTGAAATTATGTACTACACATAAATAACAAAATTAATGATTGTCTACAACACTGTGATTAAGTGCAACTATAGGGAGTTAAGGTGATCAAGCATATTTTGAAACCAGACACTATGGGAGTTTGATGTCTATGGGCAACCTGCAAATTGCACCTTCCCTACTTAGTCCCTCTATGGGCCTTTTATTTCTGTGCTCTCAGTTCTAGTTCATTGCAATGCATTAGACCAGTGGTCCCCAACTCCAGGCCTCGAGGGCCGCCAACAGTGCAAGTTTTCAGGATTTCCTTAGTATTGCACAGGGGTTGGAATCATCACCTGTGCAGATGATCACATTACCACCGATGCAATACTAAAGAAATCCTGAAAACCTGCACTGTTGGTGGCCCTCGAGGCCTGGAGTTGGGGACCCCTGCATTAGACATATCAGTCTTACACTGGCAGAATTAAAAAAAAAAAAAAAAAAAAAAAACGCGCGTCGAGGCTCCCCTTCTCCCCTGTTGCAGCACCACGGCAGCCTGACTCCTGATCCTCAGTATGACCCAAGGTATCTATATAGTACTCTATAACGCCTGTACATAATCTCGGGAGTCATCTGAGTGGCATATTTTTTGTATTTACCTATGCTCCTGATGTCATACTTACAGAGCTCCCTTTTTTAGGGAGTCCTGTATATACGCTATTTATTTAGTTATGTGGGTATTTTGTATCTCTATAGAGATGCTTGGTAATTTTTTCCTTGACTTTTACCCACTTTAACTATTGAGCATCTGCCCATGTGTTTGTGTGCAACAGGGCTGTTTTGGATTTTTTATGTGTCTTTATCAGTATTTTCTTCCATCTTTTTATACTGATTTTTGTAGCTGCTATCTTTCATTCACCTTCTGTTGTCCATGTTTTTGTATATGCATATTTGATAATAAATTGATACTGATTATTTCTGATACCTCTAATCGCTCTGGTTTGGAACTCTTGATTTATTATTTGTTACATTTAAATTCAGTACCGTTTCACTATCCAGTACGCATTTTCATTGGTTTTTGTGCTTGGACCTAGAGGTATGCCCTCTGTTGGTCGAGAGGGCATCTTTGTTTAGGTGTTTTTTACACTGGCAGAATGCCTGTTGGACCCTGCTTATGGCAGCATCTAACAAGTCACCATACTTGTCAGATTGACTTCCTGTTGACCACAAAACCATCAGCTTTTCGCAATTGCGTCATAAGGGTTGTGAGATGGAACTTCCTCCCTCTCTCAACCTTATAAATGCCGCAATCACTATTGATCATGGCATTTGGAGGCTTAAACAGCCATTGGCGGTACGTCAATTTGCAGGAGTCCCCTGAAAAATAAGAAGTGCCAATACGTTCAATGTTGAGAAGGGGTTAATGAGCTGAGTGATGGTTGCACACATGCTCAATCACACTTCTCAAATACAGTTCTTTGCATACTGATCTCCTATGCCTATGCACAGCAGTCAATATAAATAAGTTTCTGTCCTGCGGTAATAAAAAGGTCACCTAAAAAAGTGAAAAGTATCCAGGATGCAACAAGATGTGCCAAATCAATGAATGTGTGCCATAAAAATATGGCGCCTCTTCAGGCTAAGTTGCCCAAGTTTAAACAAATTCAAAGAATTTTTATTAGAGAATGTACATTACTTAAACACAAGGCTGCAACTTGAATTTCTTCTGCAGAGGTTCAGCACAAGGATTACCTACCCCTGTTGTTGCCATTCCGAGGGGCTGAAATTTGGGAATTTGAAAAAATACATTTTTATTGAATGAATAAATAAATAAAACAATGCTTTATTCACTTTAGGGACAGAATCCGATAAACACAGGTTGTTCTCACATCGGGTGACCAGGTCCAACCAATGGGTCTCCCCACCTGAGATGACTGCTTAATAGGCATGTATGAAGTCAGGAGACGTAGCAGTTGGGTTGAGTACTCCAATCCGAGCACGGTCTCTGTACATGAACCGCGTGAAACCCACTTTACTCTTCTTTAAATCCTGAAGATATGAATGGGCCTTAAGGTGGAAGTGCTTCATTGACACATATCTATATAGAATGATGGTTACTAGGGTTGAGCGAAACGGGTCGAAATTTTTCAAAAGTCGCCGACTTTTGGCAAGGTCGAGTTTCATGAAACCCGACCCGACCCCAGTGTGGGGTCGGCCATGAAGTCGGCGATCTTTTGAATCTAGAATCGGAATTCCGATACCGATTCCCGATATGTTTAAGATATCGGGAATTGGTATCGGAATTCAGATTTAAGTGTAAAATAAAGAATTAAAATAAAAAATATCGCAATACTTATCCTCTGACGCGCCCTGGTACTAACCGGGAACCTTCCTTCCTTAGAATCAGCCTTCCAGGACCCTGCGGTGACGTCGCGGTGACGTCGCGGCTTGTGATTGGCCGCGCGGCCGCCCATGTGACCGCTCGCGCGGCCAATCACAAGCCGCGTGGTCACCCGCGACGTCACCGAAGGTCCTTGAAGGGCTGATTCTTAGGAAGGAAGGCTGCCGGAAAGAAGCAGGGCGCGTCCGAGGGTGAGTATATACCTAATAGGAATATACTCACCCTCGGACGTGCCCTGCTTCCGGCAGCCTTCCTTCCTAAGAATCAGCCCTTCCAAGACCTTCGGTGACGTCGCGGGTGACGTCGCGGCTTGTGATTGGCCGCGCGAGCGGTCACATGGGCGGCCGCGCGGCCAATCACAAGCCGCGACGTCACCGCGACGTCACCGCAGGGTCCTGGAAGGCTGATTCTAAGGAAGGAAGGTTCCCGGTTAGTACCAGGGCGCGTCAGAGGGTAAGTATTGCGATATTTTTTATTTTAATTCTTTATTTTACACTAAAATATGGATCGCAGGGCCTGAAGGAGAGTTTCCTCTCCTTCAGACCCTGGGAAGCATGGAAACCCAATGCACTGCATTGGGTTTCGGGTTTCGTCCGACCCCGACCCCGACTTTTTTATAGGATCGGCCGATTTCACTCGACCCGACTTTTTCAAAAGTCGGGTTTCGTGAAACCCGACCCGATCCTATAAAAGTAAAGGTCGCTCAACCCTAATGGTTACCAAAATAGTGTAAAAAACAGATATTTGCATTGTCCACAGAATCTCCCCATAGACAATGTAACTGCGCCTGCCAGATAATCAGACTTTAGTTTGCAGATGCAATTTGGTGTGAATAAAGCATTAGTTTAGCAGCTTTTTTCTGTTTCTATGGTGTATTTACAGTATGTTGTGACATTTACTTTTCATATATAGTTCCAGTAAAGAAAATACAGTGATGATTTTGCAGGAATAAGCAAAGGCCACAATATACACTGAATGCTAGATTAAGAAATGTATAACTTCCTTTGAATAATATCACAATTACTTTAAAGTATAAATGTACTTTTAGGTGACATTCCAGAATAAGCTGTCATGTGTGTGTAAGAAAAATACTATGTCCGGGCATTATATGACTTGTATCCTGTATTTTTTAGCATTTGAAGCCTCAGCATCTTTCCTTTGTGTTCTCTGCTTAAACTGCTTCACAGTTTCTTAACCTTGATGCAGTTAAAAACAGTAACAAGAGACTTGAACAAGTGCTGATCAATGTCGTTGTCACATTGTGGTGCATTATATTCACTTTTTTAAGCGGGACACACCTGTTAATGAATTCGGCAGGTCAGACAAGTCAGTCGCACAATCTTACTCCAGTCAGGGACTGGAATAAGATATGTGGTGTAAGGAAAATCACAGCTCATCCTAATTTATATAAGCTGTGTGTCATGTCCTCGCCGCACCCATATCTTGCCTCAGCTTTACCTATTTTAATGAAGATGGGCGAAAATGCCAAAAGTTACACATAGTTTGCACAATGTCGTCTTGCACAAACATATTCAGACTTTTTAAAATTATTTAATCCAGAATTCTGGCAGTATCGCTTTGATGATTCAGGGCCGTACCTTCAAGCAGTTTTTCTTGAGTGATTAGTGCAGGAGACAGAAAATCTACTGATAAGTTTCAAAAGAAGCATATTACTCTGATAAGATATATTTATAATAATAATAATCTTTATTTTTATATAGCGCTAACATATTCCGCAGCGCTTTACAGACATTATCATCGCTGTCCCCGATGGGGCTCACAATCTAAATTCCCTATCAGTATGTCTTTGGAATGTGGGAGGAAACCGGAGTACCCGGAGAAAACCCACGCAAACACGGAGAGAACATACAAACTCTTTGCAGATGTTGTCCTTGGTGGGGTTTGAATAGCAGGGGGAATAAAATGTAATATTCTTCCTGCAACTGCTGCTCTAGTAAGGCAGCCAGACACTATTTAAAATTGTCTGCAGATAAACAGCATTTCTGGAACTGTAAGGATCCCTTTAAATAGTACTTACATTTTGTAATTCAATAGTTCAAGTGAAGGTAAGAAATCTTGTTATAAACGGGCAGCACGGTGGCGCAGTGGTTAGCACAGCAGCCCCAGTGCTGCAAGGCTGCTGTGCTAACCACTGCGCCACCGTGCTGCCCGTTTATAACAAGGTTTCTTACCTTCACTTGAACTATTGAATTAAAAAATGTAAGTACTATTTAAAGGGATCCTTACAGTTCCAGAAATGCTGTTTATCTGCAGACAATTTTAAATAGTGTCTGGCTGCCTTACTAGAGCAGCAGTTGCAGGAAGAATATTACATTTTATTCCCCCTGCACCTACTCACTTCCAGTCATCGCTTCCTGTCACCTCCAGAAATACTATAACCTGCAGGTAAATAGCTTTTAAATAGTGTTTGGCTGCCTTACAAGATTTCAAATACCTGCAACCAAGCGCTATATCTGATTCTGATGTGATGGATACACAGACATTCCCATATGCCTCCTGAGGAACTGTATGGGAGAGAAACGCGTTGAGGCGAAATCTGAATGCAGATAAATTGACCAATATTGACTGGGGTTATCATTTTTTTACCTATTTAGGGCATAGTGCATAGTATTTTGTATGAGTATAGGTTCAACCTTATGTCAAAGGGCAGGTGCAATATCTAATGTCTTTAATGTTTTCAGAGTGGCATACGGAGGGACCATTGTAAGATCATCCTGTATGGAATGAGTATTACTAAAGGGTGTTCTGCAATTTCTTGTGCGCCTAAAAAAAAGCATGCTGAGGAGTTACTGAAAAAATCATTTTGTATTGAACAGATTCCTTGATAAGGTTGCGAATACATAAACTTGTTGACTGATGGTACTCTGTTGATTGGGACTCAGGTTTAGAGATCCTAGTGTGACTATCAGGATTTTTTGAGCATTTTTGCACTTTGTTTCTATGTATGATCTGGAGATCCCCAAGAGCCACTTTATTGTGAAAGGCTGGTGACCTGAGACTATTAATAAATTGGTGGAGATGTGTTAGTCCCCTGTCACATATACAATAAGGGATTAGTAGGGATACCAGGTACAGCCACCGTGGAGCGGGGGCGCCATATTGCGTCCAAGAGGGTGTCAACCTCTGCTGGCAGGTAGGGATGACTATAGGGTTAACCATAGGATGCCATTCACTTCCAGAGTGCCAGATCTATTTTTCTATTTCTTTACTAGATAGTATTTTGTGGTGGCAGTTTTTGGAATCTCTTGGTTAGTTACATATTGTTTAGACACTTGTTAATATTGTGTATGGTGTCTGTCTTGTAGGGGTATATTTGGAAACCCCCTTCTTGCTGTAATAACTAGGGATTTCTGGGGATAGAAGGGCCAGCCGCCAAGGAGTGGGGGCACCACATTGCGTTCAAGAGGGTGCCAACCTCTGCAGATAAGTAGGGTTTAGTTAGAGGTGTAGAGGGCGAAACAGGTATACCTACATGTTGGTTCTTTCTCATACTTGGTGGTGGTAGTCACCAATGTTCATAGAGCACCGTAATTAGCTAGCAATTTTAATATTTTTATATATTTTTTACAGAAGTATTTTTAGTGATCTCTGGTGTTTCTGTGTTTTAATATTATACCTACACCCTAACCTATCCTTGATGTGGTCTAGTATTGAGGGTCAAATCTAGTGACCTGGTGTTGTATTACGTTTTTTCAGTTCTAGTTTGTTTTTTCAATTTATTGGAATAAAAAATTATGCAGTTTTATGGTATTAGCTTTTTTGTAAGTCGTGCCATACAAGAGCAGCAGCTGCAGGAAGAATATTACATTTAATTCCCCCTGCACCTACTCACTTCTAGTCATCGCTTTCTGTCTCCACCAGAAATAGTATAACCTGAAGGTAAATAGCTTTTAAATCATGTCTGGCTGCCTTGCCAGAGCAGCAGCTGCAGGAAGAATATAACATTTTATTCCCCCTGCACCTACTCACTTCCAGTCATCGCTTCCTGTCACCTCCAGAAATACTGTGACCTGCAGGTAAATAGCTTTTAAATCATGTCTGGCTGCCAGGTACGGACTGGGGCCGAAATTCAGCCCTGGCATTTGAAATTACATAGGCCAATGTTGTCCCCATCCCCATGAACCACATGAGATATATAACTAATATTACCCTGGATGGAGGAAAGGAAGATTTTCTACAAGACCAATATTTCTAATGACTCCCGTGGTCTGCTGGGGTAAGTGACGGAGTCAGCAACTTTGTGCTCCATCATAACTCTTAAAAGTATGACTGTCTTGAGAACACCGATTTTGTTAACAACATAGCAGACAAGGCAGCCCATGACCAGACAGGCCCTTCTGGCAGTTGCCAGAATTGCCAGATGGCCAGTCCAGCCCTTCTGGCTGCCTTACTAGAGCAGCTGAAGTTTTATTCTCCCTGTAGTCCCTCGCTTCCCGTCAGCAGGGTGTGTAGGAAGTGTAAAGTCATCGCCAATTATACTGCAATGGAAGAAGCAATGTCTGGATAAACGATCTGAGGCGCAATCTTGCCTGTGCGATGTTTGGCAGGATCCACCATGCAGAAGTAGCAGTTGCTTGAGTGGGGTCGGTTGGTTGACGCCATATTCACGGGATAGCAATCTTCATGGCTCTCTTTTTTCCCCTGTAATAACCTGTAACATAGCAGATTTAATTAATTACTGTATATAAATTTAAAAACTGGAAATTTTACACATTACAATACATATTTTACTATAGTGCATTGACATATGTGAAAATTTTGTCAATTGAAACTCCTAAATCTGTACTATAGCTAAACTGACATTCTACAAAATAAAGCACTGCCTTCTAAACGAGCAGCAATTGTTCACCTTACCTTCAAGAGTTTTCTTGCAATATTCACATGAGAAATGAGGTGCCCAGGACTTGTCTTGATCCCCGACAAGCATGCCGAAAACTGCCTTGTAGGTCTCGCACATCGTACGACATGCTTTCATGGAACACTTTCTTGCTCTTGTCTTTATAAATTGTCCACACACATAGCAAAATGCATCTGCTGGGCTCAAACAACCTCTTGATGCCATCTAAAACAAATAATTGCTCTTTAACTACGATTCGTTATTCTCTTATTCAGCAACAACATAAACTCACAATGTTGGTTTTAGTCACCTGTGCTTTTATACTTGTATGACTACTATTGATCAGTCCGAGAACGTTCTAGAAAGTTCTAAAAGTTTCTAGAAACTTCTAGTTAACTCTGGAAAATTGTATAAACTTCTGCACAATTCTAGCCGTTCAACAATATTCTAGAAGACTACTCAGCATTGAATACGAATCGAGAATTTTCCCCAAAACAGATACATTTCAAAACTTCATTGTCTTGATCACAGAAGCAAAGTTTTTGTGGAACAACAACTATTTTCTATTTGTTTTAGGCAGAACGGGCTTGGAAAGCACAGTTTGTACCCAGGAACAAAAAATAAATAAAAATTTGTTACATAGTGTTATCACTATATTTTTGGAAGTGACAGGTTTCTTTTAAAAATTTTGTTAAAAAAAATACAATTCTCTTTTAATGTATTTTTACCATTCTATGTAGATCACCCCTCTCAGCCTACCCGATGTTAGCCAACAAGACAATTCCCAGCTTGATTTGTCCGGAAATATGTTGTATGTGGCGTTATATCCATGTGCTCTAGTCTTTCTAACACTTGCAATGTGTGAAATTGCTATATTGCTCTGCATTGTTTAGGTCATGGACATGAAATAGTTTGTTTGAGAGGAAAAAACCACATGATTTGCCTTTTAACGTCTCTGTTTTAGGATGTGACAGTTTGCAGCGCCAGTCCGCTTGTCTGAACACGTCAGCCCTTAGCTTTTAGTGAGCTGCCTCTCATAAGTTGTTCTTAGCTTAGTGTCTCCAGAAAAGCAATGAGAAGGAAATTGTATGCTAGCTATTGCAGACATCATACAAATCACACTATGCAAAAATATAATACTAGTAGTTCCGTTTTCAGACATCATAAATGCCTCCATTGACACTTATACTGTGCTAGTATTTTCCCATGTTTAATGAATATGTATAACAGATGAAACTCCCTTTAAAATAGTTTGGGATTTGAAAGTACTAGGGGGCAATATCATCTAAATTAAATGCCTACTCCAAGCTGCTAGACAGATTAGATTTTGCTCTCTAATTACTTCTCTATCTTTTCTTTCCCTTAATTATCCGTTAACCTGCAGCACAGATGCTCTTTAGTGATTTCCTTGCAGTTAGATATACAGACTCAATTTTAGTTATTAATGGTAACAGCATTCAGTATGTTAAAATGCCTAGTGTATTGCTGTATAAATTGTGTAATTTGATCTTATAAAATTCCACTAGTGGGAGATAAGAATAATAGAGGACACGGCTTTGTCAAATTTTGATATCACTGGGCATGTCAGAGTCTCGGCTCCTAAAATGATGTTGCTTAGGCAGTGAAAGCCACTTTCTACTATGCAGACTAGGATGTGAAGTGTTGCTATTACTTAACCCTTTATTCCTGAAAGCCTTCTGATCCTTAAATGGTTATTTTGAGAATATGGGTGTCCACTACTCATACAATGCCTTATCAATTGCTTTATTCCTCCTTATAAAATAACAACCACCTCTTCTATAATGTAATATATCTATTGGTAAAATACAGTAGCTGTCACCGAGATACCACAACAGACTCGGGAGGTGGTAATGTGGAGTGAGTACTGTCAAGGACACTGCTTGGGCACCCAGTTAGCCAGGATGGATGCCCAGTCTCTGCCGGAATACCTGTTTGACTTGGGGCAGATGTTTTCGGAACCTTGGTGTCAAGAAGTCCTTCCTCGTCTTCCTTATGATTGCGGCATTAATCTTATCACTGGGGCCAAGCTACCTAAAAGCAGGTTATATAACATTTCTGGTCCGGAGAGGCTTGTCATGAAGGACTATATTGCCCCAAGTCTGGCAAAGGCTCATATCAGACCTTCCTCATCTTCCGTTGAAGCAGGTTTTTTCTTTGTTAAAAAAATGATGGGGGGATGCCCCTGCTTAGATTTCCATGGGCTTAATTGGATCATGGTCTGGGACCTATATTCTCTCCCTCTTATTCCGGACCTCTTTAATCAGATCTTTGGGGTAAAATGGTTTTCTAAACTGGATCTCAGGGGGACATACGATCTCATTCAAATTAAGGAGGGGATGAGTGGAAGACAGCCTTTAATATACCTGAGGGGCACTATGAAAACCTTGTGATGCCATTTGGGTTGACTAATGCCCCTCCATCTTTCAGCACTTTCTAAATGATTTTTTTTGTTACCTGGCAAGTAGATTTGTGGTGGTCTGACCTTGTGTCACGTCATATACATGTAAGGCAGGTCTTACAGATACTCAGAGACAATAAATTGTTTCTCAAACCAGAGAAATGTATGTTCTCGATTCAGGAGATCCCTTTTCTGGGTTATTTCTTATCATCCCCCAGATTTTGCATGTATTCTGCGAAAGTCCGGATATTGCTGGATTGGGATTGTCTTGGCGTCTTAAAGGTCTTACAAAGTTTTTTAGGTTTTACCAACTACTACTGTAAGTTCATCAAAAACTTTTTATTGGTGGCCAAACCTCTGATGGATATGACTAGGAAAGGGACGGACTTTTCCAAATCTTCCAGTCTGGCCAGTGAGGCATTTGATACTTTAAAGAAATGTTTTGCTTCAGCGCCGATACTAATACAGCCTGGCATTACTCAGCCATTCATTGTAGATGTTGACGCGTTTGAAATGGGGGTGGAGAGGCTGTATTGTCGCAGGGCACATCTCCAAGGAAATGGTGTCCATGTGCTTTCTTTTCAAAGAAACTGTCGCCCGCTGAGAAAAACTATGACATTGGTAATAAGGATCTCTTGGCAATAAAGTGAGCTTTTGAATAGTTGTGTCATTGAAGGGAGCAGTACACCTGATCATGGTAATCGTTGATCATAAAAATCTTCTATATTTGAAATCTGCAAAGTGTGACATCTATACAGACAAAATGGTCATTATCCTTCACTAGATGGTGCATACGGATTTCATTCTCAGTTCTGCTCTTTTAATCGGAATTGTTCTTCAGGAGTACCTGAGGAGGAACGTTTTTCTTCATCTATTACATCATTGTGGCAAGGTGTTCTTGATTATTATCATTATTATTATTATTTATTTATGTAGCACCTTTCATTCCATGGTGCTGTACATGAGAAGGGGTTACATACAAATTGCAGATATTACAGTAAGCAACCTAACAATGACAGACTGATACAGAGGGGAGAGAACCCTGCCCTTGTGGACTTACATTCTACAAGATTGTGAGGAAGGAGACAGTAGGTTGGGGGATTGCAGCAGCTCTGGTGTTGGCAAGGCGGTAGCTCCGGTAGTTGTGAGGAGGCAGCAAGGTCATTGCAGGCTGTAAGCTTCCTTGAAGAGGTGGGTTTTATCGTTCTGTCTGAAGGATCTGAATGTGGTTGATAGTCAGACGTGTTGAGGCACAGAATTCCAGAGGATGGAGGACATTCGGGAGATGTCTTGGAGGTGATTAGGTGAGGAGTGAATAAGTGTGGAGGAGAGAAGGAGGTCTTGGGAGGACATAATAATTTGAAGAAGATGGGGTCCAAATATAGGAGTTTGGCTGATCTGAGATGGTTGGTAGGTCTGGAACCTGTGTGTTGGTGATTTGATGTGGTTGTCCTCAAGGAACATTAAGTTGAATGGAAATTGGGACCCAGGTTCATCGGTCCCTATAAGACTGTGGCCGTCATTAATCCTGTTGCGTTTCGCCTTGCCACCCACTTTTAGGATTCATAATGTGTTTCAGCAATCTCTACTCAAAAAATACATTGTTTCCTCTGAACTATCTCCACCACCTTCCCCGGTCATTGTTAATGAGAATTTGGAATTTCAGATTGTTAAGATTATCGATTATCCCTTCGTTCGTTCATCAATCTCTTTAGTATCTGGTACCTGGTACGCTAAAAGTGTTATGGTCCAGAAGAGAGAATGTGGGTACCAGCATCGGACATCCATGCAGTAAGGTTGGTCCAGTCTTTTCACGTGACACACCCCTATTAACCAGCCCTTAGGTATCAGAGGCCCCTCCTAAAAAAGGGGGGTACTGTCACTGGGATACCACAACAGAGAGAAGCCAGAAGACCGTGGTGTCTGGTTTCACATACTCCTGCTCTGGTTAGAAGTACTTCACCATTGTATTAAACTGTACAGATTTTTCCTTGCTAGGAGTGCAAGGGTTAATCTGTTCAGTTGAAGCTCCTGGTGCCTTCCTTTGTGGATTGACTCAACTGTTCATTGTTGACCACTTACCTATGCTACATATGCTCGAATTTGGCACTTAGGGATTGCCAGTGTTAGTTCTTACTGCCTGGTTCTGGAGTTGGAGATGTTGTTCATGGTTGGAGTTGGCATTTGGAGATTTTTCAGGAGATTGTTGCTTCGAGTTTTGTCTGTGTGCACATCCTCATCCTCTCCTATTTGGGTTCTCCTTCCTTAAACTCCCCTATGTCCCACTCTGTTGTTTGTTGTGTGTATTTTGTATGGTTAGGATTTTTATTAATCCCTGTCCGTCTTCCCTTGTTTGTCTGGTTAGTGTGTTCTTATACACTTCAGCTTCACACTACCTTGGGTGGGGGAGGAGACAGCTAGATGTTGATATAGGAGCATAGCATAGGTACTGTGTCTCCACCTTCCGGAGTAATCCAGGGAACAGGGATAGACTAGGGCTCCCCTAGGGACCTGGTTTAGGGACCTGTTTAGCACCCATAGTCCCTACAACATCGTGACAATAGCTATCCAATTAGTGGACAACCCATTTATGTTATCCACTATCCATAGGATAACGTTTAACTTGCTGATCACATGGGGTCCAACAACTGGAACCCCATGTGATGCTGAGACCAGTGCTTTAAAGACCAGAAACCCACTCTGCAGAGCCTCTTCAATGGAGCGGAGGTGACCAGTACTACTATTGTTTGATACTACAGCGCTCAGTTATATTTGGATGTCCCATAGACTAACATGGGATTCGCATATTGATGTGTCATCAATCTAAGATCTGTGAGGGCCCAACACTTGACACCCCCTAATCAACTTGTTATCTGCTCCACCGATGGCAGAATGTACGTAGCCAGAACAGCGTGACTATTTAGATTTAGTGGTCTCTTCACTTGAATTGGGGTAGGTGCAGTACCTGAGAGTGGCCACTAAACAATGTACAAAGTTGCACTGCTCCAGTTTAATATATTGTTTACATTTGATCACCATTGGAACAGTGATTAGACCCCCACCAAGGGTGTTTACTCCACCAATCTGTTATTAATTACCTATCTATCAATTGACTAATGTAGTTTTTAACCCTGAAAAAAAACTGTCATTATCAAGGCTGTGGAAGGTCTAGTTAGACTCAGCAGAATAGTCAAATGACTTGTTACCCAGCACAGCAATCATGTGATCTTTGGGACCAATGAAAGTAGTGTCAATGCCACTCAGAAGCTGAGAAACATTTCTTTTTTGCTCATCCGAGAAAACTGATAAAACTCTGGTGACACTCTGTCCGTTTTTCTCGTATTTGAAAAATGGGTGTCTAAATTAGCACTTATTTTAGAATATCACGTTCTAGAATAAGGCCCATTAAGGACCGTAGTGAAAAGGCAAATAAAAGATCATTAAATAGTTGATGGTTAAAATTATTACGGTCCAAGAAAGGTATTTTGGTGTAACTGAAAGACATCATCAGTAACATACACACTATCACACATTGGATGGTCAAGGGGTCTGATAAAATTGGGACATTCAGTTGACTTTCATTTAGGCTCACTTCACATGTTCGTGTTTGCGGTACGTGCGGCATCCATTTTTTTCACGGATTCTACCCATTATAACCTATGATTCTGTGCACATGTCCGTGTTTTTACACGGATCGTGTGTCCATGTAAACCACACGTAGACATGTCTGACCCGCTAGCTTGGATAACAAGGGCCAATGCAAGTCTATGGGTCCTTGTATGAATGCTATCCATGTGCTGTAGGTGTTTAACATTGTAAAGGATAGGAGAAGCTTTGTAATTTCTTTTGTCATACCGAAAAAACACAGATGACACACTGATTCAAAACACTTCTGACTCCGGTATTTTTTTCTGGTACCGATTTTATATAGAATTGTGAAGGGGGCCTTAAGTGGAGGCCTTCAGTTCCTGTTCCCTCTATACCCTGACAATGTAATCTGATTTCCTCTTACACCCACAATATGGGCACTTTTACTGGAAGCTTAACTTTCTGTAGTCTGAAACCTGTTTTTATTAGATTTAATTACCGTGTATACTTGAGTATAAGCCAACCCGAATATAAGCCGAGACCCCTAATTTTGCCACAAAAAAACTGGGAAAACTTATGGACTCAAGTATAAGCCTAGGGTGGGAAATGCAGCAGCTACTGGTACATTTCAAAAATAAAAATAGTTACCAATAAAAGTAAAATTATTTGAGACATCAGTAGGAGAAGTGTTTTTGAATATCCATATTGAATCAGGAGCCCCATATAATGCTCCATAAAGTTCATGATGGGCCCCATAAGATGCTCCATATTAAAATATGCCCCATATAATGGTGCATAAAAGGTTAATGGTGGCACTATAAGATGCTCCATTGAATATTATGCTCCATATAATGCTGCACAAAGGTTGATGACCCCATAAGATGCTCCATAGAATATTATGCCCCATATAATGCTGCACAAAGGTTGATGGCCCCATAAGATGCTCCATAGAATATTTTACCTGTCAACCCCTGGACGAAGCATTTCATTGTGAATCGCGCGTTGGCTGTGTGGTGGACTCCTGGACCGACTCTCTCTATTTTTTCTGGTAATTGTATGTTCCTTCATGTATTGTATTAGACATATGTTTAAGATGGTTGTATTTGGATATTGCGCATGTCGCTATATTTGGCATATTTAGCTTTATATATTACACCCTATACTTGCCTGTTACTTTTATTTACCTATTTATATATTTATTTAATTATTTATCTCTATTTCTTTGTATAGAGATTTTAGCACTGGCTAGGAATGAACAAATGAGTGCCATCTTGTGTCTTTTGTCTAAAAACTTACCACTCTTTTGCCTAAATGAGAGTTAAATTTGTACACTGGTACTTTCATTATTAGTCTCCAGGTTCGTCCATCTTCTTTTTTTCTGTGTCTGTGGTTTTTCTACCTGTGTGCCTGTTATTGGCTTCTTATGACCATGTTTGGTCCTGTTTTATCTTTTGTTATCAATAAACATTATTTTTAAAATTGTCTATGTGTGGTGCCTCTTTCTATAGGTGTGTTTGCATTATTTGGCTAACCATATAGGATTTATTATAGGTGTTTTTTTTTTTTAGTGTTAGAAAGTTAAAACCAGGAATAGAGGCTACAGAGTCAAAAGGTAAGATTTGCAACTGTTCGATGTTTTGGACCCCCCTCAGTTTAGTCTTTCACATACTGATGGAAACTGTTGACCAAACTAATTGTGTGGGTGACCTAAGGCTGGAATCACAAATGCCGTTTTTCGCACTGTTTCTTTCGTAGTTTGGGGTTTGTGAAGCTTTGTATATTTATTCTTCAACAACAGAAAATAAAACTTGTTCTGAGAACTTGTTGGTTAGAAATAGCTCACAAACGACTACAAGTTCCATGAATTTTCATTCTTTTAATGGACGTTAGGTGATAATGCTGTGTTTGATCATTGTGAAACATCAAAGTGTTTTATTAGCAAGATTAGCATTTTTACACCTTTTCTTTGTACAAATTATTACCAATTTCCTGATGAGTTACTATGTGTATTTATTACACTGCATTCATTCTTATGACTGGAATAAGACGTTTGACCTTTTCATTTTGGTGTCAATATATCACAGAAAGTCCGGAACACAATTGCAGATCCATTAAGCAGAGCTATAATACATTGGATATAATTTGTTTGACATTTATTGGAGCTCACTTTTGGCTTAATTGCACTTCTTTGCAAGGCACAATTTCAGTTTCTACATTTATATATTGTCTGATGTGCAGGAGGGTTGTTATTAGCTGTTTAATCATGTAACTCGGCCAATAAACAATGTCATGGAGATGTGAATTAATAGTTAAGCCCAGCAATTTTGTTCTCAGGAGCTGTCTCTGTGAGTAGCTGTAATATATAACTTTATTAAATTATATTCTTCCCAACTATTTTTTTTCTATTCCTCTACATTTTCCAATGCTTTTGAGTTTTTTTTTTTGTATTGCTGAAATTGTAAATAAGTACTAATGCGTATTCAAGCCTTGGTTATTACCACACAGCCAGTGAAGCACTTCGACTCTAACAATTGTCTTAACGTGCTCGCTGCCTTTAGATATTCATTACGCGCTGCTTACGGCCTGCTGAAGTCCATTTAAGGGGCTATGCATTATTAAACTATTTTCTTCTTTAATTTCGAACATCTACATCTTCATAGCTACCTTAGTACATTTATTTCATTAAGTTCAAAAGTTCAGAGTGTTTGTAACTGCTTCATCTTGCATCATTTATGCACTTTGTTCTTGTTATCTGCAAATAAAAGAGTTCATAGACAGGAAACCGTATTACACTGGGTACTTACTTTTCTCGTTCTTATTCAGATTCTATAGTTGTGTTCTTTTGTTATATTTATTAAAGGGTTTAGGCATCACGGACAATTACTTTGGTAAGGCCATATTCATATGCCCATGTCCATTTTTGCAGATGCAAATAATGTGTCTTGTAGCAACAACGACAATTATTAACAGAGCCTTATATAGTACATCAAATGGCTTGTATACAAAAATGGATGAGTAGGCTGTTCCATGAGTTTAAAGTAGCTTTCTCATCAAAGTTTTTTTTTTTCTCTTAATATATTGCAATCATCATATATATCACTATGTACTTAATAATTGCTCATTTTGCCCTCCTTCTCAGCTAATTCTATGGTTTTCCATTAGGTCTATGACATGATGTGATTAAAAACAGACAATTTGAATCATTCTAAGCTCTGTGTAGAAACAGGAAGTCTTTTTTCCCAGAATGAGTCATCATTAGAACAACAATCTCTCATCACTGAAAAGTTCCTGCCAGCCCAGCTCCACCTTCTCTCCAACTCCTGACCCAGCAGCTTATGCCACCTTGCTATCTCTCTCTTTCTTGCTTCCTTTTGCCAGTGATGTAGGGTTGTAGTTCTGTTGCAGACCCATGAAGGGAAATTATACTTTCTACATAGGTTAAAAGGATTTAGCTTGGAAGGATTCAGTTAATGTGTTTTTAATCACATTATGTCAAAGACCTAATGGAAAGGAGAAGAATTAACTGAATAGAAAGGCTCATATTAGCAATTGTAAGTACACAGTGCTATATAATATGATCTATAATGCACTTGGTAGCAGAACTACTGTGCCATGGACCAAGGAGACCCTGAAGGGGCGTGACTAGGCACACACCTGACTCTTCACTAGAGCCACTAAAGGTGTGGTCAGACTTGGCTCCAAATGGACGCCAGGTGCTATTCCAGGACAGACTTTGGACACATGGCAGTTGACCCTCAAAGCAGTAGGAAGCTGAAATGGCCAGGAATGGGTGGGCACGGCAGGTAAAGGCAGGCATGGTTAGTATACAGGAAAGCATGGCTGGTGCATGCATGTACGGCTGGTATACATGAAAGCAGTGCAGGTGTTGGTGGGCACAGCTGGTATTCAGGAAAGCACATCAGGTGCTGGCGGGTACAGACAGTAGCCAGCCATACCTGCCGGTATACATGAAAGTGCTGCAGATGCTAGCGAGTACGACTGGTATTCAGGAAAGCACAGTGGGTATGTCTGGTATACAGGAAGGCACATCAGGTGCTGGTGGGCATGGTGGGTATACAGGAAAGCACAGCAGTTATGACAAGCATTTTGGAGGAATCAATCATGTGTTGAGGCTCTTCCTTTTGGTCAGAAGACAAAAGGAACTTAGAAAGCACAACTACCTTGACATTTTTGTCTGCTTGCTACAAATGGAGAACAAAATCAAAGCATGTGAAGAGCAATGAGTCCCTGGCTTGAAGCAAATGTAGCATCTGTGCGGACTGCAGGTAGGCTAAGTTCTTGTGGTCAGTGTATATAATTACTGGATGAACCTTTCCTTCAAGTAGAACATGCCACTCATTCAAGGCTAATTTAGTCTCCAACAGAAGGCTTTGGATAAGAAACCACAGGTCACCATATGCCCGGTAGAAGATTTCTGATTAAGAATGGCACAGGCCGCAGAGGAAGAGGCATCCACCTCCAAGAGGAATTGCTTATAACTGTCTGGTCTGTGCATCACTGGAGCTGAAGAGAAGGTCTGTTTAAAGGAGACAAAGGCGCTTTCAGCCTCTGAAGTCCATGCCTTAGGATTAGCACCCTGGTGGGTCAGAGCAGGAATTTGAGCGGTCCAAGAGGTAAAATATGGCATGAACTGGCAGTAGAAATTAGCCAATCCCAGAAACCACTGGGTTGGTTTGAGACCATCTGGATGGGGCCACTTAAGAACAGCAGACACCTTCTCTGGATCCATCCATAATCTGGTCTCTAATATAATGTATTCCAAGAAGGGAAGAGAAATCTGCTCTAAATGCACATCTTGAACTTGATGTTCGAGATGGTTCCTCCTCAGCCTCTGCAGGACCTGGCAAATGTCCTTTGTCTGTTTGGGCAGATCAGAAGAGAACACCAATTATGTTGTCCAAGTATGCAACCACACTCGAATAGATCCCTGAAAATAACGTACACCAGTTCTTGGAAGACGGCTCGGGCATTTGTGAGCCCAAATGGCATTATGCAATATTCATAATGTCCGTCTCGGGTGTTAAAGGGAGATTTACATTCGTCCCCATTTGAGATGATCAAACAACTCTGAAATGAGGGACATAGGAAACTAATTCTTGATCGTTATCTGGTTATGGCCCCTAAGATCAATACAGAGATGGAGTGAACTATCCTTCCTTTTAACAAAGCAGAATCCTGCTCCAGCTGGGGAAGATAACTTCGGGACAAATTCCCTAGCTAAATTTTCCATGATAAATTCAGATATGGCTTGGGTGTCTGCCTATAGCAGAAGGTAGATGCAGCCTTGGGGGAGGGGTGGACCTGGGAGAAGGTCTTTAGGTCAGTCACACTGCCTATGTGGTGTTAACGTCTCCACCTCCTTCTTATTGAAGATGTCCACATAAGTCTAATAAATGGGAGGGAAACTAGGGAAACTTGATGGAGTGACCAGAGCTATAGCAGGATGGATGGGGACAAGACATTTCTTATGACAGGACTGAGCTCAACAGAGTACCTCTCCTTATCTCCAATCCAAGACAGGCTCATGCACTCATAACCATGGCAGGCCCAGGAGCAGAGGATGTGACAGACCTGGTAGCACATAAAAGGAGATCTTGTCTGAGTGCATCATTTCTATCCATAGTTCTACTGGCTGGGAGACAAAAAGAACGGTTTCGGATAGAGATGTCTCATGCAGTGATGTTACGAGCAAAGGACTCTGAAGACGTTAGATGGGGATCTGATACTGGTCCACCATGACCTGCTGGATAAAATTTCCTGCAGAACCAGAGTCCACATAGGCCCAAACATGTGTTGCTACAGGAAACGAACACTGACAGAGTCAGCGGGGGAGAGGAGTAGTAGGGTAGTCTCTCCTACTTGCCCTAGGTTTTGAAGTGTCCCAGCTTTTCAGGATAGGAGCGAATTAAATGTTCGGGACTAACACAGGAGAAGCTATTCTCCTCAGAACGATGGACCTCCTGACAATGCTTAGCCAGCTTCACAAGGTCAACTTGCATAGATTCGGAGGGTGGTGTCAAAGTCAAGGTCTGTGGTATGATCAGCCTCTGGAGGGTAGGAGCCAAGTGCATAGGTTTTTTTCTCTTGGATTACCTTCCTGGAACGCACCTGAAACCTGAGGTCAATCCGGGTAGCCATGGATACCAGGTCATCTAAAGAGGCAGGAAAATCTTGACCCTCCATTTTATTCGTTTTTCTCCCAGAGAGGCCCTCCAAGAAGGTGGCTATCAGCTCCTTGTTATTCCAAGCAAGCTCAGAGGATAGGGTACAAAAACGAATGGCGTACTGGCCCACAGTGAGATTTCTCTGGTACAGTCTGAAGATGATGCTCCATAATAATATGTCTCCGCTCATCAAAGACCTTGCGGAAGGCCTCTAGGAAAATCTGTAGGTTGGAGATTAGAGGATCCATTTTGTCCCATAAGGGGTTGAGCCATGCAAGAGTTTCGCCATCTATGCTGGACATGATAAATGCCACTTTGGCCCAGCCAGATGAGAACTGATGTGCCAATATCTCAAAGTGCAGCATGCACTGATTGAGGAAGTCACTGCATTGTGTACAATCACCAACAACAATGGAGGAGCAGACAAATGGGGTCCGGAACCAGGAACATAACTAGTGGACTGGAGTGTTACAGCAGAAGTTGCCACAGCTTGCACACGAGCGGATGCGGCTGCATATGTCAGCGTGTCCCAGCAGAAGTTCACTTGTCCTGATTGCCTTTCTGGCAGGAAATCTGGCACATCTTATAGAGTGGAGGAGATTAAGATCCAGTGGGTTACATGGTTTGAGCAATCTGTAACACATGTGGTAGTGAAACCACTGTGCCGTGAACCAAGGAGAGCCTGGAGAGCATGACTAAGCGAACACCTGAATCTTTGCTAGAACCCCTGATGGTGTGGTTAGACTTGGCTCCAGATGGATGCAAGGTGTTACTCCAGAGTAGGAAGCAGGAATAGCCAGGAATGGGTGGGCATGACAGGTACAGGCACGTACGACTGGTATTTAGGAAAGCCCAGCAGGTGCAGACAGGTATGGCTGGCATAAACAAAGGCATGGCGGGTGCTGGTGGGCATGACTGGTAAACAGAAAAGCACAGCAGATGCGGGCAGGTGTGGATGGTACACAGGAAAGCACGACATGTGCAGGCAGGAACGGCTGGTATATAGGAAGGCATGGAAGGCGCTGGTGAGCATGGTTGCTATACAGGAAAGCATGGCAGGTGCTGGTAGTTACTGACATGTGCTGACAGGTGCTGACTGGTACTTGCAAGTTCAGGCAGGTACAGATGGTATCAGGCAGGAACAGGCTGGTACAGGCAGGCACAGTTGGGAACAGGTGGGTACAGGCAGGTACAGAACCGGGGGAACTGATAACTGAAAACTGACAGAACACTTGTGCAGGCACCTCCCAACAGGTGGAGGTGCCTTGAATAATAAGTGTCTCCCAGCCATTGGTTGGGGACACTTTAGGACAGTGCGTTCTGTCTTTTTAAGAGACAGAGAGCGCACCCTAAGCCCATACCTGGGGATCTGCCTGACATGCGCAGACCTCAGGAGAATGCAGGAGCAGGAGAAAGAGTGGGCTGAGGGAGCTGTGAGTGAGTCGGCGTCCCAGGGAGAGGAGGATGGGGATCACGCAGGGACGCTGATGCTACATGATGATTGCAATATATTTAAATTAGTCATGAGCGCAAGTGCTCGTTACTTGAGTATGCACGTAGTATCGTGGGTGCTCGAGTGACAGGTTTGAGTCATCGCACCTGCATGTTTCGCAGTTGTTAGACAGCCACAAAACATGCAGTGATTGTCTAACATGCATGAGTAATCCCCGCATGTTTTGTGGCTAACAGTTGCCAAATATGCTGGCACGGGGACTCGAACATGTCACTCCACTCGAGCACCCACAATACTTGGTGCTACATACCCTAGCACCTGATGCAAACTCGAGTAACAAGCACTTGCATTCATCACTAATTAAGATAATAAAAACTTTGATGGGAGTGCTTCTTTAACAGGACAGACACACAGATCCATAAAAACAAACAAACAAAAAAAACCAAATATGTGAAAAGTTCCATTAAATTCTTTGGGTTTCTCTGCTGATCTTTTTTGACTAGAAATACTGTTGTGCGAATCTATGCTAGGTATGCAAAGTCCATTTAATCTGATCACCGAATATCTCACTGATAGTGCCTTATTGATTATCTGTAATTAGTTGGGTAAACTGATAGCAATTGCACAGCACCATTGCAGAAAAACTAAAAAATGATGCAGTTCCAGTAGATATTAATTGTTTGGCCATGCAATCCACTGATGTGTTGGTTTTTCACAGAAATGAGTTTTTGATAATGGTAGCCCTAAATAGGGGACCCTTGCTGTAAAGAATGTGGTTTCAAAACCAGGAAATGCCTTTACAGGGTTATTCGCATCTTATTAAGTTATCACGTAGCCAGAGCATCGGTGATAACTTGCTGATCGTTGCAGGTCAGACTGCTGGTACCCCACTAATATCATGAACGGGGCTCTGAAATGGTCTGAATGTTAGGATCCACATTTACTTCTACAATTATTGTATATCTGACTGATGGAGATAGCTGAGTACCGGAAATGACTAACACCTGCAGTCTTATAAACAATGAATGGAGCTGTGGGCGAATATTATAGGGAACCTGTCACCCCCCCCCCCCCCCAGACGTTTGAAACTAAAAGAGCCACCTTGAGCAGCAGTAATGCTGCATTCTGACAAGGTGGCTCTTTTAGTTATTGGTGCTGTAAATGCAGAAATAATCCGTTTTTTAATTTGTCTGAAATACCTGTCTTTAGTCCTGGAGGCAGGTATTTCCCCCCCTGCTGCAGACACCTCACAGCCATCACTCAAGTCTTCTTGGTGCCGGGCGCTGCCTCCTCAGTGCTGTTTGTTTTGAAATCTGCCAGCGCCTACGCTTTTTTGTCTTGCCTGGGGCAGGCGCAGTGAGCGCTGCCTGTCTGTCCTCATATGTAGTCTCGCTGACTGCGCCTGTGCGGCCGCCCTGCTTGTAAATCCCAGCCCGTCAGTGTCTTATGATTTATTCACACTGCGGGGCTGGGATTCCTTGACATGCGCACTGCAACCTGGGTGAGTGGCTTAGACACGCAGTGCATATTCCCAGGAATCCCAGCCCCGCAGTGTGAATAAATCATAATTTTTTCTCATTAATGTACACTCTGCACCCCATGTTCACTGATAGAAAACAGAAATGTTGTAATTTTTGCTAATTTATTAAAAAAGAAAAACTGAAATATCACATGGTCATAAGTATTCAGACCATTTGCTCAGTATTGAGCAGAAGCACCCTTTTGAGCTAGTGCAGCCATGAGTCTTCTTGGGAATGATGCAACAAGTTTTTCACACCTAGATTTAGGGAGCCTCTGCCATTCTTCCTTGCTGATCCTCTCCAGTTTCGTCAGGTTGGATGGTGAACGTTGGTGGACAACCATTTTCAGGTCTTTCCAGAGATGCTCAATTAGGTTTAGGTCAGGGCTCTCGATGGACCAGTCAAGAATGGTTACAGAGTTGTTCTGAAGCCACTCCTTTGTTATTTTAGCTCTGTGCTTAGGCTCATTGTCTTGTTGGAAAGTGAAACTTCGGCCAAGTCTGAGGTGCAGCACTCTGGAAGAGGTTTTCATCCAGGATATCTCTGTACTTCACCGCATTCATGTTTCCTTCGATGACAACCAGTTGTCCTGTCCCTGCAGCTGAATTCCCCCCATAGCATGATGCTGCCACCACCATGTTTCACTGTTGGGATTGTATTGGGCAGGTGATGAGCAGTGCTTGGTTTTCTCCACACATACCGCCTAGCATTATTACCAAAAAAGTCTATCTTCCTCTCATCAGGTTATAGAATGTTATTTCTCATAGTCTGGGAGACCTTGATGTGGTTTTAGCAAACTCTATGTGGGCTTTCATATGTCTTGCACTGAGGAGAGGCTTTTATCAGTCATACCCGACTGGTGGAGGGCTGCAGTAATAGTTGACTTTATGGAACTTTCCCCCATCTCCCTACTGCATTTCTGGAGCTCAGCCACAGTGATCTTGGGGTTCTTCTTTACCTCTCTCACCAACCCTCTTCTCCCACGATTGCTCAGTTTGGCTGGATGGCCAGGTCTAGGAAGAATTCTAGTGGTCCCAAACTTCTTTAAGAATAAATTTAAGAATAATGGAGGCTAATGTGCTCTTAGGAACCTTGAGTACTGCAGAAATTCTGTTGTAACCTTGGCCAGATCTCTGCCTTGCCACAATTCTGTCTCTGAGCTCCTTGGTCAGTTCCTATGAACTTGTGATTCTCATTTGGTCTGACCTGCACTGTGAGCTGTGAGGTCTTATATAGACAGGTGTGTGCCTTTCCAAATCAAGTCCTATCAGTTTAATTCGACACAGCAGGACTCCCAATGAAGGAGTAAAACCATCTCAAGGAGGATCACAAGGAAATGAACAGCATATGACTAAAATACGAGTGTCTGAGCAAAGGGTCTGAATACTTATGACCATGTGATATTTCAGTTTTTCATTTTTATTAAATTTGCAACTATTTCTACATTTCTGTTTTTTTTTCAGTCAAGATGGGGTGCAGAGTATACATTAATGTTAAAAAATGAACTTTTTTGAATTTACCAAATGGCTGCAATGAAACAAAGAGTGAAAAATTTAAAGGGGTCTGAATACTTTTCGTACCCATTGCAAATCATTGTTAGTAAATTAAGCTGGATTCGTTGAGGAATTGAAAGCCAATGAGTGGATGGGCAGAGGCGGAGGATAAGCTAGTGGAGAGGTGGATTAATCAGGCAGCAGTGTTAGCAATTAACTGGAGGGAAGGGAGAGTGTCAGTCAGGAGGCCTCAGAGAAGGATATTACAATAGTCGAGGAAGAAAATGGCGAGGGCTTGTACTAACATTTAAATTGATTCAGGATTGAAGAAAAGGCAGATATTCAAAATATTTTTGAGTTTGAAGTGGCAGGAGGTGTTAAGGGCTTGGATGCGTAGTTTGAAGGACAGAGTCAAGTTGAGGGTTACACTGAGGCAGTAGGTTGATGAGTTCAGTTTTGTCCACATTGAGTTTTAGAAAGTGTAATGAGAAAAAAGAGGCTATAGCTTATAGACACTCTGGGATTCTGGACAGCTGAGAGATGACATCTGGGTCATAGAGGTAGAATTGAGTGTCATCATCGTACAAGTAATACTGAAAGCCATGGGACTCTGAGTTGTCCAAAGGTATAAATAAAGAAGATGTCATGACTCTGTGCCGGGTGTCCCGGGACCAGGGGCTCTTTCCCTGTCCCAAACGCTAGGGGTGTAATAGCTCACCCCGTTCCCTGGGACACTTCTAATGGCTAAGATGCCGGGGCCACGTACCTTGCCTTAGCTCCAGAAACCACCCTCAGTCTGTACCCTTTTCCCACCCAGGGAAGAGGGAATAATAGTATTCTGAACTACACCATATATAACAGATTAATGCATTGGGGAGTAGACGATGGGGTTAAACTGAAGTAGGAGAAGAAAGGAAACAATCACTCATAACCTAGCAGCCGTCACATATAAACCCAAAACCTTCTCCTATACTAACCACCAACAACCTCCAGCCACGCAGTATAAGGTGCTCTGACAATGAATGCTAGTCAGGGCCTAGTTTATTTAGGAGATTGGATTGGCTAACAGTGCGCAAATGAAAGAATATTGTCTGTGTAGTGCAACGGGGTTCACACAGTGCGACAGATAGACAGGTAGATGTTGATGGGATAAGGGGAAATGTGATGTTCTAAGTTTATATAAGGAACAGCTGCGGATAAAGATGAGATCAAGAGTACATCTTTATTTGTGGATGACCATTCTATGAGACCAAAAGAAGTGAGTGACAAGAGATTGAAGGCTGCAGCCTGGTTGGTGACAAGGAAGATGTTGAAATCACCCATCATGACTTTGAGAATGTCAGCAGAAAGAATGTGTAGAAGCCTGATATTGAAGTGATATTACAGCTAGTGTTGAGCCACCTCCCTAGTGTTCGGGTTCGGCTCGGTTCGTTGAACAGGGAGGTGTTCGCCGAACTGTTCGTCAAACGTTCAACGAACACCGTCGAACCCCATTGAAACCAATGGCAGGCAAACACAAACACATACAAACACATGGAAAACACATAGAAAACACCTTAAAAGGTGTGCAAAAGCTGACAAACTGCTCAGAAGACACAACAAACATGGAAAAGTCACAACTACATATAGTCATGCGAAAAGAAAGAGGTGGAGGAGTAAAAGGAGGAGGAGACACAGATATAGGCATGTCATGCCCTTCTAAAATCAAGAAAGGCTGGAGTAAAAATCTAAACTCAGTCTACCAACACCCAGATGTCTTGACAAAAAAATAAAAAAAGAAATATCTTTAGGTAGAATGGTGGCGGGTCCATTCAGAACACTATCCTTAGAAGACGCAGTGGTACCCCCATTGGGAGTTGTGCCAAAAAATGAACCCAATACATTCAGACTAATCCACCATTTGTCATATCCAAGGGGCAGGTCAGTAAACAACAACATCGACGTGGAACCAAGTACAGTACTATGTACTGTACCTCCTTTAACGAGGCAATCAAGCGGGTCAAGAAGTTGGGAAGGGGCACCCTAATGGCCAAAACAGACATTGAGGGGGCGTTCCGGTTACTACCTATGCCTCCAAATAATGTCCTCCCATTTGGTTGCTTCTGTGAAGGAGCATACTACATAGATCGCTGTTTGCCCATGGGGTGCTCCATATCCTGCTCACTATTTGAGGCGTTTAGTTGCTTCCATGAATGTGTCGGCATGGACGTTTGTAAGGCGGCACATATTATCCATTACCTCGACGACTTCTTATGCCTGGGCCCAAAAGACTCGCCACAGGTGAAAACACGCGGTAGTCCACCAGTGAGAAGGAGAGAGCTGGAGGGAGAGTGGACACCCCAGAGCTGAGGGGTTAGATTGAGAAAGAAAGAAGGCGGTGTAGCTTGCTTCATGGGTGGGGTACTCTGCTGAGTAGCAGAAATTGCTACTAGGCCCAAAAGGATTTCCTGGGCCAAATGCCGTTAAAAAATAGTACTTAGATAAACAGGCGGTGTAGCTTGCTTCATGGGTTGGGTACGCTGCTGAGTTGCACCAAATTCAACTAGGCCCAAAATGATTTCCTGGTCTAGATGGCGTTAAAAAACTAGTACTTAGGTAAACAGGCGGTGTAGCTTGCTTCATGCGTGGGGTACTCTGCTGAGTAGCACAAAATGCTATTAGGTACAAAACGATTTCCTGGGCTAGATGCAGTTAAAAATTAGTAATTAGATCAACAGGTGGTGTAGCTTGCTTCATGGGTGGGGTACGCTGCTGAGTATCACTAAATTCTACTAGGCCCAAAAGGAATTCCTAGGCTAGATGCCGTTACAAAATAGTAGTTAGGTAAACAGGTGGTGTAGCTTGCTTCATGGGTGGGGTACGCTGCTGAGTATCACTAAATTCTACTAGGCCCAAATGGATTTCCTGGGCTGGATGCTGTTACAAAATAATAGGTAAACAGGCGGTGTAGCTTGATTCATGGGTGGGGTACTCTGCTGAGTAGCAAAAATGCTATCAGGTACAAAACGATTTCCTGGGCTAGATGTAGTTAACAATTAGTAATTAGATCAACAGGCGGTGTAGCGTGCTTCATGGGTGAGATACGCTGCTGAGTATCACTAAATTTTACTAGGCCCAAAAGGATTTACTGAGCTAGATCCCGTTACAAAATAGTACTTAGGTAAACAGGCGGTGTAGCTTGCTTCATGGGTGGGGTGTTATGATCCGGTGACCTTGGAGCAGCATGAGAACTTTCACTGGAGTAGGTGGTCACTATACTGACCGCAATCCTGAACTTAACATTGCAACTAAAAGTAGCCGTGGAGTGTACCTAACAATCCTAGACACCTCGTCACAGCCGGAGGACTAAATACCCCTAAAGATGGAAATAGGAATACTATCTTGCCTCAGAGCAGATCCCCAAAGGATAGACAGCCCCCCACAAATATTGGCGGTGAGTCGGAGAGGAAAAAACATACACAGGCAGAAAAACAGGATTTAGCACAGGAGGCCACTCTAGCTAAATAGGACATGATAGGACAGAGTTCTGTGCGGTCAGTATTACAACCCTTCAAAAATATCCACAGCAGAATATACAAAAACTTCCTACATCTAACTAAAGATGTAGGAGCGTATATCTGCAACTCCAGCGAATCCTACAATCAGAGCAGGAATACAAACAAAAACAAGCACACAGCAGTGTGCCACAGACACAAAAAACCAAACACTTATCTTTGCTGAATTTGGCAGCTAAGCAGGAGAAGCCAGAAAGTGATCCAACACTTCACAAGGAACATTGACAACTGGCAAGGGCTAATGAATCCTGCACACTTAAATATCCCAGTCAGAATTGTAATCAGCAGATACACCTGGCCAGGACTGCGACTCAGTGACAACTGCATTCCCACCTACAACCACTGGAGGGAACCCAAGAGCAGAATTCACAACAGTGGGGTACGCTGCTGAGTTGCACGAAATTCTACTAGGCCCAAATGGATATCCTGGGCTAGATGCCATTACAAAATAGTAGTTAGGTAAACAGGCGGTGTAGCTTGCTTCATGGGTGGGGTACGCTGCTAAATATCACTAAATTCTACTAGGCTCAAATGCATTTCCTGGGCTAGATGCCGTTACAAAATAGTAGTTAGGTAAACAGGCGGTGTAGCTTGCTTCATAGTTGGGGTACACTGCTGAGTTGCACCAAATTCTACCAGGCCCAAAATGATTTCCTGGGCTAGATGCCGTTAAAGACGAGTACTTAGGTAAACAGGCAATGTAGCTTGCTTCATGGGTGGGGTACGCTGCTGAGTTGCACCAACTTCTAATAGGCCCAAAATGATTTTCTGGGCTAGATGCCATTAAGAAATAGTACTTAGGTAAACAGGCAGTGTAGCTTGCTTCATGGGGGGGGTACGCTGCTGAGTATCACTAAATTCTACTAGGCCCAAACGGATTTCCTGGGCTAGGTGCTGTTACAAAATAGTAGTTAGGTAAAGAGGCGGTGTAGCTTGCTTCATGGGTGGGGTACGCTGCTGAGTATCACTAAATTCTACTAGGCCCAAACGGATTTCCTGGGCTAGATGCCGTTACAAAATAGTAGTTAGGTAAACAGGCGGTGTAGCTTGCTTCATGGGTGGGGTACGCTGCTGAGTTGCACCAAATTCTACTAGGCCCAAAATGATTTTCTAGGCTAGATGCCGTTAAAAAATAGTACTTAGGTAAACAGGCAGTATAGCTTGCTTCATGGGTGGGGTACGCTGCTGAGTATCACTAAATTCTACTAGGCCCAAACGGATTTCCTGGGCTAGATGCCGTTACAAAATAGTAGTTAGGTAAACAGGCGATGTTGCTTGCTTCATGGGTGGGGTACACTGCTGAGAATCACTAAATTCTACTAGGCCCAAACGGATTTCCTGGGCTAGATGCCGTTACAAAATAGTAGTTAGGTAAACAGGCGGTGTAGCTTGCTTCCTGGGTGGGGTACGCTGCTGAGTATCACTAAATTCTACTAGGCCCAAACGGATTTCCTGTGCTAGATGCCATTACAAAATAGTAGTTAGGTAAACAGGCGGTGTAGCTTGCTTCATGGGTGGAGTACGCTGCTGAGTATCACTAAATTCTACTAGGTCCAAACGGATTTCCTGGGCTAGATGCCGTTACAAAATAGTAGTTAGGTAAACAGGCGGTGTAGCTTTCTTCATGGGTGGGGTTTGCTGCTGAGTTGCACGAAATTCTACTATGCCCAAAATGATTTCCTGGGCTAGGTGCCGTTAAAAAATAGTACTTAGGTAAACAGGCGGTGTAGCTTGCTTCATGGGTGGGGTACGCTGCTGAGTATCACTAAATTCTACTAGGCCCAAAAGGATTTCCTGGGCTAGATGCCGTTACAAAATAGAAGTTAGGTAAAGAGGCAGTGTAGCTTGCTTCATGGGTGGGGTACGCTGCTGAGTATCACTAAATTCTACTAGGCCCAAACGGATTTCCTGGGCTAGATGCCGTTACAAAATAGTAGTTAGGTAAACAGGCGGTGTAGCTTGCTTCATGGGTGGGGTACGCTGCTGAGTTGCACCAAATTCTACTAGGCCCAAAATGATTTTCTGGGCTAGATGCCGTTAAAAAATAGTACTTAGGTAAACAGGCGGTATAGCTTGCTTAATGGGTGGGGTACGCTGCTGAGAATCACTAAATTCTACTAGGCCCAAACGGATTTCCTGGGCTAGATGCCGTTACAAAATAGTAGTTAGGTAAACAGGCGATGTTGCTTGCTTCATGGGTGGGGTACACTGCTGAGAATCACTAAATTCTACTAGGCCCAAACGGATTTCCTGGGCTAGATGCCGTTACAAAATAGTAGTTAGGTAAACAGGCGGTGTAGCTTGCTTCATGGGTGGGGTACGCTGCTGAGTATCACTAAATTCTACTAGGCCCAAACGGATTTCCTGGGCTAGATGCCATTACAAAATAGTAGTTAGGTAAACAGGCGGTGTAGCTTGCTTCATGGGTGGAGTACGCTGCTGAGTATCACTAAATTCTACTAGGTCCAAACGGATTTCCTGGGCTAGATGCCGTTACAAAATAGTAGTTAGGTAAACAGGCGGTGTAGCTTTCTTCATGGGTGGGGTTTGCTGCTGAGTTGCACGAAATTCTACTATGCCCAAAATGATTTCCTGGGCTAGGTGCCGTTAAAAAATAGTACTTAGGTAAACAGGCGGTGTAGCTTGCTTCATGGGTGGGGTACGCTGCTGAGTATCACTAAATTCTACTAGGCCCAAAAGGATTTCCTGGGCTAGATGCCGTTACAAAATAGAAGTTAGGTAAACAGGCAGTGTAGCTTGCTTCATGGGTGGGGTACGCTGCTGAGTATCACTAAATTCTACTAGGCCCAAACGGATTTCCTGGGCTAGATGCCTTTACAAAATAGTAGTTAGGTAAACAGGCGGTGTAGCTTGCTTCATGGGTGGGGTACGCTGCTGAGTTGCACAAAATTCTACTAGGCCCAAAATGATTTCCTGGGCTAGATGCCGTTAAAAAATAGTACTTAGGTAAACAGGCGGTGTAGCTTGCTTCATGGGTGAAGTACGCTGCTGAGTGGCACCAAATTATTTTAGACCCAAAAGGATTTCCTGGGTTACATGCCGTTAAAAATAGTAGTTAGATAATCAGGCGGTGGGTGGCTGGGCTACTCTGCTGACTAGCAAACACTGAAGCTTTGGAGCAGAGTTTTGAATCCCAGGCCTTAGTATGAGGAAAAAACTCTGCAGACGACCCCACCCACCTGGAATTGACAATGACAACGTCATTTAAACCTCAGCAAGGGGACTAAATAAAAGTCTCCATTTTTTCCAAAAATTCGGCTACAGACACCACTTAAGTGGCTTCAATTTCGCCAGAGTTTTTTAAAACGGTTGGTGAGGTGATTTTCAAAAATCATCAAGCTTTTAGTCTCCCCAAGATGCAGCAGGGGTAGAAAAGTCCTTGTGGATTCAGGATTTGTTCATCTTGATGAACGTTAGTCTGTCTACATTGTTATTGGACAGCCGAGTGCGCTTATCTGTCAGCCCACCACCAGCAGCGCTGAAGACACGTTCCTGAGAGAACGCTGGCTGAGTGGCATGACAAGATCTCCAAGGCGTGAGTGGCGAGCTCAGGCCATTTTTCAAGATTGGAAGCCCAAATTGAGCAAGGGTCCAGTTCCACTGTCATGGCATCAATGTTAACTTGGAGATACTCTTGTACCATCCTCTCTAGGCGTTGGCTGTGCGTCAGACTTCTTGTCTCCTGTGGCCTTGCAAAGGATGGTGTAAAAAAATCTTGGAACGATTGGAAAAAATTGCTGTTACCACCAGAGACGATGTTACTGTTACGGTTTGATGACTCGATAGTCCCAAGGTTGGCAAGTTAGAACTCTGAGATTCACTACGTGCACCACTGGTGTTTTTTTAAAAAGCAGATGTTAGATTCTGTAACAGTCTCTGCTGATACTCCTGCATGCGTGAATCCCTTTCAACGGCAGGAATTATTTTGCCAAATTTGCTTTTGTACCGGGGATCTAAGAGTGTGGCAACCCAGTAGTCGGCATTACTTTGGATTCTTACAATCCGAGGGTCATGTTGCAGGTAGTGCAGCAAGAAGGCACTCATGTGTCTTGCGCGTCCAGGAGGACCAAGTCCTTGTCTTGGTGGTGGCGAGGTGAGAATCATGCTTCCTTCATCTGCCCTCTCCCCCCAACCTCGCACAACAGAAATTTGATCAAGGTCTCCCTCATCTTGATGAGTCTTCCTTGCTCAGCTGTTGTGAATTCTGCTCTTGGGTTCCCTCCAGTGGTTGTAGGTGGGAATGCAGTTGTCTTTGAGTCGCAGTCCTGGCCAGGTGTATCTGCTGATTACAATTCTGACTGGGATATTTAAGTGTGCAGGATTCATTAGCCCTTGCCAGTTGTCAATGTTCCTTGTGAAGTGTTGGATCACTTTCTGGCCTCTCCTGCTTAGCTGCCAAATTCAGCAAAGATAAGTGTTTGGTTTTTTTGAGTCTGCGGCACACTGCTGTGTGCTTGTTTTTGTTTTATTCCTGCTCTGATTGTAGGATTCGCTGGAGTTGCAGATATACGCTCCTACAACTTTAGTTAGATGTAGGAAGTTTTTGTATAATCTGCTGTGGATATTTTTGAAGGATTTTAATACTGACCGCACAGAACTCTGTCCTATCCTGTCCTGTCTAGCTAGAGTGGCCTCCTGTGCTAAATCCTGTTTTTCTGCCTGTGTATGTTTTTTCCTCTCCGACTCACCGCCAATATTTGTGGGGGGCTGTCTATCCTTTTGGGATCTGCTCTGAGGCAAGATAGTATTCCTATTTCCATCTTTAGGGGTATTTAGTCCTCCGGCTGTGACGAGGTGTCTAGGATTGTTAGGTACACTCCACGGCTACTTCTAGTTGATGTGCTAAGTTCAGGATTGCGGTCAGTATAGTGACCACCTACTCCAGTGATAGTTCTCATGCTTCTCCAAGGTCACCAGATCATAACACTCAGCGCCAGTTTGTCCTCCACTTCTTCCTCGCCTCCTGCACCTTCCTCAACAGTTTGGCTGCTACCATGCGCCCTTTGTAATCCCTCTCCCCCAGTCTCCAATGCCTTGGTGCTGCCAACCTTCTTGACTTTGGAAATATCCCTTCTGCATACGACTCCTCCTGTTCCTCCTCCTCCTCTTGTTCCACCACCTGACTCCGAACACTGTTTAAGGTGTACTCCAGCATGTAAATCACCAGAATGGTCATGCTGATAATGTCATAATGGCATCGTCAGCACTAAACATCTTCGTTGCTATTTCAAAACTGTACAGATGGGTGCATAGGTCCCTGATCTGAGACCTCCTGCAGTGTGATTTGCCACACATTCTGATCTCGTTGGCCCAGGCTTTACGTCATAACGTATTGCACCAGGGCTCATCGGTGCTGTCACAGTCGCTGCAACATGGGCAGAGTTGAATTCCACCATCTGGGCACATTGCATTTCAGCCGGTGAACTGGCAGGCCCAACGACTTCTGTAGCGATGCAAGTCGTCGAGCTGCGGGATGCAAACAGCAGAAGTGAGCACACAGCGACCGTGCCCTCTGCAGAAGCCCATCTAGTCCGAGATAGTGGGATAAAAATTGCTGGACAACCAGGTTCAAAACGTGAGCCAAACAAGGCACGTGTGTGACATTGCCCCGGCGAAGAGCCACACCCAGTTTTGCAGCATTGTCGCACACAGCCTTTCCTGGCTGCAGGTTGAGTGGAGACAACCATTGATGGAACTCGATCTCCAGAGTTGACCACAACTCCTCTGCTGTGTGACTCACATTTCCCGGATGTTTCAATGTAAACACTGCCTGATGCCGTTGAGCCCTTGTGACAGCATAGTGAGGAGGTGTGCAGGATTCCTTCTGCGCAGTTACAACGCGGGTGGCATTACAAGACAGGCTTTGGGTGCAGGTGGAGGACCGAGAGGAGGTTGAGGAGGCAGAAGCAGTGAAGGAACTTCTAGATACAGGGTTGAGGATGCAGTTGTTGAAGTGCTTCCAGTACTCTGTCTCTGTCCAGGAAGGCGCACCGTTACCTCGTCGTCAGACTCGTCACTAGCATCCTCCTCCACCTCCTCTGCTGACCTCATGGACTGGCGGACTGGGGGTTGACAGTAAGTGGGGTCTATAACCTCATCATCATCATCCTGTGTGTTCTCACACCCGTCGTCCTCAGAGCCAACCTCTTCCTGCCCCGACCGAAAAGTCAAGTTTTCATTCCAATCAGGTATCTCAGTCTCATCATCATCTTCCTCATTGTCTCCACCAACAGGAGTTACAGTTTGGGAACGAGGCTCTACATTATGCTCAGAACCTTCTTCATCTGGGCCTGGATCCGACTCACAAAGATTCTGGGCATCAGTGCAGATCGTTTCCTCGTCTGGATTCACAGAAGCTCTAGAGCAGACCTCTGATTACCAGGCTATAGTATGCATAAACAGCTCTACAGACTCAACCATGTGTGTTACCCCATGCTCAGACGGGGAGCTGGAGACTTGGGAGCTGTGAGGAAGCAAGTGCGATTGGGGTGACAACTGTGAGGACTGGAGTAGTTGTGATGTTGATGTTGACATATAGGAGAGCCCACTTGAACGAGCACTTGATATCCGTTCAAGCACCTGCTGTTTTTGTGCCTCATCTGGAATTTTTGGCGATGCTTGTAGCGATGGTCGTAAGAAAGGGATCATATCTGATTGTCCACGAAAAGAAGTAGACAACTTACTTTTGCTGGAAGATGGTCTTTCTTCTGCAGATGTTACTGTTGCTTTACCACCTACCCCACGGACACAACCTTTTTTTCACTTTCCAACATGCCTATTCCCCTTTCCACCATCAGCAGGCCTTTTGCCACTCATTTCAGTGCTTAACTAATTGGCAACCCTGTATCTGTAGTTGTTGGCACAACAACCGATGGATGAAAACTGAGCAGAACTGAGTGGCCAAACTGTGGTACTAGGCCCAAAACTAATAACTGGATTAGAAGCAGTGAAAATAGAGATACACAGGCGGTATAGTTTGTTTCACAGGCGGGCTACTCTGCTGACATGCAGACACTTCTCCTAGGCCCTAAACTAATAACTGGATTAGATGCAGTGAAAATAGAGATACACAGGCGGTATAGTTTGTTTCACAGGCGGGCTACTCTGCTGATGTGCAGACAGTGCTGCTAGGCCCAAAACTAATTACAGGATTAGATGCAGTAAAAATTGAGATACACAGGCCGTATAGTTAGTTTCACGGGCGGGCTACTCTGCTGACGTGCTGACGTGCAGACACTGCTCCTAGGCCCTAAACTAATAACTGGATTAGATGCAGTGAAAATAGAGATACACAGGCGGTGTAGTTAGTTTCACAGGCGGGCTACTCAGATGACTATCAGACAATGCTACTAGCCACAAAGGGTTGGCTGAGCTAGATTACACCAACTGCTGTGACAAACACTTGCACAGCACTGGCACAGACCTACCTCGCAAACAGTGCTATGAACTGCTGTAACCTACCCTGAAAAGGGCTGATATTACAACTAGTCCCGACTCCTCCCGACTCCCTAAACCTATCTCTTTGACAATTCGCTCCAAAAAAACACTGTCTGTATAGCGCCCACAGCAGCAGCGGTGCCGTCTAACACTAAGCTGCAGCAGTGAGGAAATAGTGGCGATTGGGCAAATGGCTGGTTCTTATAGGGCAAGGACATGTGACATACATAGCCAATGACACATGCCCTTGCTTGTGTGCATCATATGCACATTGCTGTGTGGGCGCACTGCTGATAGGCTGAGAGACTGCACCGCCCCAGTGTAAATGCGGGAAAGAAAAAAAAAAGGAAATTGGCGTTATTTCAGCACAGATCTATCCCCCGCACCCCTCCCACTATACACTGAAACAGTCTATTAACAATGATAAACAGTTTTAATGTGCAAATCAAGCGAGACTTTTGCTGAACGAACAGTTATATAACAGAAACTCGAACAGACGAATTTTAAGCTAATTGTTCGGGTTCGTCGAACGACTCGAACACCGCCAAAAACAGCTCGAATTTGAGATTGGCGAACAGTTCGACTCGAACACCCCTCATCTCTAATTACAACCACTTGCAGGTTGGAAGGAGAGTAGATATGGAGGAACGAGTGTACTTCAAAGGAAAATGAGAGTCGCAGTGAAAGTGGGTTAAAGAGCAGTTAGACAGGAAAAGTCAAGCGCATCCACCATTTTTATTGCCAATGCAAGGAATACAGGTGGAATGAAGGGCTTTATAACACAGTGCAGTAGGGGAGTTGTGCCACTGGGTGTAATTCATGTTTCTGTTACACCCATGAAAGATAGATTATGAAAAGTAGAGGTTGTGAATAAAATAGAGTTTGTTACAGACAGCGCATGCATTCTATTGTGCTGCAGAGAGATGGAGTAGTGGAACGGGGGTCAAACAAATGGAGATTAGGTTAGAGAGGTTGTGGGAATTTTGAGTATACAGTAGAGATGAGCGGGCACTAAAATGCCCAGATGCCCAGATGCCAGTTACTGGATTGGGAAATCCATACTAGCGATGTGAGGAACATGACCCTAGTCCCAGCTATCAGCTCTTGCAGCCTTGGAGGCAAGTGTTCCGTCTCTACTTGGCAATGGTTGAACAACATGTGATGATGGGTCCCAAACTCTTTGATGAACCCCATTCTTCACTGCCGGTCGTACGTAATGACCTCTCCCCGGGATGCTTACTGTCGGTACCTTGCAGCTAGCCCTGGTCCTGACTCACCTCCTTCTCTCTCCTGACCATTCTACGCCCTGCAGTCCGCTCACTAGTTTCTGGATCCTGGCTCTCCCATCCGCAGTACTCAAGAACCCCTGCAGTGAAGGCTGCATCTGGTTCAGACTCCTGCCACCTCCACTGTCGTGCCAGCTTCCTCTGTTTCCAATATTCCTCTGGTCACTACCCCAGGGGTCTTGCGTGATTCTGCCATCCTTTTCACCCATGAAGCACATAATACTCTGTGAGTCTTACATAACCCTGAAATCTACCACAAAGCACATAATACTTTATGGGTGAGTAATTGATTCCTGAAAAATGTTTCAACGCCTTTCGGGAGTGTTTTATAGCACCGAAATGTACCACAAAGCACATAATTCTCTATGGGTAAGTAACTGAATCCCCCCAAAATTTTCAACACTTTCTGGGAGTGTTATATAATACCGAAATGTACCGCAAAGCACATAATACTCTATGAATGAGTAGTTGAATACAGAAAGTTTCTTCAACTATTTTTGGGAGTGTTATATGCCACTGAAATGTACCACAGAGGACGCAATAGTAAATGAATGAGTAATTGAGTACAGAAACATTTTTCAACTCTTTTTTGGACTGTTATATAACACAGGAATGTACCTCCGAGCACATAATACTTTATGGATGAGTAACTGAATGCAGAAAAAATTTTCAATGCTCATTGGGAGTGTTATATGCCACCTAAATTTACCACAGAACACATGATAGTATATGAATCAGAAATTGAATATATCAATATTTTTAATGCTTTTTTAGATTGTTATATTTAATACAAATGTAACCCAGACCACTGAATAATTTATGGGTGAGTAATTTAACCCAGCAACATTTTTGAACACTTTTTTGGAGGATTATATACAGTGGGGAAAAAACGTATTTAGTCAGCCACCAATTGTGCAAGTTCTCCCACTTAGAGAGTCAAAATGAGAAAATAAATCCAGAAAATCATCTTGTCTGATTTGGCAAGATTTATTTTGCAAATTATGGTGGAAAATAAGTATTTGTTCATTAACAAAAATTATTCTCAATATTTTGTTATATATCCTTTGTTGGCAATGACAAAAGTCAAAAGTTTTCTGTAAGTCTTCACAAGGTTGGCACACACTGTTGATTCAGTAGTGTTTTGGGCCTGTCGCTGGGCAACATGGACTTTCAACTCCATCCAAAGGTTTTCTATGAGGTTGAGATCTCGAGACTCGCTATGCCACTGCAGGACCTTCATATGCTTCTTACGAAGCCACTCCTTCATTGCCCTGACTGTGTTCTTGTGATCTGAAAGACACATCCACATTTCATCTTCAATGCCCTTGCTGATGGAAGGAGGTTTTGCACTTAAAATCTCACAATACATGGCCCTATTCATTTTTCATGTACATGGATCAGTCATCATGGTCCCTTTGCAGAGAAACAGCCCAAAAGCATGATGTTGCCACCCCCATGCTTCATAGTAGGTATGGTGTTCTTTGGATGAAACTCAGCATTTTGCCTCCTCCAAATACGATGAGTTTTGCTTCTACCAAACAGTTCCAGTTTGGTTTCATCAGACCATATGACATTCTCCCAATACTCTTCTGGATAATCCAAATGCTCTCTAGCAAACTTCAGATGGGCCCAGACATTTACTGGCTTAAGCAGGGGGACACATCTGGCACTGCAGGATCTGAGTCCCTGGCAGTATAGTGTGTTACTGATGGTAGCCTTTGTTACGATGGTCCCTGCTCTATGCAGGTCATTCACTATGTCCCCCCGTGTGGTTCTGGGATTTTTGATCACCGTTCTTGTGATCATTTTTACCCCACGGGGTGAGGTCTTGCATGGAGCCCCAGATCCAGGGAGATTATTAGTGGTCTTGTATGTCTTCCATTTTCTTATTATTGCTCCTGCAGTTGATTTAATCACACCAAGCTGCTTGCCTATTACAGATGCAGTCTTCCCAGCCTGGTGCAGGGCTACAATTTTCTTTCTGGTGTCCTTTGACAGCTCTTTGGTCTTCACCATAATGGAGTTTGGAGTGTGACTGTTTGAGGTTGTGGACAGGTGTCTTTTATACTGATAAGTTCAAACAGGTGCCATTATAACAGGCAATGAGTGGAAGACAGCAGCCGCTTAAAAACAGGTCCGTGAGAGCCAGAAATCTTACATGTTTTTACATGACCAATTACTTATTTTCCACCATAATTTGCAAAATAAATCTTGCCAAATCAGACAAGGTGATTTTCTGGATTTGTTTCTTCATTTTGACTCTCATAGTTGTGGTCTACTTATGATGTCAAATACAGACTTCTCTCATCTTTTTTAGTGGGAGAACTTTCACAATTGATGGTTGACTAAACACTTTTTCCCCACTGTACCATTGCAACTCCAAAGCACGTAATAGTATATGGATGAGTAATTGAATCCAGATACATATTTGAACACTGTTTGAGATTGTTAAATGCCACCAAAATATACCACGGAGCATGTAATAGTATATAGATGAGTAATTAGATATAGAAACATTTTTCATTGCCTTTTTTGAGTGTTATGAACACCAAAATGTACCACAAAGCATGTAATACTCTATGAGTGAGTAATTGAATTCAGAAAGTTTTTCAATGATTTTTTGTAGTGTTATATGCCACCGAATTGTATCACAGTGCACGCAATACTACTCACATATGGATAAGTCATTGAATACGGAAACATTTTTCAACACTTTTTTGAACTGTTATATAACACCAAAATGTACCACGGAGCACATAATACTCTATGGATGACTAACTGAATACAGAAACATTTTTCAATGCTTTTATGGAGTGTCATATTACACCCAATTTACCTCAAAGCACGTAATACACTATGGGTTAATGATTGAATCCAGAAAAACGTTTTTTTTTTTAGTGTTACCGTATTTTTCGGACTATAAGACGCACCGGACTATAAGGCGCACCCAGGTTTTAGAGGTGGAAAATAGGGAAAAAAATATTTGAAGCTAAAAAATGTGGTAAAATATTTAATAACATAAATGACATACTATTATATGTGGTGTTATTATATATAATAGTATGTTATTATGTTGGAAGCTGTGGGACCAGTGCGGTGTCTGTAAAGCACTATATGAAGATGCTGGAGGGTGAGTATAAGAATGGGGGCACAGGGCTTATATTTAAAGCACCACTCCAGCACTGCAAAATAACACTGGAGTGCTGCTTTAAAATCCCATGGGAGAACTATAACTCCCAGCATGTCCTGCAGATCCTATGACATGCTGGGAGTTATAGTTCACCAAAGGAGTGGCAGAGTGCTTTAGTGTGTTTTGTAAAGACTAACCTCTTAAATGTGACAGCCAGCCACACTGTGGTGAGGTTAAAGCTGGAGCATCCCATGACTGCTTTCCTTTCCACAGCACAGGTTATGAGGAAGCTGCAGATTCTAGTGGAGACTGGAGAGCCTGAAGGACCTGTGATGATGTCAGGAAGAGGGAGGGCTCTGAGCTGCCATGTGATGCTCCAGCCCGCCCACTCCTGACATCATCACAGGTCCTCCTGCACAGAACTCAGCCCAGGCATGGCAGGCAGGTATGCAGCCATCTCCTCTGTCCCTTGGCCCCTGCTGCCTCCTCTCCCCCAGACACACAGACCTGCCCAGCTGCTGCAGGAATCAGCGCTGGAGAAGCCATGTGTGTCCCTGCTTAAGCATTTGCTGCTCCCGGCTCACTGCTCAGCTGATAGGTGGGCGGGCAGCCGCTAATGAATATTCACTGCACTTAATCATCGGGAGCACATGGTTTCTCTAGGGCTGATTCTGGGCAGCCGGGACATCCTGAAGTGGGATAACAGTGCGATTCCACTCACTGCTGCCCCCCTCCCCACATGCTACATCCGTACCATAAGACGCACCCACACTTTCCTCCCAAATTTGGAGGAAAAAAAGTGCGTCTTATGGTCGGAAAAATACGGTATATGCCACCAAAATGTACCACATAGCATTTAATAGTATATGGATGAGTAATTGAATATAGAAACTTTTTCCAAAATTGTGTTATATAATACAAAAATGCACAACACAGCATGCAATAGTATATGGATGTGTAATTAAATACAGAAAAGTGTTTCAATGGTTTTTCAGAGTGCTATGTAACACCAAAATGTACCGCAAAACACGTAATACTCTCTGGGTGAGGGTTTGAATCCAGGAAAGTGTTTCAACACTTTTTTTGGCCTGTTTTATTACACAGAAATGTACCACAAAGCACTTAATACTCTATGGATGACAATATAGTAAATTTTTTCACCCCCCTTCAAAAAAAAATATGGTCAACTGCCGCAGCTGTATATTTAGCTACTGATTGCAAAGACCTAATTCCTGCCTATGGACTGTATTCGGTCAATCTCTTTGCTTCTACGACGCTCTCACCTTCCCTAGGCGAAATGCAAAATGTATCTGAAACTAACAGCAAAGCACAAAATTATCCCTTACAAGGGCTGTTAGTATGATGGTTCAGCTCAGCACCAGCATCAACACTACAGGACTCTGATTCATGAATCTGTGCATACACACACCTGGACAAGCACTCTCTCCCTCCAGTAACAACTGTCAGAGCTGTGCAATGGTGTCAGTGTGCAGAACTTGGGGGTGCAAGTCCTTTTATAGACCCTGATGATGTCATATGGCCAGCCAATCACAGTAATGCCACTAGCAAAATAGATATGGTATTATAGTGTCTCGCAGGCAATCCCCACATGCTTATTGGCTGTGTAATAGGTGCCAAACATGTGGGGCGGGGATTCGAGTTTGAAATCAAGCACTGGCTAATGCTCGCCGAGTGCCAAGCACATCCGAGCACCCAGATAATTGGGTGATATCTGAGTATCCCCGAGCATGTTTAGTCATTGATAATAACCAGCAAGAAGAGAGTGGAAAGAGAAATATCCAGTATTGGGAGATACATCAACAATGATAAGGAGAAGCAGAGGGAGGAAGAGCAGGTGGGAGAAGGAGAGTCCATGGATTTTCCTTTGTTTTAAAAGGTTTAGGAGCAGGTTAGCAGAAGAGGTCAGGTGAGGGAGTAAAGTGGAAAGATAAATATATGTTAGTACATTCTTGTATTTCGAATTTGCACTTAGCAAGCTTCAAGAAGCTGCATACATAAACCACAATTGCCTTGCATCTAAAATCAGAATTTTAAACTTATTTTCAACTTTGGTTTTTGTTCGATAGCTAGAAAATCATGTCTAGTCTATGTAACACGTTGTCAGTATTTTGGTTCAATTTTCTCTTTAAACTCTTACATGCGCTAAGCTCTCTTTATTGATATTCACCCTCAGCCACTTTTCTCTTAAAGAGGCTTTTATTTTGTTTATGAAAGGCTTCTTGAGCATGTAATGAAAAGCTATGTAACTTTCTAGTGTACTTTTTAAAGAAGCACTCTCACAACGTTTTTATTCATTAAGTGTGTGTATATATGTATAGTATGTACTGTGAGTGCCTACCGCTGCTCTCTGCAGTGTGCAGCAACATTCTGCTCTCCTGCTCAATTATGTCACTGCATTTCAGACTGGCCCTCTCTATATGTGAGATGGAAGTCTCTTTTATAATTAAAGCCTATGGAGCCTCGTTCCGACACTCCATAGACTCACATTGTAAAAGTCACTACCGGGTAACACAGAACACAGTGTGATCCGGCCAGTCTGCTGAGAGGTGACATCATTGAGGAGCAGAGAATACCGGTGCTGGACACCAGAGAAAGCAGGTAGGTGAGTATCTTATTACACTCACACTATATTATATGCCTATACACACACATTTAATGAAAAAAAACTTAGTGAAGTATTTTTTTAAAGACCCATGAAAACTATTTAATGGCTTTATTCTTATTTGTGAGCTGAGATGCAGAGTTCTATAAAGACTTAAAATTATGAATGGTTTTGTGTTTGCTTAGGTCAATTTTGTAGAATTTTCTATTTTATCTGTGTTATTTTATAGGTGCTACTGAGGGCAAGAGTTATCTTATGATCCCTCAGTATGCCATTTCTACAATACAAATATGGAAACAGGTTTATATAGCAAGATGCATTAAATATGACTATTGAGCTTCTTGCATAGAATAAAATCATCAATTTGTTAGAGGAAGTCTTGATATCCCTTCTAGAAATGTATACCATTAATTGGTAAATGTAGTAGGACAGCACAGATGCCACTTTGTTTATTTGCTTATGGTTTTTAAAGGGAATGCATCACCAGAAAATGACTTATTGTTGAAACCAAATTTTTGTGCGAAATGTATTTTTAAAAAATGTTTTGACGATGTTGGTTTTTATTTTTCTGTATTAAAAATAAAAAAACGAATTCTAGACATTTTTCCACTGGCCACTGAGGCTTTTTTTTTAGTCTCTTTAACTTCTTGTATTTTCAAGAAACAACATATGTACATTAGCCACAATGAACCGACCATGTCCCTATATTTTGTATTGAGGCATCTAATGAGGCTATGCGGAGGGTTACTGTGACATCATCTATTGTGGTTGATGGATCCTGTTTTATCAGCTGTGTATAGCGGTATTAGATGTGTTTTTCTGTTTCTGAAAATATGAAGCCTAGCAGAAAACTTCTAGAAATGACAGGAAGTATGAGTCTAAAAAGATCCAGGGGCTAGTGTAAAAATTGCAAGATTACTATTTTTTTTTTTAATAAAGGTTGTATTATGATAAAAAAATGCAATTAAAGTTGTTAAAATACATTTAACACAAACTTGACATTCATACTGACATTTGTATTTCAGTAAATGCCTTAATTTTTCATGAAAGAGCACTTCTGGGCATGTTTTTCTGTGACCACTACATAATGCCATTCCTGTGTTATTCCTCCTAGAACTGTATGAATAAATAAGGACTGTTATCAGATGAGGGTCTGTCCTTATACACTCTGATAATATTCAGTCAGTGCTGCCAATATCACGCTGTGTAGGAACACACCTCTTTGATATGGGGACTGCTAATGAACGGTATTCATAAATGTTCTGGAACAAATAATTTTTTCTCCTAATGGACCTATTCGTTAAGTTATAAGCTTTTGTTATTGGATTAGGCCAAACAGATTTATATGATCAGTGTTAAATGTGTGTTTTGTCCTTTGTTGTAAATCTTACAAAAATAATACTTTTACTTACCTTTAGCAAATCTTAATGTTCATTGTGAGTAAGCAGTGCAAAGTGCATTGCCTTGAGGTACACTGATCAATTTCTTGTTTGAAACAATGCTTGCGAATGATGTAAAAATATTTCATCTTTGCCTGTAAGATCAGGTTCTCTGTATTTGTCTTTTTTTATATTTTCTCGCTTTATAAATATTGTACATCTTATTGTTTATTAGCCTTTCTTCTTTCTTTAGGTATAAAATTAGCACCGTACAAAGTTTGGTTTTCGGTGAAAATTAACAGTCTGTCGGCATCACCAGAAAGAACAATTGAAGTGACTTGCCCTGTTTTAGTAAGTATGAATGTAATACTGAATTCTAACACGTAATGTGACACAGCAATTAATTAATGACAGAAAAGAACGCTAGTTTCCTTTTACCTAACAGGGCATATTGATGTCAAAGAGGTGGAGGGTTCCCGCTCTTAAAACTCACTTTTTCTGACAAAGCGGAGAGCATCACATATGAAACAGTTATGGCTTGATCCAGACCCTCCATGGTCACATATTTATATGAATACTCTATTACCCCTATACAATAACAGACAGTCCCAGTTCTGATACATAAATGATCTCAAGAGGTTCAACCCATTTTGTAGCAAATTTAAAAACCGATCACTTACTACAATGGTATAAGGAGGCAATTTCTCAAAATATGAAATCGATTTAGTGCATAAAAAAGCAGTTTCATTGCACGTCTTTTATTTGCAATAAGTTTTGACTTTTTGCTTTTTATGCCACTTTACAATGTGGTTGTGAATGTGGGCATGGTTAGCTTGGCACTCAGGCCAGATTTACAAGTGAGGAGAAAGGAATGAACTGTCATTGGATACTGCTGATTGACTGTTGTAGTCACCAGATTATTGCAGCCAGTCACAGACCCAGAAGTCAAATGGCTGAAGAACAGGATGTTACTTGATTTGATTGAATCTGTTAAGATTTGTATTTGCCAAATCACTTGGATTTTACTCAGAATTGCATAATAAATGTAGGATATAAACAAGAGAATGAATACTCACCTCACGTTCTCACCTTTCCCGCCACCTTGGCAGTCCGTCAACCAGTCCTCTGCATCTCCTCACTTTTTCATTTTCCCTCTTTGTAATCTTCAGTCTGGGCCATGACTTCCAGCTGGACTACACCTCTGACATCCCTGGGTGACAAGACCTCAAGCAGGGATGTCCGATGTCTAGTCCAGCTGGAAGATGTAGCTTGGAGGAAAGATTCCGAAAAGAATTTGTGAGACAGAGAAAGGCGAGAAGAGACACCAAGTACCTGAATTTTCTAAAATTCAAGGAGAATTCAATTCAATTTATATTAATTTGCTGATGTATACATGTTACTTCTTCTGAACGTGGCACAGACCACCAGTGTAGTTTAGGTTACCATATTAAAAGCATCTCTGAGGTTGGCAAGTTTTTTAACATTCGAAAAAATGTATTTCGGGACAATTCTGTATTTAGGGACAACAATTTTTAAGTCTTACTCTTCTCCTAAAGTACTAAATTTCAAAACACCAATTGCTAGAGAAAGCCTGTTTGAATATATTCTACAGAAAAAGGTGAGTGATTACCCCCAAAATGCTGAGACAAAATAATATAGACATATTTGAGTATAACAAATATCAATTTGTATTGCATATCAAAAAAATAGGCAAAATATGATTACATCATAAAAAATGTATAGCAGTGGATCAATGGTGAGGACACAAAATAAGGGGCAACATCAAGGACCGAAAATATAATCTATAAGTAGTTGGGTAGCAAAAAATGACTGTACACATGGTTACATGTTACTAGCAATAAAAAGTACTCACAATATGTGTTTCACGGGAATGAAGGTAATAATGTGGTATAACCACTAAATGGCCCCCCTCTAAAAGCACAAGGCTCACACAACTATCACATAGCCCAATGAGACATAACTATAAAGATAAAAAAAGCAAGAGCAGCAAAAAGATAACAATGTATGTATATAAAGAGACAAATGCTTACCCATAAAGTACTGTCCATGTGTATGCCTGCAGCCCCAAGACGCGTTTCGCGTGGGTTTTCTCAGGGGGCTATGTGAAAAAAATGACTGTATTCATAAGGGTTAAGTCTTACTCTTATCTTTAAATGTTGAAATCTCTTATAAGATACATTTGGGCACAATGTATATAAAAAATGATGCAATCCTCTAGCTTCTTCTTTTTCTTAAAGTTTCTTGTATTAAAACTGTCCCAGAAGAAGCAGTGACCTTGTAGCCCAGAGCAACCAATCACAGTCCATATTTCATTTTCTAAATTGCCCCTAATAGATCCAACATGTGCCTAATTGGTTGCTGTGAACACCAAGACCACTTTTTCAGTGAGACAGTTGATACATAAGGTGTTTTACATCTCCTTCTTGTCTTGACCTACATGGTTTATGCTGTCACACTTTTCATGTTTTCTTTTTTCCTCTGCTACTGACCTTGCTTAACTTTGTGTATTTTTTTTATAATATCACTTCAAATTTCCCAGCGGGTTTAATGTTATTGCTTCTATTTTTTTTCTTATCATACTTTCTTGCTTGGCGTCTAAATAACCGAGAACATTGACTTCTCCTTGTAGGTGATTATTTCCTCCTAACACCTATCATTTCTCATATATTAGAGTATGGCATTTTGTTCTACATTTATTTCAGGCCCAATTTGCATATGTAACTAAAGTTGTATTTCATTTTGAACTCACGGAGCTGGATTTAAAGGTGACATATTACATTATAATTAGGAAGGTGTGAGCTGTAGATTTACAGCAACGATCACATTTTCATGTTAGTCTCTTACTGTTTTATTTAACGGTTAAGTCTAATTAAAAGGACTGCAAAGGCTAATACTGATCTGTTTCAGGCATTAGAATGGATAAGACTACTTGATATTCACTGTCAGCGAACCTTCTAGAAGAAAAGTTTCATATTTTGTGCATCACCACAAATTGCAAAAAGTTGAATTAAATCAAAAAATATAATATGTGAATATCAACATCAACACATCTGTAATATAATGTCTTGCTGTCTTGATGTATGCAATCTTTTCCACATCTACAAAGGTTCAGGTGCTCCAGAGAAACAAAGGATTATTTACTCGTTCTGCAGCATTAGAATCCATTCTTGCTTTATTACAATTTGTTTTGTTATTTTGGATGCTGGTAATAAAATGATTGATGTTCTGAAAAGAAGGTCAATGTGACAAGACATGATTAATCTTACAAACCATTCAAGCTGAGCTACTATATTACATAAGAGGGTCTTAGTTAAAGGAGAATTGACATTTGGTAGAAATAATTGAAGATGAATCTAGAATAAGTAGAGTTAAAGGAGTTGTCTCACAAACAAAGTTCATTATAATATCCTCATAATCAATAGATCGTGGAAAATAATAATTTCAATAATTGGATTTATTTAAATAAAATGTTCCTGTGCTGAGATAATCTTATAAATGTGCCCCTGCTGTGTACTGTGTAATGGCTGTGTCTGACCGTACAGGGACATGGTCTGGCACCACAGCTCCTGGGCGGGGGAGGAAAGAAAAAAGTATACAGAAATTACAGCTCAGGTTCGCAGATAATTCTTTTTTTGAGGTAAAACATTTTTTAAAAGCAGGCAGTGTAATGTTTTATCCCACAAAAAAAATCAGCTGCGATTCCCTGCTGTCCTGTCTGTATACTCTTGCTTCCTCCCCTGCTCAGGAGCTGTGGTATGATCAGACCATGTCCCTGTACGGTCTGACACCGCCATTACACAATACACAGCAGGGGCATATTTATAAGACTATCTCAGCACAGGAACATTTTTTAAATACATCCAGTTGTGGAAATTATTATTATTCCAAGATGCATTGATTAAAATTAGCTTTAAAACTAATTTTGTTTGTGGGAAAACCCCTTTAAGTGTTTTATTGGTTATTTTCCTTATATGATTTATAGTTGCATGATAACATGAGTCAATTGGAATTTTTCTTCACAGAAAGGGTTTATTCAGATGTCTGTTGTTCAAATTTGTGTTTTTCACGGATACAATTTATACCCATCTGTTAGGGCTAGCGGAACGCACCAAATAATAAGACAGATAGTGTATGGTGCGTTCGCAGCCCGGGGTCCACCGTGCAGAGATGGAACCTGCTGCTAAGTAATGACAGACTATATGGCGGTACTCATAAGTATACACACGTGGGTTAAACTTCACCCAGCGTGAAGGAAGCGATCCTGTTGCGTCACAGGATCGCGGTACCGCACATAGAAGGCGAGCAAGTAGTCAGCGAACTCAACCCCAACTAGGATTGAAGTCCGATTAGACCCTTGCTGGCACAACACCGCAACTGGGTGTGTAAGGAAGCAGAATAACAATATTAGGGCACAAGATTGCATGCGGTGCCGCACTGACGAACGCCACTAACCACCCAGTCTTGGGTAAGGAAAGCACAGAGGAAGTGCACGGCGCCGTACTGGCGGTCACAGCAACTGGGCGCTGTAACGTGTGATTAGTGCTGTAGGATAAGACGGGCGCTAGATAGCAACCATACACCTTCCGCGAACAGACATTCAATAGGGAAGGGGTATCCAAGGACGACTTGCACTCACAACAAACACATGTAAGCAAATATACACTAGCGCATGGCCGTGCGGTCATGCGCAGTTTATATAGTTGCAGAACAGGAAGTGGCCACAGAAACTTTGCCTTTCCAAGACCTGCCAAGAGGACCAATGGAATGTGCTGCAGAGCCTGAGCACATGACCCTCGATCTCCAACGGGAGATCTTGCCCTGGGCATGCTCAGTGTGTGCAGACAAGGACTTAGTCCCAGAGAGGTCCGCTCGCTGCTGACCAGCACTGGCTTTAATGGCAGAAGCTGAAGAAGCAGCAGTAACTCTCTGTACAGAGTGAGACTGAGCAAGACGCTGGGACCGACGTCCCTGCTGAGCAGACTCCACTGCGACTGGATAAGAATGGGAGACCGCAGCGGAGATGGCCCAAGATTCCCCCTGTGCAGAAGCGGGAACTCGAGACCTAACACCCATCTTAGTCCATGGGGTTATTCAGATGTCTGTGGCGAAAACAATTCTAAGGGACCATGAAAGTTATCGGACAACACTCAGATGTCATCTGTGTGAAATGTGCATACTTTTTGATTTTCATGTTTGTGTGATAGGGGACGCTTGAAAAAACTTCTTGTACGACAAAAAAATTATGGAGTTCTAATGGTAAACACTGACCCACTGACCAAATACTGATGATAAACTGTTCAAGAAGACTGATGAAAACCTTTCCATTTTTTTGCGAACAAGAAAATTAATTGATGGCTGAATGAGCCTTAATTTGCATTGTTTTCATGTAATTTTGGGAGTATTTGCTATTTGATTTAGGCTTGAGCTATTCTGAGATAGTATTACCAAATGATGTCATCAGAGAACTGATGAAGGTCATATCACACTTTCTGTAGTAGTCCAGTGATGTCATCAAAGACATTATGGAAATTGCCCTCTCACTTTGTGTTGTAAACCTTTATTAGTAAGGATGAGCAGACAAGTGGAAGTTTGGAACTCTACCCGAACTTGAACCTGAACCCAAACCTCATTGAAAACAATGGGGACCGGAACTTTGCAACTGGAAAGTTCTCTTTCTCCTCAGGGATTTCCCACAGAACTCCGAACATTAAAATGGACTTTAGGAAAAAGTCCGTGTTCAGAGTTTAGTCCTGTATACTAAGTGTCCGGTACGAACCTCGAATGTTTAAGTTCGGGTTCACTCATCTCAAACCTCAAGCAATGTAGAATTGCCTCATACAACAGTGAAATAACCTATTGAGAAATTATTTCTGATGTCATGTTCACATCATATCTTTGTCTTTGTTTAAGGTTTACAGTGGGAAAAGCTCCTTAAGTCTACATTAAATTTAGCTAAATTCAGAGTCTAAGGGTATGTGCGTACAGTTTTCTGAGGTGGTTTTAGAGCAAAAACTGAGAGAAAACTGAGCAGAAACTTGCCAAATCCTTCTCAAAAGCTCAAAACTCCTCAAAAACTTGAGAATCTGTTCACTTTGTGTGCACATACCATAGGGTTGGGTATGTTCACACTAAGCTTTTTCAGCTATTTTTGAGTGCAATAATTCCAAAATCTTAGCTAAAAACTTATTCAAAAACACTAGGAAAACACTTCTGCTTCAATTATGTGGTAAATCCACTTTGCTGTTGATATGAGGAGCTTCTGGTGCTTTTTTTGCCTGAAGAGCTTTTGAAAAACTCTTGAGAGGTGAATGAGAGTGCATACCACTTATCTGAAGAAGATTCTGAAAGAAACATGTCCAAAGTAGGCACTGTCCAAACAGAAAACTGCAAAAACGTTTTAGGGGGGAAAAAAAACTTCCAGAACTCCTAAAAAAAAAGTCTTTTAACAGCTTGACGAAATCCTTCAGGAAAAGAAAAATGTCTCCAAAACATTCCCCAAAAGAGAGTTTCCTTAAACGGTTCCTGCTTGAAAACTTGTGTTTTTTTTTTTTAACTCAACACAGTGTGAGCATGCATTCACATTGATGTATGTGACATGTAAGCAATAATGTATTTATATGGCAGACATTTCATGGAATATTGTGATATGTCTGGTAAATGGATGCCATAATAGTCAATGGGACATAAATGTCATTCAAGTATTTTTGGTTTTGCAGTAAATTGACATATATCAGCCTGACATAAACGGAAAGAACTGTCTTTTAGCCTCCATAAATGTACTTCTATAGACACTTTAAACATGTACGTCAGGAGCTTATTGAGCATACCTGCTAAAAGTAAACCAGAAACATGATGTGAACAGGCTGTAATACAGTAGGAATTAAAGGATGCACTTCACTGGCATTATCAAAGTACCCTTTACATCCATTGAAGTTGACAGTTGGTAGCAAATTAATAGTTATATGGCAATGTTCATAAAAGGTTCATTCTTTAACCTTTAGAATTGAGAGTCCTCAGTGGTTGATACATTTTAATGGCTAACTGAAAAGATGGTAACAAATTGCAAGCTTTCGAGACTACTCAGGTCTCTTCATCAGGCACAGACTAAAGCAAATTCTGAAGAATCACATATTTATACACAAAACAGCACAGAACTGTCATTATGGGAGAGTGATAAGTGATAAACAGTTGTGTCCATAAATATTGGAAAGTTCCTAAATTAGGAGTGAATGTTTTGTTGTCCTCTGATTGGGGTCTGGTTCTGTTATGATGACCCCACATGGTCTGAAGTGCAAATTCCTTAATTGATGTAAAAAGACATAAATCCATGCGACACATTCATTCCTGCACTAAGTGTGTCAAAGGTCAACATAAATTTATGCTCCCAGATTCTCCTGTCTCTCAGATTTGAAGCTACCTTTCAATACAAGTAATTTCAGATCCATGGTGCTATGATCAGGCATACAAAAATGTTTGGCCACAGGTAGATCCATTCTTTTTTCTTTTATTGTATGGCGGTGAGAATTGATCCCTGTTCTCAGTTTTTGCCCTGTCTCCCCAAAATTCAGACCCCCCCAGTTGGACATTTAGTACAAATAATTATGTACACCACATTAGATGTGGGGCAGCTGAAGGTACCTGGGATCTTGTAGTCCTGATGTGTATTGGGGATCTTTATCTTCTCCGTGGTCATTATAAATGGACAGGTTTTACATTTTTTCTGGTTGCAAGGAAAGGTTCCTGCAGCTGTTGGAGAGGACAGGGAGCTTCTGACAATGATGCTTCTTAGATTTGGGGGCTGCCTAAATCATTCAGCTGCCCTGATGAAAACTAAATCTTTGAGCAGTCATAAATACTCGGAGGTCACCTAAGCATGCTCGGGAAAACACGAGCAACTAGTACACTTGCTTATTACTATAATACAGGTTAATTAGTTTCTCAAACCATCATGTAATTCAAAAATCTGCATAATAAAGGGACAAAACCAATGAAAGTATTTTTTTTTTTAAACTGCTATTATTTTTTCTTTAACTTACACATTCAAAGATAATGATGTCAACAGAACTAGTTTCGGTTCACGAAATATTCCATCAACACATAGTCAATAGTTACTAGATTTACATATTTCTGAAGCAATTTAATGACTAAATCCTCCAGGTAATCCGGAGTGAAGTAATCCTGAATCCTTGAAGTGACACAGACCAACATTTCATCGAGATATCGTAGGGCAGGAATTGGTGGATTGTAGATTACTTCACTCTGGATTACCTGGAGGATTTATTTGTCGAATTGCTTCAGAAAGCTAAACATCTTGCAAGTATTGACTTTGGTTGTCCAGGTTTAGCTTGAAAGTCTGTAGTCACTATATGTGACTGCAAACTTGTGAATCCTCTTATTGTACGCAGCGTGATGAGGTGTCGGTGCTGGCAGCAAGCATAAACAGTCATGTGACCTCTAGAATGCGATATGCCCACTTCCGACCACATTCCATCTACAGTAGATGTGTGTGACCTCGCTCAAAACAAATTGGAAGGTGGCCGGGGGTATGCATATAACGTACTTTTGGTCACATGACCATACAATCTTACTGTACAAATCCTGACAGACTGCAGACTTTCGTGATAAACCTGGACAACCTTTAAGTCCATATTCATTATATTTCTGCAGAATAAGCAGTTTTGTTTTATATCCCAATCTTTTATGTAGAATTCTGCTAAATTCACATTTGCAGACTAAAGAAATCTGTGCAGCAGTCTACCGGGTGATACTAAAACAGTATATTTCTGCAGTTTTAAATTACCGTATATACTCGAGTATAAGCCGACCCGAGTATAAGCTGACCCCCCTAATTTTGCCAAAAAAACTGGGAAAACTTAATGACTCGAGTATAAGCCTAGGGTGGGAAATGCAGCAGCTACCGGTAAATGTCAAAAGTAAAAATAGATACCAATAAAAGTAAAATTAATTGAGACATCAGTAGGTTAAGTGTTTTTGAATATCCATATTGAATCAGGAGCCCCATATAATGCTCCATACAGTTTATGATGGGCCCCATAAGATGCTCCATATTAAAATATGCCCCATACAATCCTGCATAAAGGTTAATCATGGCCCCATAAGATGCTCCACAGACACATTTGCCCAATATAATGCTGCACAAATGCTGATTATGGCCTCATAAGATGCTCCATAACGATATTTGCCCCATATAGTGCTGTACAAACATTGATTATGGCCCTATAAGATGCTCCATACAGACACTTGCCCCATATACCGTAATGCTCCACAAACGTTAATTATGGCCCCATACAGACAGTTGCCCCATATAGTGCTGCACAAACGTTATGGCCCCATATAGTGCTGCACAAACGTTATGGCCCCATACAGTGCTGCACAAACGTTATGGCCCCTTTTAGTGCTGCACAAACGTTATGGCCCCATATAGTGCTGCACAAACGTTACGGCCCCATATAGTGCTGCACAAATGTTATGGCCCCATATAGTGCTGCACAAACCTTATGGCCCCATATAGTGCTGCATAAATGTTATGGCCCCATATAGTGCTGCACAAATGTTATGGCCCCTTATAGTGCTGCACAAATGTTATGGCCCCTTATAGTGCTGCACAAATATTATGGCCCCTTATAGTGCTGCACAAATGTTGTGGCCCCATATAGTGCTGCACAAACGTTATGGCCCCATTTAGTGCTGCACAAATGTTATGGCCCCATATAGTGCTGCACAAATGTTATGGCCCCATATAGTGCTGCACAAATGTTATGGCCCCTTATAGTGCTGCACAAGCCTTATGGCCCCATAGATGCTCCATACAGACACTTGCCCCATTTGCTGCGATAAAAAAAAGACATCAGTAGGTTAAGTGTTTTTGAATATCCATATTGAATCAGGAGCCCCATATAATGCTCCATACAGTTTATGATGGGCCCCATAAGATGCTCCATATTAAAATATGCCCCATACAATTCTGCATAAAGGTTAATCATGGCCCCATAAGATGCTCCACAGACACATTTGCCCAATATAATGCTGCACAAATGCTGATTATGGCCTCATAAGATGCTCCATAACGATATTTGCCCCATATAGTGCTGTACAAACATTGATTATGGCCCTATAAGATGCTCCATACAGACACTTGCCCCATATACCGTAATGCTCCACAAACGTTAATTATGGCCCCATACAGACAGTTGCCCCATATAGTGCTGCACAAACGTTATGGCCCCATATAGTGCTGCACAAACGTTATGGCCCCATACAGTGCTGCACAAACGTTATGGCCCCTTTTAGTGCTGCACAAACGTTATGGCCCCATATAGTGCTGCACAAACGTTACGGCCCCATATAGTGCTGCACAAATGTTATGGCCCCATATAGTGCTGCACAAACGTTATGGCCCCATATAGTGCTGCATAAATGTTATGGCCCCATATAGTGCTGCACAAATGTTATGGCCCCTTATAGTGCTGCACAAATATAATGGCCCCTTATAGTGCTGCACAAATGTTGTGGCCCCATATAGTGCTGCACAAACGTTATGGCCCCATTTAGTGCTGCACAAATGTTATGGCCCCATATAGTGCTGCACAAATGTTATGGCCCCATATAGTGCTGCACAAATGTTATGGCCCCTTATAGTGCTGCACAAGCCTTATGGCCCCATAGATGCTCCATACAGACACTTGCCCCATTTGCTGCGATAAAAAAAAAATAATCACATACTCACCTCTCCATCGCTCAGGCCCCCAGCGCTTTCAATAGTTGCCTCCTCCTTGTTCCGGTGTGGCTTCGTCTTCTGCACTGACATTCAGCAGAGGGCGCGCATTAACCACGTCACCGCGCTGAGCGTCACTGCTGAAGACAGAGCGATGCCCAGAACAAGGAAAGGTGACTATCGCGCAGCGCAGCACTCCCCCTCCCCGTATGCTCACCTGGTCCTGGCGCTGTGCAGTCCCTGGCTTCCCCCTACGCCGCAGCTTCATTCTGTATTGAGCGGTCACCGTTACCGCTCATTACAGTAATGAATATGCAGCTCCACCTGTATGGGAGGTGGAGCCGCATATTCATTACTGTAATGAGCGTAACCATGTGACCGCTCTGTACAGGAAGAAGCTGCTTCTGCCGGCGCCGGGGAAGCCAGGGACCTGCAGGGACCGCCCCAGGAGTAGGTAAGTATAATTTCACAGCCCCCGCTCCCCTTCCTCCGCCGACCTCTGCGTATGACTCGAGTATAAGCCGAGAGGGGGACTTTCAGCCCAAAAAAGTGGGCTGAAAATCTCGGCTAATACTCGAGTATATACGGTACTCCAGCATCTCTCAATGAGATGATTGCCATAAAAAAATAGTTTTTATGAATGCATAACATTTTCCATTTTTTCATATTTATTTTTTGAAGTTGATTATATATAGCAAATTGCAGAATCACCATCAGGTGATGAATCCATACCAGCGCTGTTTTATTTCACCATGTACAAAATGTTTTCATGACAACTTGTAGTACAGAATACCCTAGTCAAGATGATTTTAAATGTATATTGCATTATGATTTGTAATGTTTGCATTACATGTCTTTTTTTTTACTTTTTCACATTGTACCCATGTGATTAACTGCTCTCATACATTTTTTCACATTTTAATTTTTTGAGCACTGTTATTTTTATCCAGTGATTGTGTTTCTATGGGCTGTAGGAATATGTTCTCTTTTAATTGATGTCATTGTAAATATAATGTCAGCAATATTCTCATTATCCTGAAATAATGTGACAATTACTCTTCAAAGACACTGCAGCTTCACTTGACTAAGCTCACCAATTCACACTACAGTAGGCAGGGAAGCAACAATGTGTTGTTCCAGCTGTGCAGAAAACATGAGGGATGATGTACATGAAAGCAAACCAGAATGGTGTGTGGGTTTTAATACATTTGCTCTTCATTTAGATGATTGATATCAATTTAATGAAGTATATTAAAGTTGTTAAGAACATCATGTTTCATGTAGGATCTCTCCATAAGAGCTACGTTCCCTTTAGCCATGGTTTATAATACTATAATAATTCTTGTGCTACAGAGTTGCAAGCTATTTCGGGTTTCCAATCTTCATCAGAAGATTCTCTTTGAAATGTGTAAGCACCTATAAAACCATTTTGTAATATTTAAATCAAATTTATTGTGCTATAAAATACTACAAAATGAATGTTACACACTACTTTGGGCTAAAAAAAAATCTCTCTTTGTGTGATCTTTGTATCTTTAAATTATTTTTATTGCAGATAGGTCTGTTGTTCGTGCTGTCATTGAACATTAATATCTACAAGTCTTTACGTTTTTATTAGAGAAAGAGTATCCCGTAGCAGAAAGCAAAGGGTACACTCCTCTATTTGCAACTTAAAACTACCATAATGGATAGTAGAGATGTGAAGCTCAGCCATGTCCTTCTTTACTTTTTCTGCTAACATAGAGTCCTAGCTAAGGGCAGAGACAGACTTCTGCATAACTCGTGCAATGATCGCATTGCTCTGCACAGACTGGCCCAGCACCTCTCCTGACTTGAGCATGACAGCGTGATGTGTTTCTACAGTACGTAGCTGTCAAGCTCAGGTCAGGAGAGCAGACCGCCAGTAGGAGGGTTACAGTGCGATCCTCGCACACATTATACATCAGTCTGTCTCTGCCCTGAGATTTATAGTGCCAGTAGGGACGAATACAACAAGCAACCTATTCTGTAGCTGTCTTATTTTTTAAAAGGGCTTTCTGGGCTGAAATTAAAAATCTATGTGACCAAAGACCGCTGAATAGCAAGTGTGCAATGTGCACACTGTCACTTGTCCTGCATTCCCCATGCATTCTGACACCCATGTGACCACACGTATGTGATTGGCATGCTTGGGGTCATATGCTAAATAGATTATTTGGTTCTTCTCTCAGTGTGCTATTCATTTCAATCCAAAAAGCCTCTTTAATTTCTGAAGTTGTCTTTAGATGTACTGAATTTTCTTTCCATGTTAAGGTAAAAGGTGCTATCCGGCAGAAACTATAAAATATATTTTAAAGGATTTGTCCCACGAACAAGTACATTTTAATTAATAGATCTTGGAATGATAATAAGTTTGCCAACTGGATGTGTTAAAAAAAAGTTCCTGTGCTGAGCCAGTCTTATAAATGTGCTCCTGCTATGTACTGTGTAATGGCTGTGTCTGACCAGGCAAAGCTGCTCCATGTCATAATCGGGGGAAAGCATAAGTTACTTATAATAGAAGAGCATACAGTTGAAACCACAGAGGTTCTCCTTCTTCTTTCTGAGGTAACACATTTCCCTGCCTGAGGTAACACATTTCCTTGTTTTATAACAAGAGTGAATGTTTCTGCTGCCACAGCCACAGTTTTGTGAACTCAACATAAATCAAGTCAGTGACATACAAGCTCATCGGCTGCTGGAGCTCCTACCTCACTGACTAGGTTCAAAGATGAAGAGTACTTGAACTCTATAGTGCCACCTGTTGGAAGCAGCAATCCTACAAGTCAATATTGACCCTTTAATGAGTCTTGCAACATTACTTAGGATAAAAGCCATATCAGAATCGCAACTTGCAGACACAGCATTTCGGGCAATTAGCCCTTGTCAGTGCAAAGTATGAGATCTGATTTGACTAGCATTTTTAACACATTTATTTGTAGGGTAACCCCTTTAATGTGTTAAAACCAGCAAGACATACACTAATTCTAACATGCTTAAATTAGTAAAAAATAGCCTTAATATCTAGCTCTGTACCTCAAATTTGACAGCCTCAATTTTGGTTTGGGTTCAACTTACGATAGCATTTCTTGTGTCTTCACATTAACAGTGCTGTATGTAATGGGGACTGTTTTCTGCCTTATTTTCCAAACTAAACCAGCCCACTTCTCTGTCTATGCATTGTCCATGACAGAGAAGGTGATTGGCTTACCTGTGATTATGAACCAGTCAGTCATCCGCCTTCACAGACATTAGTCACATGCAAAAATAGGAAGCTTTTTCCTAGGATTAAAAGTACCTTCACACTCAGCAACTTTACAATGAGAACGACAATGATCCGTGATGTTGCAGCATCCTGGATAGCGACCTTGTTGTGTTTGACACGCAGCAGCGATCTGGATCCCACTGTGCCATCGCTGGTCGGAGCTAGAAGTCCAGAACTTTATTTGGTTGTCAGGTCGGCGTGTATCGTCGTGTTTGACAGCAAAAGCAACGATGCCAGCAATGTTTTACATGGAGCTAACGACCTGCGAGAGCGATAAGTGAGTCGCCGTTACGTCACTGGATCGCTCCTGCATCGTTCTGGAGCTGCTGTGTTTGATGTCTCTACAGCGACCTAAACAGCAACGCTCCAGCGATCGGCTCGTTGTCTATATCGCTGCAGCATCATTGAGTGTGACGGTACCTTTACCCAAGTCAAGAACTGGGATTAATGGTGATATCTATTGGTCAGCTCACCTTTGGTAATTAAAACATATTAAGGTACCGTTACACTAAATGATTTACCAACGATCACAACCAGCGATACGACCTGGCCGTGATCATTGGTAAGTTGTTGTGTGGTCGCTGGAGAGCTGTCAGACAGCTCTCCAGCGACCAATGATGCCGAAGTCCCCGGGTAACCAGGGTAAACATTGGGTTACTAAGCGCAGGGCCGTAAAGCACAGCACAGCTGTGTGACGGTACCTTTAGTAAAATTGGATTACTAACTATATTTAACATATTTAAAGATCTCTTTTGAGGTGAAAAACCCTTTTAGCCACAAAATTACAGATGTAATATGTTTCTTTGCAGCTACATATGTTTCTTTGCTTTGGTAGAGTAGAATTACAAATGTATTATCAGCACTATTTATCAGTACTGATCATTATGAGTCTAAGTGTATTTGCCCTGGTGGCACCTTTTGAATCAGTAAGTCTAGATCTGTCACTCATTCCCCGTTTGCATGTCAAAAATATTAATGAATCCCTAGTGCCTCATGTGCCATTTTACTTTGTTTATCAAGCCACTTTGTATTTTCTTCTTCCCTTTCACATTGTCAGTGGTTTGGACATAGAGCTAATTCATATGGATGGGGCTCCTTTACCAGATGTCCCTAAGGCTTTTAAGCATGGTTGTGCAACTAGGCAGAATGATGGTATAGAAAGATCAGGCACACCCATGAGGTATATAAAAAAAATAGTTATTAAAAGCTTGGCACATGTATATACATCATGTTTTGTCCCTAAAGGATGGTGTCATTGTTAGACAAACAAATATGTTTTCTAGGTTGTAAACTTTCACAAGTCCAAAGCCTTTTATCATCTCAGTCAGCATTTAACTTTATTCATATTGGATGTGAAATTCTAGAAGATGCTAATTGAATCAGAATGGTGTAAATACTGTATGAATTTGGGGAGGATTGCAAGATGTTTCTCTGCTGCTGAGTAAGAAACAAAACTGTGGTTTCCAAATTTTTGCAATTGATCTGATTTGGTAAACAATTTTAACTTTTGAGACTCCCATCATAAAATATCTAATGTGGTCAAGATGGCACTTAAAGGCTATTAAGTTCTTCAATTGTATTTGGCATGATTAGAAAATATGGCAAAATTAATTTTGGTTATATTTTTTCATTGAAGAAGTGAATATGTTGTCAAATGTGATCAAAAAGCTTATTTCTAACTTTGTAAAGATGCCGATACACTTTAGATAGATGTTATCAGGATGCTCATCATCTGCCATAGAACTCTCTGTCAACCTCCCTGTACACATGAACACTCCATTTGACCAAATATTTATGAGGCTGCTATGAAGACAGTAGAGCAACTGCTTCCAGATACTGGCTTACTTAGCTAGAGCACAAATGGATCAGGCACTTAAATTCAAATTGCCCGATCCTGTTCTTCCTGGACATCATCTTACAGGGAAGAATCAGGAGACCAAATACGTATTGGAAATCAGCGTGTTTTGATGCCTTTAATGTGTCAGTGAGCCTTTAGTGGATAAACATGTGCGTGGGCTGAGCTGTTGGAGTGAATCAATTGTTCAGAAAAGATGATGAGGAAAAGGCTTTTTATTCACAATGTGTTTCAACACCGTACTGGCATTTGTTTTTTTTTACTTGAAAAAGATGCCGGTACAGCGTTGAAATGTGTTGTGAATAAAAGGCTTTTTCCTCATCATCCTTTCTGAAGAATTGATTCACCCCAGTAGCGCAGCCCATCCATGTGAGTGTAACCAGCACTCTCCTACTCTTACTTCATAGGTTATCACCCTATTGTATGCTCTATTTCCCACATGTAGATTTACACAGTGAGCCTTTAGTGTCATCTCAGTTTAGGATTGCTCTTTGGCAACAGAAAGCTAGTAATTCTGACTGTAAAATATAAAAATGTTCTGTAAAAGCAAAGTTTTCTCTTAAAGGTTATGTCTGGAAAAAAATAAATTATAGGAATTACCTTGCTGTTTGGTGTGGCTCCAAACACTGGGACCTTCAGCGGATCTGAGATTGGTTCTCTACACCCATGGGAATGGTGCTCTGTAGCCCCATCTTGAATGGAATGGAGGTATGAATTGTAATGCAGTGGTGTCCTCACTGTGCAATGAGAAAGCAGTGACCCGGCAAAAGTTCAAAATAAAGTCTTGTATAATGTACAGCATACTCATAACCAAAAAGTAAAGCGGGTCCTCCGAAAAAACAAAGACAGTTCATAAATCTGTCCGGTTGCCGATGGCAACTGCACCAACGAATCATGCTGTGGGGTGCCAGGAGTTCTCTCTGCTGTTTCAGTGTTACCTCACACTAACATAGTTTCTACATAGCCGACTGCTCCACAGATTGCAAACTCCAAACTGACCCACCCAAACCCTTCCTGTAGATACACTAAACTGGATTCTCTTAACCGGAAACTGTGGCCATGGGCCACTTGCAAGATCCGGGCTGGAGGAAACGGACTGGCTCTACTACCTTCCTGCAGTCCGTTTAAAAAATAAATGCCCATACTGGGTTTTCCTGAACAATTCTGGGGCCAAATAACTTAACCAGGTTCATGCTTACTTTTATTCTGCTTTGTGACTCACAGGCCTCCTGCTGTGACCACAAGGCACTCCTGCGGATCTAATACGCTTCTGAGCGCACCCTGGAGGACACATACTGACCCTCACAAATAACACCAGTCATCACATCACAGAATACTCAACCTCTGTTCCATTAATTGTCAATGGGTCTACTGAAATTAGCTGAATACAATGTTCTGCATTCTCCGACAGTAACATAGACAATAAAAGGAGTGGAGGTCAAGTATGCAAACCTTCACTCCATTCAAGTTGAGGATGCAGAGTCCCATTCTTGGTCTTCCAGAACCCTGACTTCAGGATCACTCTGGGCCTCAGCAGTTTGACCCATGATGATGAGCCAGTTATTCCTTATACCATGGTTAGGGGGTAGCCTATGTTTTTGGGAATGGCCCATCAACATTTCCTAGGCATACACTGTGTGCAGAATTATTAGGCAAGTTGTATTTTAGAGGATTATTTTTATTATTGATCAACAACTATGTTCTCATTCAACCCAAAAGACTCATAGATATCAAAGCTTAATATTTTGGGAAGTTGGAGTGGGTTTTTTTAGTGACCAATATAGCCACCTTTCTTTATGATGACACTCAACAGCCTTCCATCTATAGATTCTGTCAGTTGCCTGATCTGTTTACGATCAACATTGTGTGCAGCAGCCACCACAGCCTCCCAGACACTGTTCGCAGAGGTGTACCGTTTTCCCTCCCTGTAGATCTCACATTTAATGAGGGACCACAGGTTCTCTATGGGGTTCACATCAGGTGAACAAGGGAGCCATGTCATTATTTTTTTCTTCTTTGAGACCTTTACTGGCCAGCAATGCTGTGGAGTAGTTGGAGGCATGTGATGGAGCATTGACCTGCATGAAAATCATGTTTTTCTTGAACGATGCCGACTTCTTCCTGTACCACTGCTTGAAGAAGTTGTCTTCCAGAAACTGGCAGTAGGTCTGGGAGTTGAGCTTCACTCCATCCTCAACCCAAAAAGATCCCACAAGTTCATCTTTGATACCAGCCCATACCAGTACCCCACCACCTTGCTGGCATCTGAGTCGGAGTGGAGCTCTCTGCTCTTTGCTGATCCAGCCTCTGGCCCATCCGTCTGGCCCATCAAGAGTCACTATCATTTTATCAGTCCATAAAACCTTTGAAAAGTCAGTCTTAAGATATTTCTTGGCCCAGTCTTGATGTTTTATCTTATGTTTCTTGTTCAAAGGTGGTCGTTTTTCAGCCTTCCTTACCTTGGCCATGTCCCTGAGTATCGCACACCTTGTGGATTTTGTTACTCCAGTAATGTTGAAGCTCTGAAATATGGTAAAACTGGTGGCAAATGGCATCTTGGCAGCTTCTCGCTTGATTTTCCTCAATTCATGGGCAGTTATTTTGCGCCTTTTTGCCCCAACATGTTTCTTGCGACCCTGTTGGCTATTTGCCATGAAATGCTTGATAGTTTGGTGATCACACTTCAAAAGTTTGGCAATTTCAAGACTACTACATCCCTCTGCAAGACATCTCACAATTTTGGACTTTTCAGGGCCCATCAAATCTCTCTTTTGACCCATTCTGCCAAAGGAAAGGAAGTTGCCTAATAATTAAGCACACCTTATATAAGGTTTTGATGTCATTAGACAATACCCCTCCTCATTACAGAAATGCACATCACCTGATTTACTTACTTGGTAGTTGGCTCTCAAGCCTGAACAGCTTGGAGTAGGACAACATGTATAAAAATTATCATGTGATCAAAATACAACTTGCCTGATAATTCTGCACACAGTGTAGAGAAAAGTCCTATATAATAAGTACTTATATAAATATGCACTAATATACTAGAAGTTTAACACAAGACTTCAATTTTTTATTATAAATGTAAATTACAGTAATAAGCTGGTAAACATTAATGCAGTGTTTAGGATCATTGATGGAAAGGAATCTGTAAGGTGCTTAATTTCTACTTCAGCTCCATGAGAAAGGCTGCATATGTTAGTGTCAGAAAACATTTTTTTTAGAGACTTAGAAAATTATACCCAGATATGTTTAAAATTATGCCTCAGAGATACCAATTATCTCAGAATGAGATTAGACGCACTGTTTTCTTGTTTTGTTTTAATACATTTTTGAGTTGAAAATTCATATACAGAATATCAAGTAAAAATGTGGAAAATATTTCCTACTAGAGATTATTGAAAAAAAGTCTTCAATCATGATATGTGTCACAGTTGAGTTGGTCTGCAGCATCCATATTCCTTTTACAAGTCAATGAAATCTTAAAATATAGACTCTTGTGGTCCACGTAGAAAAACTTTAAAGAGTTATTCAAAAGATTAAGGCCATGTTCACACTTTGCGGCATCCCTCTGCGGGTTCTCCCGCAGCGTATTTGATAAATCTGCAGGGCAGAACAACTGCGGTTCTCCCTGCAGATTTATCGCGGTTTGTTCCGCGGTTTCCGCTGCGGGTTTCCGCCTATACTATTGATGCTGCATATGCAGCAATATGCAGCATCAATAGTAATGTTAAAAATAATAAATATTGGTTATACTCACCCTCTGACATCCCGATCTCCTTAATGCTGCACCCGGCGGTCCGGTTCCAAATATGCTGTGCGAGAAGGACCCTTCGTGACGTCACGGTCATGTGACCGCGACGTCACCGCAGGTCCTGGTCGCACAGCAACTTTGACCGGACGGCCGCGTGCAGCGCTGAGACTTTGGAGGGTGAGTATAACTTGATTTTTTATTTTTATTCTTTTTTTCACCCCAAATATGGTTCCCAGGGCCTGGAGGAGAGTCTCCTCTCCTCCACCCCGGGTAGGAACTGCACATTAGCCGCTTACTACCCGCAACGTGGGCACAGCCCCATGCGGGAAGTAAGCGGTTCAATGCATTCCTATGGGTGCAGAATCCCAGCGATTCTGCACAAAGAAGTGACATGCTGCGGGTTTTAAACCGCTGCGTTTCTGCGCGGTTTTTCCCGCAGCATGTGCACAGCGGTTTGCGGTTTCCATAGGGTTTACATGTAAATAGAAACGCTATGGAAACTGCTGCGGACCCGCAGCATCAAAATCGCGGCGGTTCCGCGGTAAAAACCGCAAAGTGTGAACCCAGCCTAAAAGTTATCAGCTGTCCACAAGGAAAAAGTGATAACATTCTAATTGGTGGGGATCCAATTGACAATGGTGAGAATGGGTCTTGGAAGTGCATTGTTGTCAAGAGGGAGCAGCTGGTGGCCATAGGCTATAGAGGGAAATCCACTACAAAAGTTCTCATTATGAAAACAGCAACCCCCAAAGAGGGCAATAAAAGTAGAAAAACCGAATATACTGCCCACTGGTGAAAAAAATGTCATAATTATTTGACTCAGTGTATTTATGTTACCTTTTTTGAGCTTTTTCCAGGGCTCTCAATATGAAATAGCAGAGGACATTATGTGGGCCTGCATATATAGTGTTCTCCATAAAGAGTTAGTATATTTTTGATAGTCATTTGCTAGTTGTCACATATCAAATGAAAAAAGATATACAGTGCTCTCTGTGGGAGAACCAAAATAGGAATCTTGTGGGTGTGATACCTTTTAATGGCTAACAAGATATAGTGAATGATATTACGAAGCAAACTTTCCAGACTGCTTACATCCCTTCATCAAGCTAGTATAATAAAACCCAAGAAACCCAATTATATACAGCATAGAGCATAGGCAAGGTGTGATCCATGGACATTTAAATAAACAAACACTGAGCTTAAGGGTACCGTCACACACTGCCATTTCGATCGCTACGACGGTACGATTCGTGACGTTCCAGCGATATCGTTACGATATCGCTGTGTCTGACACGCAGCAGCGATCAGGGATCCTGCTGAGAATCGTACGTCGTAGCAGATCGTTTAGAACTTTCTTTTGTTGCTGGATCTCCCGCTGGCATCGCTAGATCGGTGTGTGTGACACCGATCTAGCGATCTAGCGATGCGATCTAGCGATGCGTTCGCTTGTAACTAGGGTAAACATCGGGTTACTAAGCGCAGGACCGCTCTTAGTAACCCGATGTTTACCCTGGTTACAAGCGTAAAACTAAAAAAAAACAAACAGCACATACTTACATTCTGGTGTCCTTCGGGTCCCTTGCCGTCTGCTTCCCGCACTGTGACTGCCGGCCGTAAAGTGAAAGCAGAGCACAGCGGTGACGTGCTTTCACTTTCACTTTACGGCCGGCAGTCAGTGAGTGCGGGAAGCAGACGGCAAGGGACCTGACGGACACCAGAATGTAAGTATGTGCTGTTTGTTTTTTTTTAGTTTTACGCTTGTAACCTGAAAGCTGGCTGGGCCATAGACCCATAGGACACAGCACCCCGGCTGGGGACTGCATTTAAGAACTGTGAGTAAAAGTGTGGAAACTGCAACCTGCTGTGTCCTCTGAATTATTACTGTGTCACCTGCCCTACACTACAATATCCATCATCACCATCTTTAACAATCTAAATGCCCTGGGACTAAGCTCTACCTGTGGAGAGCTGTAACAACTCTGCTGCATCACCATTAGCCCCAGCAGTTTCTTTAAACAGCGTCGGCCATCCCTAGCCGAGTACCACAGGTGGCATCACAAACAATTCCCCTATAAACTTTATTTTCCCCTTTAATTGACTTTTATTTTAAGCTCAGGGCCACAGACCGAGTAACCGCTGCCATGACATTCCCTTTAAGAACCGGCCTGGTACGAGTATCCTCAATGCCCTGGCGAGCGCTCCATTTTGGCATCACGAACAGGTTTCGTGGCTCGGTGTCCCCGGGTCCTGTGCGCCATAGACTTTGTTGAACTGCTTAATAGCTGCCATTATCATGCCGTGCGGTGTGTGAGGAGAAATGAAAGGCGTGTTGTCGTGGGCTCTGACCATGAGGCGCGAAGACCATGTCTGCCAACTGCAAATACTACTATGCAATGAGGACATGTCCGTCAGCAAGAGAAATCCACCTAATGATTTGGTATGGCGGGAACAGAAAGGAAAAGGCCCGCCCACAAAGGAGAGAGTGGGAGCAACATGTGGGTGTTGCAAAGAACCCGGGAGACAAGATGGTGAGCAGTGGTAACCCAGAGTGTGGGGTAGCAGCAGAAGACTCCCCCAGCTCATGGGATGAGGACCCGGACCATCTGACAGCCGTGGATCTGGGTTCATGGGAGCTCAGGTGGAGGAGCTGAGCCGCCAGCTGCTGGGCATGCAGCTGACCGCGGCGAGCAGATAGAAATTGGCCCTGCGAGGGAAGATAAAGGAGAAGGAGCAGTGTCCCATTCAGTGGCCTGCATCTCTGACCACAGAGGAGGAAGAGAAGAGAGAGACCGGCACTGGGGAGACAACAATATCAGGTACTGTGACCGACCCTGTCCTGTTGACTGAAGGGACTTTAGTAGGCCCACTTCCAACCACGCCAGCCCCTGAACCTGGCTGGGTTTACTATAATTTCACCTGGGGCCAGACATCAGGCAGGGAGGATCACCTGAAGGTTCCGCTGGAACCCACAGATACACCACTAGAAGTGAGCATGGAAAAGGTGGTGTTCCATTGGGAAAAGCCTAGGACTAAAATGATCGTATTTCCTGGGGAGGCCCAACCAGAAAGGACCCACATAGCAGTCCTCAGCTGGGAGGAATACAATCAACAGCTAGCGCTTACGTGAGAGAAGGAGGAAGAGGAGCGCAATGCCTAGCATAAGGCCATGGAGGATCAGAACCGGCAAGCCAAGGCCCAGGCCTGTAAGGTCAGACAAGCAGACTGGGGCCATGGAGGCAGGGAACCATGGTGGCCTTCCAGCTTAAGAAAGGCTGGGGCTTCATTAAGGAGTCCAGAATGCTGGCAGAGGTATTCATCACCCAGGCAGGACTTGGAATCACGCCTCCTGAAGGGACACTGTGAATGGGATATGTACCCCAGGGGACCGCATGACCTACACCCATCATTGGCGTGAAAAAGAGTGGTATGCCCTGAATCTCAGGAAATGTAAGCACACAGCTCCTGGTCCAGTGGCTGCCAGTCCTGAAAAACAAGCAGTACCAACAATGCCAGGAGCCATACCGGTCCCTGCTGTAACACCAAGTGCTGCACCAGCCCCTGCAGTTCCAACCAGACCAACAATGCATGATCAGGCTACCCAAACCTCGGTGGTAAGACCTGAACAACTGGTGGTAACACGTGTTTTTATGCACCAAGAACTTTCATGGCCAGGGAAAAATAGTATGTGACTGTAAATAGTTGAGAGATAACCTAATACTTAGGATGTCACTCAGGCGGGAGGAGTAGTGACAGTTGGAGGGAAAGTAGGCAGAGTGTGTGAGTGGGGGTAGATGGAGTGAGATATGCAGAAAGAGCTCCCAGAGAGAGGAAGCTAGAGAAAGGTGAAGCTACTGAAAGAATTAAAGGGGTCCTAGGGGCACGGGTAGTGAGAAATCCACCCGTGGGACCCATATCCATGCCAGCCATAGTTGGGTGGAGGGACCAAGTTGCAGTGGAGAAACCCCATGTGAACAGACACCACAGTTTACAAGACAAAAATAGGCCCAACAGCACCCCGGAAAAAAGTGCAAAAAACACATAAAAAATTCTTTATGTGAGGTATTAGTTGATATTTTGGCCAAAATACGGAAGCTCATGACCCGCGACAAGGGTCCCCACACTCGTGAGTCCTAATTCTAAATAGCAAGAGCACAAAAAGAGGATTCAGAGATCCTCCAAAAACTTGAAAAAACAGCAAAATAAGGCAGAGATGCTTACCTGCCCAGGCCTCAAACAAATGTACTATCAGGATGCAGTGGACCCATGTGGTTAAGATAGAAAAAACACAGGTGCCGCATAACCAATGAGGCAGCCACTCTCGACCTCCCAAACTAATGGAGGGGGTGGCTGCTTGGCACATTGCTCTCCGCTGCGGTCTCACATTTTTCTCCTGCCACAGAGGAGCCTGCTCAGCAGAGGCATCGGTCCCAGCATCATGCTCAGTCTGACACTGTGTGAAGGGTTGCTGCCGTCCTTCCAGCTTCTGCCATTGTAGCCAGTACTGGTCAGCAGCGAGCAGACATCTTTGGGACTAAGTCCTACTTTTCCCCTTCTGAGCATGCCCAGGGTAAGATCTCTCATTGGAGATCAAGGGTCACATGCTCAGGTACTGCAGCTATTCCCATTGGTACTCTATTGGTGCCCAAGTCTCATAGCTGCACCATTATTTGGGTTATCACCGACCATTTTTCCAAAATGGTGCACTTGGTGCCTCTTCCACGGCTACCTTCTGCACGGGCTCTGGCGGCGTTGTTTATCAAACACATATTTCGCCTACATGGTATGCCGGACAAAATTGTCAGTGACCGGAGTCCCCAGTTTGCATCTCGATTCTGGAGAGAGCTTTATCGTCTACTCAGCATTGATTTGAATCTCTCCTCAGCTTATCATCCCAAGATGAATGGGTTGGTAGAGAGGGCCAACCAGACCTTGGTCACATATCTTCGACATTTTGTCTCAGCCAGGCAGGATGACTGGGCATCCTTGCTACCGTGGGCGGAGTTACATGGCTTAATAACGCCGTAGCTGGCTCCACCGGACAGACCCCATTCCTCCTAAACTATGGTCAGCATCCGCGGGTACCTGTGCCTATGCCCGTGTCTTCTGCCAACTCCAGGGTGGCAGACTGGGCTGTGGAGGCGCGGGACATTTGAGACCGCACTCAGATGCCATTCAGGCCTCCAAGGAGAGAATGAGGTCCTCCGCCGATGCACATCAGTGCCCCGCTCCGACCTTTGCTCCTGGCGACTTAGTGTGGCTCTCCGCCCATAACATCAGGCTGCGAGTTGAGTCCACTAAGTTTGCTCATCGCTGCTTGGGCCCTTTCAAGGTCATCGAACAGGTTAACCCAGTGGTCTACCGTCTGGCCCTTCCGCCACATCTGGGTATCACCGACACCTTTCATGTGTCCCTCTTGAAGCCTGTATACATGTCCCGGTTTTCCTAGTCATCTTCCAGGACATCGGGATCGTCTACGGACGATTATGAGGTGAATGCTATTTTGAGGTGCAAGGTGGTGCATGGCAAAAAATTTTATTTGGTGGACTGGAAAGGTTATGGTCCTGAGGACAGGTCCTGGGAGCCTGCTGAAAATATTCGGACTCCGCAGCTCATTGCTGCCTTCGAGCATAGTGAGGTCCAAGGAGGGGGGCCTAGGAGGAAGGGTAATGTTAGGGGTCGAGTTCCTGCCTCTGCACAGGGGGGATGTCGAGCCATCTCCGCTGCGGTCTCCCATTCTTCTCCTGCCGCAGTGGAGCCTGCTCAGCGGAGGCGTCGGTCCTAGCGTCATGCTCAGTCTGACACTGTGCGAAGGGTTACTGCTGTCCTTCCAGCTTCTGCCATTGTAGCCAGTACTGGTCAGCCGCGAGCAGATGTCTCATTGGAGGTCAAGGGTCACATGCTCAGGTACTGCAGCTATTCCCATTGGTACTCTAGGAAGGTCCTGAAGTTGCTCAAGTTCTGTGGCAGTTTCCCATTGGTCCTTTTTTGGAAGGTCCTGTAGTTGCTGCAGCTATATAAGGTGCGCATGTCCGCACGGCCATGCGCAAGTATCTTTCTGAGTTATGTGCTTTGCGCCAGTGTGGTCATGTGAGATTGTATTCAGGGACCCAGCTGAAATAAGCCCCTAGAATACCGGCACCTCCGGTGAGGAGATTGTGTGTTTGAGTGTATTCAGGGACCTGGCTGAAATAAGCCCTTAGAATACCGGCACCTCCGGCTGAGGAGATTGTGTGCATGCATAGCCACTGACTGCTCTCTGTTGGGCAGTTATCCTGTGCTCCTGTGAAGTCTAACAGGGTGCAGTGCTTTCCTTTCACGGCTACTCTGTGAAGTAACAGAGCTAGTCTATACTGCCAAATAGTGCCACCATTTACTAGCAGCAGGTTCTCCTGCACAGTGGACCCCGGGCTGCGAACGCACCAATAATAACATCTATATTTACTTGGTGCGTTCCACTAGCCCTTACACCATGGGAGGCTAGAAGCTGGCACAACTCGATCTGCTCTGCTACATAAGAGCGATTGTCAGATAGCCCCTATGTAGTATATTTACTGCATTGCTATGAGCGCCGACCACAGGGTGGCGCTCACAGCAATCCGACATCAACAACCATAGAGGTCTCAAAGAGATCTCTGGTTGTTATGCCGACACATCGCTGACCCCCGATCATCTGACGGGGTCGGTGATGCGCTCATTTCCAACCTAATGGCCGGAAGCTGTAGTTAAATGCCGCTGTCAGCGTTTGACAGCAGCATTTAACTAGTTAATAGCGACGGGTGAATCGCGACTCCACCCGCCGCTATTGCGGGCACATGTCAGCTGTTCAAAACAGCTGACATGTCCCAGCTTTGTTGCGGGCTCACCACCGGAGTCCACATTAAAGCCGGGATCCGACCTCCGCAGTAATAGAACAAACACTTCCTGAACTATTAGATACTAATTTTGTATTGCTTATTTTTTCAAGCAAAGCATTTAAGGTAAACTATTTCATTTTACATTTCTTTAACTGAGTTTGACCTTTCCATATGCTTTATATTAGAGGCCTGTAAAAAGCATTGAGGGTCTTTCATATGATAAAACTATTATCTGTTAATTAGACACCTTTCCCTTTTAAGATTGCCCGTGTCTTAATGTGAACGGGCTGTGCGATCTATGACATTTAAAAATGTTAAATCTCTCCAGAAAAAATCCTAGTGACCTTTCAAGGCTCCTCTTTGAATCTAGCTCCATTATCAAAGACATGGAAGAACACATCTTTCTGTATGTGTGAAGTCTGGACCCATCTATCTTTTTTAATGGAATTCCTGCAGGGAAATGGATGTAGACCTTCTTAAGCACACCAGTGTCGCTGACCTTGTCATGTACAAGCTGTGCTGCTTTACAGGATTGTTTGTTCAGTAAATTTCACTTGTACACTTCTTTTTAGCTGCTTTGCAATATTATTAAAATGCAGTCCTGAATAAGAAGTCTTCTAGAGACATGATATTTTTGAAGCAGTGTAATTGTAGTGATATTGTATTCATTATTCTCTTGCAGCAAATTGAATCTCATCAGGAGGTGATAGTGGCTTTTTCAATCATTAGGCTGGAGCCCCTGTTGGCTTATTTTACTCAGATTACAAATGAGCTGCATCTAACTACTCAAAGACTATTGCTTTCTGAGCTAATTTATTAAATGTGGAGTCATCTGTTCTGAGAACATCATAAGAACAATGAATAAATAGGTTCTTAAATACATAATTGTAAGTAGAGCAATGTCCTTGTTCTTCCGGGTTCATACAGTATGATATGCAAGACTAGTTTTTGGACCTCAAACAGTTCATTCATTTCTAAGTGATTTATATTTTTATCTCTTCTAATAGCTGTTTACTTTCTACCCAGATGTGTGGTATATGATCCACATGACAACTGTTGATTACTTTTAAATGTTCACTTTCGTTTCAACAAACTTTGGGTGTAAATCACAAGAGAATATAAGAAACTTTGTAATATATCTTGTAATAGACATCTGCTACACCTCCTACTTTACGCTAATGAGATGAAGTACTGAGGAGCAGAGTGATATACAGGCACTTAAGCATGCATACAGATTGAGCAGTAGCTTTCTAGCAAATAATTTAACTTCTACCTGAACTGGATTCACAGGTACACTGCTTAGTCCCACTGTATAATAATAAAAATTTTTATAATAATTTTATTTATATAGCGCCAACATATTCTGCAGCGCTTTACATTATAGAGGGGATTTGTACAGACAATAGACATTACAGCATAACAATAAACACAGAACAAAAGAGATACCAAGAGGAGTAAGGGCCCTGCTCGCAAGCTTACAAACTATGAGGAAAAAGGGGAGACACGAGAGGTGGATGGTAACAATTGTTTTCGTTGTTCGGACCAGCCATAGTGTAAGAATCAGGTGTTCATGTAAAGTTATATGAACCAGTTACCAGCCTAAATATGTAACAGTACAGACACAGAGGGCTAATTATCTGCATAAAGTGTATGAGAAGATAATGCAAGGAACCTGATTATGATTTAAGGTTTTTGAATAGGCCACACAGGGATAGTTAGGTTAATGCATTGAGGCGGTAGGCCAGTCTGAACAAATATATTTTTAGGGCACGCATAAAGCTGTTGGGATTGGGGATTAATCGTATTACCCTGGGTAGTGCCTTCCAAAGAATTAGCGCAGCATGTGAAAAGTCTTGCAGACCGGAGTGGAGGTTCTGAATAATGAGGATGTTAACCTCAGGTCATTAGCAGAACGGAGGGCACGGGTAGGGTGGTAGGCTGAGACGAGGGACGAGATGTAGGGTGGTGCAGAGCCATGGAGTGCTTTGTGAATGAGGGTAATAGTTTTGTACTGGATTTTGGAGTGGATTGGTAACCAGTGTAATGACTGGCACAAGGTAAGGGCGGCACGGTGGTGCAGTGGTTAGCACTGCAGCCTTGCAGCGCTGGAGTCCTGGGTTCGAACCCCACCAAGGACAACATCTGCAAAGAGTTTGTATGTTCTCTCCGTGTTTGCGTGGGTTTCCTCCGGGCACTCCGGTTTCCTCCCACATTCCAAAGACATACTGATAGGGAATTTAGATTGTGAGCCCCATCGGGGACAGTGATGATAATGTGTGCAAACTGTAAAGCGCTGCGGAATATGTTAGCGCTATATAAAAATAAAGATTATTATTATTATTATAAGGTAGAGGAACGGTATAACGATTGGTGAGGAATATGATCCTGGAGGCAACATTCAGGACAGATTGGAGAGGGGAGAGTTTGGTAAGAGGGAGGCCGATTAGTAGAGAGTTACAATAGTCCAGACTAGAATAAATAAGTGAAATAGCAAGAGTTTTTGCAGAGTCGTAAGTAAGAAAAGGGTGGATTCTAGAAAGGTTTTTGAGATGCAGATAACAAGAGCGAGCCAGTGATCGGATGTGGGCTGTGAATGAAAGCTCGGAATTAAGTATGACCCCAAGGCAGCGGGCATGTTGCTTGGGAGTAATGGTGGAACCACACACGGAGATGGCAATGTCAGGCAAAGGTAGGTTAGTAGAGGGAGAGAACACGAGGAGTTCAGTTTTTGACAGGTTCAGATAGAGATAGAGGGAGGACATGATGTTAGAGACAGCAGTAAGAATTACTGGTGTTTTCTAGAAAGGCAGGCGTGATATCAGGAGCAGAAGTGTAAAATTGGGTGTCATCAGCATAGAGATGGTACTGGAGACTGAATCTACTGATTGTTTGCCCAATAGGGGCAGTATGCAAAGAGAAGATGAGGGGGCCTAGGACTGATCCTGGAGGAACCCCAACAGTAAGGGGAAGGTGAGAGGTGGAGGAATGAGCAAAAGATACAGTGAAGGAGCGGTCAGAGAGATAGGAGGAGAACCAGGTTAGAATGATGTCCTTGAGGCCGATGGAGTGTAGCATAGTGAGGAGGAGCTAATGATCCACAGTATTGAATGCTGCGGAGAGATCCAAGAAAATTAGCATGAAGTAGTAACCATTAGATTTAGCTGTTAGTATATCATTAGAGACTTTAGTGAGGGCAGTTTCAGTAGAGTGTAAAGAGCAGAAGCCAGATTGAAGAGGGTTGAGAAGAGAGTTATCTGAGAGATAGCGGATAAGACGTGAGTGGACCAGGCGTTCGAGGAGTTTAGAGATGAAGGGAAGATTAGAGACAGGTCTATAATTAGCGGCACAGTTTTGGTCACGGGATGGTGTTTTAAGTAATGGATGTATGATGGCATGCTTAAATGAGGAGAGAAAGATACCGGAAGAGAGAGAAAGGTTGAATATTTTTGTTAGGTGAGAGGAGACAGCAGGGGAAAGGGACAGGAGGAGATGTGATGGAATGGGGTCACTGGTGCAAGTGGTCGGGCGAGAAGATGCAAGGAGCCTGATTACTTCTTCTATAACTGGTTCAAAGTTAGAGAGTGAACTACTGTAGATGCAATGGGGGAGGGAGGACAGTGCATGGTATGAAGGGATTGGGAGATAATTTCCGGTTGGATGAGGTCAATTTTTTCTTTGAAGTAATTGGCCAGATCATCATCTAGGAGATCCGTGGTTGAGGGCTGCACTCTTTGGTTGAGTAGGGAATGAAAAGTGTCAAAGAGACGTTTAGGGTTGTTGGACAGTGAGGTGATGAGTGTGTTGAAATAGGTTTGTTTGGAGAGGTGAAGGGCAGAATTGTATGTTTTAAGCATGAACTTATAATGGATGAAATCTATGGGTAGATTAGATTTTCTCCACAGACGTTCGGCACACCTGGAGCACTGCTGCAGGAAACGTGTTTGCAGCAAGTGCCACCGCTGTCGCCATCTGTGCCGAGTTGTTCTACGTATAGGAGGTGCAATTTCATCCAGGGCACTTTGCAGGGTTTAATTGTAATGCTTCAGTGCAGAATCAGGACATGAGGTGGAGGAGATGGGGGCCAATGAGGACTGCAAGTTCATCGTAAGTTTCTGGGTGTTAATGACCTGTATCTTTCTATAACTGTGAAAAGTGGTGGTGACCTGAGCGGGATGGCAGTTCTTGATAGAAAATGAAAGAAGGTTGTGGTCAGAGAGTGGGAGAGGGGAGTTTGTGAAATCATACACTGAGCAAAGTCGGGAGAAGACCAAGTTGAGAGAGTTTCCATCTTCATGCGTTGGAGAGTTAGTATGCTGCAAGAGGCCGAAAGAGGAGGTTAGAGATAAAAAGTGAGGAGCAGATGGGGAGAGGGGAAAAGCAATTGGGATGTTGAAGTCACCCATGATGAGGGTGGGGATGTCACAGGAGAGAAAGTGTGGTAGCCAGGTGGCAAAGTGATCCAGGAACTGATGAGAGGGGCTAGGAGGACAATACACCACGGCCAATCACATGGAGAAGGCAATGTAGAGTCTGACAGCATGGACCTCAAAAGAAGGGAAGACAAGTGAGGGTACTTGGTGGATAACTTGGAAGGTACATTTAGTTGACAGAAGTAAGCTGACTGTGTCTGACTGTGCTCTGCTTTACGGCCGGCGCTGACAGTCAGTGCAGGGAAGCTGACGGCGGGGGACATGACAGACATCGGAATGTGAGTATGTACTGGTTTTTTTTTTTACTTTTACAATGGTAACCAGGGTAAATATCGGGTTACTAAGCGCGGCCCTGCGCTTTTTAACCCGATATTTACCCTGGTTACAAGTGAACACATCGCTGGATCGGCGTCACACATGCCGATCCAGCGATGACAGCGGGTGATCAGCGACCAAAAAAAGGTCATGATCATTCCCCAGAGACCAACGATCTCCCAGCAGGGACCTGATCGTTGGTCGCTGTCACACATAACGAGATCATTAGCGGGATCGTTACTACGTCACAAAAAGCGTGACGTTGCAATGATATCGTTAACGAAATCGTTATGTGTGAAGGTACCTTAAGAAGTGGGGAGATGTGAAGAAAAAAAGAGAGCAGGGTGATATACAAGCAGAGGAGCACACATAGAGATTGAGAAGCAGCTTTCTAGCAAATCACTTAACTTCTACTTGAACTGGAGTCACAGATGCAGTGCTTAATCCAGCTGTATAATGTTTTCAGTGCTGTTACTGCTGCCTCTGTATATGTGCTATATAGGGAAATGTGTACTGTGATGGCCACTCGTTTTTCTTTACTTAGCTGCTTTTTTCTACAATACAAATTCTAACAGTCTATTCTGTAGGACTATCCGCTGTGTATCCACCAGACTTCTGCACAACACAACTGATGGCCCCAACCCCATTTATAAGGCGAGAACTCCCACTTATTAACCCCTTTCTGACATCGGATGTACTATCCCGTCGAGGTGGGGTGGGCCCCTATGACCACGGACGGGATAGTACATCCAGCGCGATCGGCGTCGCTCAAGGGGGGAGCGCGGCCGATCGCGGCCGGGTGTCAGCTGCCTATCGCAGCTGACATCCGGCACTATGTGCCAGGAGCGGTCACGGACCACCCCCGGCACATTAACCCCTGGCACACCGCGATCAAAGATGATCGCGATGTGCTGGCGGTGCAGGGAAGCATCGCGCAGGGAGGGGGCTCCCTGCGGGCTTCCCTGAGCCCCCGCAGCAACGCGATCGCGTTGCTGCGAGGGTCTTACCTCCCTCCCTGCCTCCTCCAGACCCGGATCCAAGATGGCCGCGGATCCGGGTCCTGCAGGGAGGGAGGTGGCTTCACAGAGCCTGCTCAGAGCAGGCACTGTGAAGCCTGCACTGCTCTAAGTGAGATCAGTGATCTGACAGAGTGCTGTGCACACTGTCAGATCACCGATCTGTGATGCCCCCCCCCCCCGGGACAAAGTAAAAAAGTAAAAACAAATTTTTCCAAATGTGTAAAAAAAAAAAAATATATTATTCCCATAAATACATTTCTTTATCTAAATAAATAAAAAAAACAATAAAAGTACATATATTTAGTATCGCCGCGTCCGTAACGGCCCGACCTATAAAACTGGCCCACTAGTTAACCCCTTCAGTAAACACCGTAAGAAAAAAAAAAAAACGAGGCAAAAAACAACGCTTTATTATCATACCGCCGAACAAAAAGTGGAATAACACGCGAGCAAAAGGACAGATATAAAGAAACATGGTACCGCTGAAAGCGTCATCTTGTCTCGCAACAAACGAGCCACCATACAGCATCATCAGCAAAAAAATAAAAAAGTTATAGTCCTGAGAATGAAGCGATGCAAAAATAATTATTTTTTCTATAAAATAGTTTTTATCGTATAAAAGCGCCAAAACATAAAAAAAGATATAAATGAGGTGTCGCTGTAATCGTACTGACCCGAAGAATAAAACTGCTTTATCAATTTTACCAAACGCGGAACGGTATAAACGCCTCCCCCAAAAGAAATTCATGAATAGCTGGTTTTTGGTCATTCTGCCTCACAAAAATCGGAATAAAAGGCGATCAAAAAATGTCACGTGCCTGAAAATGTTACCAATAAAAACGTCAACTCGTCCCGCAAAAAACAAGACCTCACATGACTCTGTGGACCAAAATATGGAAAAATTATAGCTCTCAAAATGTGGTAATGCAAAAAATATTTTTTGCAATAAAAAGCGTCTTTCAGTGTGTGACGACTGCCAATCATAAAAATCCGCTAAAAAACCCACTATAAAAGTAAATCAAACCCACCTTCATCACCCCCTTAGTTAGGGAAAAATTAAAAAATTTATTTATTTCCATTTTCCCATTAGGGCTAGGGCTACAGTTAGGGCTAGGGTTAGGGCTAGGGTTAGGGTTAGGGCTAGGGTTAGGGCTAGGGTTAGGGCTAGGGTTAGGGCTAGGGTTAGGGCTAGCGCTACAGTTTGGGTTGGGGCTAAAGTTACAGTTAGGGTTTAGATTAAATTTACAGTTGGGAATAGGGTTGGGATTAGGGTTAGGGGTGTGTCAGGGTTAGAGGTGTGGTTAGGGTTACCGTTGGAATTAGGGTTAGGGGTGTGTTTGGATTAGGGTTTCAGTTATAATTAGGCACATCAGGGGCTCTCCAAACGCGACATGGCATCCGATCTCAATTCCAGCCAATTCTGCGTTTAAAAAGTAAAACAGTGCTTCTTCCCTTCCGAGCTCTCCCGTGTGCCCAAACAGGGGTTTACCCCAACATATGCGGTATCAGCGTACTCAGGACAAATAGGACAACAACTGTTGGGGTCCAATTTCTCCTGTTACCCTTGGGAAAATACAAAACTGGGGGCTAAAAAATAATTTTTGGGGGAAAGATTTTTTTTTTAATTTTCACGGCTCTGCGTTACAAACTGTAGTGAAACACTTGGGGGTTCAAAGCTCTCACAACACATCTAGATGAGTTCCTTAGGGGGTCTAGTTTCCAAAATGGTGTCACTTGTGGGGGGTTTCTACTGTTTAGGTACATTAGGGGCTCTGCAAATGCAATGTGACACCTGCAGACCATTCCATCTAAGTCTGCATTCCAAATGGAGCTCCTTCCCTTCCGAGCCCTCCCATGTGCCCAAACAGTGTTTCCCCCCCACATATGGGGTATCAGCGCACTCAGGACAAATTGGACAACAAAATTTGGGGTCCAATTTCTCCTGTTACCCTCGGGAAAATACAAAACTGGGGGCTAAAAAATAATTTCTGTGGGAAAAAATTTTTGTTTTATTTTTACGGCTCTCCATTATAAACTTCTGTGAAGCCCTTGGTGGGTCAAAGCGCTCACCACACATCTAGATAAGTTCCTTAGGGGGTCTACTTTCCAAAATGGTGTCACTTGTGGGGGGTTTCTACTGTTTAGGTACATTAGGGGCTCTGCAAACGCAATGTGACACCTGCAGACCATTCCATCTAAGTCTGCATTCAAATGGCACTCCTTCCCTTCCGAGCCCTCCCATGCGCCCAAACAGTGGTTTCCCCCCACATATGGGGTATCAGCGCACTCAGGACAAATTGGACAACAAATTTTCAAGAGAATGCCAAAAGTGTGCAAAGCAGTCATCAAAGCAAAAGGTGCCTACTTTGAAGAACCTAGAAAATAAGACATATTTTCAGTTGTTTCACACTTTTTTTAAGTATATAATTCCACATGTGTTAATTCATAGTTTTTATGCCTTCAGTGTGAATGTACAATTTTCATAGTCATGAACATACGGAAAAATCTTTAAATGAGAAGGTGTGTCCAAACTTTTGGTCTGTACTGTACATGATCACTGGTCATGAGCGGGTATGCTCGTTACTCGAGTTTCTCCGTGCATGCTCGGGTGGTCTCCGAGTATTTTGGCATGCTCGGAGATTTAGTTTGTCAACGCAGCTCCAAGATTTGCGGCTGCTAGACAGCTTGAATACATGTGGGGATTCCCTAACAAACAGGCAACTGTTGTGAATTCTGCTTTTGGGCTCCCTCTGGTGGTTGTAGGTGGTAATGCAGTTGTCCCTGGGCGGCAGTCCTGGACAGGTGTATCTGCTGATTGCAGTTCTGACTGGGGTATTTAGGTTTGCAGGACTCATTAGTCCTTGCCAGATGTCATTGTTTCTAGGGAAGTGTTGGATCACTGTCTGGCTTCTCCTGCTTAGCTGCCAATTCAGCAAAGATAAGTGTCTGTTTCTTTTTCCATGGCACACAAGCTGTGTGCTTGTTTTTTTGATTGTATTCCTGCTCTGAGTGTATTAGTCTCTGGAGTTGCAGATATACATTCCACGTCTTTGGTTAGATGGAGGAATTTTTGTATAATCTGCTGTGGATATTTTTGGAAGGGTTTTAATACTGACCGCACAGAACTCTGTCCTATCCTTTCCTATTTTAGCTAGAAGTGGCCTCTTGTGCTAAATCTTGTTTTTCTGCCTGTGTGTGTTTTTCCTCTTCTACTCACAGCCAATATTTGTGGGGGGCTGCCTATCCTTTGGGGTTCTGCTCTGAGGGAAGATAGTATTCCTATTTCCATCTATAGGGTTATTTAGTCCTCCGGCTGTGACGAGGTGTCTAGGTTGTTAGGTTCATCCCACGGCTACTTCTAGTTGCGGTATTAAGATCAGGATTTGCAGTCAGTATAGTTACCACTTACTCCAGTGAAAGTTTTCATGCTGCTCCAAGGTCACCGGATCATAACAGGCAACCCCTACATGTATTCAAGCTGTCTAGCAGTCACAAATCATGCTGCTGCGTCAACATAAACTAAATCTCCGAGCACGCCAAAATACTCGGAGAACACCCGAGCATGCACAGAGAAACTCGAGTAACTAGCATACTCAGTCATTACTAATGATCACATAAAGAAAAAAAAATCTATATAAATGAATAAAATCAAACTGGTAAATATATTAATTATAAATCATAAATTCCAATGTATAATTATAAAGTGAAAGTAAGTACTGTTATTCACATGTGTTATACTGTGATTGATATTTACAATAGAAGTAAAAATAGAAGAATATTGGTAACATCACATAGTATGGTTGGTTGTAGGTGAACATCTGATATTTTCATAATGGATATATAGAGGTAAATAATTTGGGGAGAGATAATACAATTCTAAAATGCATTAGCAATGTTGGTGACTTAAAAATATCCAAAGGCTCTGGGCATTTCTTACAATGCAATCAATAAAGGATATAAACAAAAATCCCAGTTGCATTCTAGATGCCACTTGGTGCAACTAATAGCTATCCACCCCAAAAGGAAAAGTTTAACTCCAAATGACATAGGAAAAAATAGGAGAATCAATTCTTTATAGTAAAAAACATATACATTTGTTAGGGGTCAAGTTTCCGCTTCTGCACAGGGGGAATCTCGAGCCACCTCCGCTGCGGTCTCCCATTCTTGTCCAGCTGCAGTGGAGTCTGCTCAGCAAAGACATCGGTCCCAGCTTCTTGCTCATTCTCACTCTGTTCTGAGATTTACTGCTGCTTCTCCAGTCTCTGCCATTAAAGTGAGTGCTGGTCAGCAGCGAGCGGACTTCTCTGGGACTAAGTCCTTGTCTGCACGTACTGAGCATGCCCAGGGTAAGATCTCCCGTTGGAGATCGAGGGTCATGTGCTCAGGCTCTGCAGCACATTCCATTGGTCCTCTTGGCAGGTCTTGGAAGGGCAAAGGTGCTGTGGCCACTTCCTGTGCTGCAGCTATATAAACTGCGCATGACCGCACGGCCATGCGCTAGTATTGTCTTACAATTGTTTATGTGTGTATGTTGTGAGTGCAAGTCGTCCTTGGATACCCCTACCCTATTGAATGTCTGTTCGCGGAAGGTGTATGGTTGCTATCTAGCGCCCGACTTATCCTACAGCACTAATCACACATTACAGCGTCCAGTTGCTGTGACCGCCAGTACGGCGCCGTGCACTTCCTCTGTGCTTTCCTTACCCAATCCTGGGTGGTTAGTGGCGTTCGTCAGTGCAGCACCGCATGCACTCTTGTGCCTTAATATTGTTGTTCAGTTTCCTTACACACCCAGTTGCGGTGTTGTGCCAGCAAGGGTCTAATCGGACTTCAATCCTAGTTGGGGTTGAGTTCGCTGACTACTTGCTCGCGCTTTAGGTGCGGTACCGCGGTCCTGTGACTCAACAGGATTGCTTCTTTCACGCTGGGTGAGGTTAACCCACGCGTGTATACTTTAGTGTACCGCCATATAGTCTGCAAATTGCTAGCAGCAGGTTTTCACCTGCACGGTGGACCCCGGACTGCGAACGCATCTATATCATCTGTCTTGGTGAGTTCCGCCAGTCCTAACAGAATACTAGCGCCAGGGTCTGGCTAGTAAAATGGCGGACAACCAGCGTTTACAGCGGTACATCCAGCAGCTGGAGGGAAGGTTGGCGGCTCTTGAGCGTACAACCTCAGCTGTGGATGTCACTGCTGTAGCTGTGCAGGCTGCAAGTGTAGCCGCAGCCAGTTTGTCCGCTGCCACCCCTGCTCCGACTTTATCCCGTCTCCCGCTTCCTGACAAGTTTGCTGGCGACAGTAAACATTGTCGCGGATTCGTGAGCCAGTGCTCTATACATCTTGAGCTCCTGGCGTCACGTTTTCCTACGGAGCGGGCGAGAGTGGGATTTATCCTATCTCTCTTGTCGGGCAGGGAGTTGGAGTGTGCTCCTCTCTTCTTGGACACTCTGAAGCAGGTCTTTTTAGGGCCTCGGGTTACCCACGACACCACACTCCAATTGTCTATTACACAGGGTACGTCCGTGGTCAGCCAGTTTGCCATCCAGTTCCGGACTCTAGCTTCAGAGTTAGAGTGGCCAGACAAAGTTCTTATTCCGGTGTTCTGGAGGGGACTGGCAGACCATGTGAAGGACGCCTTGGCCACTAGGGAGATACCGGCCACACTGGAGGAACTTATTTCTGTGTCTACCCGCATCGACCTCCGTTTTCACGAGCGGAGGTTGGAGCGGACCCAGTGTAGGCAGAGGTTTTGGCTGGCTCCAACTTTCGCCAGACCTCTGGAATCCCCTGTCTTGGCGTCAGATTCCCATGAGGCCATGGAGGTTTCTCGAGCGGGACCTAAATCTCTAGCCGCTCGAGTACCCGTGGTTTGTAATAACTGTCAACAACATGGACACTACGCCAATAAATGTCCGCGGCGGTCGGGAAACGATCGCGTCTAGTAACCATTGGGGGAGGTTCACTAGACACAGCAGCATTCTCCTCCAAACTGTCCTTTAAAGGGACAATCCTGTTAGGCTCCTCCACTCTAACAGTCGAGCTTTGTGTGGATTCAGGAGCAGAGGGAAACTTCATGTCCTCTGCTTTTGCTACACGTCATGCTATACAACTAGTCATGCTCGCCAAACCAATAATGGTTAGAGTTGTGAATGGGGCGACAATCCCACTGCAAATCACACACCAGACAGTTCCGTTCTTGCTGTCCATATTTCCTTCCCACCAGGAGATTATTTCCCTTCTTGTCCTTCCTGAGGGAATGGATGAGATTTTGCTGGGAATACCCTGGCTCCGTTTCCACTCCCCACATATTGAGTGGTCCTCAGGGAGAATATTGGGTTGGAGTAAGTCTTGTTTGGGCAGGTGTGTGAGTGAGTGTGTACAGGTCTCTACTACCGAGGTACCCGCAGATCTTTCATCACTTCCCAGGTATTATTGGTGTTATGCAGACGTGTTCTCTAAAAAGGCTGCTGAGACTCTACCGCCCCATCGCCCTTACGACTGTCCTATCGACCTCTTGCCTGGAGCCGAACCTCCTCGGGGAAGGGTATATCCCCTCTCTCTCCCTGAGACGGAGGCTATGTCTCAATACATTCAGGAGAATTTGGCAAGAGGGTTTATAAGGAAGTCAGTGTCTCTGGCAGGGGCGGGATTCTTCTTCGTGCAAAAGAAGAACGGGGAGTTACGTCCTTGCATTGATTACAGGGGTCTCAATGCTATCACTATTAAGAGCAAATACCCGTTGCCCCTGATATCGGAGCTCTTTGACAGATTGAGGGGAGCTAAAATATTCACCAAATTAGATCTGCGGGGTGCCTACAATCTGATTCGCATCCGTGAGGGGGACGAGTGGAAAACGGCTTTCAATACCAGGGATGGGCACTATGAGTACCTGGTGATGCCTTTCGGGCTCTGTAATGCCCCAGCCATTTTTCAGGACTTTGTCAACGATATCTTCCGGGATATGCTTTCTACCTCGGTCGTAGTCTATCTGGATGATATTCTCATCTTCTCTCCAGATATTGACTCCCACCGGAGAGATGTTGGCAGAGTCTTCGAACTCTTACGGGCAAATTCCTTATATGCAAATTTGGAGAAGTGTGTGTTTGAACAGGAGTCCTTGCCTTTCCTGGGCTATATCATCTCGGCCCAGGGATTGGCTATGGATCCTGCCAAACTACAAGCAGTGATGGACTGGCAGGAACCCCATTCTCTTAAAGCGGTGCAGCGCTTTATGGGGTTCATAAATTACTATCGCCAGTTCATTCCCCACTTCTCAACTTTGGTAGCTCCCTTGGTATCCCTCACCAAGAAGGGAGCGAATCCCAAATCGTGGTCCGAAGGGGTCTCCAAGGCCTTCACTTCTATAAAGTAACATTTTTGTAGGCGCTCCCATCTTACATCGTCCCGATGTGGGTAAGCCATTCCTTTTGGAAGTGGATGCCTCATCCGTTGGTGCTGGAGCAGTCCTCTATCAAAAGGATGCTCAGGGTCGGAAGCACCCATGCTTCTTTTTCTCAAAGACCTTCACACCAGCGGAGAGAAATTACTCCATCGGGGATAGAGAGTTGCTGGCAATGAAGTTGGCCTTTTCGGAGTGGAGACATCTCTTGGAGGGTGCTCGGTTCCCATTCCAAGTTTTCACGGATCACAAGAATTTGGTCTATTTACAAACAGCCCAGCGGCTGAATTTTCGTCAGGCCAGATGGTCCTTGTTTTTCTCCCGGTTCCACTTTACCCTACATTATCTCGCCGGGGAGAAGAACATTCGTGCTGACGCTCTCTCTTGCTCCTTCGTGTCAGCTGAGGAGGAGGAGAACGAGCCTCGGCTCATTGTCCCTTCGGAGAGTCTGAGAACTGTAGCTCCGGTTTCGCTAGAGTCTGTGCCCCCGGGCAAGACTTTTGTTCCCATCAATTTGCGTCCGGAGGTTCTCTCTTGGGCTCATTCGTCCAGAGTGGGTGGACACTTTGGGGCAAAAAGGACATCTGAGTTACTGGCGAGAATGTACTGGTGGCCACATATGGTTCGTGACATCGCAGACTACGTTCAGGCATGTGTCTCTTGTGCCAAGAATAAGTCTTCCCGACAACGGCTGGTTTGTTATACCCTCTGCCGGTGGCAGACAGGCCCTGGGAGATGGTCGGGATGGATTTTGTTGTGGGTCTGCCCAAGTCTCGTGGCTGTACCATTATTTGGGTAATCACCGACCATTTTTCTAAAATGGTGCATTTGGTGCCGCTTCCCCGGTTACCTTCTGCACGGGCCTTTGCAGCGTTGTTTGTCAAACACATCTTTCGTCTTCACAGTATGCCAGACAAAATTGTCAGTGACCGAGGTCCCCAGTTTGCGTCTCGGTTCTGGAGAGAGCTTTGTCGTCTTCTCAGTATCGAGTTGAATCTCTCTTCGGCTTATCATCCCGAGACGAATGGGTTGGTAGAGAGAGCCAACCAGACCTTGGTCACATATCTGCGACATTTTGTTTCTGCTAAGCAGGATGACTGGGCATCTTTGCTACCATGGGCGGAGTTTGCTCTTAACAATGCTGTCGCTGATTCCACTGGACAGACTCCATTCCTCCTTAACTATGGTCAGCATCCGTGGGTACCTGTGCCCATGCCCGTGTCTTCCGCCGATTCCAGGGTGGCAGACTGGGCTGTGGAGGCACGGGACACTTGGGATCGCACTCAGGATGCCATTCAGGCTTCCAAGGAGAGAATGAGGTCCTCCGCCGACGCACATCGGCGCCCCGTTCCAACCTTTGCTCCTGGCGACTTAGTGTGGCTCTCCGCCCGTAACATCAGGCTGCGAGTTGAGTCTACCAAGTTTGCACCTCGCTACTTAGGTCATTTTAAGGTCCTCGAACAGGTTAATCCTGTGGTTTACCGTCTGGCCCTTCCTCCACGCCTAGGTATCACCGACACCTTTCATGTGTCCCTCCTTAAGCCCGTCTACATGTCCCGGTTTTCTGAGTCATCTACTGGGACGTCGGGTTCGTCTACGGACGATTACGAGGTGAACACTATCTTGGGGTACAAGGTGGTTCGTGGCAAAAAATTTTATTTGGTGGACTGGAGGGGTTACGGTCCTGAGGATAGATCCTGGGAGCCTGCTGAGCACATTCGGGCTCCGCAGCTCATTGCTGCCTTCGAACGTAGCGAGGCCCAAGGAGGGGGGGGCCCTAGGACGGGGGGTTATGTTAGGGGTTGAGTTCCCGCTTCTGCACAGGGGGAATCTTGAGCCACCTCTGCTGCGGTCTCCCATTCTTGTCCAGCCGCAGTGGAGTCTGCTCAGCAAAGACGTCGGTCCCAGCGTCTTGCTCATTCTCACTCTGTTCTGAGAGTTACTGCTGCTTCTCCAGTCTCTGCCATTAAAGTCAGTGCTGGTCAGCAGCGAGCGGACTTCTCTGGGACTAAGTCCTTGTCTGCACGTACTGAGCATGCCCAGGGTAAGATCTCCCGTTGGAGATCGAGGGTCATGTGCTCAGGCTCTGCAGCACATTCCATTGGTCCTCTTGGCAGGTCTTGGAAGGGCAAAGGTGCTGTGACCACTTCCTGTGCTGCAGCTATATAAACTGCGCATGACCGCACGGCCATGCGCTAGTATTGTCTTACAATTGTTTATGTTGTGAGTGCAAGTCGTCCTTGGATACCCCTACCCTATTGAATGTCTGTTCGCGGAAGGTGTATGGTTGCTATCTAGCGCCCGACTTATCCTACAGCACTAATCACACATTACAGCGTCCAGTTGCTGTGACCGCCAGTACGGCGCCGTGCACTTCCTCTGTGCTTTCCTTACCCAAGCCTGGGTGGTTAGTGGTGTTCGTCAGTGCGGCACCGCATGCACTCTTGTGCCTTAATATTGTTGTTCAGTTTCCTTACACACCCAAGGCAAGATTGCTTTGTGCAGGCGTGTACTATGGAGGACAGAGAATGAGCTTCAATCCAATATTGCAGCCAGCATGCAGCCAGCGGGTAAGGAAAGGGTGAATCAAACACCCGAAAACTCAGCCCATATGACCCAAAACCAGTCCCGCCAAATTCAGGTGACAGAGTCCCTTTAATGTAACCATAGTAATTGGTCACATGTCTTGTCCCATGGTCAGAAGAGACCAATGGAAGCGGCGCATGCACAATGCATCTGGCAGATCCTGGCATCTAGAGCACAGGACGTCAAACATTACTGCGCTCGCACAGGGAGATGAAAGTCCCTGGGTGTGTGTAGAAGGCATAAATACGTCAGGAAAGTGCAGGACAGGGCGGGCATCAGTGCGCACGGCTGCGAAGACAGAAAGTAAGCAAAAACAATCCCTAGGGGGAGCTGAGCCAGAAATACAAGCTGGCACATAAGTATGGCGCAAAACCAGGGGAAACAACAATGCAGTCAATATGTTACAACATATAAAACAACATAACATTAATATTATATATTGGCACACACATATAGTAGATGCTTATGAGGAGGAGTTGCTACAGATGGTAAAAGATGAGAGTGTAAGGCAGAAGGTCACCTGTCAACACCATGGGTCACAAATGGCTCTGGATAGTGTGCGAAACAAAAAGCAATAAGAAAAAATACATAAAAACAAATATTAAACACGTAGGCATTTGGAATAGAGGGTTTAAAGATAGGCACAAAAAAACAATGGACGATATGCAAAAGTAAAAAAGATTTATCGATCTTTTTAGAAAGGAGGCGAAGCTCAGGGACTCATTTAGGCCCTTGGGGTCCATAGTATCCAAGGTGACAATCCATTTGGTTTCTCTGTCAGCAAGAAGTTTCTTATTACCCCCTCTGATCCCCATATGGATAATATCAATACCCCTCACCATAAGTGACTTGGCGTCACAATTATGGTATTCTTTAAAATGGCAGGGGATAGATTTCAGATGAGAGTGGTCAGCCACTGTCTTGTGCGCGCAAATGTCCCACACATGCTCGTCCACCCGTACCCTTAGTTCTCTAAAAGTAAGACTAACGTATATCTTGGAGCACCCATCATCGCCAAAGAGGAATCTCTCCCAGGCACCTAGGAAGAGATTAGCTTATGGCTGTGCGCCATGACCATGCCGCGCTTTTGAAAACAGAAGTTGCCCTTGCTGACAAAAAAGTGGGTAAGGACAAAGTGGATCAGCTCAAGGATAAGTTCACACAAAGGGTTGTCCAGGTCAGAGGTCCCCAAGAAGAGGAGGATCACATCCAGACCATGTGAGTGGTCAATACAGGTGTACAAGGTTTGTATATGTAGTGATAAAAAAAGGTTCTTTGTCCACAAGGATGCCATCAACCCACGCCAGGACGTCCGTCGTGTCACGGACATATGATAGTACCATTTCAACAAGGGGTTTGAGATAAAAGTCAATGAATCTGCAAATAGGATCACTGAGTCCCTCAATCCCTGACACAATCTGACATCGCAGGAGGTTAAGGGTGTTTTTGTGGACTTTGGGCAAGAGGTAAAAGGTAGGAATTTTTGCTGACCTGACCGTTAAACCCTCCAAAACATAACACTCTCCTCGAAGGCTCTGATAAGGATCTGTTGGAGTTCAAGTGAGGAGGACACTGGATTGTATGGTAGTTTGACATATGTATTGAGATCCCTCAATTGGCGTTAAGCTTCGTGTTCATATTTAGCATTCGGCCAGATGAAGATTTGCCCCCTTGTCTACTGACTTGAACACAATGTCTGAAAGCAACTGTAATTCCATTATAGCCTGAAGTTTCAATGTTAGATTATCAAACCTACATCTCGTGGCAAGTTTTTTAAGGTCCTCAGACACAAGTCTGGTAAAAATTTCAATGACCGGATTAAGGGACAAGGGGGGAACCTCATCAATCAAAGTGGAGGATGGAAACTTACCTTGGTGTGAAACGGTTTGTTCACGAAGGAGATCCTCTAAATTACGTACTGCCTCCCTCTCAGTGTCACTCATAGATTCATGGGATTGATTTTTGCTGTGTAATTTTGTCAATACAAGCTTGCGAGAAAAAAATGCAGATCCTTCAGAGCTGAAAAATAAAGGAATTAGTGGGGGAGAAGGTCAGACCCTACCCAAAACCTCCAGTTGTACATCAGTGAGAACATGAGTTGAAAAGTTCAGTACCTGAAGCCCTCCACGAGCACCACTAGGGCAGACATTTTTTTTTTAAATTGCCTGGTAACAATCTTGACAGAAGAATCAAAGGAGGATTGCCCCCATGTTGAGACGTCCAAGTTAGTGGATCCTCATTACAAGATATGTTAGATTTTGTAGAGGCAGATGTTGACCTGGAGTGGGAGAAATTTCTATACTGCTGGATAGAGCGATCATTGGGGTTACGCCAGCTAAAAACTCTGAATGATAATTGTCCTGGACATCTCTTTTAATTTTTTTAGATTTAGTGGCTTGGATTTCATTGGCCCACTTCTGTAGCTCTGCATCAGTCTCCTCATTAAACTATTTAAGGGTGTCACCTGTCAAGTCTTTCTGTTTAGTAGTTTGTAAAATTTCCATTTTTGTTTCTAAAGATTCCAAGGAGTTTTGATTAACTGCCTTAAGCAGTTCCATAAACCCCTTTGAACAGCTGTTCGTCAATTCCTCCCTCTTATTTTTAAAGGTCTCATCTTGATGCCCTCTCGGAATATGGCTCTTTTGGATGTACTTATCCAGGAACACTTGGCTCCACCATATGCTTGTCTTCCTGAGTAAATCCTTAAATTGATAGATGGCCTCTTGCAAGTCCCTATTGTGCCCGTCTGCACCCCCATCTGTGCTGTCTTGGAAAGTGTCAATAATTTGTGCACACCATGTGCAATCTCATGCTCGGAAATCCATGAGGGATCTGGGAAAAACACAGGACAATCAATAAAAGATATATAAAAAGTACATCATTAAAGGGGGTTGTTCCACAAGCAAATTACTTTTCAATCAATAGATGTTGGAATAATGATAAGTTCTACAATTGGTTGTATTAAAAAAAAAATGTTCCTGGGTGAGATAATTTTATAAATGTGCCCCTTCTATGTAATGTGTAATGGCTGTGTTCAGCCAAGCAGACACATGATTTGATTGTACATCTCCTGGAGGAAGCTAAAGAGACTATACAGACATTATTGAATGGATCTTGCAGGGGCTGGTTGACAAATTTTGACCTGAGGGGCAATCACAAAGCAGTAGCACGCCAACATTTGGTTTCAATTTTTCTTATTTTTTGGAGTCCTGACAGGCCAAATCATAGTAGGCCTTTTATGGCTCCCCCATTAAGAATGGCATCGGGATTTCCGCCCACTGCTCTGGCAGGAGTTTCTCCCTATCGGCTAAACTTTAAAAAATGGTTACAAAGGCCTCTATGTCGTCACCCGGGCTTATTTTCTGCAACGCTCTCCTCACCACCTTCCGGACAGAGAAATCAGCTGACATTGGAGTAGGAGCTGCTGCCTCGCCACGAAGCAGCAGTCTTCTGCTGCTGTTGTCGCAGTTGTTGCTGGAGCTGTTGTTTGTGCTGTTGCTGCTTTTCCAGGTGCTGTTGCTGTTGCTGCTGGAGCTGTTGCTGCTGCAGTTGCTGGCTTTGCACCAGATTCTTGATCAGGTCTTCCATTTTGTCTGACCGCTGTTCCATCCCTATAGCTGCCTTCACCCAGGACAAGCAGTTTGTTCACAGCCGTCACACTTGCTTCCTGGGAATTTTGCCTGCATTCTCTACCAACTGTGGTAGATCGGCTCACTCGGATTCTTAAAGCAGTAGACACAGGAATCGTTTCTACTTAAAGTCTGCCTGTTTTTTTGCAATCCTCATGGCCTAAATTATCAAGTCCATACAATAGTGGTGGTTAGCCCACCTGGCTTAGATTCCAGCTTCCATGTCCTTTAGAAAAGGATATTCACTCTAGGAGACCTGCAATCACCATACATCCAGCTTTCCTTAAGACAAAAGCACATCTCTGGACCCACCCACTCAAATGCTCTAGAAATCTGGGTATTTATCCTCTGGACTCCACCCACTCTACAGCTGTTCAATCATTCTAGCATGAAACATGGCTGATTAACCCCTCTCCCCACTTACTGTGCTGTATGATTTTCCTAGGTTTATATTACTGAAGCTAGCAACCTCAGTTCTACATTGACTTTGTCACTATATATATATATATATATATATATATACTGTATATATATATATATATATATATATATATATATATGTATATATATACAGTTCATGATCATGAAAATTGTACATTCACACTGAAGGCATCAAAACTGTGAATTAACACATGTGGAATTATATATTATATTATAGATCTCGCTGAGGATCTGTTTATACCAAGGAAGGTGACGGGCACAAGGGGGCATTCTTTGCGTCTGGAGGAGAGAAGGTTTTTCCACCAACATAGAAGAGGATTCTTTACTGTTAGGGCAGTGAGAATCTGGAATTGCTTGCCTGAGGAGGTGGTGATGGCGAACTCAGTCGAGGGGTTCAAGAGAGGCCTGGATGTCTTCCTGGAGCAGAACAATATTGTATCATACAATTATTAGGTTCTGTAGAAGGACGTAGATCTGGGTATTTATTATGATGGAATATAGGCTGAACTGGATGGACAAATGTCTTTTTTCGGCCTTACTAACTATGTTACTATGTTACTATGTTACTTAACAAAAAAGTGTAAAACAACTGAAATTATGTCTTATATTCTAGGTTCTTCAAAGTAGCCACCTTTTGCTTTGATGACTGCTTTGCACACTTTAGGCATTCTCTTGATGAGCTTCAAGAGGTAGTCACCGGCAATGGTCTTCCAACAATCTTGAAGGAGTTCCCAGAAATGCTTAGCACTTGTTGGCCCTTTTGCCTTCACTCTGCGGCCCAGCTCACCCCAAACCATCTCTGCTTTGGTCTGATGAGTCCAACTTTGAGATCTTTGGTTCCAACCACTGTGTCTTTGTGTGACACAGAAAAGGTGAACGGATGGAATCTACATGCCTGGTTCCCACCGTGAAGCATGGAGGAGGGGATGTGATGGTGTGGGGGTGCTTTGCTGGTGACATTGTTGGGGATTTATTCAAAATTGAAGGCATACTGAACCAGCATGGCTACCACACCATCCGGTTTGCGTTTAGTTGGACCATCATTTATTTTTCAACAGGACAATGACCCCAAACACACCTCCAGGCTGTGTAAGGGCTATTTGACCAAGTAGGAGGGTGATGGGGTGCTACGCCAGATGACCTGGCCTCCACAGTCACCAGATCTGAACCCAATCGAGATGGTTTGGGGTGAGCTGGACCGCAGAGTGAAGGCAAAAAGGGTCAACAAGTGCTAATCATCTCTGGGAACTCCTTCAAGATTGTTGGAAGACCATTTCGGTGACTGCCTCTTGAAGCTCATCAAGAGAATGCCAAGAGTGTGCAAAGCAGTCATCAAAGTAAAAGGTGGCTACTTTGAAGAACCTAGAATATAAGACATAATTTCAGTTTGTTCACACTTTTTTGTTAAGTATATAATTCCACATGTGTTAATTCATAGTTTCGATGCCTTCAGTGTGAATGTACAATTTTCATAGTCATGAAAATACAGAAAAATATTAAAATGAGAAGGTGTGTCCAAACTTTTGGTCTGTACTGTATGTTACATATGTATTTATTTTTAAAATCATTTATTCTCCTGTTGAATTGTGCTGTTATTCACACTGAAATGTTTTGTAAACCACATCTGTATATCCACAATTCATCAAGTGGAGGACTGCGGTGGTGTGAGAAGCTTGTCTGCTATCTATGTTACATTGTTTTTTTGTGTTTATTTTCTGTTCGTTTTTTTACCTTCCCTTCATCTTGAATCCTAGAATGCCAAAGTGTATTAGACCCTTGCTCTGAATTCATGGAGACATTTTACATTTCCAACCAAGGGATGTAAGAAGCAAAATGATGGAAGTATTCTGTGATCTTTTTGAAGTTGCTTTTCTGTTATGAAACCCTGTAGCCTTCTGGCAAACCATGTATAATGTCAAGATTATTAAAATATCAGAGGCAGCTGCTCTGTGTGTTTTTCCTCAGTATATTGTTTATCTGGACTGGAGAAATTAACAGTAAAGCACTGTATGAATAGAGGAGAAAATACTGTAAACAAATAGCTTTTTAACACGTGTAATAGACGAATATTGAAAACTAGATGGTGGCCCGATTCTAACGCATCGGGTATTCTAGAATATGTATGTATGTATATAGCAGCCACATAGTATAAAGCACAGGCCACGTAGTATATAGTTGTACTACGTGGCCTGTGCTATATACTATGTGGCTGCTATATACATACAGTACATACATATTGTAGAATACCCGATACGTTAATACAGGCCACGCAGTAAATAACACAGCCCACGTAGTATATAACACAGCCCACGCAGTATATAGCAGCCACGTAGTATATAACACAGCCCACGCATTATATAGCACAGCCAAGTAGTATATAAAACGGGCCACGTACTAGATATATATAAAACAGCCCACGCAGTATCAAGCAGCCACGCAGTATATAAAACAGCCCACATAGTATGTAACGCAGGCCACGTAGTATATAACACAGCCCATGTAATATATAGCATATAGTATCTAATACTGGCCATAGAAGTAAATAGTCCCATACAGCTTCATATGATACACAACTACTCCGCACAGCTGGGGCTACCGTATACATAGATCACTACGCCCGGACCCGGCCACTCACCGTGTAATTAAAATAAAAAATAGTTATATACTCACCTGCCAGGGTCCAGCGAAGCTGTGCCGATGCGTGCGCGGCTGCCACCATCTTTTGTTCCCATTATGTATTGCGAAATTACCCAGATGACTTAGCGGTCTCACGAGACCACTAAGTCTTCTTGGTAATTTCACAATGCATCTCTGGGAACGGAAGCTGGCGGCAGGCACGAACGCATCGTCGGATGACGAAAGGTGAGAATAGCAGGTTTTTTGTTGTTGTTATTATTTATAACATTAGATCTTTTTACCATTGATGCTGCATAGGCAGCATCAATAGTAAAAAGTTGGGGACACACAGGGTTAATAGCAGCATTAACGGAGTGCGTTACCCGCGGCATAACACGGTCCGTTAACGCTGGCATTAACCCTGTGTGAGCGGTGACTGGACAGGAGTATGGAGCGGGTGCCGGGCACTGACAGGACGGAAGTAGGGAGGGACTAATTCTCGGCCGGACTGTGCCCGTCGCTGATTGGTCGTGGCAGCCAGGACAGGCAGCTGGCGAGTCTAATCAGTGACGCGCAATTTATGTTACAGACAGACAGATGGAATTACCCCTTAGACAATTATATATATAGATAACTCCCTATCCTTCTATCGCCCCTTCACCCCTTATACGCTCTATATATAACTTCTTCCATTATTTCACATCATTTCTTCCTGTAACTTCCCCTACTATCCTATTATACTTTACTAGATGGTGGCCCGATTCTAACGCATCGGGTATTCTAGAATATGTATTTATGTATGTATATAGCAGCCACATAGTATATAGCACAGGCCACGTAGTATATAGGAGCCATGAAGTATATAGCAGACAAATACTACGTGCCCTGTGCTATATACTATGTGGCTGCTATATACAGTACATACATACTGTAGAATACCCGATGCGTTAATACAGGCCACACAATATATAACACTGGCCACGCAGTATATAACACAGCCACGTGCTATATAACACAGCCCACCTTGTATATAGCAGCCACGCAGTATATAACACAGGCGACATAGTATATAACACAGGCCACATAGTATGTAACACTGGCCACGTAATATATAGCACAGCCCACGCAGTATATAGCAGCCACGTAGTATATAACACTGCCAACGCAGTATATAGCAGCCACGTAGTATATAATACTGCCCACGCAGTATATAACAGTGGCCACGTAATATATAGCACAGCCCACGCAGTATATAACAGAGGTCCCCAACTCCAGTCCTCAAGGCCCACCAACAGGTCATGTTTTCAGGATTTCCTTTGCATTGCACAGGTGATGCAATTATTACCTGGGCAAGACTAAGGAAATCCTGAAAACATGACCTGTTGGTGGGCCTTGAGGACTGGAGTTGGGGACCTCTGGTATATAACACTGCCTATGTAGTATATAGCAGCCACGCGGTATCTAACACAGACCACGTAGTATACAGCAGTGTGGGCACCATATCCCTGTTAAAAAAATAATTAAAATAAAAAATAGTTATATACTCACCCCCTGGGATCCACCGAATCTCCGGCAATACGCGCGCGGCTGCCGCCATCTTCCGTTCCCAGGATGCATTGCGAAATTACCCAGATGACTTAGCAGTCTCGCGAGACCGCTATGACTTCTGGGTAATTTTGCAATGCATCGCCGGGAACGGAAGATGGCGGCTGGCGCGAGCAGCTCGGCGGACTACGGAGGGTGAGAATAGCAGGTTTTTTGTTTTTTTATTATTTTTAACATTACATTTTTTTTACTATTGATGCCGCATAGGTAGCATCAATAGTAAAAAGTTAGGGACACACAGGGTTAATAGCAGTGGAGTGCATTACCCGTGACATAACGCGGTCAGTTACCGCCGGCATTAACCCTGTGTGAGCGGTGACTGGAGGGGAGTATGCGGGCGCCAGGCACTGACTGCGGGGAGTAAGGAGTGGCCATTTTCTTCTGGACTGTGCCCGTCACTGATTGGTCGTGGCTGTTTTGCCGCGACCAATCAGCGACTTGGATTTCCATGACAGACAGAGGCCACGACCAATGAATATCCGCAACAGAAAGAAGGACAGACAGAAATACGGAAGTGACCCTTAGACAATTATATAGTAGATTGTATAGTTCAGGGGTGTCAAACTGCATTCCTCGAGGGCCGCAAACCATGCTTGTTTTCAAGATTTCCTTAGCATTGCACAAGGTGCTGGAATCATTATGTGTGTAGGTGATTAAATTATCACCTGTGCAGTACAAGGAAATCCTGAAAACATGACCTGGTTGCAGCTCTCGAGGATTGCAGTTTGACACCCCTGGTATAGTTTAAATGCTGTATGAATTATCTGGAAAAGCCAGGTTAATAGAGGAAGTTGTAGGACTAAGATTCATTCTTCCAGTCTTGGCAGGGCTGCTGCAGGATAACACCCCAAATATAGAAAAGGGGAAATAATGGAAAGAATGTCAGGTTATGGCCGGTCCAAATAGCAGTATTTCTGGGTCCATAAATCAACTGGAATGCCCAGATTGATCAAAGGTCTCTTGATCCTAAGTTACAGCCTCAAATTTATCTATGAATCTGTAATTTTGGGTCGAGAGACTCGCGGTCAGTGTAAGTATTGCGGTCTGTATACGGACTGTGAACCCGGCCTGAAGGTGATAGTCGTGTAACATTGTCCATGAGGCAAAGTAAATTGATTCTGTCAAGACAAATTCTTTCCTGCCATCTTTAAAACATTGACTCCTTAAAGGGTTGTACATTTCTATTTTTTTACACAGCATTGCATAAATTAAAAATAAATAAATGAATAAACCTATGAAAGACCCACAGGGAATATAGGCAAAGCTAGAAAAGGAGAGGCTTTGGATTATTAGGTGAGTATACCATTTTTTTTTCATTTTTTCATAATTTATAACTTAGTGGACAACATTTTTTCTGTTGGGAGCAAATCTTTTTATTTTCTTTTTGAATCAACAGGACAAAGTGTACGTGACAGATTGTCATTCATTTTGAATACGGGTTTTTTTTTTCATCCTCTTAAAAAGGGATAAACTGTCTGAACTTGCCCCATGCCCAATAGGGATAGGGTTGAGGGGGCTTTCCGTTCCCAAAGTGGAGGTTTCTGCTTGTCTTTCTATGATGACACCATAATCCATATCGTTATGTGACCCTGCATAAAATCTTTAGTAGGAAAGCCACATGATGTGTTTTAACTACGTGGTAAAATAATAATTGCTGTAGAATAAGAAACACAATAGGGATAACAATAGCTCGAAAGGAAAGAGCGTAATGACTGACCCCAATGGCCTCTGAGTACCGATGAGAGTTACATTTAGAAATCATGCTATGCAGACGTTCCCACTTGCTTTAAGAAATCATTTTATTCATGAACATTCAGTGACATGATTGCCATTTCATAACCAGTCCCGAAAGAGTCAGGGAAAAGGGATGAAGTCTGCATGCCAATCCAAAACTAATGATTTGTTTTTTCAGACTTGACAGGTAACAGGCTTACTGCTGATACAGTCAACACAAATCTATCAACATTACAGTTTGCCGTACATGAATAGTTTCCATATACTGTAAAAGCATTTGTCACATACAGACAAACAAACTGCATGATGCAAGATTTTTCTGCTCCTGTGAATACAGCCTATTGTGTCCTATCCCAATGTAACATCTATATTTAGCAGATAATCATTTTATTGATGCATTTAATTAACGCTGATATGTATTTTTTTCCTGCATGTAATTTAATATAACCAGGTTAAATGAAGTACTAATATGCTGTGTCCATGGCTTTTTCTAATGCACCATATACTGGATTTTGATACCCCATATGGTTCTATAGTGCAAAAATACGAGTTTAGTGTCCATGGAATTGTGCAAAATAATCCTTTCCACTTCATTTATTGATTGTGATCATGCACATTTTGATATAAATTGCATTTATCATGGTCTGTATGTAGATTTAAATGTAGCAGTTGTATGTGTAGATGGAAGGCTCTCTTCTTCCTGACGACTTTCCACTTTTGTCTTACAAAATCACTCCGGAGACTGCTCACACACGACACTCTGACTATGAAAAGCTTGTACAGCAAACTAAACAGGTTTGCTTCGAAAAGTTTTACTAATAATACACAGAAGCATTAACTAAATACAACATTTGCATTATTTTTTTTTCTTTCTGGCAATTAGAGGCACTTTTGGTTCAGCTGTAAAGGGACTGTATATTCAAGAAGGTATTTATCCATGTCTTAGGCTGTGTCACACGTAGCAGATTTTTCACGTTTTTTTAGCGGGTTTTCGCTATAAAAACGCTATAAAACTGCAAAAAAACGCTCACATTAAGCATCCTATTTAATAGAATGCAATCCGCATTTTTTGTGCACATGCTGCATTTTTTTCCTGAGCGGATTCGCATTCCAGAAAAAAACGCAGCATGTTCATTAAATTTGCGTAATCGCGGGGATTCTGCACACCTAGGAATGCATTGATCTGTTTACTTCCCGCATGGGGCTATACCCACTTCGATGTCCCTCCGGAGTCTTCCTGCCCCCCAGCGCTGCATGCGGCCGCTTCCGTTCCTGTAGATGGTCTGTGAAGGACCTGCGATGACATCATGGTCACATGACCGCGATGACGTCGCGGTCATGTGACCGCAACGTCATCGAAGGTCCTGCACACACACCATCTTGTTATGATCCGGTGACCTGGGAGCTGCATGAGAACATTCACTGGAGAAAGTGGCCACTGTACTGACCGCAATCCTGAACTTAACACCGCAACTAGAAGTAGCCATGGAGTGTACCTAACACACCTAGACACCTCGTCACAGCCGGAGAACTAAATACCCCTAAAGATGGAAATGGGAATACTATCTTGCCTCAGAGAAAATCCCCAAAGGATAGACAGCCCCCCACAAATATTGGCGGTGAGTCGGAGAGGAAAAAACATACACAGGCAGAAAAACAGGATTAGCACAGGAGGCCACTCTTGCTAGATAGGACAGGATAGGACAGAGTTCTGTGCGGTCAGTATAAAAACCCTTCAAAACATCCACAGCAGAATATACAAAAACTTCCTACATCTTTACTAAAAGATGTAGGAGCGTAAATCTGCAACTCCAGTGAATCCTACAATTAGAGCAGGAATAAAACTGAAACAAGCACACAGGCAGTGCGCCACAGAAACAAAAACCAAACACTTTGCTGAAATAGGCAGCGAGCAGGAGAAGCCAGAAAGTGATCCAACACTTCACAAGGAACATTGACTACTGGCAAGGGCTAAAGGATCCTGCACACCTAAATATCCCAGTCAGAATTGTAATCATCCGATACACCTGGCCAGGTCTGTGACTCAGAGACAACTGCATTCCCACCTACAACCACTGGAGGGAACCCAAGAGCAGAATTCACAACACCATCTATAGGAACGGAAGCCCCTGAGGAGATCGGCTGTTTGCTGTAGGTGAGTATAGCCATTTTTTATTTTTTTTAATTATTTTTAACATTCTATCTTTTACTATTGATGCGGCATAGGCTGCATCAATAGTAAAAAGTTGGTCACACTTGTCAAACACTGTTTGACAAATGTGACCAACCTGTCAATCAGTTTTCCAAGCGATGCTACAGATCACTTGGAAAACGCTAGCATTCCGCAAGCTAATTATGCTTGCAAAACGCTAGTTTTCTGCGGGAATATGCATGCCAATTCCGCATGCAATATACCCGCGGCAGGAGGCGCAGAATTGCCGCGGAAATTTCCGCGGCAATTCTGCAACGTGTGCACTTAGCCTTAATCAGCATTCATGGCTGAACCTTATGCCTTTTATCATTCCCTGAGAACTTACACTAAAGGAAATATACATCAAACAGGCAAGAGTATTTCATCCCAGTCCATTGTACTACCCTCATTGCTTTAAGATAACCTTCCATTCCATAAATGTGGATTTTTTTACCTACCCCACATGCTACTGTTCCCCTAAATTTGGTGCAGTGTTCATTTTGTTCCTATGCCTCTCAATTCCCAAGATATGATCATTCCTACCCTGTGTATAAATCTAGTCTTCTTAGCCAAGGGTGCATGATCTTCAACTCTTATCTATGGGTATCTTCCTGAAGACCACACCTAGCTGACTAAAAAAGCTTTCTAAATAAGGAAAAAGGGTGAAATCTCAGGATTAGAAAGGTGATTTAGCAAAAATAAATGAATATTATGCAAGATTTAGGAGAACAGTAGCATTTAGACAAGTTTAATAAAATGTACATATTTATCCAGAGAATGAATTTGGATATTATAATTGCCAACTGAATAATGAACCTAAGCCTGCAGTGAGATAACTCAGATAGGCTACCTACAGTGCTGTGTAAATTCACACATAACATATGGAGGCAAATCCATCAAAACAGGTGTAGCACACAGCTGCGCTCCGCCGGTCTTGAAGTAAAAGGCTCAGAATTCATTAAGAGGTACACGCCATTTAATAATTTGGCATTTCTTCTAAGTACCATGTGACTCCATGCACTGGAGTAGCATTTCTGGCATCTAATGCACTGGAATTTTTGATGAACAGTTGTAAACACCACCATTTCCCACCCGGCTTTGCCCTAACGCTGTCTATTTTGACATAGCTGAGTTAAACCGGCTTAAAAATGCCAAAAGTCACAACATTTTGGCTCATTTTTCCGTTACGCAAACATTTTGCAACTTTTCAAAACTTTTATGACACTGTTCTGGCTTAAAAGCTTTGATGTATTGGCCCATAGTGTGCACAGGTAATAAAGAGTATGGTTTATCACAATATTAGATATATCATCTTAGAATTTTATTGGAGTTGCTGTAATTTCAATAGGCTCGTTTATAAGCTGCCAGCAGGTGACTGCTGCAGCCAATCAGTGGCCTCAGCAGTCATGTGTCATTCTACTGGCATCACTACTCAGCAATAAAAGTCTTCCCTTTAGCTAGCATGTAGCAATATTGTATTGAAATTGTGATATGAGAAATTGGAATCTTTTTCATGAAATCTGCAAAAGGTAAAGGTGAACCCATCTGTCGAAGATAATACATGTTCATCCAAAATGAAAATGGCTAATATATAGTTAAGCAAAATGCCACCATTTGGTTGTATGACTACATGAGTTGCTAAGTCAAGTATACAGCTCTGGCAAAAATGAAGAGACCACCACATCAAAACCCTGAGAGAAGGAGATCTTGGAAGGATCGGAGGTTGCGTGTAGGTAAGTATCGGGAGACGAGGTCACAGATGTATGGAGGAGACAGGTTGTGGATGGCTTTGTACGTCATGGTTAGGGTTTTGTAGTGGAGTCTCTGGGCAATGGGGAGCCAGTGAAGGGATTGACAGAGGGGAGAGGCCGGGAAATAGCGGGGGGACAGGTGGATTAGTCGAGCAGCAGAGTTTAGAATGGATTGGAGGGGCGCGAGAGTGTTAGAGGGGAAGCCACAGAGCCGGAGGTTGCAGTAGTCAAGGCGAGAGATGATGAGGGCATGGACTAGGGTTTTTGCAGATTCTTGGTTGAGGATGAGGAATGAACGGATTCGTGAAATATTTTTGAGTTGAAGTCGGCAGGAAGTGGAAAGGGCTGGGTATGTGGTTTGAAGGAGAGATCAGCGTCAAGGATTACCCCGAGGCAGCGAGCTTGTGGGACTGGGGAGAGTGGGCAGCCATTTATTGTAATGGATAGGTTCGTTGGGGGGGTCGCGTGAGATGGGGGAAAGATGATGAATTCTGATTTGTCCTTGTTAAGTTTGAGAAATCTAGCGGAGAAGAAGGATGAAATAGTGGACAGACATTGAGGGATTCTGGTTAGTAGAGAGGTCATATATGGTCCAGAGATGTAGATCTGTGTGTCATCAGCATAGAGATGATACTGAAAGCCATGAGATTCTATGAGCTGTCCCAGGCCAAAGGTGTAAATGGAGAAGAGCAGGGGCCCAAGGACTGAGCCTTGTGGGACTCCGACAGATAGGGGGCGAGGTGAGGAGGTGGTGTGTGAGTGGGAGATGCTGAATGTCCGGTATGTTAGGTATGATGAGATCCAGGATAGGGCCAAGTCTGTGATGCCAAGGGATGAGAGGGTCTGTAATAATAGGGAATGGTCCACTGTGTCAAAGGCAGCCAACAGGTCGAGGAGGAGGACAGAGTAGTGTCGCTTGCTCTTGGCGGTTAAGAGGTCATTGGTGACCTTAGTTAGGGCAGTTTCAGTGGAGTGGTGTGACCGGAAGCCAGATTGTAAACGGTCAAAGAGGGAGCAAGAAGATAGATGGGAGGACAGTTCAAGGTAAACGTGTTGTTCCAGTAGTTTGGAGGCATAAGGGAGAAGTGATATAGGGCGATAGCTAGATACAGAGGATGGGTCAAGAGATGGCTTTTTGAGGATAGGTGTCATGGAGGCATGTTTAAAGCTTGTGGGGAATTCACCAGTTGTTAGTGATAGGTTGAAGAGATGGGTTAAGGTTGGGATGAAGACTGTGGTGAGGTTTGCATCAAAGTATTCCAGTAAATGCCTTACATATGAAAGAATAATGACATGACATGGCCCTCTTGAGTGATGAGAAAATTTAGTGTTTTCATTTGGTTGCATAATAATTTTGAACACTAATAGTTGTCCATGTTCAGTTATTATGCACACAAAGATATTCTCCTAAGTAGAGATGGCCAAAACTGAACGTTAATTCGGGGTCCTTACAAGACAACTAGTGTCTATTCACGGACCCCGAATTTGGTAACTGTGTTACTGTTCAGGTTCTGCAGCCTGAACAAAGTTTGTTAAGAGGCTGCAACACAGCCAATCAACAAGTTCTTCCTGTGTGAGCACTTTAAGCCTCATCACAACCATGTCATGTATTGGCATGGCTAACAAAGTAGCACTCTGTAGTGCTATAGCATGCAAACATGAAATATGAGAAAATTGAGAATACTTAGCTCATAAGTTGGCCAATTCATGTGTATCGGGCAGCCACAAAGAGGCAATTCTCTCAGCTGGGATCTATCCTAATGGGACTCTTATCATGGGCTGAGAGCCTACAATTATATGGGAAAGTAGGATCATGCTGTGATTAAAACTACCAGAGGCTGATGGGTGGGATGCTCAGTCAGAGAGCCTATGTATACAAATATCAAAAGACCATCAATTTCAAACATAAATCAGGTGTGTAAAGGTGCCAACTAAGAGTAACCATCTCCATATATAACTTACAAATAAATTAGCACTCTAAAGCACTGTAGCATGCAAACATGAAATATGTTAAATCTGAAATGCATTACTGCTCTTGAAAATAGGAAAAATTGAGAATACTTAACGCATACTTCCTCTTTTCGAGAACAGTAATGCAATTCAAACTTCATATATTTCATGTTTTTATGCTATAGCACTACACAGTGCTACTTTATTTGTTAATTATTGCCATGGCTGTGATTGGCTGGTGCACTGTTTAAAACAATATATAAATAGACAAAAAAGACATGTGGTCTCCTCTATTCTTGATAACCAGCGCAAGTAAAGCTGACAGCTGCAGGCTGCAGCCCTCAGTTGTCACCTTTATCTTGGCTGATTATCAAAACTACTGGGGTCCCCACGCCACTTTTTTTTAAATTATTTAAATAAATAATTTAAAAAAACGGCTTGCAGTCCTCCCCACATTTTTGATAACCAGCCAATTTAAAGCAGACATCTGGAGGCTGGTATTCTCAGACTGGGAAGAGGCAATGGATATTGTCCCCCTTCAGCCAAAAAATAGTAGCTTGCTGCTTCTCCAGAAAAGAAGCATCCATTAGATGCACCAATTCTGGCATTTTGCCCGGCTCTTCCCACTTGCCCTTGTGTATGTCAAATGGGGTTATAGTTTTGGGGTTGAGGTCAGCTGTTTTATGTTCATTGACATCAAGCCCAGGGGTTAGTAATGGAGAGGCGTTTATCAGACACCCCTATTACTAACCCCGTGGTGAAAATGAATAAAGACACATAGAAAAATCCGCTTTTTTACCCATTAACATAAAAAATCTAAGTGATACTCACCTGCTCACCAATAATCCATAATGCTGATGTCCCACGTTGATCCTCAACTCTGCTACATCTAGTTGGTTTGCTGAGTGGTGACATTACTGTTCAGCCCGGCAACCAGCTCACACTGATCTGTGGATGAAAACGCAGAAGCATGTGACTGGCAATAACCTTAATCATGTCATCACTGATCACACGCAGGCACATTCTCACTCTCGAGCTGAGCGGTAATATTTGTCACAGCTCAGCAATGCATCCAGATGTAGCAGAGTTTGGGATCGTACTGGGACAACAGCATTATGGATTATCGGTGGACAGATGAGTATAACTTTGATTTTTACATTTATAAATGGGTTAAAGTGGGTCATGGAGTGTTTTGTTGAAATAAATAATTTTGTTCTGTGTGTTTTTTTAATTAAACTTACGAGGTTAGTAATGGGAGTGTATAAATGCCTCTCCATTACTAACTCCTGGACTTGATGTCAGCGGACATAAAACAGCTGACATCAACCCCAAAACTTGTTCCCCACTTGCCAGCGCACCAGGGTAAGTGGGAAGAGTCAAGGCTAAGCACCAGAATTGGAGATCTAATTGATGCTGAGGGCTGCTGTTATTTGTCTGGGAGGGGGCGAATATCCGTGGCCACTTCCCAGCATATTAATATCAGTCCACAGCTAGACTGGCTTTATCAGGGGGTTGAGCCCCCTGATGAAGCCAGTCTAGCTGGTGAAACATGTTGGGGAGACTTAGGAGCTTGTTTTAATAGCTAGTTAGTATGGTTATGGCGAATTTTCAAATGGCGTTATATAGTTAGCAGCCACACCAATATATCCTAACCCTAAAATGAGATATTCGTTTTCGATATCTAGTTATGGTCTCAGTATGATGTGATCTGATATAACAAAAATACTTCCTTGTAAGGATAAAATACCTAATTGAGATCTTAATATACAGTAAGAAGCAGTATACCAAAATTATAGGGCATTACTGACTAAGCACACTTTAAAAGTGTTTTTCCTTTAAATAGTCTAATTAAAGTTAATTTTCATAGTCTTTAGATGGGGTTTGTTTGCCTTTGGCATCTTATTAATAAGCTTCATGGATATTTGTCCCTTCCCAGAATAATAATACCCACCCCAGCTGTCTGCTTTCCCTCAGCTGGATAGTAAAACTAAGGAGGACTGCAAGCCATTTTTTAAAATGATTTATTTATTAAAGAAATAAAACTGCAAAAAACTACACATGCACTGCACTAATTATATATCACATTGATATCTTTATTGCTATGCACAGGCGCCATCTGGTGAATACTCTCATCAATGTTGCGTGTTCTTTCTGCTATCAGCGAGACCAGGTGTATGCTGATGAGAGTAGTAGTCATCAGTCAATGCCTGACCGATGGTAACCTTTTTACCACTGGTCACATCTGCTGGCTCACATGCAGTCATTTGTGTGTCAGTAAGGTTACTGCCAGTCAGAGCCGTTGTTTCCCAATCTTTCACATAGATAACAGCATGGGAACCGCTGGTTGTTTGGACCCCCCATTCATTTGAAATGGGTCCGTATTCAGGTTCGAGTTAAGGTACCATTCTGGTACCCGAACCAAATTTTTTTTATTAAATTCATCTGAACCCAACAGATCAGAAAATTCAAGGGCCTGCCCATCCCTACTCCTAAGAAAATCTGAATGACAGTTTTCTTAAATGTTCAGGTAAAGGTTTATTAACCTTTGGGATTGACCAACCGCACTGTAGTTGTTCCGTAATAAATCATCAAAAATGACGCCCCCGGAAGAATCAGGCAGCGAAACGCACGTCGGGGTGAGGAGATTCTTATAGGTAATAACCTTCTCCATGATAAATAATCCTTTTTGCATATAAATAGGATGCACAGAGGCATTGATATAGCCCTTTTTCTGCCTATCTTGTTTGCTCCTGTCTCACCCTATTTAGGGGCATATTGCTATTATCATTATTTTTTTATTTTTGTTGATTTCAAGCTGAAAGCATATTCTGCACATCATGGAGTTCTATCCTTATTCTGAGGGATTTATTTGGTAGCAATTGTTCTTTATACCAATATATGTTTAACTGGTACCTTAACCCCTTTCTGACCTAGGACGGGATAGTACGTCCGAGGTCAGATCCCCTGCTTTGATGCAGGGCTCCAGCGGTGAGCTCACATCAAGACCGCGACATGTCAGCTGTTTTGAACAGCTGACATGTGCGCGCAATAGCGGCGAGTTGTATCGCGATCCACCCTGTTGTGAATTCTGTGGCTGAATTCACTCCTGTGGTCACAAGTGGTACTGCAGCTTCTGAGATTCCTTCCTCAGGTGTTCTGGTGAGCTCATTAGCTGCTTCGTTACTTAACTCCACCTGATGCTGCTATCCTTGCTCCTAGTCAATGTTCCAGTGTTGGATCTGAGCTTCTCCTGATTGTTCCTGTGACCTGCTGCTCTGTATAGATAAGTGCTTTTTTTGCTATTTTGTTGCCTTTTTTCTGTCCAGCTTGTCTTTTGTTTTGCTGGAAGCTCTGAGACGCAAAGGGTGTACCGCCGTGCCGTTAGTCCGGCACGGTGGGTCTTTTTTTCCCCCTTTGCGTGGGTTTTGCTTTAGGGTTTTTTGTAGACTGCAAAGTTCGCTTTACTGTCCTCGCTCTGTCTAAGAATATCGGGCCCCACTTTGCTGAATCTATTTCATCCCTACGTTTTGTCTTTTCATCTTACTCACAGTCATTATATGTGGGGGGCTGCCTTTTCCTTTGGGGTATTTCTCTGGGGGCAAGTCAGGCCTATTTTTCTATCTTCAGGCTAGCTAGTTTCTTAGGCTGTGCCGAGTTGCATAGGTAGTGGTTAGGCGCAATCCACAGCCACTTTTAGTTGTGTTTTGGATAGGATCAGGTGTGCAGTCTACAGAGTTTCCACGTCTCAGAGCTCGTTCTTTTGTTTTTGGGTATTTGTCAGATCACTGTGTGCGCTCTGATCGCTAGGCACACTGTGTCTCTGGATTGCCTTCATTACACCTTTCATTAGCAGACATAACACCACCCGCCGCTATTAACTAGTTAAATGCTGCTGTCAAACGCCGGAAATGCACGCATCGCCAACCCCTGTCACATGATCGGGAGTCAGCGATGCGTCAAGATAGTAACCATAGAGATCCTTGAGACCTCTATGGTTATTGATGCCAGTTTGCTGTGAGCGCCACTCTGTGGTCGGCGCTCATAGCAAGCCTGTAATTAAGCTACTTAGGAGCCCTTTCGCCCCATTCAAAATAAAACAATAAAAATAAAATCAAATATACACATATTTGGTATCGCTGCGTTCAGAATCGCCCGATCTGTCAATAAAAAAAGGATTAACCTGATCGCCAAACGACGTAGCGAGAAAACAATTTGAAGCGCCAAAATTACTTTTTTTGGTCGCTGCAACATTGCATTAAAATGCAATAACGGGTGATCAAAAGAATGTATCTGCACCAAAATGGTATAACTAAGAACATCAGCTCGGCACGCAAAAAATAAGCCCTCACCCGACTCCAGATCACGAAAAATGGAGACGCAACGGGTATCGGAAAATAGCGCAATTTTTTTTTTGTTTAGCAAAGTTTGGAATTTTTTTTCACCACTTAGATAAAAAATAACCTAGACATGTTTGGTGTCTATGAACTCGTACTCACCTGGAGAATCATGTTGGCAGGTCAATTTTAGCATTTAGTGAACCGAGCAAAATAGCCAAATAAAAAACATGCATGGGAGTGCACTTTTTTTGCAATTTCACCGCACTTGGAATTTTTTTCCCATTTTCAAATACATGTCATGGTAAAACCAATGATGTCATTCAAGAGTACAACTCGTCCCGCAAAAAATAAGCCCTCACATGGCCATATTGACAGAAAAATAAAAAAGTTATGGCTCTGGGAAAGAGGGGAGTGAAAAACGAACATGGAAAAACGGAAAATCCCAAGGTCATGAAGGGGTTAAGTATGTACCTAGCATAATTAAACAACGGAGCAGCAATATTACTGATATATTTTGTTTTCTACAAATCATAAGTCAACACTATAGTAATTACCTCGGTAAATCTTTAGTGCATTATCCTTATGATATCTTATTTCCCTGGTATTGTGCTCAGCATCCCCTATAACTGCATTTTGCTTTTTTATGTAATTCCTTTTAATAGTAATTAATAAAAATATTGGTTTTAATACATTTGTGGGATCTCTTCCTTGTCCTATATGCATTATATATGGGATTAGTTGTTGCATTAAATATTCAGGTATAGGTTTATTATTATTAACCTATTAGATTGACCAACACTGTAGTTGTTCTGTAATAAATCATCAAAAATGCTAATTTTACTAATTGTGCACAAAGTGTCAAAACATATTCACTACACTAAGATCTAGAAGCACAAGCTTTGGCTTACTGTTTAAAGCTATAGCCATATACTCCAAATAATGAAGCAATGTCGCTTGCTTTCTTGAAGCTAATGTTTCCTCTTGAGAGTAATGTGCAATTAAATGCCTTTTTCAATGAAGTGTCAAGTGCATAAGAAATGAACTTGTAATGAATTTGCAAAAATGTAATAAAAAACTATACTTGTTCAAAAGGACAAATATTTCCGAGGTGTTAAATCTCCTTTTCAGAAATTCATTATCCTGACACCAATAAATTAAAATCAGTTAATGGTCGACTGTATTGCACTGTAATGTTGATTTGGTTACTTATCCAGAAATTGTTAAATATTTGCCAATTATGAGATGCTGTACTAAAAGTAATAGAAAGAGGGCATATTCAAGATGCATTAAGTATTTCTGTAAATTTTGATATAAGTACACAAAAGTATACTTTTTTGTGCATAATACATGGAGTATCCCAACTCATGCTAACTTTCATATGGAGAATTGTTCATCGGTATTCACTCTCTCTTGAACTTCTTGATTAACATTGTATGGTCCTCTTCCAAACCATACAAAGGGGTTTAACGCAGAGAATTATTGCCAGTGTTTTAAACTCAAAACCACTATTAATACCAAAGAATTTGTTATAACTAAAGTTTACCTATTTTTTAATGTGTTCTAGTCTTGTTAGTCATTTTGTAGATTGGTTGGCTTCTGAGAGACCCACTCGGAAACATCTTTAGTCTCCTGAGCTAAGCAGTTCTGAACAGGTTTTTTCAACAGTTTTTAATCTGGACTTGGACTCTGACCAATCTGTAAGATCGGTAAATGGGGTTCAACATTTAAACAAAGAAATAAATGTAAATAAATGTGATGAACACTTTAAAGGGAATCTGTCACCACATCTCACCTATCTAACCAATTAATACGAGCATACAGGTTATAGACTGCTAATTAAAAGTCATACCAGTATGCCTCCTATCAGATGCCTTGTTGTTGAGAAATGGTCTTTTATCACTTTATGTAAATGACATCGTCCAGGCTATGGGGAGGACACTGACTGGAAGATAACTCTGCACTTCATTATCCTATGTAACACCTCCCACGGAGTCACTCTATTCCTGTGAAATTGGGTACTCATCCGGAAATCTTGTGTCTGCGCCTTCCATCTCCCGACGTTCCTCTTCAGTGTTTTGCCCTTATAGGGCATAGAATTCACATTCCCATTGTGCAGGTGCCGATGAGTCACTGGTACTTCCGCTTCCAGTGTTCTCTGAGTCACACAAACCATGCACTACACAAGTATCAGTGACTCACTGGCACCGGTGCAAAAGGAATATGAAGCCTATGCCCATAGGAGGGTGGAACACTCAAGAGGAGATGAAATGCACAGGATGTCACAGGGAGAGAGTGATGGTATGGGGGGTGATCCATAGGATAATAAAGTATGAAAGCAGCGTTATCTTCCAGGCATCATCCTCCCTAGAGTTTGGAAGAGGTCATTTACTTAAAGTGATAAAAGATTATTTCTCAACAACAAGGCATCTGATAGAAGTCATTCAGGTATCACTTTTTCCGGCAGTCTGTCTATAACCTGTATGCCTATATTAATAGGTGGTGACATATTTCCTTTAAACATTTTTCACACCTCTTCTTACGACACCATACCTTTCCCACATGTATTAATTGTAATTTGAGACTACATATTTATTGATTGTAAACATCAATAACATATGACTCTCCTCACAATTTTATACATGCTATCTTTATGGCTTTGTTCTCTGTGGTTTTTCCGTAACTCATTTTTGGAAGTTTTATGCACATTTATAATACACATGTTTGTGAAGACCGATAAGATATTTTCTTATTACTAGAAGGCAGAAAACTGATTATATGATTCTCTGCAGACACTTACTAGAAAGCTGATGGGGTTTTGTCAGCTCGATGAGCGTAAATTGTGGTCTATTTACTATCAATAAAGTGTTGTTAGAGGTTGGATAAATGATATATAATTCCATACATTAGTGATATAATAGACCAGCTTTACTATTGGCTTATTGTGAAGGAGCTCTTGGATCTCAGTTGATGGTTGCTAGAAAATATGGTGATAAATTGTCATGGAATAATAATTTTGTTATTATAAATAATGGCTGTTACGTTATTTTTCTCTTTCCAGAAAACAGTTGGGATAAATATACCAATTACTAATCCATCAATGGATATTCTACAGTTCCATGTGATGGTAACTGGTGATGGAATCTCTGCGGATGAGGTTTTCCTACTGCAGCCGAGGGAGACCTGCTCCTTTGTAGCAAAGTTTTCCCCAACTAAAACAGGGATTTCTAATGGGAGGTAAGTGGAAATATAAAGTTACAATACGTGTTACCCATTTACTGTATATAAAGGACTCCAGGCTCAGAGAGACCTACTCCCACATTCAGGGCCATATTGTTTATAAGGCTGATTAGAATGAAGCCTTAGGGCTATGCAGCCACTTGGGGACCATATTTTATTTTTCTTTTACTGAGGCACTGTTGCCTGCACCCTAGGGCTCCAATGATTAAAGGCGCTTTTCACTCAGCACCAAATACTTATACGTATATTCTTATTTTGCTGCCAGCCTTACAGTTCCGTAAGCAATAGATTCTAGTTGTGATCGTGACTGTGTATGGTCAAACGTGTCCACTGACCTGACCAGCCAAAATATTCTTTATAAGGCTATGTACTGTGATCTAGTATCTACCATACCACGGTCAGGCTGTCAGCTGTAGTGGGGTAAAATAGCTGAAAGCCTAGGGGTCTGGCCAAGAGTGAGTACGTTCCTGCTTTCACGTAGAAGCTACTCAGGATAGGCTGCTGTCTTTTACAATGACTAAATCTGTGATACACTTAATTGATTTGAGGTGGTAGGTGCCTGGAAATAAAATTTTCTACCTGGTAATACTCTAAAAAAAGACCAAACTAGCATATAGTTGTAGATTGTGTTGAGCTTTCCACTTGCAATGCTAAAGGAACTTTCTATTACTAGGAAAATCCTATGTCTATCATTGTCAGTCGCTAACAGGTATCACCGGTTTCTGACATACAACAAGATGGCCATAACTAAATTTGGAATTGGCTCATTCCATTGTGCTCTATCATAACTCAATTAAGATAATCATATTTTAATTATTTTGCTATTCATTACTCCATACACTTTCCAAAATCTATATCACAATAATATGTTTTCTTTTCTGAATTGAACATACTTTGTTTAATAAAATATAATTGTTATTGCACCCCGTGGTATTTTATGAGCCCCCCTCTGAGAAATTCCACCTATTAAGTCCAGTTCCGGATGGTCACACAAGCTCATTAGCTCAGTCGAATGATTTGGGCTATTGTGCGGTCCGCTCATTACAATCAAGGCACTAGGACCTTTAGTTAATTACATGGTCACCCTGAGAGAGGATTAGAAAAACACCAGGAAGCATCATAAGAAGTATATAACAGCAAGATCTAGATATAGAAGCTTAACTGAACATATTTGCCTGATCCACAGAGTAATGTAATATCTGATTTTGTAACAACCCTTTAAAGGGACTCTGTCAGCACAGAATAATAATAATAATCTTTATTTTTATATAGCGCTAACATATTCTGCAAACTTTACAGTTAGTTTGCACACATTATCATTGCTGTCCCCAATGACTGTTCAAAGATAGTACAGGCACTCAAGTGCCTCACAGCGGCCAATCATTTATATACATCTTCCCAACTGCTTGTTTTCCATCTATTTCCATCCTTCTCTGGCTCTATGAAGCCCAAGCTGTCAATCAAATAAGGGATTTGGTGAAGATAAAGGGACAGTAAGCAGATGTGAAGGAGTATATAAATGATTGGCCCCGCCATGAAGCATCGAGCGGTGGGACTTAGTTTGAACAATCATTCTGTGCTGACAGTCCCTTTATATGTTACTACCTGGACTGTACTTCTATGCATCCCAGTAAGCAACAGGCATTTCTATCAAACAGAGGGTGTATGGTACAGGTGCACAACCTGTGGCCCGCCATGCCATTTTGTGTGGTCCTCAGGCTTCTGTATATAGTAAAATAGAAAAAATTGGAGTCTGGCTCAACTGAACTGGGTTTTCCTTTTCTTTTTCTTTTTCAAAAGAAAATATGGTGCATACAAAAGAAAAAATTACATGGTCGATATGACCTAGTCAACGCGTTCCAACTGCACTAGGCAGTCTTACTCATGACTTATGAAGTGCGTCAACTGGGTCATGTCGACCATGTAAATTTTTTTTTTGTATACACCATATTTTCTTTTGAAAAATAAAAAGAAAAGGAAAATCCAGTCCTGTTGAGCCAGACTCCAATTTTTTCTATTTTCCTTGATATGCGGCCAGGGGGAGGCCGGTAACTGAGCCCCAGGTGGATGAGCATAGAGCAACTGGGTGAACTGGAATCAAGTTTATATTTTTGTATACAGTGTTTTCCATATCAAAGGGAAGAAGAATAGCAAACTGATTTGGAGCAAGGATAGCAAAGTATGAATAGAGCATTTTGTAACCAGATTTGAGTCCCCCTACATCAAGAGACTTAGGTTGCTTGACCCTTGTTTTGCCCTGCAGACAGATATATGGTAGTTAGGGTAGAGGGGTGGCTGCCTATGTGTGCAGAGCTCACTTCAATGAAGAAGAGGGACATGTAAGCAGGATCTTCACCTCTCTCGAGTACTGATTGGGATAGAAGAGCACTACCATTCTCCAGATTAGTTGGGAGTAGGGTTGAGCGACCTTCACTTTTATAGGATCGGGTCAGGTTTCACGAAACCCGACTTTTGGAAAAGTCGGGTCGAGTGAAATCGGCCGATCCTATAAAAAAGTCGGGGTCGGGGTCGGCCGAAACTCGAAACCCAATGCAGTGCATTGGGTTTCCATGGTTCCCAGGGTCTGAAGGAGCGGAAACTCTCCTTCAGGCCCTGGGATCCATATTTAAGTGTAAAATATAGAATTAAAATAAAAAATATCCTTATACTTACCCTCTGACGCGCCCTGGTACTAACCGGGAACCTTCCTTCCTTAGAATCAGCCTTCCAGGACCTTCGGTGACGTCGCGGGTGACGTCGCGGCTTGTGATTGGCCGCGCGGCCGCCCATGTGACCGCTCGCGCGGCCAATCACAAGCCGCGACGTCACCCGTGACGTCACCGAAGGTCCTGGAAGGGCTGATTCTTAGGAAGGAAGGCTGTCGGAAGGAAGCAGGGCGCTTCCGAGGGTGAGTATATTCCTATTAGGTATATACTCACCCTCGGAAGCGCCCTGCTTCCTTCCGACAGCCTTCCTTCCTAAGAATCAGCCCTTCCAGGACCTTCGGTGACGTCGCGGGTGACGTCGCGGCTTGTGATTGGCCGCGCGAGCGGTCACATGGGCGGCCGCGCGGCCAATCACAAGCCGCGACGTCACCGCGACGTCACGGCAAGGTCCTAGAAGCGCGGATTCGAAGGAGGAAGGCTGCCGGTTAGTACCAGGGCGCGTCAGAGGGTAAGTATTGCAATATTTTTTATTTTAATTCTATATTTTACACTTTAATCTGAATTCCGATACCAATTCCCGTTATATCTTAAACATATCGGGAATCGGGATCGGAATTCCGATTCCAGATTCAAAAGATTGCCGACTTCATGGCCGACCCCCCACTGGGGTCGGGTCGGGTTTCATGAAACCCGACCTTGCCAAAAGTCGGCGACTTTTGAACAATTTCGACCCGTTTCGCTCAACCCTAGTTGGGAGTCCTGGTAGTGGAACCTGCATCATTTCAACTTGTAAGGAAAATACTTTTGATAAGCTATAAAACTCTCGAAAAGTAATATAATACCCCTTCAGGTTTTACTTTTAAAGTCATTTGACATGACAATGTGGCCCTTGAACCAGAAAAGGTTGTGTACCACTGGTGTATGAGATATAAATCACTGAGGTTGTTGAGTTCGTCTTCAGCACATTAGGGACTAATTTATTCTTAGAACATGTAATTGTAAATTCACATTTTTATTTTTCCAGTGTTATTTTTCAATGTGATGCACTTGGAGAATTCTGGTACAAGTTGGTGCTGACATCAGAGAAGCCAAACTCTGTAAAAATTCCTGAAGTATTCTGTGAACTTGGGAAGTAAGTAACATGTTTCATACTAGTTTAAATACTGTAGTTTAATGTTATTATTATTTATTTTTTATAGCGCCATTTATTCCATGGCACTTTACATGTGAGGAGGGGTATACATAACAACAAGTACAGTAATCTTAAACAATACAAGTCACCACTGGTACAGGAAGAAAGAGGACCCTGCCCACAAGGGCTTACAATCTACAAGGGATGGGAGAGGATACAGTGGGTGAGGGTAGAGCTGGCCATGCAGTGGCCTAGGTGACCGGTGGTTGCTGCAGGTTGTAGGCTTGTCGGAAGAGGTAGGTCTTCGGGCTCTTTTTGAGGGTTTCCATGGTAGGTGAGAGTCTGATATGTTGTGGTAGAGAGTTCCAGAGTAGGGGTGATATGCGAGAGAAATCTTGTATGGGATTGTGGGAAGATGAGATAAGGGGGAGTAGAGAAGGAGATCTTGAGAGGATCACAGGTTGTGTGTAGGTATGTACCAGGTGACGAGGTCACAGATGTATGGAGGAGACAGGTTGTTCATGGCTTTGTATGCCATGGTTAGGGTTTTGAACTGGAGTCTTTAGATAATGGGGAGCCAGTGCAGGGATTGACAAAGGGGAGAGGCCGGGGAATAGTGGGGGGAACAGGTGGATTAGTCAGGAAGCAGAGTTTAGAATAGATTGGAGGGGTGCGAGAGTGCTAGAGGGGAGGCCACAGAGCAGGAGGTTGCAGTAGTCAAGGTGGGAGATGATGATGGCATGGACTAGGGTTTTTGCAGATTCTTGGTTGAGGAATGTAGGGATCCGTGATATATTTTTGAGTTGAAGTCAGCAGGAAGTGGAAAGGGCTTGGATATGTGGTTTGAAGAAGAGATCAGTGTCAAGGATTCTAATGTGTTAGAATGTAATTGGATACTAGAAATAAAATATTCTGCTCCATGTGTATTTTCTTCAAATAGTGAACTGAATACAATTGTATCATTTTTTGCAAACATTTGAGAAAGATTTTGAAGCTTGAAAGATAGATAAGTGTTCCAACCAATGGAGCAGATTTTCATTGCTTGAAACTAGTCTGATAATTAATATTACACTTTGTACCATTAAGTAGTCTTGTGTATATCCATACAGGAGCATTTAGTTGAGCTACGTGTGAACTCTTAATGTTTTCTACCCTGCAGATGGACGCGTATTTCTCTCCCTCTTGTGAACCCTACACTGAAAACATTTGAGTTACATGCCGTTAACAGTAATCCTGAACATTTCTTAGTGGAACTGGACAACAGTAAGCCAGTAAGTAATATTTTGGCCTAGAGTGAGGTTTTGACAGAATCATGTTCTTGTATTGATCTACTCAAGCACCCTGCTACACAAGTTATTACTGGCAGTCATCTGCTCCCCTTGTTTGCTGCTCTTATCGTAAGAACTAGTATTTAGTATGTACACAAACAGAATACTAAATGTGAACAGTGAGCACAGCAGAAAAATAAATTAAATAATTTCCAGCAAAAACTAAAAATGAAAATAACAATAAAAAAGGTTAGTATTACAAGACTCAGACTAGGGAATAAAAAGCATAATGTCACTTTTTGTAGATGTCAATTGTGATGTGACCATATACAGCGGTCAGCTAAATTTTAATTCGATAAACAGCAATTTCTACTGACTCCGCCATAAACATTAAAGGGAACCTGTCACGCCCAAAATCGAACGTGAGCTAAGCCCACCAGCATCACGGACTTATCTACAGCATTCTGTAATGCTGTAGAAAAGCCACCGATGTATCCTGAAAGATGAGAAAAAAAGGTTAGATTATACTGACCCAAGGGCGGTTGAGGGCAGAGCAAAGTACTGCAGTGTGCAGGCGCCGTGAAAGGTCAGAGAAGCCCGGCACCTGTGCACAGCAGTACTTTGCTCTGCCCTCAGCAGCGCAGACAAAGTACGCCTGCGTCGGAGCTGCAGCGTGAATACAAGAAGAGGATGTCTTTGTAAGAAGATGGGAGACCCCAGACTGGATCTTGACGCCTATCGGACCCGAACCAGACCGGGACCGCCCCTGGGTGAGTATAATCTAACCTCTTTTCTCATCTTTCAGGATACATCGGGGGCTTATCTACAGCATTCCAGAATGCTGTAGATAAGCCCCTGATTCTGGTGGGCTTAGCTCACCTTCGATTTTGGGGCTGACAGGTTCCCTGTAATGCCATGCTGTCTTGTCTATAGTCCATACCAGTTTTCCGGGCTAGCATTAACAACTGGATGTTTACATACTTTATGCCTTGTCGAAGAGTTGTGCTCCTAAATACTGACAGTGGCCAAACATCTTTGACCATATCAGATTGTGTAGAGTAATGGTATCATACAGTTTTCAAATAGGCCTTGACTGCATAGAGACTTTTTATATACATTTTATAAATCTTGTGACTTACAGGTGATATGGTCACCTCCAGTAGATGTTCTCTTTTTTTTTTCATTCTATATCTAGCCCAGTCCTTTTTGACAACTTGTCTTGATGACAGCAAAGTTTGTTGTTTAAACATTTTTGATCCCCAGCTTCTGTAACCGCACTTAGCTTAAACGTCTAAATGTAGACCCCTGACCACTATCTTAATGTAGATGCGAGACCAGACCCCTAAATTAATTAAAACTCCAGATCACACCTCTAAATTAATGCTATTGCCAAATCAGACCCCCAAATGAATGCAGTCTCCTGATCAAAACTATACAAAAACGAACAAGGAACTATTTGGTGGATCAGTAAAGAGCTATTTATTTACAACATTGCACTATACCTCCTTAGCTCTCTAAAGCAATAGTAAACTATATTGGGGGACAAAAAAGGAATGCTAATGACTCCTCATGTCTCTTTTCCACTGCTTCACTCTGTGCTTATCAGTTGCTGTGATCACATTATGTCGGCAACCTTGCAGCCACTTCTTGAGCTCAATGGCTCGACTGATGTAGAGCACTAGAGCCACTGAGCTCCTTAATTGGTTGCAGTGCTGCAGATGTGACATCACCATCAGGTATGGACCGGGACTGAAATTCAGCCCTTGGATTTGAAATCAGACAGGCCCATGCTGTCCTCATCCCCAAGCACCAAATGGGATATATTAATAATATTATCCTCCATGGAGGAAAGCAAGATTTACTACAAGACCGATATTTCTAATGATACCTCCGTCACAACTCTTAACAATATTGGTGTCTTGAGAACATAGATTCTGTTAACAACGAAGCAGACAAGGTGGCCCACAACCAGACAGGCCCTTCTGGCATTTGCCAGAATTGCCAGATGGCCAGTCCGGCCCTGGTCACCACTGTATCTGATCAACCAGGAATGGAGCAGTGATGAAATGGCATTGCAAAACAAAGAAAGTTAGGAAACTTGCTACAAAATAATGCCAATCTTTTGTAAATTTGTCAATGACCACAATCTCATCGCTAGCTCCAATGAAAAATTATATTAAAACAAAGTAAAGAGATAAAAAAAAGTGGCAGAAAAATATATTTAAAAATATAAGCTTACTTTATTGAGGCTTTAAATAAAATGGTCAACGTGCAGAGCGGTGGTACGGTCTTTCATACTTTTAGACCACTCAGTGGTTTTATTTGTAACATACTTGCATTAAAAAATATATATTTTAAAACCAGAAACCACACCTATGTTGATGACATCATTGCACAAAAATACCAATTGTAAAAATATGAAAAACAATATAAGTACCAAAAGTTAATAAATATAACGTACATAAGATCACTACAGTAATTCATGCCTGTAGGTAATCTTGTGTTCATTATTAGGATCCACAGCGCTTCTTTATTCAATAGTAACTTCTTCCATTTACTGCCCCATCTAGACTTATTCACCTTTCCTGTTCCAAAAAAGCGTGAAGTTTGTATAAAGTGTTTGGCTGCAGCAGAGGTAAATTTACCTATGGAAATATCTGCAATATGTTCATAAATAAGTGACTTAAGTTTTCTAACGGTACACCCATTTCTGAACTCGATATATTTTTTAACATAATGCTGATATTTCGAAAGGAAAGATTACTTCTGGTGCATCCAAACACTTTGTACTATTGAATAAAGAAGCACTGTGGATCATAAAGCGAACCCAAGACTACCTACGGGCATGCATTACTCTAGGGACTCTATGGACCTTATGTATTTGTATTACTATTAATTGTTTTTCTTGTTTTACTAACTTTCATGATTGGTGTTTAGATATCATTAACATGGTTTGGGTCCTAGTGTTAAAAGGAAGTGTTTTTAATGCATGTATGTTACAACTAAGTCTGTAGAGCGGTCAGAACGCATCAAACAACTTACCTTTGCTCTGTTCTTTGTCCATTTTATATGAAGTCTCAATAAAGTAAGATTTTTTCTTTCAGTATATTTTTCTTCCACTTTTTTCTCCCTTTACTTTTTTGGATGAAAATGGGGAGAGTGAGTTAAATCGTAGTTTGTTATTTTATATGTTGCTGAAACTGTTCCCTAATAATGCTTGAAACAGGGCCACCTTTTAAAAAAAAAAAATACTGTATATACTCAAGTATAAGCCGACCCGAGTATAAGCCAACCCCCCTAATTTTGCCACAAAAAACTGGGAAAACTTAATGACTCGAGTATAAGCCTAGGGTGGGAAATGCAGCAGCTACTGGTAAATTTCAAAAATAAAAATAGATACCAATAAAAGTAAAATTAATTGAGACATCAGTAGGTTAAGTGTTTTTGAATATCCATACTGAATCAGGAGCCCCATGTAATGCTCCATACAGTTTATGATGGGCCCCATAAGATGCTCCATATTAAAATATGCCCCATATAATGCTGCCCAAATGTTGATTATGATCCCATAAGATGCTCCATACAGACATTTGCCCTGTATAATGCTCCACAAATGTGGATTATGGCCCCATAAGATGCTCCATACAGATAATTGCCCCATATAATGCTGCACATGGCCCCATAAGATGCTCCATACAGATATTTGCCCCATATAATGCTGCACATGGCCCCATAAGGTGCTCCATACAGATAACTACCCCATATAATGCTGCACATGGCCACATAAGATGCCCCATACAGATATTTGCTCCCATATAATGCTGCACATGGCCACATGAGATGCTCCATACAGATATTTGCCCCATATGCTGTTGCTGCGATAAAAAAAATAAAAAAATTACATACTCACCTCTGAGGCCCCCGGCACTTGCTATACACACCTTTCCCGTTCCATTGCTGACCGCCGCTGTGTCTTCCCATCCTCTGCGCCGACGTTCAGGAAGAGGGCGGCGCACTAATCGCGTTACAGTGCCCTCTGACCTGAGCATCACTGCGGAAGACACAGCGGCACCAACGGTGGAACGAGGAGCAGGTGAATATCGCGCACTGCCCCATCATACTTACCTGCTCCTTGCGCCATCGCTGCACATCTGTTCCCCGGCGCCGCATTTTCTTCCTGTAGTGAGTGGTCACCGTTACCTATCTATGGGAGGTGGAGCCGCATATTCATTACTGTAATGAGTGTTACCATGTGACCGCTCACTACAGGAAGAAGCTGCAGCGCTGGAAGAAGCAGGGACGTGCAGGGACCGCGCCAGGAGTAGGTGAGTATAATTACACAGCCCCCGCTCCCCCTCCCCTGCCGACCCCTGGGTATGACTCGAGTATAAGCCGAGAGGGGGACTTTCAGCCCAAAAAAGTGGGCTGAAAATCTCGGCTTATACTCGAGTATATAAGGTGAGTCCTATTTGGTATTAGGCTCTATCCTAAGAATTAGAGACTATCAGGCTGTTTATTATTACCTGCATAGCCCCAGGTAAAATAAATAAATCTGAATAAATCTAATTGGCTATATATCTGATAATGTTGACTATACAACTTTAGATAAATCAAATATACTGTGATATAAATATATTGAATATATCAATCTGAATAGCAGAAGGCTGCAATTGGATTTAAACTAAAAACTCATAAATATAAAAGGAAATAATGCTGTCAAATGGTATCATTTTTTTCTTTCTGGTGTGGGTATACATTATAGTCTTTAATAATGCACAGTTTTTTAAAGATAATTAAGGTGAAATGTTAATACATTTGTGATTAGCGAAAGTAATGTATTATTTCTCTATGGGAAGTTTGTAAATATTTAGTCCCCATACAAGTCTAAAATAATACTGAACCCAGACAAAGCCCCTAAAAATTAGACCCAAACTAGAGCTCTTCATTAATTCAGTTCTATTACCGGAATTCTTAATAAACTCATGCCCCAAACTAGACCGTAGAAGTTAATTCTGACCTCAAACCAGACCCTATTTTAAATTTTGATCTAAACCTCAAAATGGGTACAGTGTGGGCTTTCTATTTAGCTTGTCATGGTATGGAATAAAGCCAGTAGAAAGTATACTGCATGGTATATGTTTTTTGTGACAGTAGAAGTTCATGTTATGGATGACACTCAGTGGCCTCCATTAAATGTTTCCGTCCCAGTATTCTGTCTGGAGGGATTCTCCAGATCCACTTTGTCGTAGAGTGTAAAGAGACTTAGTATAATGGGAGAAGTAAAATGAATACATTTTCATCTACAATTACAATAAGTCACTGACTCGGATGAAATCTATGCATTCATGTATTTTTTATTATTACTATTCCTTAGTTTCAATGCATTAATTTAAATGCAAAATACAAATACATGTTCCGAATAAAGCAAATGGCCTCCTTTTCATTTCCAGTATATGATATATTTGCATGACTGTACACAAGAAATGCGGACACCACGACACATTAAGTCTGCCTTATCATTGTCTGGTTGCAGAATCTACTTATCCTTAGTTAATAGGCAAATGGCTTGTTTGCATTGTATTTCTTAGTATCCATTTATAATTTTGCTTCCTGTGAAGGAGATTCATCATATGTACGGTATTATCTTTTTGTGTAGTTCCCTGCATCTGCTTTAGGTCCACTTTTAGTTTTACAAATCATTAACATAGAAATGAATTTGAATAAATTATCATGACTTCTAACTTACTGTATATTGCAAGTGAACTGTCCAGAGAGTTAAACATATCCCCAGCGTGTCTGGTTCATTAACAGTGGCTTAAATGTCATCAGCCTTTGAATTGCTATACAATGGAGAGACACTTTGTTCCATTCATTTTATTTTTCTCATGACTTAGTTGTGGTTTGAAACTGGGAATTATATTTCCAGAACAATTAGCTGGTCTTTACTTTGCTTTATAAAATGATAAATGATCTTTTTAACGCAGTTAGATTGTAATATGCTTGGGGAATAGGAAAAAAAAAATCAAATTCTAGTTTGTCATCTAAAAAGGACTTGGTTTAAAGAAAAGAAAAGCAATCTTAAATATTTTTTAAAGTGATACCCCACAGTTACAAATCTCTAGAAATTGCAATGTGCTCTTTCTGTACACCAGCACAGCCACTTGGAGGATTGCCTAGTAGTGATGAGTGAGTATGCTCACTACTCGAGTTTGCCTAGCATGCTCGGGTGTTCTCCAAGTATTTTGGCGTGCTCGTAGGTTATGTTTGTGCCCCCGCAGCTGCATGATTTGCGGCTGTTAGCTGTTGTGAATTCTGTTGTCGAACTCCCTCCTGTGGTCGTGAATGGTACTTCGGCGAGTTCTGTCCATGGACTCCCTCTGGTGGCTGTGAGTGAAGCTGCTGCTTCTGAGGTTCTTTACACAGGTGACGTGGTTTATCCTTTGGTTGGCTGCTCTATTTAACTCCACTCAGATCGTTACTCCTTGCCAGCTGTCAATGTTCCTGCATTGGTTCAGTTCGCTCTTGGATCTTTCTGGTGACCTGTCTTCTCCAGCAGAAGCTAAGTTCCTGATAGTTATTATTTGTTCATTGTTTCCTTGTCCAGCTGGTTATCATGATTTTGTCTTGCTAGCTGGAAGCTCTGGGATGCAGAGTGGCATCTCCGCACCGTTAGTCGGTGCGGAGGTCTTTTTGCACACTCTGTGTGGTCTTTTGTAGTTTTTTGTGCTGACCGCAAAGATACCTTTCCTATCCTCTGTCTGTTTAGTAAGTCTGGCCTCCCTTTGCTGAAACCTGTTTCATTTCTGCGTTTGTGACTTTCATCTTTACTCACAGTCAATATATGTGGGGGGCTGCCTTTTCCTTTGGGGAATTTCTCTGAGGCAAGGTAGGCTTTATTTTCTATCTCTAGGGCTAGCTAGCTCTTAGGCTGTGAAGAAGCGTCTAGGGAGAGTCAGGAACGCTCCACGGCTATTTCTAGTTGTTGTGATAGGATTAGGGCCTGCGGTCAGCAGAGTTCCCACTTCCCAGAGCTTGTCCTGTGTGAGTTTAACTATCAGGTCGTGCTGGGTGCTCCTAACCACCAGGTCCATAACAGTACAGCTGGCCAAAAGTATTAATGCATCTCAATAGAGGGATAAGAGAAGTTCTGAGACCATTTTTTTTTCTTTGCACTGTGTTTTGTCTTTCTTTTCCCCTAAACCTTTGTGTGGTTCAGGACACAGGTGTAGATATGGACATTCAAGGTCTGTCCTCTTGTGTGAATCATCTCACTGCAAGGGTACAAAACATTCAAGATTTTGTGGTTCAGAATCCTATGTTAGAGCCTAGAATTCCTATTCCTGATTTATTTTCTGGGGATAGATCTAAGTTCTTGAATTTCAAAAATAATTGTAAACTGTTTCTAGCTTTGAAACCCCGCTCCTCTGGTGACCCCGTTCAACAAGTAAAAATCATTATTTCTTTGTTGCGTGGTGACCCTCAAGACTGGGCATTTTCCCTTGCGCCAGGAGATCCTGCATTGCGTGATGTTGATGCGTTTTTTCTGGCGCTTGGATTGCTTTATGATGAACCAAATTCAGTGGATCAGGCAGAGAAAATCTTGCTGGCTTTGTGTCAGGGTCAGGATGAAGCGGAGGTGTACTGTCAGAAGTTTAGAAAGTGGTCTGTGCTTACTCAGTGGAATGAGTGTGCCCTGGCGGCAATTTTCAGAAAGGGTCTTTCTGAAGCCCTTAAGGATGTCATGGTGGGATTTCCCACGCCTGCTGGTCTGAATGAGTCTATGTCCTTGGCCATTCAGATCGATCGGCGCTTGCGTGAGCGCAAAGCTGTGCACATCTGGCGGTATTCTCTGAGCATAGGCCTGAGCCTATGCAGTGTGATAGGACTTTGACCAGAGCTGAACGGCAAGAACAGAGACGTCGGAATGGGCTGTGTATTTACTGTGGTGAATCCACTCATGCTATCTCCGATTGTCCTAAGCGCACTAAGCGGTTCGCTAGGTCTGCCACCATTGGTACGGTACAGTCTAAATTTCTTTTGTCCGTTACTCTGATTTGCTCTCTGTCGTCCTATTCTGTTATGGCATTTGTGGATTCAGGCGCTGCCCTGAATTTGATGGACTTGGAGTTTGCCAGGCGCTGTGGTTTTTTCTTGGAGCCCTTGCAGTATCCTATTCCATTGAGAGGAATTGATGCTACGCCTTTGGCCAAGAATAAGCCTCAGTACTGGACTCAATTGACTATGTGCATGGCTCCTGCACATCAGGAGGATATTCGCTTTTTGGTGTTGCATAATCTGCATGATGTGGTCGTTTTGGGGTTGCCATGGCTACAGGTCCATAATCCAGTGTTGGATTGGAAATCTATGTCTGTGTCTGGCTGGGGTTGTCAGGGGGTACATGGTGATGTTCCATTGTTGTCAATTTCGCCTTCCACTCCTTCTGAAGTCCCTGAGTGTTTATCAGATTACCGGGATGTATTTGAAGAGCCCAAATCCGGTGCCCTACCTCCTCATAGGGATTGCGATTGTGCTATTAATTTGATTCCTGGTAGTAAGTTTCCTAAGGGCCGTCTGTTTAGTTTATCTGTGCCAGAGCACGCCGCTATGCGGAGTTATATAAAGGAATCCTTGGAGAAGGGTCATATTCGCCCGTCGTCGTCACCATTGGGAGCAGGGTTCTTTTTTGTGGCCAAGAAGGATGGCTCTTTGAGACCTTGTATTGATTACCGCCTTCTTAATAAGATCACAGTCAAATTTCAGTATCCTTTGCCGCTGCTGTCTGATTTGTTTGCTCGGATTAAGGGGGCTAGTTGGTTCACCAAGATAGATCTTCGAGGGGCGTATAATCTTGTGCGAATTAAACAGGGCGATGAATGGAAAACAGCATTTAATACGCCCGAGGGCCATTTTGAGTACCTGGTTATGCCATTCGGGCTTTCGAATGCTCCATCTGTGTTTCAGTCCTTTATGCATGACATCTTCCGAGAGTACCTGGATAGATTCATGATTGTATATTTGGATGACATTTTGGTCTTTTCGGATGATTGGGAGTCTCATGTGAAGCAGGTCAGAATGGTGTTTCAGGTCCTTCGTGCGAATTCCTTGTTTGTGAAGGGGTCAAAGTGTCTCTTTGGAGTTCAGAAGGTTTCATTTTTGGGTTTCATTTTTTCCCCTTCTACTATCGAGATGGACCCTGTTAAAGTTCAGGCCATTTATGATTGGACTCAGCCGACATCTGTGAAGAGCCTGCAGAAGTTCCTGGGCTTTGCAAATTTTTACCATAGCTTCATCGCTAATTTTTCTAGTATTGCTAAACTGTTGACTGATTTGACCAAGAAAGGTGCTGATGTGGTCAATTGGTCCTCTGCGGCTGTAGAGGCTTTTCAGGAGTTGAAGCGTCGTTTTTCTTCTGCCCCTGTGTTGTGCCAGCCAGATGTTTCGCTCCCGTTTCAGGTCGAGGTTGATGCTTCTGAGATTGGAGCAGGGGCTGTTTTGTCGCAAAGAAGTTCTGATGGCTCGGTGATGAAACCATGTGCCTTCTTTTCTAGAAAATTCTCGCCTGCTGAGCGCAATTATGATGTTGGCAATCGAGAGTTGTTGGCCATGAAGTGGGCATTCGAGGAGTGGCGACATTGGCTTGAAGGAGCTAAACATCGCTTGATGGTCTTGACGGATCACAAGAATTTGACTTATCTCGAGTCTGCCAAACGGTTGAATCCTAGACAGGCTCGATGGTCGCTCTTTTTCTCCCGTTTTGATTTTGTGGTTTCATACCTTCCGGGATCTAAGAATGTGAAGGCTGATGCCCTGTCAAGGAGTTTTGTGCCTGACTCTCCGGGTGTTCCGGAGCCGGCGGGTATTCTTAAAGAGGGGGTAATTTTGTCTGCCATCTCCCCTGATTTGTGGCGCGTGCTGCAGAAGTTTCAGGCTGATAGACCTGACCGTTGTCCAACGGAGAAAGTGTTTGTAGATGGACTAGTAGAGTTATCTCTGAGGTTCATTGTTCGGTGTTGGCTGGTCATCCTGGAATCTTTGGTACCAGAGATTTGGTGGCTAGATCCTTTTGGTGGCCTTCTTTGTCACGGGATGTGCGTTCTTTTGTGCAGTCCTGTGGGACTTGTGCTCGGGCTAAGCCCTGCTGTTCTCGTGCCAGTGGGTTGCTTTTGCCCTTGCCGGTCCCGAAGAGGCCCTGGACGCATATTTCCATGGATTTTATTTCTGATCTCCCTGTTTCTCAAAGGATGTCGGTCATTTGGGTGGTTTGTGATCGCTTCTCTAAGATGGTCCATTTGGTACCCTTGTCTAAATTGCCTTCCTCCTCTGATTTGGTGCCATTGTTTTTCCAGCATGTGGTTCGTTTGCATGGCATTCCAGAGAACATCGTCTCGGACAGAGGTTCCCAGTTTGTTTTGAGGTTTTGGCGGTCCTTTTGTGCTAAGATGGGCATTGATTTGTCTTTTTCTTCGGCTTTCCATCCTCAGACTAATGGCCAAACCGAACGAACTAATCAGACTTTGGAAACATATCTGAGATGCTTTGTTTCTGCTGATCATGATGATTGGGTGTCCTTCTTGCCTTTGGCTGAGTTCGCCCTTAATAATCGGGCCAGCTCGGCTACTTTAGTTTCTCCTTTTTTCTGTAATTCTGGTTTCCATCCTCGTTTCTCTTCAGGGCAGGTTGAGCCTTCGGACTGTCCTGGTATGGATACGGTGGTGGACAGGTTGCAGCAGATTTGGACTCATGTGGTGGACAATTTGACATTGTCCCAGGAGAAGGCTCAACGTTTCGCTAACCGCAGTCGCTGTGTTGGTCCCCGACTTCGTGTTGGGGATTTGGTTTGGTTGTCATCTCGTCATGTTCCTATGAAGGTTTCCTCTCCTAAGTTTAAGCCTCGTTTCATTGGGCCATATAAGATTTCTGAAGTTCTTAATCCTGTGTCATTTTGTTTGGACCTTCCAGCTTCTTTTGCCATTCATAATGTGTTCCATAGGTCGTTGTTGCGGAGATACGTGGTGCCAATGGTTCCCGCCGTTGATCCTCCTGCCCCGGTGTTGGTCGAGGGGGAGTTGGAGTATGTGGTGGAGAAGATTTTGAATTCTCGTGTTTTGAGACGGAAGCTCCAGTACCTGGTCAAATGGAAGAGTTATGGTCAGGAAGATAATTCCTGGGTTTTTGCCTCTGATATTCATGCTGCCGATCTAGTTCGTGCCTTTCATTTGGCTCATCCTGATCGGCCTGGGGGCTCTGGTGAGGGTTCGGTGACCCCTCCTCAAAGGGGGGGGTACTGTTGTGAATTCTGTTGTCGAACTCCCTCCTGTGGTCGTGAATGGTACTTCGGCGAGTTCTGTCCATGGACTCCCTCTGATGGCTGTGAGTGAAGCTGCTGCTTCTGAGGTTCCTTACACAGGTGACGTGGTTTATCCTTTGGTTGGCTGCTCTATTTAACTCCACTCAGATCGTTACTCCTTGCCAGCTGTCAATGTTCCTGCATTGGTTCAGTTCGCTCTTGGATCTTTCTGGTGACCTGTCTTCTCCAGCAGAAGCTAAGTTCCTTATAGTTATTATTTGTTCATTGTTTCCTTGTCCAGCTGGTTATCATGATTTTGTCTTGCTAGCTGGAAGCTCTGGGATGCAGAGAGGCATCTCCGCACCGTTAGTCGGTGCGGAGGTCTTTTTGCACACTCTGTGTGGTCTTTTGTAGTTTTTTGTGCTGACCGCAAAGATACCTTTCCTATCCTCTGTCTGTTTAGTAAGTCTGGCCTCCCTTTGCTGAAACCTGTTTCATTTCTGCGTTTGTGACTTTCATCTTTACTCACAGTCAATATATGTGGGGGGCTGCCTTTTCCTTTGGGGAATTTCTCTGAGGCAAGGTAGGCTTTATTTTCTATCTCTAGGGCTAGCTAGCTCTTAGGCTGTGAAGAAGCGTCTAGGGAGAGTCAGGAACGCTCCACGGCTATTTCTAGTTGTTGTGATAGGATTAGGACCTGCGGTCAGCAGAGTTCCCACTTCCCAGAGCTTGTCCTGTGTGAGTTTAACTATCAGGTCGTGCCGGGTGCTCCTAACCACCAGGTCCATAACATTTAGCCAACCTGAACACATGCAGAGATTGCCTCAAACATAATCTACGAGTACGCCCAAAATACTAGGAGAACACCTGAGCTAATGAGCACACTTGCTCATCACTATTGCCTAGTTCGGCATCTTGGTTTCAAAAGTTTGACCTGCTGTTCCATCTGAGCTGTGCACCCTGAAATTGACAAAATAAAAAAAAGCTACATGCTGCCGTATATTTGTAATAGGGCTTGTTGACCTTAATAATAATAATCTTTATTTTTATATAGCGCTAGCATATTCTGCAGCGCTTTACAGTATCAGTATGTTTTTGAAATGTTGGAGGAAACCGGAGAACCCGGAGCAAACACGGGGAGAACATACAAACTCTTTGCAGATGTTGTCCTTGGTGGGATTTGAACCCAGGACTCCAGCGCTGCAATGCTGCTGTGCTAACCACTGAGCCACCATGGCTAATATGGTGCTTAAACTCTTATCTTTCTAGATTACACAGTTTAGAGTAGGGGTCTCAAACTCAGCTGATGTAATGGGCCGCACATAGAAAAAATTTGACATTGACAGGCCTCATTCCTTGCGGGACAAGAGGATCTTTTGTGTGTCAGCAAAATGAAAATGCTACATTTTTCATGTTTTTTTTTATTTATTTATTTTTTTACAATGTTCATCATGTGGGTTATGATACAGTTTTATAGCATGAGCCATTCCAGACAATGAGGTATCAACTTCTTTGTTTAATTTCTTTTTTTTTTACATAATACAGATTTTTTATTGGAAAAATATCTTTCAATTGTTTTTTCATACACTTTTATAATTTTTTGCTACTTTTTTCCTTATTTCTTTTTTGCTTAGACTCATTATGAAACTTTAACTTATATTTGCCTGCTCACTAATCTAATAGATGTGTCAGTTTTAGCTTTCACTCCCACTGGTGAGTAGCCAGCGTATAATTTGGGTGAGTGCTATCTGATATTTCATAGGCTAGCATTCACTACAATGTTATACTATGGAGTAGTGCGACTAGTGTTTTTTTCTGTCATGTTGCGATGGCATAAGAAAAAAATTGCTGAATATTTTTCACGGCTGTGTTCTAATTCTTGCGTATTAGAGGATTGGATCACAGTAAATTGATACTCGGATCACGCTAGCTGCAGAGTTTGAACCATGGGTAATTTTCATATTGTATCTGATTCTCTCGCATGAGAATCATCAGATGCGATACGCCAGTGTGAGTGTACCCTTATACTAGCACTTCACTTAATTTTCAGGGTCCTCTATGCTATCCCAAGGATGTCTTGGGAGCTCCGGAGCCCCTCGCATTCTGCCCCCAGGGCCATGTGTTTGAGACTCTGGGCTTAGAAGAAACATTGGTTCGATATCTAAAAATTAAACATTGATGACTCATGCCAAGTTTTGAAAAAAGGGTGGTGTTGGCCAGCACACTAGTAGCAAAATCTCGGTGTGCCCCTTCTAGTGGGTTTAGTATATAAGACCCAGCTGTTCTTCAATCTATGAAAAGCCAAAAAGGAGGCAACATTCAACATTTTTTGCCACAATGTATTAATATATTTAAATCAGGTGATACAACATTTTGGCTAAAGCTAGTGTTTTTAATTTTTGAACAAAGTTAAAGGGATCCTCTTATTGGATCACCCTTTGTGGGCAATTTTTATGGGTATTCAGGTCATAGAAAGTTGAAAAGAGTGATACCTTGTTATACAGTATGTGATCCGATTTCTTTTTCCAGAGAATTCCAATACATTTTTTGTGTATCAGTTTAGTGTGTGAGTGTTACAGCCAGGATGGACTCACACTATGTCCATGCATGCACTGTTAATCAACATATAGGTAGATATGCAGTATGGAACAGTACGCTGAGACCGTGACCAAGCAAAGGGTGCATTGGAGTGCTATTATTTGCCTAAGACATAAAACACTTTTTTTCTGAAAAGCTGAACAAGTGAAAACTACATGGAGTTTTTTTTATAGGGGCTATGTCCCACAAATGACTATATAGGCAGTTTAAATTGAGTTTGATAGATGACAGACTATAGAGATATAATACTGTTGGAGTTGGATTTTTGGCTACTTTTACCCTTATGGTACATAGATGCAATACTTGCATGATTAATGGCTATTGATTAAGAAAGGCAATTTATATTCTGGACTATTCAAAAATGAAATGATATTATAGCTCTCAGATGAAAGCTACTTCTGTAAATAAACTCATATTAAAAAATAACTATACTATTGCTTATCACATAATTGTAAAAGTGATATTTATGTGAATATTTCTCATAGTGTAGTTCTGAAACAATATAAGTGACTGCGGCGTTGATAAATGTAAATACATCATTTACTTTCATAAAATTATATCTTTCACTATTAGAAGTACAAAAGCACTTTCTAAAGGAAAAGAAAAGCAGTTTTTAGATGAAAACATAGGCAATCATATCACCCACTCAAATACTTTTAAGTTACAAATACATATATATATAAGTGACGTGAGAGATAAGTGGACTAACGCAAGGAAGTCTAATGTAAAGGTGGTCTGGATTACTTCTTAGAAAGCTACATTACTGAACACATACTATACTTTCCTGCCCACAGAAGGGTTCAGTGATTATAAAAGATAGATTTTTATTAATATTGGTAGGAAATCATTTTTAATGTATGATACTTTTGTATCTTGGGTAAAACAACTTGCAGACCTAATTATAAAATCTAAAGCAGAGGAAAACACTAAGATTTTAGTATAAAGGGCCAGGCATGAATTTCTGCAGTCACTATCTGACTACATCTTACCAAATGCAGGCAGCACTCTGTTGGGATTCCTCTGAGTTTACCTGCAGAAGAGGTCGACATGTGACTTCTCATATGTCATTTGCAAGCTTTCTGCCTCATGCAGAGTCGCTCTTTTTCCTGCTTCTTTCAATAGTATATTGAGATAAGGAGAAGAGAATGTTGTTGGCGCATGACTGCAAGTATGCAATCACATGATGACATCTCCAGCGTTGAAGCAGAACCAAATCCTAACAGTGTGCATATTACTCACTGTTAGGATTGGGCAAGATAAAGTCTTACAGAGTGATTGCAGAAATGAATGTCTGTCCAGGAAAACCTCTTTAAATGTTATTGTAATTGAAAGAAGCGGGAGAAGCTAATCGGCACGTAACCGCAATTATGCAAATCGTATGAAAATCTCTTGAACTGGAAAACAGAATGGAATCCTTACAGTGTATATGTCACACAATACGATACAGTGCCTGTCCAAAATTCTCCCTGGCTTGATCTTTAATTGAAAAAAAGTGAAGTTTGCCTACACTGTTACAGAACTATTGGCATGTCATAGAGAAGTGTTAGACGTTCTGATCTGTTGGAGTATAGACTTCCACTAATCAGCAGCACAAAGTGGTAGAAACATACTGCTATCTTGAAGACTGAAGAGTTTAATCAACCAAATCTCATTCAATGCAAACTATTGTCAAGTCTCTAGGACATCTGAATAGATATATGATGCAATATCTAGTACTACACAGTTTTATTTAACAGTTACCAGTCAAAAACAATACAAAATGCTTTTGGATACCATTTTGGACATTCAGAGTGGGAAATATTGGTAAAACCTGCAAATGAATACCGAAGTTGTTAGGAATATTTTTTTACATAATTTCTTATACTATTTCATTATTTCAAAATAATTTTACCTTTTGTAAAGTAAAATATAGGATCTATAAGCCTACTAGTTCTTATTTGCGAAAACAAATGCATGTGATACAAAAGAGCTAAAGTTATCGCTTCTACAGTACTAACAGTCTTCTCTCGTGTCCTACAGCTTTTAGTGCCTCCTAATTCCACTACAGAAGTCCCCATTCAGTTCTGTCCATCAGCTCTTGGGAAAGGGAGTCATTCAGCATCTATAACATTTAGAAATCCACAGGTAGGTTCTTGAAGACAGGCATGATTTACAGTATGTCTTGTTCATGTATGCATTTCATTATACTGTACACAGTAGGGTGAGATTATCATTGTTGACATCCAATAATAGCGGTGAGGTAAAGATGATTTGTTATAGGATAATATCATTAATAATCAACAGACATAAACAATCAGGTCACCATAAATCACATTATATCAAGCCTTTAATCCATTACATTTAATAGTAGAACATTAATTACCCAGATAAGAACTTGTCATCTCATCTTGTTTTTCTTCAATATTCAGATCCTAATTATACCATATTTTGTTAGATATGTCATCATTCATGCATTTATGTTCTGTGAGTAAATAAAATGGTAATACTTGTTTAAGGTATGATATCATCATAACTATTTTATGTATAAATATCAATGGTTCTGGGTTGTCTGACACAATACTATTATAAATAGAATGATCTTGCATCCATAAATTTCCAATTTAATGTAATGTAGGGACAGTTTTTCCTACTTATCAATTACTTCACCTGATTTCTTAAGCCTCAGATCTATTTATATGCTTAGCAAGATTTGTCAGGTCCTCTGATTGTCCCAAACGGGACCATAACATTAACCTAATAATAACTAAGCATCGTAAATTTATTCCCTTTGGTTCTGGGCTTTAACCCTTCTGCTATTGAAAATTTAAATCTCCTGCTCCTGCAGTCTAGCAGAAGCAGAAGCTGTCTCCAGCTGTTGGATTTATGCAGGGACCCTGGGAATAAGACAGGAACAGTTTATTATCTCTTCTGTCTTCTTTTCCACTAGCTAAATAGTGCCCTGTCATGATTGCCGATTATCTAGCTAGCATGACAGAGTTGCTGGTTGCTAGTAAACCCTGATCAGCTCTGCCAGTATCTTCTGTCTCGTGGGTGGGAGGGTGCTCACTATATCCCCTCCTGCAGAGCTAACACCGACATATGTATTAGCAGGACCTGCAGTGAGGTCACGATCATGTGATCATCACATGGTCCTGGTTAATACCTGAACATGAGAGACAGTCTGTGTGGTGTATTGGGAGAGGAAGCAATCCCATGTGGCTCCTGGGAGGAGCAGTGAACATTTCCAGGTGTATTCAGGTGGAACCTACAGAGAAAGGACTCTCATGAACTTTGTTTTGTTTTCTGTTAAGCCAGGAAGGCTCTGCTTTTTTTCCTGAACCTTGCATTGGTCTATGCTGTCTTTAATAAAGGTGTTTCATGATCAAAGTGTTCCTGTGTCTACCTGGAGGAGCAGCTAAGCATGTCGACCCCTCACTCATATATATATACACAGTACAGACCACAAGTTTGGACACACCTTCTCATTTAAAGATTTTTCTGTATTGTCATGACTATGAAAATTGTACATGAAGAAGAAAGAGCAGCATCCATACCAGGTGATGTCAATCCAAAAAAGTTCTTTATTCCGCCATGATAAAAGTACAACGTTTCGGCCTGGTTGGCCTTTGTCAAGTGAAAATTGTACATTCACACTGAAAGCATCAAAACTATGAATTAACACATGTGGAATTATATACTTAACAAAAAAGTGTGAAACAACTGAAATTATGTCTTATATACTAGGTTCTTCAAAGGAGCCACCTTTTGCTTTGATGACTGCTTTGCACACTCTTGGCATTCTCTTGATGAGCTTCAAGAGGTAGTCACCGGGAATGGTTTTCAATTCACAGGTGTGCCCTGTCAGGTTTAATAAGTGGGATTTCTTGCCTTATAAATTGGCTTGGGACCATTTGTTGTGTTGTGCAGAAGTCTAGTGGATACACAGCTGATAGTCCTACTGAATAGACTGTTAGAATTTCTATTATGGCAAGAAAAAAGCAGCTAACTAAAGAAAAACGAGTGGCCATCATTACTTTAAGAAATGAAGGTCAGTCAGTCCGAAAAATTGGGAAAAGTTTGAATGTGTCCCCAAGGGCAGTGGCAAAAATCATCAAGCGCTGCAAAGATACTGGCTCACATGAGGACCGCCCCAGGAAAGGAAGACCAAGAGTCACCTCTGCTTCTGATGATAAGTTTATCCGAGTCACCAGCCTCAGAAATCACAGATTAAGAGCAGCTCAGATTAGAGACCACTTCAATGCCACACAGAGTTCTAGCAGCAGACACATCTCTACAACAACTGTTAAGAGGAGATTTTGTGCATCAAGCCTTCATGGTAAAATAGCTTCTAGGAAACCACTGCTAAGGACAGGCAACAAGCAGAAGAGACTTGTTTGGGCTAAAGAACACAAGGAATGGACATTAGACCAGTGTAAATCTGTGCTTTGGTCTGATGAGTCCAAATTTGAGGTCTTTGGTTCTAACCACCGTGTCTTTGTGCGACGCAATAAAGGTGAACGGATGGACTCTACTCTTCCCACCATGAAGCATGGAGGAGGAGGTGTGATGGTGTGGGGGTGCTTTGCTGGTGACACTGTTGGGGATTTATTCAAAATTGAAGGCATACTGAACCAGCATGGCTACCATAGCATCTTGCAGCAGCATGCTATTCCATCCGGGTTGCGTTTAGTTACATAGTTACATAGTTATTAAGGTTGAAGGAAGACTTTAAGTCCATCTAGTTCAACCCATAGCGTAAACTAACATGCCCTAACATGTTGATCCAGAGGAAGGCAAAAAAAAACCATGTGGCAAAGAGTTCCACCTTGGAGAAAAAAATTCCTTCTCGACTCCACATACGGCAATCAGACTAGTTCCCTGGATCAACGCCCTATCAAGGAATCAAGTGTATATACCCTGTAACATTATACTTTTCCAGAAATGTATCCAGTCCCCTCTTAAATTTAAGTAATGAATCACTCATTACAACATCATACGGCAGAGCGTTCCATAGTCTCACTGCTCTTACAGTAAAGAATCCGCATCTGTTATTATGCTTAAACCTTTTTTCCTCCAAACGTAGAGGATGCCCCCTTGTCCCTGTTTCAGGTCTATGATTAAAAAGATCATCAGAAAGGTCTTTGTACTGTCCCCTCATATATTTATACATTAAAATAAGATCACCCCTTCGTTTTTCCAAACTAAATAGCCCCAAGTGTAATAACCTATCTTGGTATTGCCGACCCCCCAGTCCTCTAATAATCTTGGTCGCTCTTCTCTGCACCCGCTCCAGTTCAGCTATGTCTTTCTTATACACCGGAGACCAGAACTGTGCACAGTATTCCAAGTGTGGTCGAACTAGTGATTTGTATAGACGTAAAATTATGTTCTTCTCATGAGCATCTATGCCTCTTTTAATGCATCCCATTATTTTATTTGCCTTTGTAGCAGCTGCCTGACACTGGCCACTGAATATGAGTTTGTCATCCACCCATACACCCAGGTCTTTTTCATTGACGGTTTTGCCCAGAGTTTTAGAATTAAGCACATAATTATACATCTTATTACTTCTACCCAAGTGCATGACCTTAAATTTATCCCCATTAAAACTCATTTGCCATTTATCAGCCCAAGCTTCTAGTTTACATAAATCATCCTGAAATATAAAATTGTCCTCATCTGTATTGATTACCCTGCAGAGTTTAGTGTCATCTGCAAATATTGAAATTCTACTCTGAATGCCCCTTACAAGATCATTAATTAATATGTTAAAAAGAAGAGGGCCCAATACTGACCCCTGTGGTACCCCACTGCTAACTGCTACCCAGTCCGAGTGTGCTCCATTAATAACCACCCTTTGTTTCCTATCCCTGAGCCAGCTCTCAACCCACTTACACATATTTTCCCCTATCCCCATTATTCTCATTTTATGTATCAACCTTTTGTGTGGCACTGTATCAAAAGCTTTTGAAAAGTCCATATACACTACATCCACTGGGTTCCCTTGGTCCAGTCCGGAACTTACCTCTTCATAGAAACTGATCAAATTAGTCTGACATGAACGGTCCCTAGTAAACCCATGCTGATACTGGGTCATGAGGTTATTCCTTTTTAGATACTCCAGTATAGCATCCCTTAGAATGCCCTCCAGGATTTTACCCACAGTAGAGGTTAAGCTTACTGGCCTATAATTACCGAGTTCAGTTTTTGTCCCCTTTTTGAATATTGGCACCACATTTGCTATATGCCAGTCCTGTGGTACAGACCCAGCTATTATGGAGTCTTTAAAGATTAAAAATAATGGTCTATCAATGACTGTACTTAATTCCTGCAGTACTCGAGGGTGTATCCCATCCGGGCCCGGAGATTTGTCAATTTTAGTGATTTTTAGACGCCGCCGCACTTCCTGCTGGGTTAAGCAGGTGACATTTAATGGGGAATTTTTTTATCACTAGTCATTTTGTCTGCCATGGGATTTTCTTGTGTAAATACTGATGAAAAAAAGTCATTTAGCATATTGGCTTTTTCCTTATCCTCATCCACCATTTCACCCAGACTATTTTTAAGGGGGCCAACACTATAATTTTTTACTTTCTTACTATTTATGTAGTTAAAGAATATTTTGGGATTATTTTTACTCTCTCTGGCAATGAGTGTTAGGGGTCGAGTTCCCGCTTCTGCACAGGGGGAATCTCGAACCACCTCCGCTGCGGTCTCCCATTCTTATCCAGCCGCAGTGGAGTCTGCTCAGCAAAGACATCGGTCCCAGCATCTTGCTCATTCTCACTCTGTTCTGAGAGTTACTGCTGCTTCTCCAGTCTCTGCCATTAAAGTCAGTGCTGGTCAGCAGCGAGCGGACTTCTCTGGGACTAAGTCCTTGTCTGCACGTACTGAGCATGCCCAGGGTAAGATCTCCCGTTGGAGATCGAGGGTCATGTGCTCAGGCTCTGCAGCACATTCCATTGGTCCTCTTGGCAGGTCTTGGAAGGGCAAAAGTGCTGTAGCCACTTCCTGTGCTGCAACTATATAAACTGCGCATGACCGCACGGCCATGCGCTAATATTGTCTTACAATTGCTAATGTGTGTATGTTGTGAGTGCAAGTCGTCCTTGGATACCCCTACCCTATTGAATGTCTGTTCGCGGAAGGTGTATGGTTGCTATCTAGCGCCCGACTTATCCTACAGCACGAATCACACATTACAGCGTCCAGTTGCTGTGACCGCCAGTACGGCGCCGTGCACTTCCTCTGTGCTTTCCTTACCCAAGCCTGGGTGGTTAGTGGCGTTCGTTAGTGCAGCACCGCATGCACTCTTGTGCCTTAATATTGTTATACTGTTTCCTTACACACCCAGTTGCGGTGTTGTGCCAGCAAGGGTCTAATCGGACTTCAATCCTTGCTGGGGTTGAGTTAGCTGACTACTTGCTCGCGCTTTAGGTGCGGTACCGCGGTCCTGTGACTTAACAGGATTGCTTCTTTCACGCTGGGTGAGGTTTAACCCACGCGTGTATACTTTAGTGTACCGCCATATAGTCTGCAAATTGCTAGCAGCAGGTTTTCACCTGCACGGTGGACCCGGACTGCGAACGCATCTATATCATCTGTCTTGGTGCTTTCCGCCAGTCCTAACATAATACTAGCACCAGGGTCTGGCTAGTAAAATGGCGGACGGCCAGCATTTACAGAGGTACATCCAGCAGCTGGAGAGAAGGTTGGCGGCTCTTGAGCGTACAACCTCAGCTGTGGATGTCACTGCTGTAGCTGTGCAGGCTGCAAGTGTAGCCGCAGCCAGTTTGTCCGCTGCCACCCCTGCTCTGACTTTATCCCGTCTCCCGCTTCCTGACAAGTTTGCTGGCGACAGTAAACATTGTCGCGGATTCGTGAGCCAGTGCTCTATACATCTTGAGCTCCTGGCGTCACGTTTTCCTACGGAGCGGGCGAGAGTGGGATTTATCCTATCTCTCTTGTCGGGCAGGGCGTTGGAGTGGGCAACGCCACTCTGGGAGCGAGATGATCGTGTGGTACAGAGTGCTCCTCTCTTCTTGGACACTCTGAAGCAGGTCTTTTTAGGGCCTCGGGTTACCCACGACACCGCACTCCAATTGTTGTCTATTACACAGGGTACGTCCGTGGTCAGCCAGTTTGCCATCCAGTTCCGGACTCTAGCTTCAGAGTTAGAGTGGCCAGACAAAGTTCTTATTCCGGTGTTCTGGAGGGGACTGGCAGACCATGTGAAGGACGCCTTGGCCACTAGGGAGATACCGGCCACACTGGAGGAACTTATCTCTGTGTCTACCCGCATCGACCTCCGTTTTCACGAGCGGAGGTTGGAGTGGACCCAGTGTAGGCAGAGGTTTCGGCTGGCTCCAACTTTCGCCAGACCTCTGGAATCCCCTGTCTTGGCGTCAGATTCCCATGAGGCCATGGAGGTTTCTCGAGCGGGACCTAAATCTCTAGCCGCTCGAGTACCCGTGGTTTGTAATAACTGTCAACAACATGGACATTACGCCAATAAATGTCCGCGGAGGTCGGGAAACGATCACGTCTAGTAACCATTGGGGGAGGTTCACTAGACACAGCAGCATTCTCCTCCAAACTGTCCTTTAAAGGGACAATCTTGTTAGGCTCCTCCACTCTAACAGTCGAGCTTTGTGTGGATTCAGGAGCAGAGGGAAACTTCATGTCCTCTGCTTTTGCTACACGTCATGCTATACTACTAGTCATGCTCGCCAAACCAATAACGGTTAGAGTTGTGAATGGGGCGACACTCCCACTGCAAATCACACACCAGACAGTTCCGTTCTCGCTGTCCATATCTCCTTCCCACCAGGAGATTATTTCCCTTGTCCTTCCTGAGGGAATGGATGAGATTTTGCTGGGAATACCCTGGCTCCGTTTCCACTCCCCACATATTGAGTGGTCCTCAGGGAGAAGATTGGGTTGGAGTAAGTCTTGTTTGGGCAGGTGTGTGAGTGAGTGTGTACAGGTCTCTACTACCGAGGTACCCGCAGATCTTTCTTCACTTCCCAGGTATTATTGGTGTTATGCAGACGTGTTCTCTAAAAAGGCTGCTGAGACTCTACCGCCCCATCGCCCTTACGACTGTCCTATCGACCTCTTGCCTGGAGCCGAACCTCCTCGGGGAAGGGTATATCCCCTCTCTCTCCCTGAGACGGAGGCTATGTCTCAATACATTCAGGAGAATTTGGCAAGAGGGTTTATAAGGAAGTCAGTGTCTCCAGCAGGGGCGGGATTCTTCTTCGTGCAAAAGAAGAACGGAGAGTTACGTCCTTGCATCGATTACAGGGGTCTCAATGCTATCACTATTAAGAACAAATACCCGTTGCCCCTGATATCGGAGCTCTTTGACAGATTAAGGGGAGCTAAAATATTCACCAAATTAGATCTGCGGGGTGCCTACAATCTGATTCGCATCCGTGAGGGGGACGAGTGGAAAACGGCTTTCAATACCAGGGATGGGCACTATGAGTACCTGGTGATACCTTTCGGGCTCTGTAATGCCCCAGCCGTTTTTCAGGACTTTGTCAACGATATCTTCCGGGTTATGCTTTCTACCTCGGTCGTAGTCTATCTGGATGATATTCTCATCTTCTCTCCAGATATCGACTCCCACCGGAGAGATGTTGGCAGAGTCTTCGAACTCTTACGGGCGAATTCCTTTATATGCAAAGTTGGAGAAGTGTGTGTTTGAGCAGGAGTCCTTGCCTTTCTTGGGCTATATCATCTCGGCCCAGGGATTGGCTATGGATCCTGCCAAACTACAAGCAGTGATGGACTGGCAGGAACCCCATTCTCTTAAAGCGGTGCAGCGCTTTATGGGGTTCATAAATTACTATCGCCAGTTCATTCCCCACTTCTCAACTTTGGTAGCTCCCTTGGTATCCCTCACCAAGAAGGGAGCGAATCCCAAATCGTGGTCCGAAGGGGTCTCCAAGGCCTTCACTTCTATAAAGTCCCATTTTGCTAGCGCTCCCATCTTACATTGTCCCGATGTGGGTAAGCCATTCCTTTTGGAAGTGGATGCCTCGTCCGTTGGTGCTGGAGCAGTCCTCTATCAAAAGGATGCTCAGGGTCGGAAGCACCCATGCTTCTTTTTCTCAAAGACCTTCACACCAGCGGAGAGAAATTACTCCATCGGGGATAGGGAGTTGCTGGCAATGAAGTTGGCCTTTTCGGAGTGGAGACATCTCTTGGAAGGTGCTCGGTTCCCTTTCCAAGTTTTCACGGATCACAAGAATTTGGTCTATTTACAAACAGCCCAGCGGCTGAATTCTCGTCAGGCCAGATGGTCTGTGTTTTTCTCCCGCTTCCACTTTACCCTACATTATCTCGCCGGGGAGAAGAACATTCATGCTGACGCTCTCTCTCGCTCCTTCGTGTCAGCTGAGGAGGAGGAGGACGAGCCTCGGCTCATTGTCCCTTCGGAGAGTCTGAGAACTGTAGCTCCGGTTTCGCTAGAGTCTGTGCCTCCGGGCAAGACTTTTGTTCCCATCAATTTGCGTCCGGAGGTTCTCTCTTGGGCTCATTCGTCCAGAGTGGGTGGACACTTTGGTGCAAAAAGGACATCTGAGTTACTGGCGAGAATGTACTGGTGGCCACATATGGTTCGTGACGTCGGAGACTACGTTCAGGCATGTGTCTCTTGTGCCAAGAATAAGTCTTCCCGACAACGGCCAGCTGGTTTGTTATACCCTCTGCCGGTGGCAGACAGGCCCTGGGAGATGGTCGGGATGGATTTTGTTGTGGGTCTGCCCAAGTCTCGTGGCTGTACCATTATTTGGGTAATCACTGACCATTTTTCTAAAATGGTGCATTTGGTGTCGCTTCCCCGGTTACCTTCTGCACGGGCCTTGGCAGCGTTGTTTGTCAAACACATCTTTCGTCTTCACGGTATGCCAGACAAAATTGTCAGTGACCGAGGTCCCCAGTTTGCGTCTCGGTTCTGGAGAGAGCTTTGTCGTCTTCTCAGTATCGAGTTGAATCTCTCTTCGGCTTATCATCCCGAGACGAATGGGTTGGTAGAGAGAGCCAACCAGACCTTGGTCACATATCTGCGACATTTTGTTTCTGCTAAGCAGGATGACTGGGCATCTTTGCTACCGTGGGCAGAGTTTGCTCTTAACAATGCTGTCGCTGATTCCACTGGACAGACTCCATTCCTCCTTAACTATGGTCAGCATCCGCGGGTACCTGTGCCCATGCCCGTGTCTTCCGCCGATTCCAGGGTGGCAGACTGGGCTGTGGAGGCACGGGACATTTGGGATCGCACTCAGGATGCCATTCAGGCTTCCAAGGAGAGAATGAGGTCCTCCGCCGACGCACATCGGCGCCCCGCTCCAACCTTTGCTCCTGGCGACTTAGTGTGGCTCTCCGCCCGTAACATCAGGCTGCGAGTTGAGTCTACCAAGTTTGCACCTCGCTACTTAGGTCCTTTTAAGGTCCTCGAACCTTTTTAATCCTGTGGTTTACCGTTTGGCCCTTCCTCCACGCCTAGGTATCACCGACACCTTTCATGTGTCCCTCCTTAAGCCCGTCTACATGTCCCGGTTTTCTGAGTCATCTACTGGGACGTCGGGTTCGTCTACGGACGAGTACGAGGTGAACGCTATCTTGGGGTACAAGGTGGTTCGTGGCAAAAAAATTTATTTGGTGGACTGGAGGGGTTACGGTCCTGAGGATAGATCCTGGGAGCCTGCTTAGCACATTCGGGCTCCGCAGCTCATTGCTGCCTTCGAACGTAGCGAGGCCCAAGGAGGGTGGGGCCCTAGGAGGGGGGGGTAATGTTAGGGGTCGAGTTCCCGCTTCTGCACAGGGGGAATCTCGAACCACCTCCGCTGTGGTCTCCCATTCTTATCCGGCCGCAGTGGAGTCTGCTCAGCAAAGACGTCGGTCCCAGCGTCTTGCTCATTCTCACTCTGTTCTGAGAGTTACTGCTGCTTCTCCAGTCTCTGCCATTAAAGTCAGCGCTGGTCAGCAGCGAGCGGACTTCTCTGGGACTAAGTCCTTGTCTGCACGTACTGAGCATGCCCAGGGTAAGATCTCCCGTTGGAGATCGAGGGTCATGTGCTCAGGCTCTGCAGCACATTCCATTGGTCCTCTTGGCAGGTCTTGGAAGGGCAAAAGTGCTGTAGCCACTTCCTGTGCTGCAACTATATAAACTGCGCATGACCGCACGGCCATGCGCTAGTATTGTCTTACAATTGCTAATGTGTGTATGTTGTGAGTGCAAGTCGTCCTTGGGTACCCCTACCCTATTGAATGTCTTGCTCGCGCTTTAGGTGCGGTACCGCGGTCCTGTGACTTAACAGGATTGCTTCTTTCACGCTGGGTGAGGTTTAACCCATGCGTGTATACTTTAGTGTACCGCCATATAGTCTGCAAATTGCTAGCAGCAGGTTTTCACCTGCACGGTGGACCCGGACTGCGAACGCATCTATATCATCTGTCTTGGTGCGTTCCGCCAGTCCTAACAATGAGTCTCTCAGTCTCAATCTTTGCTGCCTTGATTTGCTTTTTACAGAATTTATTTAATTTTTTGTATTTATTTAATGCCTCCTCACTACCTACTTCCTTTAATTCTCTAAATGCTTTCTTTTTGTCACTTATTGCTCCCCTTACAGCTCTATTTAGCCATATTGGTTTCCTCCTATTCCTAGTATGTTTATTCCCATACGGTATATACTGTGCACAGGTCCTATCCAGGATGCTAATAAACGTCTCCCATTTTCTTTGTGTATTTTTGTGTCTCAGGATATCGTCCCAGTTAATTGCACCAAGATCCTCTCTCATCCGTTGGAAATTTTCCCTCCTGATGTTTAAAGGGCCACTGTCACCCCCCTGCAGCCGTTATAAACTAAAAGAGCCACCTTGTGCAGCAGTAATGCTGCATTCTAACAAGGTGGCTCTTTTAGTTTTGTGTTCAGGTATTATTAAAATAAAGCGTTTTGAAACTCTGCAGAAATACCTCTCTTTGTCCACGGAGGCGGGTCTGAAGCCTCCTTTGTGAAGTGCCCAACAGCCGTCACTCACATCTTCTGGGGCGATGGTCGCCGCCCCCTGCGCGCTGTTTTCTTTTGCCGAATAAGCAGGGAATTGAACAAATTCGCTCAACTCTAATTGGGACATAATAGTGTGCATGAGTAACTGTACGAACATCATACAAATGGGTATTTTTGGGGCACCATACTATGTGGATAACTATTTGGACCTCATATTGTGTGTGGCAGAATTTACTGTGAGGACATCATACTGTGCGGAGAGATAATGTATTATCGATGGCACCATACTGTGTATGAGGGTCTGTGGGGACATCATGTTGTGCATTGTAGACAATATGAGGGGCCATGAAACCGGCACTGTAATCTAGTTACTGTGATCTAGTAACAAAACCCCTCAGAACCAGCCCTAATGTCCCCCGAAAAAGCCTGACCTTCTATTAAACTGGGCCAGAACTTCCAAGTTGTGAGATCATAGCATTTATAGCAGGATGCGCAATCTCTTGTAGCCACTCTTGCAGTAAAAGAGCGAGATATAAGCTAGTTTGACATCACAAAGGGGATTTAGTTAGGTAAGATAACTTGACATTACATCACAAATGGAGTTCAATGTAGTGGATTTTCCCTTTTTCATAGTTACACACATAAGTACTGTAGCTGATTTGCTATTAATTTATGTTTGCCAAATGCTTTATTATAGTCTTTTGAGGGTTACTGAAACAGCAGAATTATAGAAACGGAAATTTAATACACGATTGTATCATCTCTTTGCTACAAATGGCGCATCAAAGTCCATATTGTTCCGAAAAATTGGTTTGGATCAGACTCCCAACGACAAAACATTTATGGCAGTTCCTTTTTATATGCCTGAAATGTGCACTTAACTGTGAAAACCTTCTGATTCTCGCATGCTTTCTATACAGTGACCAGCTCCTGGTGCAGTGCTGCACGATCTACTGTCCTGCCTCCATACACTGCTCCGTGTCTCATATACCATAGAGTATATAGAGGGAAGAAGGGAGGCTCTGTGTACTCCTGTTTCTCCTAGTCTCTATGGACAGCTTCTCATAAAATGAAAATGTTTTCCAGTATATGAATAAAATGAGCTGGCATCACGTGGGCAGATTTTTACAGTGATAAACAACTCAATCTTCCGGTTGATTATCCAAAGTTGTCTCAGTTATCCTTGCCTGTATAACCTTTTCATTATCTGTCGCCAACCTTTCCTGTCTGGGTCCTGACACTTTTACATCTTTATGTTCTTTATCCATCATTCTTGAGCAAAGTAAAGTCCACGACATTGAAATTGACCTATTCTGTCTCAGTTATGGACATTGAGAACTCAAATGTTACGTCCGTGCTTAAGAGCCAATGTAAGAATATCTGTAATAATGGCACAGAAATGAATTCTCTCTTTATTTTCTTTACTCTCTGTAGCCTCTGAAACATCTTTTAACCTTAGAGGGAAATGGCATTGATTTTCCTTCCTTGATTTCACTGATTAAATGTATCTGAACTGACAGTTCTAGCAATTTAAGCCATCTCATAGTTGGGTAGCTGACTAATCTAAAATCAACTAATGATAGTACTTCTAGGGTAAGCTTTAACTGTTTCTGATTGTGCCTGTTTGGTGAATTGAGAGAAACTGCTCCGAGTTATTATCTGCTTCATTTGTTTCTGGTTTAAACTGCATGAAATGTCCTTCACAATAAAGATCTAGGATTCTCACACCATTTTTAACTCACGTTTAGCATTCCTAAGTATCATTGAATGTGACAGAGCATACAAAACTATAGATGTTAAGCATATATTTTATTATACAAAATATCAGTATTGTTTTCTTAGCACCTCACTGCCAGCATAGATACTGTGATATAGGTCAGAAAGACTTCGGATCTAATTTGGCATTTGCATGGATTTTAAGTCACTTTTGTCTTGTGGTATTCATTTGTATTCGTGCTTCATGAATTTTGCACAAAATAAAAAATGCTATTAACACCTATTTATTTCTGCCTTTTACCCGTTTTGCAACTTCATAGCACAAACAAATTGTGCATTCTGTTAAAATGTTAAATTTAAACCAAATTTCACACACATATACAATTCTTGAGACTGAAGTACATTTGCTCCTACTTTTGCAACTTTTTAATGTTAGAATTGATGTTTTGGACAAAGTATCTAAAAATGCCAAATCACACCACTAATGACAAACATAAAATAAAATGGTCAAACATATAAAATAAGTAAAATAGACTTTTAAAAAGCGTAAATGAAAAGAAAAATCACGCACAAATGAAATACTGTCAAAAAGTACCAAAAACTAGATAAAAAAGGCTCAAATGCAATATTGAATTCGGCCCATAGTTTGCACTATTTCTGGCACTTTTACTGTAGGCTACATGCCCATGTTCCGGATGTAGCAGCGCTTTGGACACAGCATGTTTTTGATACGTCCAAAACACTGAACCAAGCAGATTTACTGCATCTAATACATTCTATGGATTCTATTCCCTGCAGAAGAAATTGACATGTCAGTTTCCGTGGGTCTTCCGCAGGTACACAGGGTCCCAAAGTGCACATGGGATTTCTAGAAATTACATTCACTATGCTGTCATGTCTGGCCGCTGCGGGTTTGACGCTGCATAAATATGCAGCCTCAAACCCGCAGCAAATAGTGAATATGGGAACGTATCCTTAGAGGTGACAATATCTATAATATAACGCTGGGAGCGTCACTCTGTCCGCAAGCGCCGGCGCATTCTGGCCCTCACAGAGTAACGCTCCCAGGAGATCGCGGTATGCGTAAGCACTGAATGCATACCGCGATCTCCACCGGAGAGTCAGGGACCGCCAGGAGGGTAAGTATATTCACCTTTCCCCGTTCCAGCGCTGCGTGCGGCTCCGTCTCCCGGCTCCTCTGCTGTGACAGTTCAGAGGGCGCGATGACGTGCTTAATGCGCGCCGGCGCCGCCCTCTGACCAGTCACAGGCAGAGGAGCCGGAGTGTGTGTTCAAGAAAATGTCGCCGGAAAGCGCGGACTGCGCAGGCGATTCCGGCAGCAGGAGGACGAAGAAAATGGGCGGAAAGGATTGGCGTAAGTAACAAATTGCTGTGGCATGAAGCTGTGACACTTCATGCCACAGCAATTTGTTATTTACGCCACCTGATTCCTTTCCGCCGCCATTTTCTTGGTCCTGCTGCCGGAATCGGCGCCTGCGCAGTCCGCGCTTTCCGGCGACATTTTCTTGAAGACACACTGCCGGCGCCATTTTCTTGAAGACACACTGCAGGTGTGTCTTCAAGAGAATGGCGCCGGAAAGCGCGGACTGCGCAGGTGCCGATTCCGCCAGCAGGAGGACCAAGAAAATGGCGGCGGAAAGGAATCAGGTGGCGCAAGTAACAATTTGCTGTGGCATGAGGCTGTGGCACTTCATGCCACAGCTATTTGTTACTTACGCCACCTGATACGGGGCATATACTATGGAGCATCTTATGGAGCAGCGTATGGGGCATATGGATAGGAGCAGCAAATTAAAGAACGGTGCCGCAGGATGGGAGCAGCACATGTCAGAACGGGGGCGCAGGATGGGAGCAGCACATGACAGAACGGGGGTGCAGGATGGCAGCAGCACATGACAGAACGGGGGCGCAGGATGGGAGCAGCACATGACAGAACTGGGGCGCAGGATGGGAGCAGCACATGACAGAACGGGGGCGCAGGATGGGAGCAGCACATGACAGAACGGGGGCGCAGGATGGGAGCAGTACATGACAGGATGGGAGCAGCAAATGACAGAATGGAGGCACAGGATGGGAGCAGCACATGACAGAACGGGGGCGCAGGATGGGAGCAGCACATGACAGAACTGGGGCGCAGGATGGGAGCAGCACATGACAGAACGGGGGCGCAGGATGGGAGCAGCACATGACAGAACGGGGGCGCAGGATGGGAGCAGTACATGACAGGATGGGAGCAGCAAATGACAGAATGGAGGCACAGGATGGGAGCAGCACATGACAGAACGGGGGCGCAGGATGGGAGCAGCACATGACAGAACGGGGGCGCAGGATGGGAGCAGCACATGACAGAACGGGGGCGCAGGATGGGAGCAGCACATGACAGAACGGGGGTGCAGGATGGGAGCAGCACATGACAGAACGGGGGCGCAGGATGGGAGCAGCACATGACAGGATGGGAGCAGCAAATGACAGAACGGGGGCGCAGGATGGGAGCAGCACATGACAGAACGGGGGTGCAGGATGACAGCAGCACATGACAGAACGGGGGTGCAGGATGGGAGCAGCACATGACAGGATGGGAGTAGCAAATGACAGAACGGGGGCGCAGGATGGGAGCAGCACATGACAGAACGGGGGCGCAGGATGGGAGCAGCACATGACAGAACGGGGGCGCAGGATGGGAGCAGCACATGACAGAACGGGGGTGCAGGATGGGAGCAGCACATGACAGAACGGGGGCGCAGGATGGGAGCAGTACATGACAGGATGGGAGCAGCAAATGACAGAAGGAGGCGCAGGATGGGAGCAGCACATGACAGAATGGGGGCGCAGGATGGGAGCAGCGCATGACAGAATGGGGGCGCAGGATGGGAGCAGCACATGACAGAACGGGGGCGCAGGATGGGAGCAGCACATGACAGAACGGGGGCACAGGATGGGAGCAGCACATGACAGAACGGGGGCGCAGGATGGGAGCAGCACATGACAGAACGGGGGCGCAGGATGGGAGCAGTACATGACAGGATGGGAGCAGCAAATGACAGAAGGAGGCGCAGGATGGGAGCAGCACATGACAGAACGGGGGCGCAGGATGGGAGCAGCACATGACAGAATGGGGGCGCAGGATGGGAGCAGCACATGACAGAACGGGGGCGCAGGATGGGAGCAGCACATGACAGAACGGGGGCGCAGGATGGGAGCAGCACATGACAGAACGGGGGCGCAGGATGGGAGCAGCAAATGACAGAATGGAGGTGCAGGATGGGAGCAGCACATGACAGAATGGGAGCGCAGGATGGGAGCAGCACATGACAGGATGGGGATGCAGGATGGAGCAGCACATGACAATGGGAGTGCAGGATGGAGCAGCACATGACAGGATGGGGACGCAGGATGGAGCAGCACATGACAGGATGGGGACGCAGGATGGAGCAGCACATACCAGGATGGAGACCATATACCAATATAAATGCTCGCCACCCGGGCGTAGAACGGGTTCAATAGCTGATATATATACGGTATTTATATATATATATATGTATATATATGGAGAAAATATTTCAATCCCACATTTATATCCCAGATGTTAGGATCCCATACAGTTCCCAGCACTGGTGAATTACATATTTGTATATTGTCAATGCTGGAATTTATGTATAGTACATCGATTAATTTCAGTTTAATAGTGGCTTTATTTTTAGATTTGATCTAATTTGATAGATAACGTGTCAAACATGCAGTCTACTAATCTCTTTATTTAAAAATGATGTTGTTTTACCACTGTAAAATCTCTCCACAAGGACTGTGTCTGGGCATCTCACTTCTGTCTAACTTGCCATCTACTGCCTGTTGTCAAGTGCACTTTTTTTTCAATTTCAACACACTTTTTTTCTCGCTTTCCAGTGCATTACTTGATAAAATGGATAGTGTCATTCAAAAGTACAACTCATTCCTCAAAAAGCATGCTCTCATATGGCTATGGGGGCAGAAAAATAAAAAAACTTATGTCTTTTAGAATATAGGGAGGAAAAAACGAAAGCACAAAAACAGAAAATTGCAAGGTCATGAAGGGGTTAAAGCAGAGGTTCCCAAACTTTTTTTTTCTCGTAGACCACTTTCAAAATTTTACTGGTTTTGATGGATCCCCTGCTGCTACATTTCTTCCATATTCCCAAAATGCGTAAAAAAATGTGAAGATTAGATCTAACGATGGAAATTTGCATCGCTGCTGAGTTCCAACCCTAAATTCGGAGTGGTAAAAATAAAAATAAAAATTGTATATTTTCTTGTGTTCTATTTATTAAAATATTATTATTACAGATTTAATAGGCTTAAAATTAAACATTAATAACGTAACGTAACTTAAAAAATGCAAATCAACAATTTAAAAAAGTCATAATTTTAATGGGAGGGATGTACTTGATGGATTGACAGTAGTGATGAGCGAATATGCTCGTTGCTCGGGTTTTCCCGAGCACGCTCAGGTAATCTCCGAGTATTTATGACTGCTCGGAGATTTAGTTTTCCTTGACTCAGCTGGATGATTTATGGTTGCTAGGGAATCCCCACATGTAACCAAGCTGTCTAGTAGCCGCAAAGCATCTAGCTGCCGCAAGGAAGACTAAATCTCCAAGCAGTCATAAATACTCGGAGACCACCCGAGTGTGCACTGGAAAACCCAAGCAACGAGTATACTTGCTCATCACTAATTGACAGCAAATTATCAATATTTGGCTTCAGTTTTGTAAGGAATAACCACAAATCTCCTCTTTTTGTGATATTCAATCTACTCCTTTTTTTTGTTAATAGGTTTGTAACGACACTAAAACTTTTTTCGACAAGGTATGACGAGGGAAACATTATCAAAAGTTTTCTCACAATTTCCCACAGCCTAGGATAGTTTTCGGGTATTTCTTCCTGCAGCCAAAATGTTTGATAGCCTTTTTTAAATTTCACCTTCAGCTCCTCATTGGTGCTAAGCTCGAGTAGCTCCTCTTGTAATACCACATAGCCACTTCCATTTAATCAAATGCATTTATGATCCATGGTGGTATTTCCATCGACAGAATTTCTTCAAATCTGTTTTTGAAGTCATCATGCAGGGCATTTTAATGTTGAACGTATGTCTGAATATCCTCATCAAGACATTCTGCCTGTGACAAGTTTGGAAATTGGGAGAATTTGCGCCAACTAATATTTTGCTTCATAATTTTCAAATTTCCAATAAAAGCCGAAATTATACCCTTTGTTTTTATGAAATTTAGGCTGTCCCCTTGTAACTGCAAGTTAATGTCATTAAATTTTTTGAACAAATCTGTCAAATACACGATGTCTGCTTTCAAATTGATCAGGTTCTCTTTTAAATCTGGATCTTTACTTTTCAGAAACTCTAAAACTGGTTCAAAAAGTGAGTTAAAACTTGTTAAACATGCACCTTTTGACAACCAGCGTACTTCAGTGTGTAAGAGCAATCGTGAAAGTCTTCATCATTTTTGGCGCAGAATTGTGTAAATAAATGGGTTTTCAATGCTTTGCTTCTTATTTTGTTAACTGCTTTAATCACAAATTGAAGCGATTGGTGCAATCTAATACTCAAATTTTTCGCTACCAGGTGTTGTCGGTGGATGACACAAGGAATTGCAGTTACTCCTGGTATAATTCTTTTAAGATGGCTTATAAACCCACGATATTGCCCGAACATGGCTAGAGCTCCATCTACTGCCACCGAAATAATGCTTGTAAATGGAATCGATTTTTCCTTAAAAAAATCACTCAGGACATTAAATATTTATTAGCCTTTAACCCCTTTCTGCCAGCTGACGGAATAGTACGTCAGCTGGCAGATCCCCTGCTTTGAGGTGGGCTCCGGCGGTGAGCCCACCTCAAAGCCTCGACATGTCAGCTGTTTTGTACAGCTGACATGTGCGCACAATGAGCGCGAGCGGAATCGCGATCCGCCCGCGCCTATTAACTAGTTAAATGCCGCTGTCAAGCGCTGACAGCTGCATTTAACTAGCGCTCCCGGCTGCGCGGCCGGACTTGCTCGCACCGCTGACCCCCATCACATGATCGGGGGTCAGCGGTGCATTGCCATAACAACCAGAGGTCTTCTTGAGACCCTGTGGTCGGCGTTCAAAGTACACCTGCATTTCTGCTACATAGAGGTGATCTGTACTTCACCTCTATGTAGCAGAGGCGATCGTGTAGTGCATGCTTCTAGCCTCCTATGGAGGCTATTGAAGCATGCCAAAATTTAAAAAAAAGTGTTTAAAAATATAAAAAAAAATAAAAAATATATAAAAGTTCAAATCACCCCCCTTTCGCCCCAATCAAAATAAAACAATTAAAAAAAAATCTAAATCAAACATACACATATTTGGTATTGCCACGTTCAAAATCGCCCGATCTATCAATAAAAACAAAGGATTAACCTGACCGCTAAATGGCGTAGCAAGAAAAAAAATCAAAACGCCAAAATTACATTTTTTTGGTCGCCGCAACATTGCATTAAAATGCAATAACGGTCGATCAAAAGAACGTATCTACACCAAAATGGTTTCATTATAAACGCCAGCTCGGCATGCAAAAAATAAGCCCTCACCTGACCCCAGATCACGAAAATTGGGGACGCTACGGGTATTGGAAAATCGCACAATTTTTTTTTTTTTTTAGCAAACTTTGGAATTTTTTTTTACCACTTAGATAAAAAATAACCTAAACATGTTAGGTGTCTGTGAACTCGTAATGACATGGAGAATCATAATGGCAGGTTAGTTTTAGCATTTGGTGAACCTAGAAAAAAAGCCAAACAAAAAACAAGGGTGAGATTGCACTTTTTTTGCAATTTCATCACACTTGGAATTTTTTTCCCATTTTCTGTTACATGGCATGGTAAAACCAATGGTATAGTTCAAAAGTACATCTCATCCCGCAAAAAATAAGCCCTCACATGGCCATATTGACAGAAAAATAAAAAAGTTATGGCTTTGGGAAGGAGGGGAGCGAAAAACGAAAATTAAAAAACGGAAAAAGCTCCGGGGGTGAAGGGGTTAATGTCCGTCTCCAAAGTTTTCGCAAATAGCAGCTCTTCATGGATTTCTTCGTCCATAACAAATCGAACATATGCCAATAATAATGCTTCATTACTAGCCCTTTAACGACCGCCGATACGCCTTTTAACGGCGGCCGCTAAGGGTACTTAAACCACAGCGCCGTTAATTAAAAAAGTAGAAGTAGCTGTGGAAAAAGTAAATAGCGCCCCCCAGAATCAGATTTTCTCCGGGGTCTCGGCTGCCGGGGGTAGCCGAGACCCCAGAGAACATGATTCGGGGGGTTTTCACCGACCCCGCATTTGCGATCGCCGGTAATTAACCATTTACCAGCGATCGCAAAAAAAATGCGATTTCTTTTTAATTTCTTTGTCCTCCGATGTGATCGCACATCAGAGGACAGAGAAATGGGGTCCCAGGTAGCCCCCCAATACTTACCTATCTCCCCCGGTGCTCCTCGTGGCTCCCGATTGGCGCCGCCATCTTCAAAATGGCGGGCGCATGCGCAGTGCGCCCGCCGGCCGGCACCGGGAGAATCTTTGGGGTCTCGGCTGCCGGGGGTAGCCGAGACCTCAAAGAACATGATCGGGGTCGGTTTTACCGACCCCTGTTTTGCGATCGCCGGTAATTAACTGTTTACCGGCGACCGCAAAAATGAAAAAAAAGCAAAGTGTAATTCTCTGTCCTCTGATGTGATCATCCTGAGTACGCCGATACCCCATATGTGGGGGAACCACTGTTTGGGCACATGGCAGATCTCGAAAGGGAAGGAGCGACATTTGGAATGCAGACTTAGATGGATTGGTCTGCAGGCGTCACGTTGCATTTGCAGAGCCCCTGATGTACCTAAACAGTAGAAACCCCCCACAAGTGACCCCATATTGTAAACTAGGCCCCAAGGAACTTTAGTCTAGATGTGTTTTGAGAACTTTGAACCCCCAAGTGTTTCACTATAGTTTATAACGCAGAGCCGTGAAAATAAAACATCATTTTTTTTCCCCCAAAAATTATTTTTTAGTCCCCAGTTTTGTATTTTTCCAAGGGTAACAGAAGAAATTGGATCCCAAAAGTTGTTGTTCAATTTGTCCTGAGTACGCTGATACACCATATGTGGGGGAGAACCACAGTTTGGGCACATGGCAGAGCTTGAAAGGGAAGGAGCGCCATTTGAAATGCAGACTTAGATGGATTGGCCTGCAGGCGTCACGTTGCATTTGCAGAGCCCCTGATGTACCTAAACAGTAGAAATCCCCCACAAGTGACCCCATATTGGAAACTAGACCCCCAAAGGAACTTATCTAGCTGTGTTGTGAGAACTTTGAAGCCCCAAGTGTTTCACTACAGTTTATAATGCAAAGCCATGAAAATAAAAAATATTTTTTTCCCACAAAAATGTTTTTTTAGCCCCCAAATTTTTAATTTCCCAAGGGTAACAAGAGAAATTGGACCCCAAAAGTTGTTGTCCAATTTGTCCTGAGTACGCTGATACCCCTTACAGTACAGACCAAAAGTTTGGACACACCTTCTCATTTAAAGATTTTTCTGCAATTTTATGACTATGAAAATTGAACATTCACACGAAGGCATCAAAACTATGAATTAATACATGTGGAATTATATACTTAATAAAAAAGTGTAAAACCACTGAAAATAAGTCTTATATTCTAGGTTCTTCAAAATAGCCATCTTTTGCTTTGATGACTGCTTTGTACACCCTTGGCATTCTCTTGATGAGCTTCAAGAGGTAGTCACCGGAAATGGCTTTCACTTCACAATGCCCTGTCAGGTTTAATAAGTGGGATTTCTTGCCTTATAAATGGGATTGGGACCATCAGTTGTGTTGTGCAGAAGTCTAGTGGATACACCGCTGATAGTCCTACTGAATAAACTGTTAGAATTTGTTTTATGGCAAAAAAAAAGCAGCTAAGTAAAGAAAAACGAGTGGCCATCATTACTTTAAGAAATGAAGGTCAGTCAGTCCGAAAAATTGGAAAAACTTTTAAAGTGGCCCCAAATGCAGTGGCAAAAACCATCAAGCGCTACAAAGAGACTGGCTCACATGAGGACCGCCCCTGGAAAGGAAGACCAAGAGTCACCTCTGCTTCTGAGGATAAGTTTATCCAAGTCTGCAGCTCAGATTAGAGACCAGTTCTAGCAGCAGACACATCTCTACAACAACTGTTAAGAAGAGACTTTGTGCAGTAGGCCTTCATGGTAAAATTGCTGCTAGGAAACCACTGCTAAGGATAGGCAACAAGCAGAAGAGACTTATTTGGGCTAAAGAACACAAGGAATGGACATTAGACCAGTGGAAATCTGTGCTTTGGTCTGATGAGTCCAAATTTGAGATCTTTGTTTCCAACCATCGTGTCTTTGTGCGACGCAGAAAAGGTGAACGGATGGACTCTACATGCCTGGTTCCCACCGTGAAGCATGGAGGAGGAGGTGTGATAGTGTGGGGGTGCTTTGCTGGTGTTGGGGATTTATTCAAAATTGAAGGCATACTGAACCAGCATGGCTATCACAGCATCTTGCAGTAGCATGCTATTCCATCCAGTTTGCGTTTAGTTTGACCATCTTTTATTTTTCAACAGGACAATGACCCCAACACACCTCCAGGCTGTGTAAGGGCTATTTTACCAAGAAGGAGAGTGATGGGGTGCTACACCAGATAACCTGGCCTCCACAGTCACCAGACCTGAACCCAATCGAGATGGTTTGGGGTGAGCTGGACCGCAGAGTGAAGAAGGCAAACTTCTTCAAGATTGTTATAAGACAATTCCCGGTGACTACCTCTTGAAGCTCATCAAGTGAATTCCAAGAGTGTGCAAATCAGTCATCAAAGCAAAAGGTGGCTACTTTGAAGAACCTAGAATATAAGGCATAATTTCAGTTGTTTCACACTTTTTTGTTAAGTATATAATTCCACATGTGTTAATTCATAGTTTTGATGCCTTCAGTGTGAATGTACAATTTTCATAGTCATGAAAATACAGAAAAATCTTTAAATGAGAAGGTGTGTCCAACCTTTTTGTCTCTACTGTATGTTGGGGTAAAGGAAAAAAAAAGGGGTTGAGTTCCAGCTCCGTAAAATGCAAAAGTTTAATGAAGTCCAACAATAAAAATGAGACACATAGCTATGCTCCCTCCGGTGAACATCTCAATGTGAGGAGCAAATGGCGACGCGTTTCGATGCGATGATCTTTTTCAAAGCCATATCTGAATCTGTTTGAGCTTCTCCTATGTACTGGGAGCCACCAATCAAATTCAATTAATAAATCACATGACATTTCATAGGATCCTAATAAAAACATTGTAAATCTATACAGATACATATTAAAATATTCACTTTATATTTAACAGTAATGTAGCATAGTTTCTGTGCGTTTATTTAATCCCTTCGGATGTCTAGTATTTAGATGAAAGATCCAGTACGCCTCTCTGGTAAGGAGACGTCTTCTCATATCCCCACCTCTCCGGGGCATATTTACCTGCTCTATAGCCTGGACCTGAAAACTGGCAATACTGCGTGCATGGCAAACTACAAAGTGTCTAGAGGCAGCTGATATATTCCTATTATTACTCGTTGTATTATTGATGTCATATAAATGCTCCCTAATACGGGTTTTTAATTTCCTAGATGTACAGCCAATATATGACATGTTACATTTGTTGCAATCAATTTTATATACCAAATTTGTGGAATTACAATTTATGTACTGTTTGATGTTAAATTTAATTGTACCTTCCACATTTTGAAAAGTTTTAGTTACTACGGCATATTTGCATGTATTACAATTGTTTGCACCACACCTGAAAAAACCTGAATAGTCCAACCATGTTTTTTTCCTTTCCATTATATGTGGTTGAAATAGGCTGGGGGATATTTGGCTTCCTATAGTTGGAGCCCTTCTGGAAACTATATTTACACCAGATTTTAAAATGTCATTTAATCGGTGGTCCTCATACAATACGGGCAAATATTTATGAACAATGTTTTTAATTTCATTGTACTGAGGACTAAACTGAAAACATATATATGGTTTTTTCTCCTGATTAGAATCTGCTTTTCTCACTGCTGTAATTAGATCTTTGCGATCTTTTTTTTCGACTATTTTTTTAGCTCTATTAATTACCCAGTTCGGATATTTACGATTTTTTAGTTTGCTTTCAATTTGTTTGAATTCCCCCTGAAGATCCTCTGCCAATGAGCAATTCCTTTTAATTCTGATGAACTCTCCCACCGGTATAGCCTTGATGGTATGTTTGCTGTGGCTACTTTGTGCATGCAAAATGGTATTGCCACTAACTGGTTTGTGGTGGGTTTTAGTGGTGATAATCTGACCATCAGATCCCCTGAGATCCAAATCCAAAAAAGATATCCCGATTCGATCAGTCCTATATGTAAACCTGATATTGTATTGATTACTATTGAGATAATCCACAAACTGTGGTATGGCAGACACATCCCCCCTCCATATGATGAGGGTGTCATCTATGTATCTGCCATACCACAGTATATCATCCACATAGGGATTCCCCACCGAAAAAACGCATTCCATTTCCCAGAATGACATAACCAGGTTAGCCAGGGAGGGTGAGTACTTGGCACCCATGGCCACTCCCATTTTCTGTAAATAAAATTGGCCATCAAACAGAAAGAAATTATTGGACAATAAAAATTGAATCACAGTCAACAGATAATTAATTAGATCCATGGAAAAATTGCTAAATTTGATAAGATGATATTGTGTGGCTTCTAGTGCCAGCCTGTGAGGAATGCATGTGTAGAGGGAAATAACATCACACGACACCCATGAATAATTAGCCTGCCATACTTTACCATCCATGATTCTAAGTACTTCCTTGGAATCTTGTATATAACCAGGAGTACGCTTTACCAATGGTTGAAGACAAGAATCTACCCACTGGCATAGTTTCTCATTGCATGAACCTATTCCTGACACTATTGGTCGCATAGGAGGGATCCCCTCTTTTTTGTGAATTTTGGGTACCCCATATATAATGGGGAGAATTGGATTTTCCACCATTATATATTCTATTTGTTTCTTGGTTAGTACTCCCAAATTCTGTCCCTCCTTTATAATCAGATCCCTTTTCTTTATAATTACACTGGATGGATTAGATTTCAATTTTTCATATGTATTAGAGTCTGACAATAGTAACATAGTAACATAGTTAGTAAGGCCGAAAAAAGACATTTGTCCATCCAGTTCAGCCTATATTCCATCATAATAAATCCCCAGATCTACGTCCTTCTACAGAACCTAATAATTGTATGATACAATATTGTTCTGCTCCAGGAAGACATCCAGGCCTCTCTTGAACCCCTCGACTGAGTTCGCCATCACCACCTCCTCAGGCAAGCAATTCCAGATTCTCACTGCCCTAACAGTAAAGAATCCTCTTCTATGTTGGTGGAAAAACCTTCTCTCCTCCAGACGCTAAGAATGCCCCCTTGTGCCCGTCACCTTCCTTGGTATAAACAGATCCTCAGCGAGATATTTGTATTGTCCCCTTATATACTTATACATGGTTATTAGATCGCCCCTCAGTCGTCTTTTTTCTAGACTAAATAATCCTAATTTCGCTAATCTATCTGGGTATTGTAGTTCTCCCATCCCCTTTATTAATTTTGTTGCCCTCCTTTGTACTCTCTCTAGTTCCATTATATCCTTCCTGAGCACCGGTGCCCAAAACTGGACACAGTACTCCATGTGCGGTCTAACTAGGGATTTGTACAGAGGCAGTATAATGCTCTCATCATGTGTATCCAGACCTCTTTTAATGCACCCCATGATCCTGTTTGCCTTGGCAGCTGCTGCCTGGCACTGGCTGCTCCAGGTAAGTTTATCATTAACTAGGATCCCCAAGTCCTTCTCCCTGTCAGATTTACCCAGTGGTTTAACTCTTTCATTTTGTTATAATAATCAGATGTATTTAGCACTACTACTACTCCCCCTTTATCAGACATTTTGATGGTAATGTCTGTCATATCTTTCAATTCTTTCAGTGCATTCTTGTATCTCTTTGATATGTTGTTCTGTCTCCTACCAGTGTTATTTTTGTTTTCATTATACAATTGTCTGAGTTCTTTTTCTACACTCTCTTGAAATCGGTCCATACATTCAGATCTGTCTTGCACTGGATAGTAGTATGGGTTCTTAGTCTCAAAGGCTTGAGAGAAATTCACTCTTTCAAAGTCAGATGTCCCCTGAGAATTGAGATCCTGTAGCATAACCAATGTCGTCTGATCCTTAAAATCCATGTCTGAAAATTCATTCATTGTACCATTAGGAATAACATTCTCCATCTGTTGGCTTGCGTCTTCCAAATCATCTCCCAAAAAATGTTTTTTAATGGTCAAATTTCTAATAAATTTGTTTATGCCCATGATGGCTGTAAATAGATCAAAATTTTGATCTGGCACAAAATTTAAACCCAGGGATAATACCTGGGTCTGATCAGCAGTAAGGGGTCTAGTTGATAAATTTAGTACATTTGTATAGCTATTTACTTCTTGTACAGCTTCTTGTTGCGTGTTGTCATTCCTCTGTCGTTTGTGCTTTCTACCCCCCCGCCTCCTGCGTTTTTTGGCTGGCGGTGATTGTATTTTGGGGTAGCCATCCTTTTTTCATTGGAAGAGATGTCCGATGCATTACTCTGATTATCAGATGAATCTGGATCTGATGTGCCAATGTGGTCTATGAATGGGGCAAATGGACAGATGCCAGTGGAACTCCCAGGTCCATACTCAAACAAAGTCAGTCTCACCAAAAGCGCAGCAACTTTAGAAAAAAAACCAAATCACATGTTTATTTTACGTCCTCAGATCCAGATTCATCTGATAATCAGAGTAATGCATCGGACATCTCTTCCAATGAAAAAAGGATGGCTACCCCAAAATACAATCACCGCCAGCCAAAAAACGCAGGAGGCGGGGGGGTAGAAAGCACAAACGACAGATGAATGACAACACGCAACAAGAAGCTGTACAAGAAGTAAATAGCTATACAAATGTACTAAATTTATCAACTAGACCCCTTACTGCTGATCAGACCCAGGTATTATCCCTGGGTTTAAATTTTGTGCCAGATCAAAATTTTGATCTATTTACAGCCATCATGGACATAAACAAATTTATTAGAAATTTGACCATTAAAAAACATTTTTTGGGAGATGATTTGGAAGACGCAAGCCAACAGATGGAGAATGTTATTCCTAATGGTACAATGAATGAATTTTCAGACATGGATTTTAAGGATCAGACGACATTGGTTATGCTACAGGATCTCAATTCTGAGGGGACATCTGACTTTGAAAGAGTGAATTTCTCTCAAGCCTTTGAGACTAAGAACCCATACTACTATCCAGTGCAAGACAGATCTGAATGTATGGACCGATTTCAAGAGAGTGTAGAAAAAGAACTCAGACAATTGTATAATGAAAACAAAAATAACACTGGTAGGAGACAGAACAACATATCAAAGAGATACAAGAATGCACTGAAAGAATTGAAAGATATGACAGACATTACCATCAAAATGTCTGATAAAGGGGGAGTAGTAGTAGTGCTAAATACATCTGATTATTATAACAAAATGAAAGAGTTATTGTCAGACTCTAATACATATGAAAAATTGAAATCTAATCCATCCAGTGTAATTATAAAGAAAAGGGATCTGATTATAAAGGAGGGACAGAATTTGGGAGTACTAACCAAGAAACAAATAGAATATATAATGGTGGAAAATCCAATTCTCCCCATTATATATGGGGTACCCAAAATTCACAAAAAAGAGGGGATCCCTCCTATGCGACCAATAGTGTCAGGAATAGGTTCATGCAATGAGAAACTATGCCAGTGGGTAGATTCTTGTCTTCAACCATTGGTAAAGCGTACTCCTGGTTATATACAAGATTCCAAGGAAGTACTTAGAATCATGGATGGTAAAGTATGGCAGGCTAATTATTCATGGGTGTCGTGTGATGTTATTTCCCTCTACACATGCATTCCTCACAGGCTGGCACTAGAAGCCACACAATATCATCTTATCAAATTTAGCAATTTTTCCATGGATCTAATTAATTATCTGTTGACTGTGATTCAATTTTTATTGTCCAATAATTTCTTTCTGTTTGATGGCCAATTTTATTTACAGAAAATGGGAGTGGCCATGGGTGCCAAGTACTCACCCTCCCTGGCTAACCTGGTTATGTCATTCTGGGAAATGGAATGCGTTTTTTCGGTGGGGAATCCCTATGTGGATGATATACTGTGGTATGGCAGATACATAGATGACACCCTCATCATATGGAGGGGGGATGTGTCTGCCATACCACAGTTTGTGGATTATCTCAATAGTAATCAATACAATATCAGGTTTACATATAGGACTGATCGAATCGGGATATCTTTTTTGGATTTGGATCTCAGGGGATCTGATGGTCAGATTATCACCACTAAAACCCACCACAAACCAGTTAGTGGCAATACCATTTTGCATGCACAAAGTAGCCACAGCAAACATACCATCAAGGCTATACCGGTGGGAGAGTTCATCAGAATTAAAAGGAATTGCTCATTGGCAGAGGATCTTCAGGGGGAATTCAAACAAATTGAAAGCAAACTAAAAAATCGTAAATATCCGAACTGGGTAATTAATAGAGCTAAAAAAATAGTCGAAAAAAAAGATCGCAAAGATCTAATTACAGCAGTGAGAAAAACAGATTCTAATCAGGAGAAAAAACCATATATATGTTTTCAGTTTAGTCCTCAGTACAATGAAATTAAAAACATTGTTCATAAATATTTGCCCGTATTGTATGAGGACCACCGATTAAATGACATTTTAAAATCTGGTGTAAATATAGTTTCTAGAAGGGCTCCAACTATAGGAAGCCAAATATCCCCCAGCCTATTTCAACCACATATAATGGAAAGGAAAAAAACATGGTTGGACTATTCAGGTTTTTTCAGGTGTGGTGCAAACAATTGTAATACATGCAAATATGCCGTAGTAACTAAAACTTTTCAAAATATGGAAGGTACAATTAAATTTAACATCAAACAGCACATAAATTGTAATTCCACAAATTTGGTATATAAAATTGATTGCAACAAATGTAATATGTCATATATTGGCTGTACATCTAGGAAATTAAAAACCCGTATTAGGGAGCATTTATATGACATCAATAATACAACGAGTAATAATAGGAATATATCAGCTGCCTCTAGACACTTTGTAGTTTGCCATGCACGCAGTATTGCCAGTTTTCAGGTCCAGGCTATAGAGCAGGTAAATATGCCCCGGAGAGGTGGGGATATGAGAAGACGTCTCCTTACCAGAGAGGCGTACTGGATCTTTCATCTAAATACTAGACATCCGAAGGGATTAAATAAACGCACAGAAACTATGCTACATTACTGTTAAATATAAAGTGAATATTTTAATATGTATCTGTATAGATTTACAATGTTTTTATTAGGATCCTATGAAATGTCATGTGATTTATTAATTGAATTTGATTGGTGGCTCCCAGTACATAGGAGAAGCTCAAACAGATTCAGATATGGCTTTGAAAAAGATCATCGCATCGAAACGCGTCACCATTTGCTCCTCACATTGAGATGTTCACCGGAGGGAGCATAGCTATGTGTCTCATTTTTATTGTTGGACTTCATTAAACTTTTGCATTTTACGGAGCTGGAACTCAACCCCTTTTTTTTTTCCTTTGGACTACATTCGATTTCCTGCATCGGAGTTCCGTGCACCTGCGTCTATGGTGAGCTGGCTTATTACCTTTTTTTGGTTCATTTATCTTTATGTTGGGGTAAACCCTTGTTGGGTGCACGGGAGAGCTTGGAAGGGAAGGAGCACTGTTTTACTTTTTCCACGCAGAATTGGCTGGAATTGAGATCGGATGCCATGTCGCGTTTGGAGAGCCCTGATGTACCTAAACAGTGGAAACCCCCAATTGTAACTGAATCCCTAACCTAAACACACCCCTAACCCTAATCCCAACCACACCCTTAACCCCAACCACACCTCTAACCCCAACACACCCCTAACCCTAATCCCAACCCTCACCACACCCCTAACGCCAACACACCCCTCACCCTTATCCTAACCATAACCCTAACCACACCCCTAACCCTGACACACCCCTAACCCTAATCCCAACCATAAATGTAATCCTAACCCTAACTTTAGCCCCAACCCTAACTGTAGCCCTAACCCAAACTTTAGCCCCAACCCTAACCCTAACTTTAGCCCCAACCCTAACTTTATCCCCAACCCTAACCTTAACTTTATCCCCAACCCTAACTGTAGCCCTAACCCTAACTTTAGCCCCAACCCTAACCCTAACTTTAGCCCCAGCCATAACCCTAACTTTAGCCCGAACCCTAACTGTAGCTCTAACCCTAGCCTGTTGTGAATTCTGTGGCTGAATTCACTTCTGTGGTCACAAGTGGTATTGCAGTCTCTGGGCTTCCTCCCTCAGGTGTTTTGGTGAGCTCGTTGGCTGCCTTGCTATTTAGCTCCACCTGAGTCTATCTTCCTTGCTCCTTGTCAATGTTCCAGTGTTGGATCTGAGCTACTGCATCTTTCCTTGGGCCTGCTGCTCTGCTAGATAAGTGCTTCTAGTTTGTTTTCTGTTTTTTTCTGTCCAGCTTGCTATTAACTTTTGCTGGAAGCTCTGAGAAGCAAAGGAGTGCACCGCCGTGCTGTTAGTTCGGCACGGTGGGTCTTTTTGCCCCTTTGCGTGGTTTTCGTTTTAGGGTTTTTTGTAGACTGCATAGTTCTCTTTGCTATCCTCGCTCTGTCTAGAATATCGGGCCTCACTTTGCTGAATCTATTTCATTCCTACGTTTGTCTTTTCATCTTGCTAACAGTCATTATATGTGGGGGGCTGCCTATTCCTTTGGGGTATTTCTCTGAGGTAAGTCAGGCTTGTATTTCTATCTTCAGGCTAGTCAGCTCCTCAGGCAGTGTCGAGTTGCATAGGTAGTGATAGGCGCAATCCACTGCTGCTTATAGTTGTGTGAGGATAGATCAGGTACTGCAGTCTACAGAGATTCCACGTCTCAGAGCTCGTCCTATTGTTTTTGGTTATTGCCAGATCTCTGTATGTGCGCTGATTACTGCACGCTGTGTTGCCTGATTGCCAGCCATAACAGTACAAGGAGCCAAACCAATGATTCCCAATAGAGGGAAAAAAGAAATCCTGACAGCATTTTTTTTTCTTAGCTCTGTCTTCAGTCTTTTTTTTCCCCTAGACATTAGAGTGCTTCAGGACACAGCTGTGGACATGGATATTCAGGCTCTGTGCTCCTCAATGGATAATCTCGTTGTAAATGTACAAAAGATTCAAGATACTATTGATCAGAAATCGATGCTAGAACCAAGAATTCCGATTCCTGATTTGTTTTTTGGTGACAGAACTAAGTTCCTGAGCTTCAGAAATAATTGTAAGCTATTTTTGGCCTTGAAACCTCATTCTTCTGGTAATCCTATTCAACAGGTTTTGATTATTATTTCTTTTTTGCGCGGCGACCCACAGGACTGGGCGTTTTCTCTTGCACCAGGAGATTCTGCATTGAGTAATGTTGATGCATTTTTCCAGGCGCTGGGATTGCTTTACGATGAGCCTAATTCAGTGGATCAGGCTGAGAAAAATCTGCTGGCTTTATGCCAGGATCAGGATGATGTAGAAGTATATTGTCAGAAATTTAGGAAGTGGTCAGTACTCACTCTGTGGAATGAATCTGCACTAGCGGCTTTGTTCAGAAAGGGTCTCTCTGAAGCTCTTAAGTATGTAATGGTGGGATTTCCTATGCCTGCTGGTTTGAATGAGTCTATGTCCTTGGCCATTCAGATCGGTCGTCGCTTGCGCGAGCGTAAATCTGTGCACCATCTGGCGGTATTGTCTGAGAGTAAACCTGAGCCTATGCAGTGCGACAGGACTATGACTAAAGTAGAACGGCAAGAACACAGACGTCTGAACAGACTGTGTTTTTATTGTGGTGATTCTACTCATGCTATTTCTAATTGTCCTAAACGCACTAGGCGGTTCGATAGCTCTGCCGTTATTGGTACTGTACAGTCCAAATTCCTTTTGTCCATTACCTTAATGTGCTCTTTGTCATCGTATTCTGTCATGGCGTTTGTGGATTCAGGCGCTGCCCTGAATCTGATGGATTTGGATTATGCTAAACGTTGTGGATTTTTCTTGGAGCCTTTGCGGTGTCCTATTCCGTTGAGAGGAATTGATGCTACACCTTTGGCCAAGAATAAGCCTCAGTACTGGGCCCAGCTGACCATGTGCATTGCTCCTGCACATCAGGAAGTTATTCGCTTTCTGGTACTGCATAATTTGCATGATGTGGTCGTGTTGGGGTTGCCATGGCTACAAACCCATAATCCAGTATTGGATTGGAACTCTATGTCGGTAACCAGCTGGGGTTGTCAGGGAGTACATGGTGATGTTCCATTTTTGTCTATTTCGTCATCCATTCCTTCTGACATCCCAGAGTTCTTGTCGGACTTTCAGGATGTATTTGAAGAGTCCAAGTCTGATGCCCTACCTCCGCAAAGGAATTGTGATTGTGCTATCGATTTGATTCCTGGTAGTAAATTCCCTAAGGGTCGTTTATTTAATTTGTCCGTACCTGAACACACCGCTATGCGCAGTTATGTGAAGGAGTCCCTGGAGAAGGGACATATTCGCCCATCGTCGTCACCATTGGGAGCAGGGTTCTTTTTTGTAGCCAAGAAGGATGGTTCGCTAAGATCGTGTATTGATTACCGCCTTCTTAATAAGATCACTGTTAAGTTTCAGTATCCCTTGCCATTGATTTCTGACTTGTTTGCTCGGATTAAGGGGGCTAGTTGGTTTACTAAGATTGATCTTCGTGGTGCGTATAATCTGGTGAGAATCAGGCAGGGAGATGAATGGAAAACGGCATTTAATACGCCCGAGGGTCATTTTGAGTATCTGGTGATGCCGTTCGGACTTGCCAATGCTCCATCTGTTTTTCAGTCTTTTATGCATGACATTTTCCGTGAGTATCTGGATAAATTCTTGATTGTTTACTTGGATGACATTTTGATCTTCTCAGATGATTGGGAGTCTCATGTGAAGCAAGTCAGAATGGTTTTCCAGGTACTTCGTGCTAATTCCTTGTTCGTGAAGGGATCAAAGTGTCTCTTCGGTGTGCAGAAAGTTTCATTTTTGGGGTTCATCTTTTCCCCTTCTACTATCGAGATGGATCCGGTTAAGGTTCAGGCCATCCAGGATTGGACTCAGCCGACATCTCTAAAAAGTCTGCAGAAATTCCTGGGCTTTGCTAATTTTTATCGTCGCTTCATCTGTAATTTTTCTAGCATTGCCAGACCATTGACCGATTTGACCAAGAAGGGTGCTGATTTGGTTAATTGGTCTTCTGCCTGCCGTGGAAGCTTTTCAGGAGTTGAAGCGTCGTTTTTGCTGTGCCCCTGTGTTGTGTCAACCTGATGTTTCTCTTCCGTTCCAGGTCGAGGTTGATGCTTCTGAGATTGGTGCAGGGGCGGTTTTGTCACAGAGAGGTTCTGGTTGCTCAGTGTTCAAACCATGTGCTTTCTTTTCCAGGAAATTTTCTGCTGCTGAGCGTAATTATGATGTGGGCAACCGAGAGTTGCTGGCCATGAAGTGGGCATTCGAGGAGTGGCGTCATTGGCTTGAGGGTGCTAAGCATCGCGTGGTGGTTTTGACTGATCATAAGAACCTTACTTATCTTGAGTCTGCCAAGCGCTTGAATCCTAGACAGGCCCGTTGGTCGTTATTTTTTGCTCGTTTTGATTTTGTGATTTCATACCTTCCGGGCTCTAAAAATGTGAAGGCGGATGCTCTGTCTAGGAGTTTTGTGCCCGACTCTCCGGGGTTATCTGAGCCGGCGAGTATCCTCAAGGAAGGAGTCATTGTGTCTGCCATCTCCCCTGATTTGCGGAGAGTGTTGCAGAAATTTCAGGCTAATAAACCTGATCGTTGTCTGGCCGAGAAACTGTTCGTCCCTGATAGGTGGACTAGTAAAGTTATCTCTGAACTTCATTGTTCGGTGCTGGCCGGTCATCCAGGAATCTTTGGTACCAGGGAGTTGGTTGCTAGATCCTTCTGGTGGCCATCTCTGTCGCGGGATGTGCGTGCTTTTGTGCAGTCCTGTGGAATTTGTGCTAGGGCTAAGCCCTGCTGTTCACGTGCCAGTGGGTTGCTTTTGCCCTTGCCGGTCCCGAAGAGGCCTTGGACACATATTTCGATGGATTTCATTTCTGACCTTCCCGTTTCTCAAAAAATGTCGGTCATTTGGGTGGTCTGTGATCGCTTTTCTAAAATGGTCCATCTGGTGCCCTTGGTTAAATTGCCTTCCTCCTCTGATTTGGTGCCTTTGTTCTTCCAGCATGTGGTTCGTTTACATGGCATTCCTGAGAATATTGTTTCTGACAGAGGTTCCCAGTTTGTCTCGAGGTTCTGGCGAGCCTTTTGTGGTAGGATGGGCATTGACCTATCTTTCTCCTCGGCCTTCCATCCTCAGACTAATGGCCAGACCGAACGAACCAATCAGACCTTGGAAACATATCTGAGATGTTTTGTTTCCGCTGACCAGGATGATTGGGTGTCATTTTTGCCGTTGGCTGAGTTCGCCCTTAATAATCGGGCCAGCTCGGCTATCTTGGTCTCTCCATTTTTCTGCAATTCTGGGTTCCATCCTCGTTTCTCTTCAGGACAGGTTGAGTCTTCGGACTGTCCTGGTGTGGATTCTGTGGTGGACAGGTTGCAGCATATCTGGACTCAGGTAGTGGACAATTTGACCTTGTCCCAGGAGAAGGCTCAGCTTTTCGCTAATCGCAGACGCCGTGTGGGACCCCGACTTCGTGTTGGGGATCTGGTTTGGTTATCTTCTCGTCATATTCCTATGAAGGTTTCCTCTCCTAAATTTAAACCTCGTTTTATTGGTCCGTATAGGATTTCTGAGATTCTCAATCCGGTGTCTTTTCGTCTGATCCTCCCAGACTCCTTTTCCATACATAATGTATTCCATAGGTCGTTGTTGAGGAGATACGTGGCACCTATGGTTCCATCTGTGGAGCCTCCTGCCCCTGTTTTGGTGGAGGGGGAATTGGAGTATATTGTGGAGAAGATTTTGGATTCTCGTGTCTCTAGACGGAAACTCCAGTATCTGGTCAAATGGAAGGGTTATGCTCAGGAAGATAATTCCTGGGTTTTTGCCTCTGATGTCCATGCCCCAGATCTTGTTCGTGCCTTTCATGTGGCTCATCCTGGTCGGCCTGGGGGTTCTGGTGAGGGTTCGGTGACCCCTCCTCAAGGGGGGGGTACTGTTGTGAATTCTGTGGCTGAATTCACTTCTGTGGTCACAAGTGGTATTGCAGTCTCTGGGCTTCCTCCCTCAGGTGTTTTGGTGAGCTCGTTGGCTGCCTTGCTATTTAGCTCCACCTGAGTCTGTCTTCCTTGCTCCTTGTCAATGTTCCAGTGTTGGATCTGAGCTACTGCATCTTTCCTTGGGCCTGCTGCTCTGCTAGATAAGTGCTTCTAGTTTGTTTTCTGTTTTTTCTGTCCAGCTTGCTATTAACTTTTGCTGGAAGCTCTGAGAAGCAAAGGAGTGCACCGCCGTGCTGTTAGTTCGGCACGGTGGGTCTTTTTGCCCCTTTGCGTGGTTTTCGTTTTAGGGTTTTTTGTAGACTGCATAGTTCTCTTTGCTATCCTCGCTCTGTCTAGAATATCGGGCCTCACTTTGCTGAATCTATTTCATTCCTACGTTTGTCTTTTCATCTTGCTAACAGTCATTATATGTGGGGGGCTGCCTATTCCTTTGGGGTATTTCTCTGAGGTAAGTCAGGCTTGTATTTCTATCTTCAGGCTAGTCAGCTCCTCAGGCAGTGTCGAGTTGCATAGGTAGTGATAGGCGCAATCCACTGCTGCTTATAGTTGTGTGAGGATAGATCAGGTACTGCAGTCTACAGAGATTCCACGTCTCAGAGCTCGTCCTATTGTTTTTGGTTATTGCCAGATCTCTGTATGTGCGCTGATTACTGCACGCTGTGTTGCCTGATTGCCAGCCATAACACTAGCCCCAACCCTAACCCTAGCCCCAACCCTAACCCCAACCTTAACCCCAGCCCTAACCCTAGCCCTTACCCTAGCCCGAACCCTAGCTGTAACCCTTGCTCTAATCCTAGCCCTAACCTTAGCCCTAACCCTAGCCCTAACCTTAACCCTAGCCCTAAGCCTAGCCCTAACCCTAGCCCTAACCCAAACCCTAGCCATAACCTTAACCCTAATGGGAAAATAGAAATAAATACACTTTTTTAATTTTATTATTTTTCCCTAACTAAGGGGGTCATGAAGGGGAGTTTGATTTACTTTTATAGCTTTTTTTTAGCGGATTTTTATGATTGGCACCTGTTACACACTAAAAGACACTTTTTATTGCAAAAAAATAGTTTTTGTGTCTCCACATTTTGAGAGCTATAATTTTTCCATATTTTGGTCCACAGAGTCATGTGAGGTCTTGTTTTTTTGTGGGACGAGTTGTTTTTATTAGTAACATTTTCGGGCACGTTACATTTTTTGATCGCTTTTATTCCGATTTTTGTGAGGCAGAATGACCAACATCCAGCTATTCATGAATTTCTTTTGTGGGGGCTGTTTATACTGTTCCATGTTTGGTAAAATTGATAAAGCAGTTTTATTCTTCGGGTCAGTACGATTACAGCGATACCTCATTTATATCTTTTTTCATGTTTTGGCGCTTTTATACGATAAAAACTATTTTGTAGAAAAAATAATTATTTTTGCATCGCTTTATTCTGAGGACTATAACTTTTTTATTTTTTTGTTGATGATGCTGTATGGCAGCTCGTTTTTTGCGGGACAAGATGACGTTTTCAGCAGTACCATGGTTATTTATATCCGTCTTTTGATCATGTGTTATTTAACTTTTTGTTCGGCAGTATGATAATAAAGCATTGTTTTTTGCCTTTTTTTTTACGGTGTTCATAGAAGGGGATAACTAGTGGGACAGTTTTATAGGTCAGGTCGTTATGGACGCGGCAATAATAATTATGTGTACTTTTATTATTTTTTTATTATTTTGATAAAGAATTGCATTTATGGGAACAATATATTTTTTTCTTTATTTAGGAATTATTATTTATTTATTTTTTTTACACATCTACTAAATATATATTTTTTTACATTATCACATTGTCCTGGGGGGGACATCACCCTATAGTGATAGATCGCTGATCTGACACTTTGCAGAGCACTGTGTCAGATCAGCGATTTGAGGTGCACTGCTCCAGTCTTACAGGCGCCTGCTCTGAGCAGACGCTTGTAAGCCACCTCCCTGCAGGACATGGAAGTAGCCCCGTGGCCATTTTGGATCCGGGGCCTGCAGGGAGGAGATGCTCGGTACAAGGTGAGCACATCGCCTTGTATCGAAGGTCTTAGGGAAGCCCGCAGGGAGCCCCCTCTCTGCGCGATGCTTCGCTATGCCCCCGGAATGCTGCTATCATGTTTGATCGCAGTGTTCCGGAGGTTAATGTGCGAGGAGCGGTCTATTGTATTCACAGTCAATGTTGCCACAAAAGAAAACGTGCTGATAGAAACCCAACGTTTCGACCCTCCCGGGTCTTATTCATGGGGTTACTGCGGAAAGCAAAGAGATGATATCAGATTTAAATCTGGTAACATTGACAGGGACAAAAAAAGATGTAACATGATAATAAGCTAAATCATAATATATATACACACACACACACACCAATGGCTAAAAATAACCGAACAAGCATTAATGATATTTACAAATATATACAGATATATATATACAAAGGGAGAGGAGCCAGAGATGGTAAGAGACTAACATTGCAGAGCAAGCAATATCTGGACCCGTAGAAGCGCATATTGCGTGAAACGGCCGTCGTCCTGCTTCATTTGCCTACATAACCTGCACTTGTTTTACCTGTAATACCTTGTCCATGATCTTTATTATGCAATAAAGGACTAAGGTTGTTTTTTCACCAATAAGTGGAGTGTTGCTGCTTTTTCTTGTTTTATTGGACCCTGTATGCACCTTCTTCATAGCAAGCACCTCCAGCAAGGTGAAGGTTTCTGGAATGTGTCCATGCTTCAGAGCTCATTCATCCTTTATCAGTGAGTACTAAGAGCGGTTTTTCTCAGTGCCATTCATATTTCTTTTTACTTATTATCCCTATGTAACTTTGTTGTTCTATCATCGATCACAGTGACAATTTATGCGCCAAGGGATTTTTGCTCCTACTCTATGCTTGCCACTCTTATATGTGTCTAATCGCAAAATAAGGTAACTAGCCTATATGATACCTTTTATCTCCAACATCCTCTATTCAGGTTAATGTCACATGCAACCTTGAATCGAATATTGTTGCTCTGCAATGTTAGTCTCTTACCATCTCTGGCTCCTTTCCCTTTGTATATATATCTGTATATATTTGTAATATCATTAATGCTTGTCCGGTTATTTTTATTCATTGGTGTATGTGTGTATATAGATATATTATGATTTAGCTTATTCTCACTTTATATCTTTTTTGCCCCTGTCGATGTTACCAGATTTAAATCTGATATTATCTCTTAGTTTTCCGTAGTAACCCCATCAATAAGACCGGGGAGGGTCGAAACGTTGGGTTTCTATCAGCACGTTTTCTTTTGTGGCAACATTGACTGTGAACACAATAAACTGGTGTAATATTTTTGCATCATACCGGTTCTGAGTGTGCGAAGATTTCCAGTACATGACTGTTGGGACCACATGGTCTGGTCTACCAGCACCTCCCTGTTCTTGACCTGAGTGCACACCATTACTTCCCCTACATAGTGCCGGATGTCAGCTGCGATAGTCAGCTGAGACCCGGCCGCGATCGGCCGCCCTCCCTCCGTGAGCGCGGCCGATTGCATATGACGTACTATCCCATCACTGGGAATTAAGTCCCAGGTTACCTCGACTGGATAGTACGTCATATATAATTAAGGGGTTAATATTTTTCCTTCAATGTTTGAAAATATTTTAAATCTTTACCTATTTTATCAGGATGACACCTTCTTAGATGATCTTCGAGCTTCGATGGTTTCATAGAGTCATTGCTCAAAACTTTGTTGCATAAAAGGCATATGGGCAATCCTTTGTCTCCCTTTGATGGAAGAAAACCAAATTTCAAATAATCAACACTGTACTGTCGACATTTCTTCTTAGATTCAGCCATGTTTCTTATCAGTTACCTACCTGTAAATAAAAAAATGTTTGTTTTAGTAATCATAAGGCAATTTTAACAGGATAGGGTTATTTTAACAGAATAGAATAGGATTAATTAATTATTGCAATGAAAAAAACAAAATGCCGGCAGCAAAACTGATTTTAATTATTAAAAGCAATAAACCGCTAAGACCCATATAGAGGTTTTCACAAATAGCTGAACCTATTTTAATGTAATATAAAACATTTTTTGATTAATTATATTTTGATACATTTCTGTAAATTAGAGAGAAAATACTTTTAAAGAACATTTTGACTTCAAAACTCCACGATTTTAATGATTTATTACTTTGATGTGCTGTCTCTTTCCCCTTGCGTCCTGTCTCTTTCCCCTTGCGTGCTGTCTCTTTTCCCCCTTGCATGCTGTCTCTTTTCCCCTTTGAATGCTGTCTCTTACTTCCCTTGTATGCTGTGAGCTGTCTCTTTACCCCCTTGTGTGCTGTGAGCTGTCTCTTTCCCCTTTTGTGTGTGCTGCCTCTTTTGTGTTCCCTTGTGTGTGTGATGTTTCTTTACCTCCTTTTGCTGTCTCTGTGCTCCCTTGTGTGGTCCATGCAAAAGGACCCTTGATGTCAGTCATGTGATCGGTGACTCTGCCCTGACATCATGATACAGTAGGTCCTCCAAATTCAGGTTGTGTTTAATCTGCAGTGGCGATGGGTTTGGGGGACATCATGGAGCATTGGGGGGGCTGCAGGATGCGGGGATCTGGCGGGGGTGATCAGGCTGTGGAGATGTGTGCAGCAGAGGTGATGGGCAGGAGTGCCACCATTGCCATATTCAGAGATCAATGACTTCCGGTCAGCGCTTGGAATTGTGGGATAGCGACATAAGCACCGGAAATCTGTGACAGAGCCGATTGGTGATTATATATTTAGATTACAATATAAAATAAAAGTATGTATAACAAATAGGCAGGGAGTTACTTTTTCCAGCACTGGCAAACACTGACATCGATTCACTTACACTTTTCTTTTCAAAATTCCGGAAACAAATGAGTAACGTTTATCCTTGGCATTCGTATTTATATGGGTGAAGAATCAAACAAGTACATGCAAGATTGCAAGCACAGCACAACTTGTATTTCGTTACTTTGCATGTCTGAACAAGCGTTGCTGGCGGGCAGCGCTTTGCAAGTCTCGACACGTGTTGTACTGAATATCGAATATGCAACTTTTTACAAGTAACAGTCACTGACCTTCTTAAAATATTATCTGCCTACATCGATAGGTAAAGCCAAGCCAACATTTTTTTTCTTTACTATCGAAACCAGATAAATTTTCATGGACCCCCACTTACAACTTGTGAACCCCCATTTTTTTTTCATGCCAACGTAGACCCCGTCAAGTCTCCCGTGGACCCCTGGGGGTCCACCTGGACCACTTTGGGAATCACTGGGTTAAAGAATTCAACAATAGTGTAGAGTCTCTTGCATATACAGTGGGGATGATAAGTTTTTGATACACTGTCGATTTTGCAAGTTTTCCCACCTACAAAAAATGGAGATGTCTGTAATTTTTATCGTAGGTACACTTCAACTGTGAGAGGCGGAATCTAAATATAAAAAACAGAAAATCACATTGTATGAATTTTGCATAACTAAATTGTATATTTTTGCATGGAATAAGTACAGTATTTATTCACCTATCAACCAGCAAGAATTCTGGCTCTCACAGACCTGTTAGTTTTTCTGTGAGAAGCCCTCTTACTCTGCACTCATTATTTGGATTAATTGCAACTGTTTGAACTCGTTACCTATATAAGCCACCTGTTCATACACTGAATCACACTCCAACTTTTCCACCTAGGCAAAGACCAAAGAGCTGTCTAAGGATACGAGTGACAAAATTGTAGACCTGCTCAAGGTTGGGATGGGCTACAGGACAATTGTCAAGCAGCTTGGTGAGAAGACAACTGTTGGCACAATTATTAGAAAATGTAAGAAACACAAGATAACTCTAATTCTTCCTCAGTCTGGGGCTCCGTGTCGCCTAGTGGGGTAAGGCTAATTCTGAGAAAGGTCTGGAATCAGCCCAGAACCACATGGGAGGGCCTGGTCAATGACCTTAAGGAGAGCTGGGACCACAGTCTCCAATATTACTGTTAGTAACAAACTACGCCTCATGGATTAAAATCCTGCAAGGCATGCAAGGTATCCCGTCTCACACCAGCAGATGTTCAGGTCCTTTTGAAGTTCACCAATGACCTTCTGGATGATCCAGAGGAGGCATGGGAGAAGGTTGTGTGGTTGGATGATACCAAAATAGAACTTTTGGTATCAACTCCACTTGCCATGTTTGGATGAAGAAGGATGAATACAACCCCAAGAACACCATCCCAATCATGAAGCATGGTGGCAGAAACATTATACTTTGGGGGTGCTTTTATGCATAGGGGACAAGACCACTGCACCGTATTAAAGGGAGGATGGATATGGTCATGTATTGCAAGATTTTGGCCAACAACTTCCTTCCCTCAGTAAGAGCATTGAAGATGGGTCTTCCAGCAGGACAACAACCTGAAACACACAGCCAAGGCAACTAAGGAGTGGCTCTGTAATCTCATCCGTGACTCCAGTCTCCAGACCTGAACCCAATAGAATATCTTTGGAGAGAACTGAAACTCAATGTTGGCCAGTGACAGCCCCGAAATCTGAAAGATCTGGAAAAGATATGTATGTAAGAGTGGGCCAAAATCTCTGTTTGTGTGCAAACTTGGTCAATAACTACAGGAAATGTCTGACCCCTGTAATTACAAACAGGTTTCTATACCAAATATTAAGTTCTGTTTTTCTATTGTTTCAAATGCTTACTTATTTCATGCAATAAAATGCAATTTAATTATGTAAAAAAATCATACAATGTGATTTTCTGGATTTTTTAAAGATTCTGTCTGATATGGTTGAAGTGTAGATGCGATAAAAATTACAGACCTCTACATTTTTGTAGGTGGAAAAATGTGCAAAATCGGCAGTGTATCAAATACTTTTTTACCTTAAGGTACCGTCACACTCAGCGATGCTGCAGCGATATAGACAACGAGCAGATCGCTGGAGCGTCGCTGTTTAGGTCGCTGTAGAGATGTCAAACACAGCAGCGTAAGGGTTACTCACTTATCGTTCTCACAGGTCGTCACAGGTCGTTAGCTCCATGTAAATCATTGCAGGCATCGTTGCTTTTGCTGTCAAACACGACGATACACGCCGATCTGATGACCAAATAAAGTTCTGGACTTTCTGCTTCGACCAGCGATATCACAGCAGGATCCAGATCGCTGGTGCGTGTCAACGAGATCGCTATCCAGGACGCTGCAACGTCACGGATCGTTGTCGTTCTCATTGTAAAGTTGCTGAGTGTGAAGGTACCTGAACTGTAACTGCTTTCTGAGTTGTTCGCCATTTCGATTCATTACATCTCTCTGATATGGTTTATCCTATGTGATTTATATACTGTAGCAGAGTCTCTGTCTATCTTATGGGAGACTGAGCCTTTTGAAGTAGTCTATTGTGGATTTTGACGTGTATTTAGGATCATTATCTATTTATAGAAGCCATCTTCTTTTCAACTTCAGCTTTTTTACAGATGGTGTTATGTTTGCATCAAGAATTTGCTGAAATTTCATTGAATCCCATCTTTCCTCTACTTATGAAATGTTCCCCGTGCCATTGGCTGCAACATAGCTGCAAAGCATAATTGATCCACCCCTTTGCTTAATGGTTGTCAACTTGATGTTCTTTTCCTGAAATTGTGTGTCATTTTTTCTCCACACATACCATACAAGGCCATATTTATGCAGGTGTCTCTCAACAGTAGAACAATGTACCATAACTCCAGAGTCTGCTAAATCTTTCTGAAGGTTTTTTGCATGCAGGCGGAGCTTCTGATTTGCCTCTATAGCAATCCTACCAGCAGCTCTTACTGAATATTTGCTTGGTCTTCCAGGCCATTTCTTGACCTCCACTGTTCCTGTTAACTGCCATTTCTTAATTACATTTTGAACTGAGTAAAGGGAAACTTGAAAACGCTTTGCATCACCTGACCTTTCCTAACAATGATAGTGACCAAGCCGTAACTTTAACAGGCTAATTAAGGTCTGAAACCTTACTCAAAGTTATTTGAGTACACAATTCTCAATGGGTGCCCAAACTTTTGCCTCAGCCCATTTTCCTTCTTGTAATATTTAAAATAAAAGAAAATGTCTTACAGCCAGCTCACCTCTCCACTATGCAGTGACGTTTTAACTAGTGATTAGCGAGCATAAGATGTTATCTGAGCATGCTTGTGTCCTAATCGAGTATTTCAGACGTGATTGTAAAAAATGTGCGAGTCGCCGCAGCTACAACACATGCAGGGATTGCAGACATGCAGCTGCAGGGACTCAAACTTATTTTTCGAGCATGCCGAGCATACTCGATTAGGACACGAGTGTGCTTGGATAACACCTTATCCTAGCTCACGCTCATCACTAATTTTAACCTATTAGTGACTAGGCCAAATTTTTCAAATCTGACCAGTGTCACTTTTTGCGGCAGTAACTCTGGAACGTCTCTACATATCATAGTGGTTTTGAGGTAGTTTTTTCGTAGCACATTATATTTTATGTTAATGGTAAATTTTGTTTGATGTATCTTGTGTTTATTTATAAAAAAAACAATAAAACATTTTAATGATTATGCCTTTAATCCAGATAGTCATACCACACAAAATAGTTAATAAAGAACATTTATCTCATGTCTGCTTTACATTATCGCCATCCATAAAATGCTCTTTTATTTTGTTAAGAGGTCAGAAGGTCTAAAAATGCAGCAGCAATTTTTCATTTTTTCAAGTAACTTTGTAGGTCATATATATTGGAACCCCCCAAAAGTGACACCATTGTAAAAAAAAAACTCAACATATATAAACCTTATGTCATGTTGTTCATTAATCCTTTATGAGCTTTTTAGGAATTAATGCCAAGTGATGTGTCAGGAATGAAAAAAATATATTTTTACCACCTAAATGTTGCTAACATCTGAACAGACCACTAAAGCCAGCAGACTCTGTGGCCAATACTTGGATGGGCATGACAACTATCAGGACCACATAATCGTGATTTCATGGTGCCAACGGGGCTATAGAGGGACCCATACACTCTGTTAAACCATTTAGATCCCATAGCCATTATTGACAGCAGCATCTAAGGGGTTAAACTTGCATGGTCGTGTGAACACCGAACGTGGCTGATGCAGCACGATGCCATCTATAGTGTATAGCTGACAGCTGAAGTATTCTCATCCATCAGCAGATACTAATCTCTTATGTGTCGGGTCAGTAAAAAGACATATTGGTGGTGACTAAGGTGTTAAATGTGGAGCACCTGAATGTTTATTGCCTATGGGTGGTATTGAAGTCGTTAACAAGGTGTCATTGCTCACAGGATTGTGTGCATATGAGTTTCTAGGCTGCTTTGCATAATTATTGTGTTGGATTATAAAAATGGCAATTTTGACCTTGTGATGGGTCCTTTTTAGTGATCCAAGAACATGCTTTCTTAATATCGTTATTGGTTTCCAATAATAATGTTTGTTTCCAATAATAAGTAAATTTTATTTCAACTTTGAATGAAAAGTGCTTAAAGGGTTTGTCTGCTCTGAAACTGAGTTTGCAGTAACGCTGTGTGACTGCAGACTTGTGACTCCTCACATCGCTCACACTGTGTGCTGTGAGCATTCTCCAGTACTAGTGACGTGAGTGGGTGGTCATGTGACCGCAATTATGCAGTTTGCTTACTTCCCGCTACTTTCCGACTAGACTTGTCTGGCCTCAATCAATAGATTTGCATTGAGCGAAACCATGCCCATCTAATCGGCATGTGACCACATGAATGTAAATTATATACTTGCAGTCAAATGACTGCCCACTTCTGGCGCTGGCACCGGAAAATCCACAAGGATTCACAAGTCTACAGTCACAGAGTGCCTGCAGACTTTCGTGCCAAACCGTTATTATTAGTTAAATGACAGGGTGATTAATGAAACATATTTGGCCTGAGTCAATAATAGGCCCTCTGTTTATCAGATGTATGAGAGTCCATTTCCTCTCTCGATATGTTTGTTTTAGTAAACACTTGTACTTTAATAAATACTTGTACTTACTTGGATACTTGTACTTTAGTATATACTTGTAGTTGCAGCTTAAGGCTTGATAACCCCTTTAATTACTTATAAAATAGCCGTAATGAGCAAAAAGTAAGTAAATAATAAAATTGTTCTTGTTTAAATTAATCCCTCTAAATTTACTTGTGCTGATAAATATATGCTAACATCATTACATTCCCATCTTTAGAGTATAGGCTTTCCCACGTCTAGATAACATTTACTAGCAAAACTAATAGCATCATAGCTTTAGAGGATTATTTTTCATGCTTCTGCTTCTAAATCTTCAATTACAAGATGGCATCATTAGGGAATTGTGGAAACAGTAAACATGATGCGATCAACAAGCATACCAGGAGTACCCATAAGCAGCTGGCACATCTACAAAGATTGTTAAAACTTGTGCTGATCCGATGCACCTGATCCTTAATGAAATTGGCAAAGGATCTCTTCGGAGATATGGTTGGTTCAACACAGGTCAGGCTATTCATATAGTTTTCATACCTGCAGAGCTGAACAGCATCAACCCCCTCCTCTAAATGTATGCAATTTATATGCAAAAATCTAATCTGTTTTCACTTTAAAGTACTTGTAATTAAAAGTTAAGATCCTCATCATATTAGCAATGACAATATAATTAGCAAATGGAAAAATCTTGCATGTGTCAAGTTTATCTCCATTATATTGAAATCTTCTTGTGATGTTACAGCAGATGACCTAAATGAGGTCAAATACTGTAATGTCAAAATATCTTATATCACTTAGACCCTTTGTGATGTTGCCGTAACTTACCTGACAGAGATCCATTTATGATGTCTCAACATATTACCTAAATAAATACATATAAATGTAAATAATTTTACATTTCTGAAAGTGTATTTTAACTTTAGAATAAAATGTATTATTTTTGTTCATATTCTTTATATACTGTAGGAAATGTGTGCCAATATATGGATGTACATATTGAAATACATGTATGGGCTGATTTTTATTCCTAAGCCTAACCCATATTCCTACATTAAAGGGAATCTCTCAGTAAGGTCAACCCTCCTAAGCCGTCTATATGGGCATGTAGGTCATAGAAAGTTGAAAAAAAAGTACTTTGATATCTATGATCCGATATCTCAACCCAGAGAAATCCACGTTTTCTTATATGTAAATGATTAATAACATCTATAGGAAGGACACTGATCTGCATATGAATCCACTGTGAGACATGTAGTGACTGATAGTCTGTTCTCCTGATCTAAATGTCTCACTCTGGTAGCTCCCCCTTTTATTTAAAATGTTATAATGAGCTTTGGATGTAGACTCTCGGAGAGTTCTAAACAAGCATGTAGGCTTAGCTCGCAGCACTTGTCAAAGGACAAAACAGCAGATCAGGGCATTTTCCTATATAAAGACGCAAGATCCAAAATCCAAGTAACCCACTTGGATACAGTATGCACAGGAAAATAGAAGACAGCGACTAGCAGGTGATGAAGTTCAAAACATCTTTATTCTGCCATACACAGGATGTGACGTTTTGACCTGTGACTGTATGCGTGAAAAAACCTGTGACAGGTGGAAACGTTGCACCGTTTGTATGGCAGAATAAAGATGTTTCGAACTTCATCACCTGTTGTATGCTGTCTACTATTTTCTCGTCTTGGAGAGATCAGTGCCTGGCCCATAGATCTTAACAGTCCATTTACATTAAGAAAAAATGTTGATTTCTCTGGAATAAGATATCAGATTACAGATATCGTTTTATTCAGCTTCCTAAGACCTGTATGCTCATGTAGACGGCTTTGGAGTGTTGATCATACTGACAGATTCCCCATAAGACTTACATTAAAATAGTGTTCTCTTTAGGATTCTATTGCTCTCCTGAAAAATTAAAAAATGTCCCGATATACCCAAAACTCATGGAAATCTGAATTTGGTTAAAACATTGCAAGTAGGGGGTAACAAGGCTTTCAAAATTGATGGTCTTTGCCTTTTGAAAATACAGGGTGTTCATTGTAAAAACTCTGCAGCCTCTTCAGTATTTACTGTGGATTTAAAGCTATTTGCACTTTTCTGTGTCGTACTCAGAACACCTATTTCTACTGATTCGTTATGGTTTTAAACAACTGTCTATTATTTCTTACTAGATGGTGGCCCGATTCTAACGCAACGGGTATTCTAGAATATGTATTTATGTATGTATATAGCAGCCACATAGTATATAGCACAGGCCACATAGTATATAGGAGCCATGTAGTATATAGCAGACAAATACTACGTGGCCTGTTCTATATACTATGTGGCTGCTATATACATACATATTGTAGAATACCCAATGCCTTAATACAGGCCACGCAATATATAACAGTGGCCACGCAGTATATAACACAGCCACGTACTATATAACAGCCCACGCAGTATATAGCAGCCACGCAGTATATAACACATGCGACGTAGTATATAACACAGCCCACGCAGTATATAACACTGGCCACGTAATACATAGCACAGCCCACACAGTATATAGCAGCCACATAGTATATAACACTGCCCACACAGTATATAGCAGCCACGTAGTATATAACACTGCCAACGCAGTATATAACAGTGGCCATGTAGTATATTGTACGCAGTATAGAACATAGCCCATGTAGTATATAGCACAGACACGTAGTATATAACACTGCCCACATAGTATATAACACTGCCCACGCAGTATATAACACTGCCCACATAGTATATAACACTGCCTATGTAGTATATTGTATAGCAGCCACACGGTATCTAACACAGCCCACATAGTATACAGCAGTGTGGGCACCATATCCCTGTTAAAAAAATAATTAAAATAAAAAATAGTTATATACTCACCCCCTGGGATCCACCGAAGCTCTGGCAATACGAGCGCAGCTGCCGCCATTTTCTGTTCCCAGGATGCATTGCGAAATTACCTAGATGACTTAGCAATCTCGCGAGACCGCTAAGTCTTCTGGGTAATTTCGCAAAGCATCGCCGGAAATGGAAGATGGCGGCCGGCGCGAGCGGCTCGGTGGACTATGGAGGGTGAGAATAGCAGGTTTTTTGTTTTTTTATTATTTTTAACATTACATTTTTTTACTATTGATGCCGCATAGGCAGCATCAATAGTAAAAAGTTGGGGACACACAGGGTTAATAGCAGCGGTTACAGAGTGCGTTACCCATGGCATAACGCGTTCCGTTACCGCCGGCATTAACCCTGTGTGAGCGGTGACTGGAGGTGAGTATGCGGGTGCCAGTCACTGACTGCGGGGAGTAAGGAGCTGCCATTTTCTTCTGGACTGTGCCCGTCGCTGATTGGTCGTGGCTGTATTGCCGCGACTAATCAGCGACTTGGATTTCCATGAGAGACAGAAGCCACGACCAATGAATATCCGTGACAGAAAGACAGACAGAAGGACAGACAGAAAGACGGAAGTGACCCTTAGACAATTATATAGTAGATAAGTTTGAAAAAAAATCAAGTTGGCAATCCTGGTAATGTAGCTGTTAAGAATAATACCAGTGGTAAATCAGCAATCTGTTCAAGATAATTATTCAATCACAACATATGACAATGAAGAAGAACAAAATTAACACCAGAAGCCTAGGCAGGAAAACCATATTGTAAATCTATCATTTAGTTACAATATAAGGGGTCATGTTTGAAGATGCACAGTATTAGATCAGACAGATGCTTCTTCTGTATTCTCAGCCTGAGCAACTCCTATGTTTTTACAAAGTGAAAATATGCTGAGATAGGATAGAAAAATTTTGTCAGTTTTTAAATGTTTTTGAGGAATAAAATCTGAAAACAGTTAACACAAGAGTTGAGCGACTTTTACTTTTTTAGGATCGAGTCGGGTTTCGCGAAACCCGACTTTGTCAAAAGTCGGGTCGGGTGAAATCGACCGATTATTGCGAAAAGTCAGGGGCCGACCGAAACACGAAACCCAATGCAAGTCAATGGGGAATCAAAGTCGGCAGTGAGTGGAGGACAGGAAAACACCTACAGTGTCCATTTTAATGCCAAAAACATCAATTCTTATTTCTGAAGCTTGTCAATCTTAATTTACTTTATAATAATAGTTAGGCATTGAAAACAGGGGGTCATTTGGCTAAAGTTGTGTGGGGGGGGGTAGGGCTGGCTCAAGATTTTCGTGGGCCCAGGAAACGCGGAATGCATCACGGCGATGGAGCAGGGAGAGGTAAGTATTTCAACTTTGCAAGTGCTGTGATCCTGAGCAAGCAGGGGGGGCCCACTCGTTGGCACTGGCACAGGGCCCCTCATAGTACGGCGGTGTGTTTGACGGCGGGTGGCGCCTCCCACTGCCAGAGACACTTTTGCGTACTATGAGGGGCCCTTTGCCAGTGACGTCGCCAATGAGTATGCCCCCCCACCTGATGAAGGAACCTGCACTTTCATCTGCACCTTTCTCTTTGTCCCCATGTGAGGTGGTATAGTATGTGGGAAGGGGAACCTGACTTTCAGCAGGGTCAGATTCTGGCTTTGTAGAGTGCAAGGGGAATGTACTGGTCTGGGTCAATGACCAGCAGACTCATCTAGCAGTGGCTGGGCAATGGGCATGATGAGGAGGAGAAACAGATAAAGGCCCAAATAATAAAGTATGCTAAATGCAGTTCAAAATTGGTAACAGGACTAAACAGGCGGCATAGCTTTGTTCAGTGGAGGACAACTGTAATGAGTAGCGCAGACACAGTTAGTAGGCCCAAAATAAAAAAGTAGGCTAAATGCAGTTCAGAATTGGTAACAGGACTAAACAGGTGGCATAGCTTTGTTCAGTGGAGGACAACTGTAATGAGTGGCGCGGACACAGTTTGTAGGCCCACAATAAAAAAGTAGGCTAAATGCAGTTCAAAATTGGTAACAGGACTAAACAGGCGGCATTGCTTTGTTCAGTGGAGGACAAATGTAATGAGTGGCGCATACACAGTTTGTAGGCCCACAATAAAAAAGTAGGCTAAATGCAGTTCAAAATTGGTAACAGGACTAAACAGGCGGCATTGCTTTGCTCAGTGGAGGACAACTGTAATGAGTGGAGCAGACACAGTTTGTAGGCCCACAATAAACAAGTAGGCTAAATGCAGTTCAAAATTGGTAACAGGACTAAACAGGCGGCATAGCTTTGTTCAGTAGAGGACACCTGTAATGAGTGGCGCAGACACAGTTCGTAGGCCCACAATAAAAAAAGTGGGCTAAATGCAGTTCAAAACTGGTAACAGGGCTAAACAGGTGGCATTGCTTTGTTCAGTGGAGGACAACTGTAATGAGTGGGGCAGACACAGTTTGTAGGCCCACAATAAAAAAGTAGGCTAAATGCAGTTCAAAATTGGTAACAGGACTAAACAGGTGGCATTGCTTTGTTCAGTGGAGGACAACTGTAATGAGTGGCGCAGACACAGTTTGTAGGCCCACAATAAAAAAGTAAGCTAAATGCAGTTCAAAACTGGTAACAGGACTAAACAGGCGGCATTGCTTTGTTCAGTGAAGGACAACTGTAATGAGTGGCGCAGGCACAGTTTGTAGGCCCACAATAAAAAAGTAGGCTAAATGCAGTTCAAAATTAGTAACAGGACTAAATAGGCGGCATTGCTTTGTTCAGTGGAAGACAACTGTAATGAGTGGTGCAGGTACAGTTAGTAGGCCCTAATACAAAAGTAGGCTAAATGCAGTTCAAAATTGGTAACAGGACTAAACAGGCGGCATAGCTTTGTTCAGTGGAGGACAACTGTAATGAGTGGCGCAGACACTGTTAGTAGGCCCAAAATAAAAAAGTTGGCTAAATGCAGTTCAAAATTGGTAACAGGACTAAACAGACGGCCTAGCTTTGTTCAGTGGAGGACAACTGTAATGAGTGGCGCAGACACGGTTAGTAGGCCCAAATACAAAAGTAGGCTAAAAGTTCAAAATTGGTAACAGGACTAAACAGGCGGCATAGCTAGGTACTGGGGTAGGCTCCTCTGCTGAGTAGCAGACAGTGGTAGTAGGCGCAAAGTATTAACTGGTCTAAATGGAGGACAGGGCCCCTGTATATTTTAACTATCATCTATCATTTCAACAAATTTGTATTGGCAGTGCCATTGAAGGATTTAACAGCACAGACTACACAGTGGTGGAGCAGGGAGAGGTAAGTATTGCAAGTGGTAGAGCACTGTTAGAGCTGGGGGGAACATTCTCTCGTGGGCGGCGGTACTGGCACAGGGCCCCTTATATTACGACGGTGTGTCTGACGTTGGTTGTGCACTGCCACAGTCATCGCTCAAGAGTGGGCGCACCCACCTGTCCAGGCAAACGGCACTCGCACGGGTGCTTGCGCCAGGTGGTAACCACGGCCCTGTGGGGGGAGTCAGCCCATTTAGGGAGGTATAAAAATGGCCTATTGTGGACATTCAGCAGCTGCAAATGGCGGAATTGGAGAAGTCAGTAAGAGGAGGCCAAAAGCAAGACATTTTTCAGGCAAGCTACGTGTCAGCAGGAGAAGGTGGGGCAAAATAATTTGAAATCCATGATTGGTTCATTTTAACGAAGGTTAGATCATCAACATTCTGGGTAGCCAGACGTGTCCTTTTTTTGGTCAGTATTGAACCAGCAGCAATGAAGACTCTTTCTGATAGCACACTAGAAGCAGAGCAAGCGAGCTCCTGTAATGCATATTCTGCCAATTCAGGCCAGGTGTCTATTTTAGATGCCCAGTAATCAAAAGGGAATGACCTGTGAGGGAGAACATCGATAAGGGAGGAAAAGTAGTTCGTAACCATACTGGACAAATGCTGTCTCCTGTCACTTTGAATCGATGCAGCACTACCTGTCGTGTCAGCGGTCATTGCGGAATCACTCCACAACCTGGTCATAAAACCCCTTTGTCCAACGCCACTTCGGATTTGTGCACCTCTAACACCTCTGCCATGTTGCCCCCTACGGCTCGTGTGAGAACCATCACCGCCGCTGTGTGCTGGGAATGCCTTAACCAAACGGTCTACAAGAGTTGCTTGTTTGATAGCCATGTTTGCTCAAGGTTCTCATGTGGCATGATATTTTGTAATTTTCCTTTATATCGTGGATCCAGGAGGCAGGCAAACCAGTAATCATCATCGGTCATCATTTTGATAATGCGGGGGTCCCTTTTTAGGATACGCAAGGCATATTCTGCCATGTGGGCCAATGTTCCAGGTGTCAATTCACTGCTTGTGCTGGGTTGAGGAGCACTTTCTTGCAAATCAACATCACTTGTGTCCTGCAAAAACCCTGTACCTGACCTTGCAACACCACCAGTTTCTAATGCCCCCTGTGAAGCATCCTCCTCCCATAAATATTCATCCCCATCATCCTCCTCCTCCTCTTCGTCCGCCACCTCGTCCAGGAGAGTTCCCTGAGAAGACAATGGCTGACTGTCATCAAGGCTTCCCTCCTCGGCTGCAGACGCCAGCTCCTTAACCCCTTCACGACATGTGCCGTACATCTACTGCGCATGCCGTGAATCCCCCTTGGATGTGGGCTCCGGCGGTGAGCCCACATCAAAGGCGCGACATGTCAGCTGTTTTGTACAGCTGACATGTGCGCGCAATAGCGGCGGGTGAAATCGCTATTCACCCGCCGCTATTAACCTGTTAAATGCCGCTGTCAAACACAGACAGCGGCATTTAACTACCGCATCCGGCCGGGCGGCCGGATATGACGTCATCGCCGACCCCCGTCACATGATCGGGGGTCGGCGATGCATCAGGAAGGTAACCATAGAGGTCCTTGAGACCTCTATGGTTACTGATGCAGGTCTGCTGTGAGCGCCCTCCTGTGGTCGGCGCTCACAGCACACCTGCATTTCTGCTACATAGCAGCGATCTGATGATCGCTGCTATGTAGCAGAGCCGATCAGGCTATGCCAGCTTCTAGCCTCCCATGGAGGCTATTGAAGCATGGCACAAGTAAAAAAAAAATGTTTTTAAAAATATGAAAAAAATATAAAAAATATAAAAGTTTAAATCACCCCCCTTTCGCCCCATCCTAAATAAAACAATAATAAAAAAAAAAACCTACACGTATTTGGTATCGCCGTGTTCAGAATCGCCTGATCTATCAATTAAAAAAAGCATTAACCTGATCGCTAAACGGCGTAGCGAGAAAAAAATCCGAAATGCCAGAATTACGTTTTTTTGGTCGCCGCGACATTGCATTAAAATGCAATAACGGGCGATCAAAAGAACGTATCTGCGCAAAAATGGTATCATTAAAAACATCAGCTCGGCATGCAAAAAATAAGCCCTCACCCGACCCCAGATCACGAAAAATGGAGACGCTACGGGTATCGGAAAATGGCCCTTTTTTTTTTTTTTTTTTTTTAGGAAAGTTTGGAATTTTTTTTCACCACTTAGATAAAAAATAACCTAGTCATGTTAGGTGTCTATGAACTCGTAATGACCTAGAGAATCATAATGGCAGGTCAGTTTTAGCATTTAGTGAACCTAGCAAAAAAGCCAAACAAAAAACAAGTGTGGGATTGCACTTTTTTTGCAATTTCACCGCACTTGGAATTTTTTTCCCGTTTTCTAGTAAAAGACATGGTAAAACCAATGGTGTCGTTCAAAAGTACAACTTGTCCCGCAAAAAATAAGCCCTCACATGACCATATTGACGGAAAAATAAAAAAGTTATGGCTCTGGGAAGGAGGGAAGCAAAAAACGAACACGCAAAAATGAAAAAGGGCCGCGACTTGAAGGGGTTAATGTGCGAATAAACTTTGCATCAGCAGACGCATTAGTGGAATGCTCATGCTGCACTTACCAGCCGTGTGCATTCCTCAAAACACTGAAGGACTTGGCAGAGGTCTTGGAGCTTCGACCACTGCACACCAGACAACTCCATGTCTGCCATCCAACTGCCTGCCCGTGTATGTGTATCCTCCCACAAATTAATTACAGCATGCCTCTGTTCGCACAGCCTCTGAACCATGTGCAGTGTGGAGTTCCACCTTGTTGCAACGTCGATTATTAGGCGGTGCTGGGGAATATTCAGCGATCGCTGATGGTTCAGCATACGGCTGAAGTGTACGGGCGACTGGTGGATTTGCGAGCTAAGTCTTCGCACCTTCAGGAGCAGGGCTGGTAACTCCGGATAATTTTTGAGGAAGCCCTGCACCACCAGGTTCAAGGTGTGAACCAGGCAAGGTACGTGTTTAAGTTCTGAAAGGGCTATAGCAGCCATAAAATTCCTTCCCTTATCACTGACTACCTTGCCTGCCTCAAGATGTACACTGCCCAGCCATGACTGTGTTTGTTGCTGCAAGTACTCGGCCAGTACTTCCGCGGTGTGTCTGTTGTCGCCCAAACACTTCATTTCTAACACAGCCTGCTGATGCTTACCACTAGCTGTTCGATAATGGGACACCTCGTGTGCAACACTACTGGCAGCTGCGGATGGAGTGGTCGTGCGACTGCACACTGTGGACAAGCTTTCGCTTCTGGAGGAGGAGGAGGAGGGGTGGCGAACGCCTACAGCCAACTGTTTCCTAGGCCATGGGCTAGGCAGAACTGTCCCACTATGGCTGTCCCCTGTGGACCCTGCATCAACCACATTAACCCTGTGTGCCGTGATGGACACGTAACATCCCTGGCCATGCGTACTGGTCCATGCATCTGTTGTGAGGTGCACCTTTCTACTGACTGATTGCCTCAGTGCATGGACAATGCGGTCTTTGACATGCTGGTGGAGGGCTGGGATGGCTTTTCTTGCAAAGAAGTGTCGACTGGGTAGGTCATAGCATGGTACTGCGTAGGCCATCAGGGCTTTGAAAGCTTCGCTTTCAACCAACTGGTAGGGCATCATCTCTAACGAGATTAGTCTAGCAATGTGGGCGTTCAAACCCTGTGTACGCGGATGAGACGATGAGTACTTTCTTTTCCTAACGAGAGTCTCTTGTAGGGTGAGCTGTACTGGATAGATGCATATGGTGGAACTAGCGGTGGTGGTGGTGGTGGACATGGCGGATTGAGAGAGGGTTGGTGATAGTATTCTCGATGTTGGCCTACATACAGTGTTTCCTACCAATAACCTTGTGATTCCCTGACTGCTTTGGCCTTGCGACGATACCTCCACATTTGCTGCTGGTGGTGTCCTAGCCGGTGGGCTTACAGTGAGAGAAGCAATGTAACGTTGCTGACTACCTTCATTCTGAGCAGCTGCACCAACGGTACGGGACGTTTGGTAGTTAGTCCAAGTGCATGCTGGTTAAATGTCTAAGCATGCACATTGTATTTAAATTTAGAAGATTCTTCCGTCTGCTAAAGGTCTTTGAGCATTTCTTACAGATAACTTTAAGTTTTGACTGATCATTCGGATTTTGGTTAAAAAATTGCCACACTGCACTCTTCCTACTATGGAATACCTTTTCAGGCATTGCACGCTGTGCTACTTTCACCAGATGGCCACGCTGTCCTAAAACTGTTTTTGTTTTTGACAAACGTTTTTGGCCTGATACGGGCCTGCCAGGTGACAGCTGTTGCCATGTAGATGGCTGCTGTGGATCATCCTCCTCTGCTTCTGAGCTACTGGCAGCGGCACCCTCTTCTTCCAATGGCTGCCAATCTGGGTCAACAACTGGGTCATCGATCACCTCCTCTTTAATGTCATGTGCACCTTCCTCTGTGTCACCGTGTAAGGTGCTATAGCGTTCGGGACGGGGCACCATAGTCTCATCAGGGTCAGATTCTGGCTCAGTACACTGCGAGGGCAATGTAGTGATCTGAGTCAATGGAACAGCATTATAATCTAGCTGTGGCTGTGCATGAGTGCACTCCATGTCCGATTCATCTTGTAATGGGTAGTTAACAATTTCCCGTTCTAACCCAGGCACGGTATGTGTAAAGAGCTCCATGGAGTAACCTGTAGTGTCTCTTGACGCTTCCTTCACTTTTGGTTTAGGTGAAGGACACAAGGAAGCGATTTGGTCCTGACCGGGAGCATCCACTGACGACCCGCTGCTTTTATATTTGAAACTTTCTGAAGAGGAGGCGAAAGAGCTAGAGGCTGAGTCAGCAAGGAAAGCCGGCTTTAACCCCTTCCCGACCTGTGACACAGCGTATGCGTCATGAAAGTCGGTGCCAATCCGACCTGTGACGCATATGCTGTGTCACAGAAAGATCGCGTCCCTGCAGGCCGGGTGAAAGGGTTAACTCCCATTTCACCCGATCTGCAGGGACAGGGGGAGTGGTAGTTTAGCCCAGGGGGGGTGGCTTCACCCCCTCGTGGCTACGATCGCTCTGATTGGCTGTTGAAAGTGAAACTGCCAATCAGAGCGATTTGTAATATTTCACCTAAAAAAATGGTGAAATATTACAATCCAGCCATGGCCGATGCTGCAATATCATCGGCCATGGCTGGAAATACTAATGTGCCCCCACCCCACCCCACCGATCGCCCCCCCAGCCCCCCGATCTGTGGCCCGCTCCCCTCCGTCCTGTGCTCCGCTCCCCCGTCCTCCTGTCCGCTCCCCCCGTGCTCCAATCACCCCCCGTGCTCCAATCAAACCCCCCCGTGCTCCGAACCACCCCCCCTGCACACCGATCCACCCCCCCTGCACACCGATCCACCCTCCCGCACACCGATCACTCTCCCCCATGCTCCGATCCCTCCCCCCCCGTGCTCCGACGCCCCCCCGTGCCCTGATCTCCCCCCCCCTGTGCCCTGATCTCCCCCCCTTATACTTACCGATCCTGGCGGGGTCCCGTCCGTCTTCTTCCCCGAGCGCCGCCATGTTCCAAAATGGCGGGCGCATGCGCAGTGCGCCCGCCGAATCTGCCGGCCGGCAGATTCGTTCCAATGTGAATTTTGATCACTGTGATATAATCTATCACAGTGGTCAAAATAAAAAAACAGTAAATGACCCCCCCCATTTGTCCCCCATAGATAGGGACAATAATAAAATAAAGAATTTTTTTTTTTTCACTAAGGTTGGAGTTAGAACTAGGGTTAGGGTTAGGGGTAGGGTTAGGGGTAGGGTTAGGGGTAGGGGTAGGGGTAGGGTTAGGGGTAAGGTTAGGGGTAGGGGTAGGGTTAGGGGTAGGGTTAGGGGTAGGGTTAGGGCTAGGGTTAGGGTTTCGGTATGTGCACACGTATTCTGGTCCTCTGCGGATTTTTCCGCAGCGGATTTGATAAATCCGCAGTGCTAAACCGCTGCGGATTTATGGCAGATTTACCGCGGTTTTTCTGCGCATTTCACTGCGGTTTTACAACTGCGATTTTCTATTGGAGCAGTTGTAAAACCGCTGTGGAATCCGCAGAAAGAAGTGACATGCTGCGGAATGTAAACCGCTGCGTTTCCGTGCAGTTTTTCCGCAGCATGTGTACAGCGATTTTTGTTTCCCATAGGTTTACATTGAAATGTAAACTCATGGGAAACTGCTGCGGATCCGCAGCGTTTTCCGAAGCGTGTGCACATACCTTTAGAATTAGGCTATGTGCACACGGTGCGGATTTGGCTGCGGATCCGCAGCGGATTGGCCGCTGCGGATCCGCAGCAGTGTTCCATCAGGTTTACAGTACCATGTAAACCTATGGAAAACCAAATCCGCTGTGCCCATGGTGCGGAAAATACCGCACGGAAACGCTGCGTTGTATTTTCCGCAGCATGTCAATTCTTTGTGCGGATTCCGCAGCGTTTTACACCTATTCCTCAATAGGAATCCGCAGGTGAAATCCGCAGTAAATCCGCAGGTAAAACGCAGTGCCTTTTACCCGCGGATTTTTCAAAAATGGTGCGGAAAAATCTCACACGAATCCGCAACGTGGGTACATAGCCTTAGGGTTAGGGTTGGGTTGGAATTAGGGTTGTGGTTAGGGTTAGGGGTGTGTTGGGGTTAGGGTTGTGGTTAGGGGTGTGTTGCGGTTAGGGTTGTGGTTAGGGTTACGGCTACTGTTGGGATAAGGGTTAGGGGTGTGTTGGCGTTAGAATTGAGGGGTTTCCACTGTTTAGGCACATCAGGGGGTCTCCAAACGCAACATGGCGCCACCATTGATTCCAGCCAATCTTTTATTCAAAAAGTCAAATGGTGCTCCTTCCCTTCCGAGCCCCGACGTGTGCCCAAACAGTGGTTTACCCCCACATATGGGGTATCAGTGTACTCAGGACAAACTGGGCAACAATTACTGGGGTCCAATTTCTCCTGTTACCCTTGAGAAAATAAAAAATTGCTTGCTAAAACATCATTTTTGAGCCAAAGTAAAATGATTTTTTATTTTCACGGCTCTGCGTTGTAAACGTCTGTGAAGCACTTGGGGGTTCAAAGTGCTCACCACATATCTAGATAAGTTCCTTGGGGGGTCTAGTTTCCAAAATGGGGTCACTTGTGGGGGGTTTCTACTGTTTAGGCACACCAGGGGCTCTGCAAACGCAACGTGACGCCCGCAGACCATTCCATCAAAGTCTGCATTTCAAAACGTCACTACTTGACTTCCGAGCCCCGACATGTGCCCAAACAGTGGTTTACCCCCACATATGGGGTATCAGCGTACTCAGGACAAACTGGGCAACAATTACTGGGGTCCAATTTCTCCTGTTACCCTTGAGAAAATAAAAAATTGCTTGCTAAAACATCATTTTTGAGGAAAGAAAAATGATTTTTTATTTTCACGGCTCTGCGTTGTAAACGTCTGTGAAGCACTTGGGGGTTCAAAGTGCTCACCACATATCTAGATAAGTTCCTTGGGGGGTCTAGTTTCCAAAATGGGGTCACTTGTGGGGGGTTTCTACTGTTTAGGCACACCAGGGGCTCTGCAAACGCAACGTGACGCCCGCAGACCATTCCATCAAAGTCTGCATTTCAAAACGTCACTACTTGACTTCCGAGCCCCGACATGTGCCCAAACAGTGGTTTACCCCCACATATGGGGTATCAGCGTACTCAGGACAAACTGGGCAACAATTACTGGGGTCCAATTTCTCCTGTTACCCTTGAGAAAATAAAAAATTGCTTGCTAAAACATCATTTTTGAGGAAAGAAAAATGATTTTTTATTTTCACGGCTCTGCGTTGTAAACGTCTGTGAAGCACTTGGGGGTTCAAAGTGCTCACCACATATCTAGATAAGTTCCTTGGGGGGTCTAGTTTCCAAAATGGGGTCACTTGTGGGGGGTTTCTACTGTTTAGGCACACCAGGGGCTCTGCAAACGCAACGTGACGCCCGCAGAGCATTCCATCAAAGTCTGCATTTCAAAATGTCACTACTTGACTTCCGAGCCCCGACATGTGCCCAAACTGTGGTTTACCCCCACATATGGGGTATCAGCGTACTCAGGAGAAACTGTACAACAACTTTTGGGGTCAAATTTCTCCTTTTACCCTTGGGAAAATAATAAATTGCAGGCTAAAAAATCATTTTAGAGAAAATAAAATTTTTATTTTATTTTCATGGCTCTGCGTTATAAACTTCTGTGAAGCACTTGGAAGTTCAAAGTCCTCACCACACATCTAGATTAGTTCCTTTGGGGGTCTAGTTTCCAAAATGGGGTCATATGTGGGGGATATCCAATGTTTAGGCACACAGAGGCTCTCCAAACGTGACATGGTGTCCGCTAATGATTGGAGCTAATTTTCCATTTAAAAAGCCAATTGGCGTGCCTTCCCTTCCGAGCCCTGCCGTGCGCCCAAACAGTGGTTTACCCCCACATATGGGGTATCAGCGTACTCAGGACAAACTGGCCAACAACATTTGCGGTCCAATTTCTCCTATTACCCTTGGCAAAATAGGAAATTCCAGGCTAAAAATCATTTTTGAGGAAAGAAAAATTATTTTTTATTTTCATGGCTCTGCATTATAAACTTCTGTGAAGCACCTGGGGGTTTAAAGTGCTCAATATGCATCTAGATAAGTTCCTTGGGGGGTCTAGTTTCCAAAATGGGGTCACTTGTGGGGGAGCTCCAATGCATAGGCACACAGGGGCTCTCTAAACGCAACATGGTGTCCGCTAACAATTGGAGCTAATTTTCCATTCAAAAAGTCAAATGGCGCGCCTTCCCTTCCGAGCCCTGCCGTGTGCCCAAACAGTGGTTTACCCCCACATATGAGGTATCGGCGTACTCGGGAGAAATTGCCCAACAAATTTTAGGATTCATTTTATCCTATTGCCCATGTGAAAATGAAAAACTGTGGCGAAAAGAATTTTTTTGTGAAAAAAAAAGTACTTTTTCATTTTTACAGATCAATTTGTGAAGCACCTGAGGGTTTAAAGTGCTCAATATGCATCTAGATAAGTTCCTTGGGGGGTCTAGTTTCCAAAATGGGGTCATTTGTGGGGGAGCTCCAATGTTTAGGCACACGGGGGCTCTCCAAACACGACATGGTGTCCGCTAACGATGGAGATAATTTTTCATTCAAAAAGTCAAATGGCGCTCCTTCCCTTCCGAACCTTACCATGTGCCCAAACAGTGGTTTACCCCCACATGTGAGGTATCGGTGTACTCATGAGAAATTGCCCAACAAATTTTAGGATCCATTTTATCCTGTTGCCCATGTGAAAATGAAAAAAATTGAGGCTAAAAGAATTTTTTTGTGAAAAAAAAGTACTTTTTCATTTTTACGGATCAATTTGTGAAGCCCCCGGGGGTTCAAAGTTCTCACTATGCATCTAGATAAGTTCCTTGGGGCGTCTAGTTTCCAAAATGGGGTCACGTGTGGGGGAGCTCCAATTTTTAGGCACACGGGGGCTCTCCAAACGTGACATGGTGTCCGCTAAAGAGTGGAGCCAATTTTTCATTCAAAAAGTCAAATGGCGCTCCTTCCCTTCCAAGCCCTGCCGTGCGCCCAAACAGTGGTTTACCCCCACATATGAGGTATCAGCGTACTCAGGACAAATTGGACAACAACTTTCGTGGTTCAGTTTCTCCTTGTACCATTGGGAAAATAAAAAAAATGTTGCTAAAAGATAATTTTTGTGACTAAAAAGTTAAATGTTCATTTTTTCCTTCCATGTTGCTTCTGCTGCTGTGAAGCACCTGAAGGGTTAAAAAACTTCTTGAATGTGGTTTTGAGCACCTTGAGGGGTGCATTTTTTAGAATGGTGTCACTTTTGGGTATTTTCAGCCATATAGACCCCTCAAACTGACTTCAAATGTGAGGTGGTCCCTAAAAAAAATGGTTTTGTAAATTTCGTTGTAAAAATGAGAAATCGCTGGTCAAATTTTAACTATTATAACTTCCTAGCAAAAAAAAAATTTTGTTTCCAAAATTGTGCTGGTGTAAAGTAGACATGTGGGAAATGTTATTTATTAACTATTTTGTGTCACATAACTCTCTGGTTTAACAGAATAAAAATTCAAAATGTGAAAATTGCGAAATTTTCAAAATTTTCGCCAAATTTCCGTTTTTATCACAAATAAACGCAGAATTTATTGACCTAAATTTACCACTAACATGAAGCCCAATATGTCACGAAAAAACAATCTCAGAACCGCTAGGATCCGTTGAAGCGTTCCTGAGTTATTACCTCATAAAGGGACACTGGTCAGAATTGCAAAAAACGGCCAGGTCATTAAGGTCAAAATAGGCTGGGTCATGAAGGGGTTAAAAGGCGTTTTCCTACTCCCAGATAAGGGATCCTTCGAGGCCTTGTGTAGCCAGACGATGATGCTGGCTCAACACCTCCAGCCTTAGGTGTTATTGTGCTTTTGCCACTACCACCAGAAGCACCACCACCACCTCTTCATCCCCTTCGTACACCAGATACCAACTTGCGCCATACATGTACTGTATGTGTCAGTGTCAATGAGGAGTTAAATCCACCATACACTCGAAATTAGATAAATCTCATCTAAGCTTGGTGATTTCGGTGGGATTGGTCTTCTGTCTAATGTGCATGGGAGCATCATGACTGTCCCTTGACAGATTATGGTGAGGGACATGATAATCAGGCAGTTGGAATACAATTGTCTAATGATTTTGTTTAGCCTGGAAATAAGCAGCTGCCATATGATTTTGGCAGGCCCTCTCATAGAGAACACAGGAATACTTAATCAAGCAAGTCTTTCTTTTTATGTAGGAGTCAGGAGAGATTGCTATCAGCTGAACATTTATGCTACACCTATCTAATGTGCATGGCCATCTTTAGGGAAAAGCTTTGAACAGTCTAAGAACAAAAACAACCTATAATTTGTTATTATTACTAGGGATGAATTTTTATACACTTTTCATATCTTTTTTCCTCATTCCTCAAACATTTTGTCATGAACTTATCTTCTGCTTCATATTCTGGATTCTTTCCCTGCCATTCCCAAATTTGAATTTGTATTGAATTCTGCTCTTGTCTTTGACTCCTTGGTTCTGAATATGCCTGTTAAGTGATTTCCCTTAGCTTGCTCCACTGATTTTTTTTATTTATTTGTTAAGCTTTGCTTATAAAGCACTATCATATTCCGCAGCGCTTTACATGCATTATCATCACTGTCCCCAATGGGGCTCACAATCTAAATTTCCTTTCAGTATGTCTTCGGAATGTGGGAGGAAACCAGAGGAAATCCACGCAAACACAGGAAGGACATACAGAGTCCTTGCAGTTGTTTTCTTTGATGGGATTTGAACCCAGGACTCCAGTGCTGCTAGGTTCTAGTGCTAACCACAGAGCTGCCTTGATTAGCAGATACTCCACAGATGCAACCTGGTGGTCATTGTATTTTTACACCACAAGAGCTGTTTGAGCAGTAGAGAACCTTCAAGCTTGTGTATTTTATGAATGCCTGATGCTCAATGTATACGTGACATAATATTTGCCGTCCGATCAGAATTTGAGCCAATTACCTATTCTGATCTATTTATCTAATTCATCCTGTTTGGAGAAACCTCTTAATATTTTCAACAACCTTTCTGGAGCTGTACAAAGTAAAAGCATGTCTTATGTCCACCAAGTATTGCCAATGTGTTCCGCAAACTATTATAGATCATTCCACAAAATATAGCATTTGAACCTAATGAGACTCAAGTGCTTACTTTGAAAAATAATGTCAGAACGACTGCATAATTCTTTTTGAAGATTTTCTTACCTGAAATTAAAATATGCATTTTAGGAGTAGGCCTAGTTTCAAACTATGCTCATTATCAGGGTTACACAATCAATCTAATATAGATTTTCAATTAGGAACATCATTAGTGCTAAAATATCTATATAATAATGTATGCAGTTTGTATGGTGAACCCTGGTGACAGAGACAGATCCACCTTTCAAGTTAATGTAAACTTATGAAAAAAAGTCCTGTGTTAACCAATCTACCTTTATTACCAATAAAATGTTTGCACAAAACTAATTTAAAAACCCTTTTTTTAACAGCTTGAAGAATGGACATTTTATGTATCAGGAGTAGGCCTCATTCCACAACCTATGGAACCAGCAAGTATTAGTGCCAATGTTGGAAACCTTGCCTCTATCAACATTTCCTTTAAGAACCCCACAAATGAGAATGTTCTCGTTGATGTTATTCTAACAGGTAACACACTTTCTCAACAGCTACTTAACAATAAGAGTACAATTTTAAAAATCTACAATACGTTAATTGAATTAAATTCTGCACACAGTAGCAAAAGGTTAGATGTATAATAATGAGGCAGTGAAAATGAACATGCTTCACTATTTAATAATGATGAATATCTCAATACATGCAATGTCTGAAAATCATAATGGAAATTAATAGCCAAGAAATAGGGAGGAAAAGTTCCCATCACAACACTTTGCCTTGCTTGGGGTTAAAGGACATTATCATTGGCAATGAGAATCAGCAGCTGCGCGTTCATTAGTTTTCAGAATTGTATTATCTTTTCACTAGTCTTTAATGATGAAAAAGTAGGTGTTACTTTGATTTATAGGGAATTAGTGTACTTTATTTATTCCTAATTTATAGTTTGCAGTGTTTTATATGAGTCGTATAAGATATTATTGTGGGGCTAACGTCATATAAATATGGCTGCACAAAAAAATTGTAATTTAAATTGCAATGAAACTTGGAAAAACTGCAGACATTTTTTCCTTTTTTTATGTAAATGCTTTGTAATTACACCTTACAATTTAATTTTACATCAAGTCACTTTGCCTGAAAATATGATTTCAGATTGTGGAAGTTATCTTATGATGCCCGTACACATAACTCATCACAATTTTTCACTAGGCTCCTTGTATAAATAAAACTAGTGGTTTGAGCATGTACAATCCGTAAAATGCACAACAAAATTCTGAGAAAGCTACTACTGCTGGATGGAATTGAGTGGCTCTCCCATTTTTTTCCCAAGATTTTCATTTCACAGTGAAGTTATTCTCCACAAATTGAATGCACTTTATTATGCTTTGGGATCAGGAGAGGTAAATAAACATAAGATCTAAAAAAAACCCAAAAAACCTTATTCTCAACTTACCACTAACCTTTCCGACCTCTCTTGTGCTCTCTGGCCATTATCCGATTCTTAGAGTTGCCTGTTCTTTTCCATGTCATGAGCCGCATTACCCCGCCTGTACACTCTATGCCTGGATTTCTGTCCGCAACCAGTCTTGGGAGGTCACTGCACAGTGATCTCTAAGGACTGGTCACTGCTTGGAGTCCCGGGTTATGGTGAACAGGCCAGAGTTAGGACACCAGAAAGAAGAGACCCTGAGGAACGGACAGTGGTAGTGAGTGGTGTAGGGGCCGGACTTTTACATCCTTGTATTTAACTTACAATCTTGGATGTTGATTATTATGTACCTAATGAATCTATTGCTAAAAATTAATATTGGTTGCAGAGACAAGTGATTCATAAAAAATGGATCCTTCATTACCCTGTAAACTAAACCAACTTTTGTGTTTTCAAACTCCAAGATATATAATATTTTCCCAATGTTTCCCCCACTTTTTTCATTTTTTTTAATGATTAGTGTTGAGCGATACCGTCCGATACTTGAAAGTATCGGTATCGGATAGTATCGGCCGATACCCGAAAAATATCGGATATCGCCGATACCGATATCCGATACCAATACAAGTCAATGGGACATCAAGTATCGGAAGGTATTCTCATGGTTCCCAGGGTCTGAAGGAGAGGAAACTCTCCTTCAGGCCCTGGGATCCATAGGGATGTGTAAAATAAAGAATTAAAATAAAAAATATTGATATATTTACCTCTCCGGCGGCCCCTGAACTCAGCGCGGGTAACCGGCAGGCTTCTTTGTTCAAAATCAGCGCTTTTAGGACCTGAGAATCACGTCCCGGCTTCTGATTGGTCGCGGGCCGCCCATGTGACCGCCACGCGACCAATCACAAGCCGCGACGTCACCGCAAGCTATTAACGCGCTCATTTTTAAAAATGAGCGCGTTAATGGCTTTCAAAGACGTAGCGGCTTGTGATTGGTCGCGTGGCCGCGACCAATCACAAGCCGCGACGTCACCGCAAGCTATTTACGCGCTCATTTTTAAAAATGAGCGCGTTAATGGCTTTCAAAGACATAGCGGCTTGTGATTGGTCGCGTGGCCGCGACCAATCACAAGCCGCGACATCACCGCAAGCTACTAACGGGCTCATTTTTAAAAATGAGCGCGTTAATGGCTTTCAAAGACGTAGCGGCTTGTGATTGGTCGCGGCCACGCGACCAATCACAAGCCGCTACGTCTTTGAAAGCCATTAACGCGCTCATTTTTAAAAATGAGCGCGTTAATAGCTTGCGGTGACGTCGCGGCTTGTGATTGGTCGCGTGGCCGCGACCAATCACAAGCCGTTACGTCTTTGAAAGTCATTAACGCGCTCATTTTTCAAAAATGAGCGCGCTAATAGCTTGCGGTGACGTCGCGGCTTGTGATTGGTCGCGTGGCGGTCACATGGGCGGCCCGCGACCAATCAGAAGCCGGGACGTGATTCTCAGGTCCTAAAAGCGCTGATTTTGAACAACGAAGCCTGCCGGTTACCCGCGCTGAGTCCAGGGGCCGCCGGAGAGGTAAATATATCAATATTTTTTATTTTAATTCTTTATTTTACACATCTCTATGTATCCGATACCGATACCCGATACCACAAAAGTATCGGATCTCGGTATCGGAATTCCGATACCGCAAGTATCGGCCGATACCCGATACTTGCGGTATCGGAATGCTCAACACTATTAATGATACATGGAGATAACTAAATTACAGCAATGTTGCGTTGAGTTTTAAATTTGTGTTTGTTTTCACATATATATTCACTGTTCAAGATAAATTAAGTGCTATTTTTATACTTTTTATACTAATATATACTCATACACCCCATATACCCTGTTTGACTTCTGCAGCCAATCACAGGTTTCAGTGGTATAAGTCCTGACACCACTAATTGGTTGCATATGTCGTGAGGTTTATATCAAATTTTACATCTGCAGCTAGCATGAACATAAGCATAATGGATACCTGTTAGGGACTGGCGGAACGCACCAAGAATCAGATGTTATGGTATTAGGTGCGTTCGCAGTCCGAGGTCCACCGTGCAGGTAAAAGACCCTGCTGCTAGTAAGACGGACTATATGGCGGTACTAAGTATACACACATGGGTTAACTTCACCCCGCGTGAAGGAAGCGATCCTGTTGCGTCACAGGACCGCAGTACCGCACATAAAGCGCGAGCAAGAAGTCAGCGGACTCAACCCCTACACAGGATTGAAGTCCGATTAGACACTTGCTGGCACAACACCGCAACTGGGTGTGTCAGAGGAACATAAATAATAATATTAAGTCACATGAGTGCGTGCGGTGCCGCACTGACGGACGCCACTAACCACCCAGGCTTGGGTCAGGAAAGCGCAGAGCAAGCGCACAGCGCCGTACTGGCGGACACAGCAACTGGTAGCTGTAATGTGTGTTTCGTGCTGTTGGATAAGTCGGGCGCTAGATAGCAAACATACACCTTCCGCGAACAGACATTCAATAGGGAGGGTTATTTAAAGAGCGACTTTCACTCACAACACACACACACACACACATATTTACAAGACAATACTAGCGCATGGCCGTGCGGTCATGCGCAGTTTATATAGCTGCAGCACAGGAAACAGCTACAGAAGTTTTGCCCTTTCAGGACCTGTCAAAAGGACCAATGGGATGTGCTGCAGTACCTGAGCATGTGACCCTCGATCTCCAACGGGAGATCCTGCCCTGGGCATGCTCAGACAGACAAAAGCAGGACTTAGATCCAGAAACGTCCACTCGCCGCTGCCCAGCACTGGCTTCAATGGCAGAAGCAGGAAAAGCAGCAGTAACTCTTCGCACAGAGTCAGACTGAGCGAGACGCTGGGATCGATGTCCCTGCTGAGCAGACCACTGCGGCTGGAGAAGAATGGGAGACCGCAGCGGAGATGGATCGAGATTTCCCCTGTGCAGCAGAGGAAACTCGACTCCTAACATTACCCCCCCTAGGGCCCCCCCTCTTTGGGCCTCGCTACGTTCGAAGGCAGCAATGAGCTGCGGGGCCCGAATGTGCTCAACAGGCTCCCAGGACCTGTCCTCGGGGCCATAACCCTTCCAGTCCACCAAATAAAATTTTTTGCCACGTACCACCTTGAACCCCAAAATAGCGTTCACCTCATAATCGTCCGTAGACGAACCCGATGTCCCAGCAGATGACTCGGAAAACCGGGACATATACACGACCTTGAATGGGCCCAAGTAGCGAGGAGCAAATTTAGTGGACTCAACTCGCAGCCTGGTGTTACGGGCGGAGAGCCACACTAAATCGCCAGGAGCAAAGCAAAGGTCGGGGCAGGGCGCCGATGTGCATCGGCGGAGGACCTCATTCTCTCCTTCTCCTTCGAATGGCATCCTGAGTGCGGTCCCAAATGTCCCGTGCCTCCACTGCCCAGTCTGCCACCCTGGAGTCAGCAGAGGACATGGGCATAGGCACAGGAACCCGCGGATGCTGGCCGTAATTAAGGAGGAAAGGAGTCTGACCGGTGGAGTCGGCTACAGCGTTATTAAGGGCGAACTCTGCCCATGGTAATAAAGATGCCCAGTCATCCTGCCTGGCAGAAACAAAATGTCGTAGATATGTGACCAGAGTCTGATTGGCCCTCTCTACCAACCCATTCGTCTCGGGATGATATGCGGAAGAGAGATTTAACTCAATGCTGAGAAGACGACAAAGCTCTCTCCAAAACCGAGACGCAAACTGGGGACCCCGGTCACTGACAATTTTGTCTGGCATGCCGTGTAGGCGGAAGATGTGTCTTATGAACAACGCTGCCAAGGCCCGTGCAGAAGGTAACCGTGGGAGCGGCACCAAATGCACCATTTTCGAGAAATGATCGGTAATAACCCAAATGATGGTACAGCCGCGAGACTTGGGCAAACCCACTACAAAGTCCATCCCGACCATCTCCCAGGGCCTGTCTGCCACCGGCAAGGGATAGAGTAACCCAGACGGCCGTTGTCGAGGAGACTTATTTTTGGCGCATGAGACACACGCCAGAACGTAATCTCTGACATCTCGGAGCATATGCGGCCACCAGTACATCCTCGCCAGCAGCTCAGATGTCCTTTTTGTCCCAAAGTGTCCACCCACCCTGGAGGAATGAGCCCAAGAGAGAACCTCCGGTCGCAAATTTATGGGCACAAAAGTCTTGCCCGGAGGCACAGACTCAAGCAACACTGGAGCCACGGTTCTCAAGCTCTCAGAAGGAACAATAAGCCGAGGCTCTCCTTCCTCCTCCTCAGATGACACAACAGAGCGAGAAAGAGCATCAGCTCGAATATTCTTCTCCCCAGCGAGATAATGGAGGGTGAAGTGGAATCGAGAGAAGAATAAGGACCATCTGGCCTGGCGAGAATTTAGCCGCTGGGCTGTTTGCAAATAGAGCAAATTTTTGTGGTCTGTAAAAACTTGAAAGGGAAAACGAGCCCCCTCCAAGAGATGTCTCCACTCTGAGAAAGCCAATTTCATCGCTAGCAACTCCCTGTCCCCGATGGAATAATTCCTCTCCGCTGGTGTGAAGGTCTTGGAGAAGAAGAAGCACGGATGCTTCCGACCTTGAGCATCCTTTTGGAAGAGGACTGCTCCAGCACCAACGGAAGAGGCATCCACCTCCATTATAAACGGCTTATCGACATCGGGACGATGTAGGATGGGAGCGCTAGCAAAATGAGACTTAGTAGAAGAAAAGGCCTTGGAGACCTCTTCAGACCACACTTTGGGATTTGCTCCCTTCTTGGTGAGGGCTACCAAGGGAGCTACCAAAGTTGAGAAATGGGGAATGAACTGGCGGTAATAATTAATGAACCCCATAAAGCGCTGCACCGCTTTAAGTGAATGGGGTTCTTGCCAGTTCATCACAGCCTGTAGTTTGGCAGGATCCATAGCCAATCCCTGGGCAGAGATGATATAGCCCAGGAAAGGTAAAGACTCCTGCTCAAACACACACTTCTCCAACTTTGCGTAAAGAGAGTTTGCCCGTAAGAGGTCGAAGACTCTGCCAACATCTCTCCGGTGGGAGTCAATATCTGGAGAGAAGATGAGAATATCATCCAGATAGACTACGACCGAGGTGGAAAGCATATCCCGGAAGATGTCGTTGACAAAGTCTTGGAAAACGGCTGGGGCATTACAGAGCCCGAAGGGCATCACCAGATACTCAAAGTCCCCATCTCTGGTGTTAAACGCCGTCTTCCATTCGTCCCCCTCACGGATGTGAATCAGGTTATAAGCTCCCCGCAGGTCTAATTTGGTAAATACCTTAGCTCCCCGTAGCCTATCAAAAAGCTCAGAAATCAGGGGCAGTGGGTACTTATTCTTAACGGTGATGGCGTTAAGACCCCTGTAGTCTATGCAAGGACGCAACTCTCCATTCTTCTTCTGTACGAAGAAGAACCCTGCCCCTGCTGGTGACACTGACTTCCTAATAAACCCTCTTGCCAAATTCTCCCGGATGTACTGGGACATAGCCTCCGTTTCCGGGAGAGAGAGGGGATAGACACGTCCCCGAGGAGGTTCTGCTCCAGGCAAGAGATCTATAGGACAGTCATAGGGACGGTGAGGCAGAAGGGTCTCCGCGGCCTTTTTGGAGAAGACGTCTGCATAAGACCAATAGTATTTGGGGAGAGTAGAGAGATCTGCGGGCATCTCAGTGGTGGAAACCTGAACGCACTCTTTCACACATCTGCCCTTACAGGATTCACTCCAACCCAATATCCTCCCAGAGGTCCACTCAATATGTGGGGAGTGGAAACGGAGCAAGGGTATTCCCAGCAGAATCTCATCCATTCCCTCGGGAAGGACAAGAAGGGAAATAATCTCCTGGTGGGATGGGGACATGGCTAACGTGAAAGAGACAGTCTGATGTGTGATCTGTAGCGGAAGTGTCGACCCATTCACCACTCTAAGGGTATGTGTCCATGTGCAGTAAACGCTGCGTGTCTGACGCTGCATAGAGCCGCAGCGTCAGACACGCAGCGTCCAGATGTTACCGCATAGTGGAGGGGATTGAATGAAATCCCGTCTCCACTATGCGTGGTAACACGCACGCGGCGGCCCTGCGACTCCGGACATGCTGCGCGTCTTTTCAGATCGCAGCATGTCCGTATATCTTGCGGCGACGCTGCGTCGCCGCAAGATATAGCACAGGGCCCTGTGGTGGGGAGCGATGATCCCGGATGTGTGCTATGAACACATCCGGCATCATCGCGTCCCAGAAAGGGGGCGGGGCTTACCGCAGAGCGGCTAAGCCGCTCCGGCGATACCGCCGGCCATCCTGAAAGTGGACACATACCCTGACGGTTACTGGTTTGGCAAGCATAACCAGAGGTACTGCGTGGCGCAGAGCAAAAGCAGAAGACATAAAATTTCCTTCTGCTCCTGAATCCACACAAAGCTCTACTGTAAGAGTGGATGTGCCTAACAGGATTGTCCCTTTAAAGGACAATTTGGAGGAAAATGCCGCTGTGTCCAGTGAACCTCCTCCAATGGTCACTAGACGCGATCGTTTTCCCGACCGCCGTGGACATTTATTAGCGTAATGTCCGGTTGCTGGCAATTTTTACACACCACAGGTACTCGAGCGGTCTGAGACCTAGGTCCCGCTCGAGAAACCTCCATGGCCTCATGGGAGTCAGACGCCATAACAGGAGATTCTAGAGGTTTGGCAAAGGTGGGAGCCAGCCGAAACCTCTGCCTACACTGGGTCCGCTCCAACCTCCGCTCGTTAAAACAGAGATCGATGCGGGTAGCTATAGTAATAAGCTCCTCAAGTGTGGCGGGAATCTCCCTGGTGGCCAAGGCGTCCTTTACATGATCTGCCAGTCCTTTCCAGAACACCGGAATAAGGACTTTATCCGGCCATTCCAGCTCAGAAGCTAGAGTCCGGAATAGGATGGCGAACTGGCTGACCACGGACGAAGCCTGAGTAATTGCCAACAATTGGAGTGCGGTATCGTGGGTGACACCGGGTCCCAAAAAGACCTGCCTCAGAGCGTCCAGGAAGATAGGAGCACTCTGTACCACATGATCACCACGTTCCCAAAGCGGCGTTGCCCACTCCAACGCCCTGCCCGACAAAAGAGACAAGATGAATCCCACCCTCGCCCGTTCCGTAGGAAAACGTGCAGCCATCAGCTCGAGATGTATGGAGCACTGGCTCACGAATCCCCGACATAGCTTACTGTCACCAGCAAACTTGTCTGGAAGCGGGAGATGGGATAAGGTCAGAGCAGGGGTGGCAGCGGACAAACTGGCTGCAACTGCACTTGCAGCCTGAACAGCGACAGCAGTAACGTCCACAGCTGAGGTTGCACGCTCTAGAGCCGCCAACCTACCCTCCAGCTGTTGGATGTACCGCTGTGAACGCTGATCGTCCGTCATTACTAGCCAGACCTTGGCGCTAGTATTCTGTTAGGGACTGGCGGAATGCACCAAGAATCAGATGTTATGACATTCAATAGGGAGGGTTGTTTAAAGAGCGACTTTCACTCACAACACACACACATATTTACAAGACAATACTAGCGCATGGCCGTGCGGTCATGCGCAGTTTATATAGCTGCAGCACAGGAAACAGCTACAGAAGTTTTGCCCTTTCAGGAGCTGCCAAAAGGACCAATGGGATGTGCTGCAGTACCTGAGCATGTGACCCTCGATCTCCAACGGGAGATCCTGCCCTGGGCATGCTCAGACAGAGAAAAGCAGGACTTAGATCCAGAAACGTCCACTCGCCGCTGCCCAGCACTGGCTTCAATGGCAGAAGCAGGAAAAGCAGCAGTAACTCTTCGCACAGAGTCAGACTGAGCGAGACGCTGGGATCGACGTCCCTGCTGAGCAGACTCCACTGCGGCTGGAGAAGAATGGGAGACCGCAGCGGAGACGTATCGAGATTCCCCCTGTGCAGCAGAGGAAACTCGACTCCTAACAGATACCTTTCTGAAATGACCGAGAACTAGGTGGGGGATTATATATTTATTCATTCATTATTTAACATATATTGCTGCTTGAGAACAACTTTTTCATTATTTTGGGCAATCCTTTTTGCCCTTCTTAAATGCACAGTAAATGATAATATCACTGCTTACCAATCAGGATATATTCATATCCGTCACAAATATACGGTTATTTCATTTTTTAAGTTTCCAGTTATACCATAAATCGGGCTTCTGAGTCAGCTCAATTTATGACATACTCTGTTCCTTAGTTATACAATTAACTTTCCTGTAAAACTGGTGTTTTATTTTGGAGAAGATGGAATAAATAATAGGGGTTAAACAAAAGCTTGAACTTTTCACCCATAGAGTTTAATTTAATTTAATTTCTCCTTAGCTTCCAGCCAAAATGTGCTAAACTACCCTGAACTAATTTTTCCAGCGGGAAGTCCTAAGGCTTGTGTTACCAGCTTTCACTATCACTTTCCTCTAATAGATTTTTGGAACAACATCTGCTAAGACACTATTCCTCCTACATAAGGATTGAAGAGCCAGCATACTTGGGCATAAATAAATGGCAGCAGCGTGGATGCAACTGTTTCCCTGCATAGCAAGAACTGATTAAAAATAGAGGTCATATGGAAGTGGTTTTGTGTTGAGAAACTTTTTGCCTTTTGCTCTATTGATGTGAAACGGACAACATTTGTAACAGGGAGCATTAGAAATGCTTCAGTATCTACAGAACTGCTCTAGCTGTGGCACCCGGGGGCACCTATGCCTGGTTTAGTTCCTGTTTGAGATCTCTATGAGAGTTCTTCTTTCTGTAAGATCTTTAGACAAGCTTCATTTAGGTGCCGAAAAAAAGCATTGTATAGTTAAAATGAACAAACCTTCTGAATTTCAAAATCAGCAGAGTCGGCAAATTTTTCCCAAAAATTTGAACTGTCGGGAATATATTCAAAGCGAATTACACATAGTCCAATTACTTTGAAAAGATGTGCCTGAGAGAGAGAGAAGTAAGGAGGTGGGGAGGGAGGTGGGTAGCGAGAGATTTTACATTTGAAAATGTTATACTGCTTATTGCTGCAAGAAATATGTAAAATATGTACAATTTGAAAATAATTGCAGAAAAATAGATACCAGATACGCCATATCATTATTAAATTACACAAGCACTACTGTTGCCACCTGCCCTAATTCTCACTCCCTTTTGATTCCAACCCTGTCCCAAATACTGCACTCATTTTCTTGCACATAGTCCACATATTATTGACTGTAGTATTTTTCCTATGCTTTAGAGATTGCCTTCCTTTCTCTATAGCTGAGTTCTAACATTCCCACACTAATGTAAACTTACCCTAAAATGTCAGCTGATATTCCCGATACCTGCTTAGGCTTTTACACGAGCTGTGATAGTTGTTGGCTGTGCTATATCATGTGATGTGATATCTGCAAGGCATTATGGTGAAGTCCATGCAGTCGCTTCTAAGATCACCTCAGTCGTCTGTGACTTACACAGTCTTCTGCAATGGCTAAAACGGCGATAGGCCTTTTCTTGGCGATTTTCTCAAATCAAATTGAAAGTTTGCAGTGACATGCGAATTTCATGAAATTTTACCTTTTTTTGCGATTTTCTCAAATCAGATTGGAAGTTTGCAGGGGTATGAGAGTTTCATGAAATATTACTCAAAATTGATTTGTTGTGGATTGATTCAATCATCTAAACTGTCTAGTATTTCAATATTTATAACGAGTTGGCAAATTAATTGTGTCACATTGTTCACCTGGAATTTTGTAGACCGATTAGTCTGCTACGGGATTGGCATTTGGAAAAACTGATGAGTAAATTCTTAAAGCCCAAATACACATTAGAAAGCCGTTGGCTGTCGGACAAACAACTGACAGCTATATCTCTCAACTCCCCCAGTACACAGGAGTGCTTGGCTTGGATGAGCACTTCTGCAGTCTTCAATAGAGCTCCTTTGGCAGTGGATTCTCTCTTGTATAACACTAGGATGGGTCGTTGGAATTTCAATGTACAGATCCTTTATTTTTTCGAGTGAGAGTCAGCAGACCCCTGTGCTCAGTATATCGGTATTGGAGGATTCAGCCACTTTAATCTATTGTATGTGATGGTCTTAGCAGTTTCCCTGGTTTTCACTTAACATCCTTGAACTTCTCTGCTGGAAATCACCAAGTTACAACCCTCATAGTATACACTGCTAACAGCGCCTAACAAATAGAAGACTCCAATTTTCATTACTGAAGCAAAACACACAACTCATAGTAGCAAATGGGAAGGTTAAGGCAAATTGAGTTCTTTCACATTGGTACATGGTTAGAAGGTCAGAGCATTAGGAGTTCTTTTACAATAATTGATTGGAAGAAGATGAGAGCAAGCAGCAGACAGTTAGAATCTTGAGACATAATGGGTCAATGCCAAGAGATACAAAAATTCCAAACACCTTTGAACCAGATACCTAATAGATCTAATTTCAAACTCCTTGAAAACTACAGAAATAAAAGATACTTAAATTTACCATTATTTAGGCTGTGCTTCACTGACATTTTTTGCCAGTTCATTAAGGGTTTTTGGTATTTTTTTTACAAGTGTACTATAATGTGAATTGCCAATCTTCCTTGTCCACTGGAAACCTAACAGAATATCTTATGTTATCCTTTTGAAAATATTTTACAAATGGAAGTTGTGACACAAGCAGAGTAGCAAAAATCAAAGTAGACTCTGACCCTTTAACTGACCCCTACAATTTCCATGTCTTGAGTAAGGGCAGCAGATTTCTCCGTGCCAAGATTGCCTTTTAAGGTTCTCACTGCCTTTGAGAAAGTTGCATAGTACCAATGGAATCTGGAGCCTTTCTTTACAAACCATAGCAACTGCAGGACTATACTCGATGGGATGTACACTCAAGCTTTCATTATTAGTGTTTACATTTTTTGGCCGTATTGCACCATTGACCAAAAATGTATTATTTGTGGTAAAATGTCACTGAAAAAAGCAATGCATACATTAGGCTAAGTATTTTGTGTCTTGTGACATGAGAACTGAGATTAAGTTTCCACAATAGAATTATTAACATATTACATAATTTTATCTTCCGATGTTACCGTCAATGGATGTTCGGCTAAGTAGCCACTATATGAAAACATATGTAATAACTTGTTCAGCAGTTTTCTTTGAATTTCATTCCGACTGCTTATCCTGTAGTCATATTTTTATAAAATATATGAAATATTCAGGGACATCAAAGTAAATACACTTTTATGAATTTTTCATTACTAGAAATTAATAATAGAAAAATAATCAGTGACTAAAGTACAGTCTGGTTGCCTGGGAATGGGGCACTTTAGAGTTTACACTGTGACAGCTACGGGACGCAGCAACTAAAAGACTTTGTTTGCCCTTTAGTTCTCAAGTTTTCCTTGGATCCAGCAAGATCTAAAAGCATAAACATTTCTACCGAACTACTTAAAAACCTTTCATTTATACATATACAAAGGCTTTAGATAACATTAAACCTATTTACAATTAAATATCAAAATAATCTTGCTATGAATTTGCTATGGTAAAGTAGTTAATGGTAATGGAGATGTTTGCACTCTCAGGCATCCATATATGTCCTCCAGTTTTAGTTAGTAATAATTTTGGTAAATGACCCCAAATAGCTCAATGTACAGTCCTTTAGAAAAGAAAAAACTACTATAATGGCATTACAGTGGGTTGTGCGACATGGAAAATGTAATTCTGCTACTACAAAGATATATTGATAGTGAATTTAGATTGAGCGCCCAATGGGGGCAGTGATGATGATTTCTGTGACACGCATTCTAAATCAATGGTGCTATATAAGCAAGTAATTTAAATAAATAAATTACATCTACGATATTGGGTTAGATGCTTGAGAGTAGAGCTGCATGCATTGATTTCAGTTTGCTGAGAACATTGCATTGGTTATTTTTGTGTCAGCTTTTTGAGAGAAAAATAAGAGTAAATGGCAGCGAAAGGATTAGACATTGTTCATTCTAGAACATTTTGAATGTAGAATCGACTTAATGTCTATTTTTCTCTTGTATTTATCTACAAGGTACACTCTGTGTTTTGTGCTTACAATTCCAGACTGATTAAAGAATACATTGATCATGTTCTTCTGCCTGACTAGTGCCCTTGTTATGTAAAAAACTAAAAAAAATCTGTAGAAATTCATTCTAGTGAGTCATTTCTGTAACTTATTTTTTTTTACTCAAAACTACTTTGATACAACAGCAAAAACGTCAACGGAAAATTTAGAACGATTGCAGCATATAAAGAGATGCTCATGTCACTACTGCGTTATGTTTCCAGATAAATGAAAAAAGCTATTCATAAAAATTGAAATAGAAAATAAGGCTGCCTTCACATGTTTGTACAGTGATGTCTGAAAAATAAATACTCCATGGTTACAACATGTGAACGCAGACTTAAAACCTTCTTATTCTTGCAATGCAATCTACGTTTTTGGCAGAGCAGAAAGTGGTATCCATCATTTTCTCCTGGGATCCATGACAATAATATGATACAAATGCTAAATAATTTCATGGAGTAAATGTAGAATATATTTTAATAATACAGTGCATCTGTCACTTATAATGCACGCTCCAGTTCTGAGAATAGTATAATAAATTGAACTTATTACTATAGTTGTACCTTTTTTTATTCATTTTAGTTACATGAGAATTAATGTTAGTGTGTGTTGCCTGAAGACACTCTTTATGGTGAGGCATAGAATTTTGACTGTTCGATTTGATCCTATATTTGATGAAAAAGATGTACAGGATTGCTAGAGCAGCATCCAGGGTGGACATATGTTATTGGTGGCTGCACAGAGTAGGGAACCATTTAGAACTACATTTTTAGATGTAAAAGATTGTCAACTGAGCCCTGACCTGTACGCTAGCTAGCCAATGGCACCAGGAAGTTAAAGGGTTTGTACCAAGATATGAAGTCATCTTCTACCCACACGATATGGATAACTTTCATTTGGCTGGTGGTCTGACCACTGTGACTCCCAATGTTCCTGAGAACGGGGCTTTGAAGAGCTGCATCTAAATGTATCAGCAGTCCAGTATGCACACCTCCACTCTTAATTCTCTTTGGAACCTCTAGAGATAGATAAGTTCTCAACTGTCTCCATCAGGGAGGCGGTTTATACAAGCTTCTCTCACTAGGGCTTTTTACTCCCAGTGTCCACAATTTAGCAGCATATTATAACTTCAGGTCTATTTATTAATAGCACAAAAGTATTGTACTATTTGAGCTGGATCCCTAGAAAAAATACAGCCTTGTCCCTAATTTCACTTCTTCCCACTCTCCTGTCTCCTATAAATTCCATGACCTCAAATCACAATTTAGGTAGATGAAATGAGACCGATAGTTTTAGCTCGACCTTCTCGACCCTCCGACTCTCTTGAATAACTTGAATTAATGAAGCAGCAACCATCAGTCCTAAATGAGGTAAATGTAATGAGGCAGTCGAGATTGGAGCATTATTATACTATACTAAATGGTAGCCCGATTCTAACTCATCGGGTATTCTAGAATATGTATGTAGTTTACTTATGAAGATTTTAGAATACATTGAATACACAGGATTCGGCCGGCCACGACCAATTAGCGAAGCGTGGTTCAAATCCCACGCCAATTCGCAGCCGGACTGCACCTGTCGCTGATTGTTCATGGCCGGCCACGTAGTATGTAGCACAGCCACATAGTATATAGCACAGCCACATAGTATATAACATCCCACGTAGTATATTGCACAGCCACATAGTATAATGTGCACAGCCTCGTAGTATATAGCACAGCCACGTAGTATATAGCACAGCCCACGGAGTATATAGCACAGCCACATAGTATATAGCACAGCTCACGGAGTATATAGCACAGCCATGTAGTATATAGCACAGCCCACTGAGTGTATAACAGCCCACATAGCATATAACACAGCCACGTAGTATATAACAGCCCACGCATGCAGTATATAACACAGGCCACATAGTGTATAACACAGCCCATGTAGTGTATAACACAGCCCATGTAGTGTATAACACAGCCCACATAGTGTATAACACAGCCCACATAGTGTATAACACAGCCCACGTAGTATATTGCCCAGCCCACGTAGTATATTGCACAGCTACGTAGTATATTGCACAGCCCACCTAGTATATTGCACAGCCCACGTAGTATATTGCACAGCCCATATAGTATATTGCACAGCGCGTGTAGTATATTGCACAGCCACGTAATATATTGCACAGCGCATGTAGTATATTGCACAGCCCACGTAGTATATTGCACAGCCCATGTAATATATTGCACAGCCACGTAGTATATTGCACAGCCCACGTAGTATATTGCACTGCCCACGTAGTATATTGCCCAGCCCACGTAGTATATTGCCCAGCCCACGTAGTATATTGCCCAGCCCACGTAGTATATTGCACAGCTACGTAGTATATTGCACAGCCCACCTAGTATATTGCACAGCCCACGTAGTATATTGCACAGCCCATATAGTATATTGCACAGCCCGTGTAGTATATTGCACAGCCACGTAGCATATTGCACAGCGCATGTAGTATATTGCACAGCCCATGTAGTATATCGCAATGTGGGCATCATATCCCTGTTAAAAAAAGAATTAAAATAAAAAATTGTTATATATTCACCTTCCGTTGGCCCCCGGATCGGAGCGGTTACCGACGCCCCTCGCGCGGTCCGGTCTGATGAATGGATTGCGGTCTCGCGAGATGATGACGTAGTGGTCTCGTGAGACCGCTACGTCATCATCTCACGAGATCGCAATGCATGGAGCGTCGGGAGGAGCGGGAAAGGCCTGTTCTGGATCCGAGGGGGTATATAGCACAGCTCACGGAGTATATAGCACAGCCATGTAGTATATAGCACAGCCCACTGAGTGTATAACAGCCCACATAGCATATAACACAGCCACATAGTATATAACAGCCCACGCATGCAGTATATAACACAGGCCACATAGTGTATAACACAGCCCATGTAGTGTATAACACAGCCCGCATAGTGTATAACACAGCCCACATAGTGTATAACACAGCCCACGTAGTATATTGCCCAGCCCACGTAGTATATTGCACAGCTACGTAGTATATTGCACAGCCCACCTAGTATATTGCACAGCCCACGTAGTATATTGCACAGCCCATATAGTATATTGCACAGCCCGTGTAGTATATTGCACAGCCACGTAATATATTGCACAGCGCATGTAGTATATTGCACAGCCCACGTAGTATATTGCACAGCCCATGTAATATATTGCACAGCCACGTAGTATATTGCACAGCCCACGTAGTATATTGCACAACCCACGTGATATATTGCTCAGCCCACGTAGTATATTGCACTGCCCACGTAGTATATTGCCCAGCCCACGTAGTATATTGCCCAGCCCACGTAGTATATTGCCCAGCCCACGTAGTATATTGCAGTTACGTAGTATATTGCACAGCCCACCTAGTATATTGCACAGCCCACGTAGTATATTGCACAGCCCATATAGTATATTGCACAGCCCATGTAGTATATTGCACAGCCACGTAGCATATTGCACAGCGCATGTAGTATATTGCACAGCCCATGTAGTATATCACAATGTGGGCATCATATCCCTGTTAAAAAAAGAATTAAAATAAAAAATTGTTATATATTCACCTTCCGTTGGCCCCCGGATCGGAGCGGTTACCGACGCCCCTCGCGCGGTCCGGTCTGATGAATGGATTGCGGTCTCACGAGATGATGACGTAGTGGTCTTGCGAGACCGCTACGTCATCATCTCACGAGATCGCAATGCATGGAGCGTCGGGAGGAGCGGGAAAGGCCTGTTCTGGATCCGAGGGGCCGACGGACGGTGTGTATATAACGATTTTTTTTTTTTGTTATTATTTTTAACACTAGATCTTTTACTATTTATGCTGCATAGGCAGCATCAATAGTAAAAAGTTGGTCACACAGGGTTAATAGCAGCGTTAATGGAGTGCGTTACACCGCGGCATAACGCGGTCCGTTAACGCTGCCATTGACCCTGTGTGAGTGCTGACTGGAGGGGAGTACGGAGCAGGCACTGACTGCGGGGAGTAAGGAGCGGCCATTTTGCTGCCAGACTGTGACTTAGTTCCCTCTTCTAAAAAAATGCATATTAACTCCTTTCTGACCCTGGACGGGATAGTACATCCGAGGTCAGAACCCCTGCTTTGATGAGGGCTCCGGCGGTGAGCCCGCATCAAAGCCGGGACATGTCAGCTGTTTTGAACAGCTGACATGTGCCCGCAATAGCAGCGGGTGAAATCGCGATTCACCCACTGCTATTAATTAGTTAAATGCCTATTGAAGCATGGCAAAAGTTAAAAAAAAGTTTAAAAAATGTGAAAAAAATAAAAAAAATATAAAAGTTTAAATCACCCCCCTTTTGCCCCATTCAAAATAAATCAATAAAATAAAAATCAAACCTACACATATTTGGTATCGCTGCATTCAGAATCGCCCGATCTATCAATAAAAAAGCATTAACCTGATCGCTAAACAGCGTAGCAAGAAAAAAATTTGAAACGCCAGAATTATGTTTTTTTGGTCGCCGCGACATTGCATGAAAATGCAATACCGTGCGATCAAAAGAACAAATCTGCACCGAAATGGTATCATTAAAAATGTCAGCTCGGCATACAAAAAATAAGCCTTCAACCGACCCCATGCTAGGAGTCAAGTTCCCGCCGCTGCACAGGGGGAATCTCAAACCATGTCTGCTGCGGTTTCCCATTCTGCATCGGCCGCAGTGGAGCCTGCTCAGCAGAGACGTCGGTCCCACGGTCTCACTGAATCTGATACTGTGCAAAGGGTTACTGCTGCCTCTCCAGGCTTTACTATTGTACCCTGCACTGGTCTGCAGCGAGCAGGCTTTTCTGGGACTGAGTCCTGCTTTGCACACACTGAGAATGCCCAGGCCAAGATCTCTCAGTGGAGATCAAGGGTCACATGCTCAGGTACTGCAGCAACTTCCATTGGTCCTCCAGGAAGACCCTGTACCTGATCAAGTTCTGTGGCAGTATCCCATTGGTCCTTCTTGGAAGGTCCTGTAGGTGCTACAGCTATAAAGGGTTCTCATGACCGCACGGCCATGCGCTAGTGTCAATTTATGTATGAGCTCAGCGCCAGTGTGATCATGTTTTGTATGCAGTCAGGGACCCAGCTGAAATAAGCCCCTAGAATGCTGGCACCTCCGGCGAGGAGATTTGTGTGTGTGTATTCAGGGACCCGGCTGAAATAAGCCCCTAGAATGCTGGCACCTCCGGCGAAGAGTTTTATGTTTGCATTTGACTGCATGACCACCATCTGCTCTACTAAATAGCTGTGTGCCTCTGTGAGCCAAACAGGGCACAGCGTTATCTTTGCTAACAGACTCTGTCTGTAACAGAGTCTGTTTATACCACTATATAGTACCGCCATATCTAGCTGCAGGTGCTTTCCTGCACGGTGGATCCCGGGTTGTGAAAGCACCAATTTCCTCTAATAAATATATATTCGCCAACCCTAACACCCCAGATCATGAAAAATTGAGACGCTACGGGTATCGGAAAATGGCGCAATTTTGTTTTTTTTTAGCAAAGTTTGGAATTTTTGTCACCACTTAGATAAAAAATAACCTATTCATGTTAGGTGTCTATGAACTCGTAATTACCTGGAGAATCATAATGGCAGGTTAGTTTTAGCATTTAGTGAACCTAGCAAAAAAAGCCAAAAAAACCCACAAGTGTGGGATTGCACTTTTTTTGCAATTAAACCGCACTTGGAATTTTTTTCTCATTTTCTAGAACACGACATGCTAACACCAATGATGTCGTTCAAGAGTACAACTTTTTTCGCAAAAAATAAGCCCTCACATGGCCATATTGACGGAAAAATAAAAAAGTTATGGCTTTGGGAAGGAGGGAGTAGCGAAAAACGAACACGGAAAAACAGAAAATCCCAGGGTCATGAAGGGGTTAAAGGTTAATAGAGGAATAGGAGTTTAAAAAAATATTTTTATGCAACATTTATCATGAATGGATTTCTGAAGGCAATTTGAAAGTTCTGCTTTCTTTTTAATTATGCCATTTTAGTTGTTTAATATTTTCCATGCCATTTGATTACACTCATAATTTGTGGTAAGGATAGTTAGTATGATTTCCAGGTTAAAACCTCAAATTATCACAGGCATGACAAGCAATATGATTAAAAATGCAAAGAGAAAAGAAAGAGAAGGGAGATGCTGTCACCTCCTATTTGAGACTGTACTTTGAAGAACATTCATCCGTGAAGTACTTTCATTAGAAAAGGCCTTTGATCACATTTCAACCATCAGTGAATTTATTTCCTTGAATTTGACATTGAACTATAAAAAACATTATATCTTTTTTTCTTACACATTTCAGATCAAGAACAGACCATGCATCGACTTAGTGCATCTGTTCTGCGGCATTCCATCAATAAAGAGCCAGCGTTCTCTCTGCCCCTGAAACAAACACAAGGTATTTATTTTAGGCATCTTGTCTTGATATTCTTGAAGAAATAGCAGAATGTTTTCCTCATTTTACTTTATGTGCAGATGTTTTTCCTTTCATTTGAGGTGCACAGAAATCTTATGTTTGCTTTTATCTTACAAATATACTTATGATGATACATTTTACATAGCTTATCTTTTTATAGTAATCATCACTATTTCTATATTTGTCCTCTTTCTCTGTATTTTGCTCATAATAAAACTGTACGCTAAGGCTATGTTCACATCATGTTTGACCCTACTTTCAGTGGCTCCATTGGGGCTTACACCTGTAAAACAGAATTTAAGTATATGCACTTACAGTACCATTGACTATAATGATGCAAATGGAGTCACAATGTGCTCTGTCATATATTGTTTCAGCCATATACTCCTATTAGAAGTGGGCACCAAGATATAGACTACGACTTTCTACCAGCCTCAACTAGTCGTATATGGCCAAAACTGATGTACGTCAGAGCACACTGTAACTTTACCTGCATCATTATAGTCAGTGGCCCAGTAAGCGCATACGCCCAAACCCATTTTGCAGGAATTCAGACGTAAGCCCTGACGGAAACACTGAACGTCAAATGTGATGTGAGCCCTACCTAATAGTATAGGATACTTCTGCTACTCAAATTACTCATATCAGAAGTGCATGCTAGGGAAATATTGGTTTGGACCAAGCCAGAAGTGATCCAATTCCATACTGCTGCTCTAAGGCTAAATTCACACCTAGCACATCTCTGTGTACCCTGATGTAAATGTACTTTCCACTTGCACGCATATTTTTTTTTTACTGCCTTATGCATTTTTCAACCCCTTAGTGACAGAGCCAATTTTGTCCTTAATGACCAAGCCAATTTTTACAGTTCTGACCACTGTCATTTTATGAGATTATAGCTCTGGAACGCTTCAACGGATCCCACTGATTCAGAGATTATTTTTTCTATTTTGTACTTCATGTTAGTGGTAAAATTTTTTCGATATGACATGCGTTTATTTATAAAAAAAAAAAAAAATTGGCAAAAATTTGGAAAATGTTGCAATTTTCAAACTTTTAATTTTTGAGCCCTTAAATTGGAGAGTCATATTGCACAAAACAGTTAATAAATAACATTTCTCACTTGTCTACTTTACATCAGCACAATTTTGGAAACATTTTTTTTGTTTGGTTGTTATAAGGGTTAAAAGTTGTCCAGCAATTTCTTATTTTTCCAAAAAAATTTACAAAACCATTTTTTTAGGGACCACCTCACATTTGAAGTGAGTTTGGGGGGTCAGTATGACAGAAAATACCACAAAGTGACACCATTCTAAAAACTGCACCCCTCAAGGTGCTGAAAACCACATTCAAGAAGTTTATTAACCCTTCAGGTGCTTCACGAGAACTAAAGCAATGTGGTAGGAAAAAATGAACAATTTACTTCTTTCACAAAAAAATTACTTTAGACCCAAACTTTTTTATTTTCACAAGGGTATCAAGAGAAAATGGACCACAAAGTGTGTTGTGCAATTTCTCCAGGGTACTTCAATACCCCTTATGTGGGGGAAAGCCACTGTTTGGGCACATGGCAGGGCTCAGAATGGATTGAGCACCGTTTGACTTTTTGAATGCAAAATTGTCTGGATTCAAATGCGGTTGCCATGTCGCATTTGGAGACCTGTTGTGAATTCTGTGGCTGAATTCACTCCTGTGGTCACAAGTGGTACTGCAGCTTCTGAGCTTCCTCCCTCAGGTGTTCTGGTGAGCTCGTTAACTGCTTCATTACTTAACTCCGCCTGATGCTGCTATCCTTGCTCCTTGTCAATGTTTCAGTGTTGGATCTGAGCTTCTCCTGATTGTTCCTGTGACCTGCTGCTCTGTATAGCTAAGTGCTTTTTGCTTTTTTGTTGCTTTTTTTCTCTCCAGCTTGTCCTTTGTTTTGCTGGAAGCTCTGAGACGCAAAGGGTGTACCGCCGTGCCGTTAGTTCGGCACGGTGGGTTTTTTTTGCCCCCTTTGCGTAGTTTTGCTTTAGGGTTTTTTGTAGACTGCAAAGTTCGCTTTACTGTCCTCGCTCTGTCCTAGAATATCGGGCCCCACTTTGCTGAATCTATTTCATCCCTACATTTTGTCTTTTCATCTTACTCACAGTCATTATATGTGGGGGGCTGCCTTTTCCTTTGGGGAATTTCTCTGGGGCAAGTCAGGCCTATTTTTCTATCTTCAGGCTAGCTAGTTTCTTAGGCTGTGCCGAGTTGCCTAGGTAGTTGTTAGGCGCAATCCACAGCCGCTTTTAGTTGTGTTTAGGATAGGATCAGGTGTGCAGTCTACAGAGTTTCCACGTCTCAGAGCTCGTTCTTGTATTTTTGGGTATTTGTCAGATCACTGTGTGCGCTCTGATCGCTAAGCACACTGTGTTTCTGGATTGCCTTCATAACACCTGTCATTAGCAAACATAACAGAGACCCCCTGATGTACCTAAACAGTCGAAACCCCCCAATTCTAACTCCAACCCTAACACAGCCCTACCGCTGACCCTAGTCCCAACCCTAACCCTAATAACAACCCTGACCACAACCCTAATTCCAACTCCATCACCACCATAACCCCAACACCCCAACCGTAACCCCAACACAACTGTAACCCAGCACAACTGTAATCCCAACACAGCCATATCCCCAACACAACCATAAACCCAGCACAACCCTAACCCCAACACAACTGTAACCCAACGCTACAACCGTAACCCCAACACCACAACCATAACCCCAATACCACAACCATAACCCCAACCATAACCCTAAACCTAGCCCCATCCTTAACCCTAGCCCAACACTAACCCTAGCTCTAACCCCAACCCTAACCATGGCCCCAACCCTAACTCTAGCCCCAGCCCTAGCCCAAACCCTAACCCTAGCCCCAAACATAACCCTAGCTCTAACCCCAGCCCTAGCCCCAAACCTAACCCTAGCTCTAACTCCAACCCTAACTGCAAAGAATGGAAAAATACCTTTTTAAAATTTTATTATTTCTACCTAAGTAAGGGAGTGATAAAGGGGGTTTGATTTACTATTTTTTTTTATTTTGATCACTGTGATAGGGTCTATCACAGTGATCAAAATGAACCAATTGGAAAAATCTCTTATTGTTGAGGGGTGCTGGCCGACAGATCTCGGCGGCTACACTGCGCATGTTCCCACCATTTTCTTCCAAGAAGAAGACCGCAAGGGCCAGGAGACAGAGCTGGAGGGTCCAGGGATACCAGAGGTATCAGGGGGGCTTGGGGGACTACATTTCTTTCTCTTCTGGTATGCTAGGTCATCTCAGATGCGAGAGAAATGAATGGGAAATTGGACTTTTTTTGTTATCGCCATTATTCCATTAATAACGGTTATCACAAGACTGGGTATGGTAAAAACCAACCCGAATCATGTTCTCTCAGGTCTACCCTCGTTAGCCAAGAACCCGAAGATTTTTTGACACTGGGGGAAAAAAGAAAACACCTATGTATATGTCCTAAATAACAGCCATTAAGTCAATCACGAACACCTAAAAATGATGGCAACACCCATTAAGAGATCATAATAAAATCATTATTTTATTCAAACAGATTAAAACAACACCAAAAAACTTGGTAATGACACAAAAAAGACAATACAGGTGAGGATCAGATGAACAAGAAATGAAAAGTGGAAACGCCTGGAGACATATATATGTTATCCAAAACTGAACAGTGATTTAAAGTAACCAACTGACATACAAAAGATATATATAAAGCAATGTAAAGCTGCAAACAGAGCATTTGAATAGAACAGGAAAACACTCATCTAATAAGCCTGGGTCTGTGAAAAAATGTTTCCAATCCACATATAGATATATAAATAAATAAAGGCCGACAGAGGACCTGCAGATTTAATTAAGTCACTAAAGCTAGCATGTGATAAAAAGTTAAAGTAGATATTTACCGGTTCAGATGAAGGATAACCAGGCGTCCACCACACCCGACACGCGTCTCGCAATGAAATGCTTCTGGGGTATAAATATGAATTACATGATATATTTTATCATTCCATGTACTGGAAAACTGGAAAAAGCATTTCAAATGCAGTAAAATTGCAAAAAATAATTCCAATCCGCAATTGTTTATTTTTTTAATGGCATTCATTTTACTGTAACATTTTTCCTGGCGGTATGAATCTCCAAGACCGTACAATTATAGCCATATTAAACTTGAAGTTTTTTTTTTTACTTAAGTGGTGAATACGGATGAGCAGACCCATGGAAGTTTGGGTTCTGGTACCCGACCTGTTGTGAATTCCGCTCTTGGGCTCCCTCCGGTGGTTGTAAGTGGCACTTTTGTGAGTTCTGCTCTTGGGCTCCCTCTTGTGGTTTCTAGTGGTATGGCTGCTCCTTGGAGTTAGCTGTCATCAGCTGCCTCCACTTATCGTCTCTTCTGCTCTATTTAAGTCTGGCTTTTTCTTCAGCCTGTGCCACTTGTCAATGTTTCCTGGCTGGATTCACATCTCTGCTTGGATTCTCCTGGTTTCCTGACCAGTTCTGCAAAGATAAGTTCTGGCTTTGCTCATTTCAGTCCACATGTTGTGGACTTATTGTTCTGTGCATTCTATATTTGTCTAGCTTGTCATTATGGATTATTTCTGTTAGCTGGAAGTTCTGGGAAGCAGATTTACCCTCCACACCTTTAGTCAGGTGTGGAGATTTTGTAAACTCTGTGTGGATTGTTTTGTAGTTTTTATACTGACCGCACAGTATCCTTTCCTGTCCTATCTATCAAGCTAGACTGGCCTCCTATGCTAAAATCTGATTTCATTTCTGCGTATGTTATTTTCCCCTCCTCTCACCGTCAATATTTGTGGGGGTCTATCTTTCCTTTGGGGATTTTCTCTGAGGCAAGATAGGTTTCCTGTTTCCATCTTTAGGGGAAGTTAGATCTTAGGCTGTGCCGAGGGGTCTAGGGAGCGTCAGGTACCCCCCACGGCTATTTTTAGTTGCGCTGCTAGGTTCAGGGTTTGCGGTCAGTACAGATACCACCTCCTTCAGAGCTTGTCTCATGTTGTTCCTAAACCACCAGATCATAACAGTACAAGTGGCCAAAAATGAATTAAATGTATCTCAAAAGAAGGAAAAGAAAGTTCTGAACCATTTTTTTTTCTGTGCTTTGGTTTGTCTTTTTTTTCTCCTCTTGATATCTGGGTGGTTCAGGATATATGTTTTGGCATGGATGTTCAGGGTTTTTTTTCTCGTGTGGATCAACTTACTGCAAAAGTACAGAGTATCCAGGACTATGTTGTCCAGACTCCGGCTTTAGAGCCCAGAATTCCTACTCCTGATTTGTTTTTTTGGGTACAGATCCAAGTTTTTGAACTTTAATAATAACTGCAAATAGTTTTTTGCTTTGAAACCCCTTTCTTCTGGTGATCCCATTCAGCAGGTGAAAATCATCATATCCTTGCTGCGTGTTGACCCTCAAGACTGGGCTTTTTCTCTTGAAACAGGGGATCCGGCATTATTGAATGTAGATGCATTTTTTCAAGCGCTCGGATTATTGTATGACGAACCTAATTCTGTGGATCATGCAGAAAAAACCCTGTTGGCCTTGTGTCAAGGTCAGGAAGCGGCAGAGTTATACTGCCAGAAATTTAGAAAATGGTCTGTGCTCACTAAATTGAATGAAAAGGCTCTGGCTGCTATTTTCAGAAAAGGTCTTTCTGAAACCCTTAAAGATGTTATGGTGGGCTTTCGTACGCCTGCCGGTTTGAGCGAATCTATGTCTCTAGCCATTCAAATTGATCGGCGTCTGCGTGAGCGCACAGTTGTGCACCATATGGCAGTATCCTCTGAGCATAGTCCTGAACCTATGCAATGTCACAGGATTTTGACTAGAATAGAACGGCAGGAATTCAGACGTCAGAATAGGCTGTGTTTTTACTGTGGTGATTCAGCTCATGTTATCTCTGATTGCCCTAAGCGTACTATGAGAGTCGCTAGGTCTGTTACCATTAGTACTATACTGCCTAAATTTCTCTTATCTGTGACCCTGATTTGCTCATTGTCGTCCTTTTCTGTCATGGCATTTGTGGATTCAGGCGCTGCCCTGAACTTAATGGACTTAGAATTCGCCAGGTGCTGTGGTTTTTCCTTGCAGCCTTTGCAGAGCCCTATTCCTTTGAGGGGCATTGATGCTACACCCTTGGCCAAGGATAAACCTCAGTACTGGACACAGATGACTATGTACATGGCTCCTGCACATCAGGAAGATTGCCGTTTTCTGGTGTTGCATAACCTGCATGATGTTGTTGTACTGGGATTTCCATGGTTACAGGAACATAATCCGGTGCTGGATTGGAAGACTATGTCGGTGACTAGTTGGGGTTGTCGAGGAGTACATAGTGACGTTCCTTTGATGTCAATTTCCTCTTCCCCCTCTTCTGAGGTCCCTGAGTTTTTGTCGGATTTCCAGGATGTATTTGATGAGCCCAAGTCCAGTTCCCTTCCTCCACATAGGGACTGTGATTGTGCTATTAACTTGATTCCTGGTTGTAAGTTCCCTAAGGGCTGACTTTTCAATCTGTCTGTGCCAGAGCATGCCGCCATGCGGAGCTATGTTAAGGAATCTTTGGAGAAAGGGCATATTCGGCCCTATTCGTCACCATTGGGAGCGGGTTTCTTTTTTGTTGCTAAGAAGGATGGCTCCTTGAGACCCTGTATTGATTATCGTCTTCTTAATAAGATCACGGTCAAATTCCAATACCCCTTGCCTTTGCTTACTGATTTGTTTGCTCAGATTAAGGGGGCTAGTTGGTTTACTAAGATTGACCTCCGAGGGGCATATAATCTTGTTCGTATTAAGCAGGGTGACGAATGGAAAACTGCATTTAATACGCCCGAAGGCCATTTTGAATACCTTGTGATGCCATTTGGGCTCTCTAATGCTCCATCTGTGTTCCAATCTTTCATGCATGATATTTTCCGCAATTATCTTGATAAATTCATGGTCGTATATTTGGATGATATTTTGATTTTTTCCAATGATTGGGAGTCTCATGTGAAGCAGGTCAGGATAGTGTTCCAGATCCTTCGTGATAATGTTTTGTTTGTGAAGGGGTCTAAGTGCCTATTCGGAGTTCAGAAGGTCTCTTTTTTGGGTTTTGTTTTTTCTCCCTCGTCTATAGAAATGGATCCTGTTAAGGTCCAAGCTATTCATGACTGGATCCAACCCACATCTGTGAAGGGTCTTCAAAAATTTTTGGGCTTTGCTAATTTCTATCGCCGTTTCATTGCCAACTTTTCCAGTGTGGTTAAGCCCCTTACTGATTTGACGAAGAAAGGCGCTGATGTGACGAATTGGTCCTCTGAGGCTGTTGAGGCCTTTCAGGAGCTTAAACGCCGATTTACTTCTGTCCCTGTGTTGCGTCAACCGGATGTTTCTCTTCCTTTTCAGGTTGAGGTCGACGCTTCTGAGATTGGGGCAGGGGCCGTTTTGTCTCAGAGGGAGTCTGATGGTTCTTTGATGAAACCGTATGCTTTTTTTCCAGAAAGTTTTCGCCTGCAGAACGCAATTATGATGTCGGCAATCGGGAGTTGTTGGCTATGAAGTGGGCGTTTGAGGAGTGGCGACATTGGCTTGAGGGAGCTAAACACCGTGTTGTGGTCCTGACCGATCATAAGAATCTGATTTACCTCGAGTCGGCCAAGCGGCTGAATCCTAGACAGGCTCGATGGTCCCTGTTTTTCTCCCGTTTTGATTTTGTGGTCTCGTATCTTCCGGGATCTAAGAATGTTAAGGCTGATGCCCTCTCTAGGAGTTTTTCGCCTGATTCTCCTGAAGTCCTGGAGCCGGTTGGCATTCTTAAGGAGGGGGTGATTCTTTCTGCTATCTCCCCTGATTTGCGGTGGGTGCTTCAGGAATTTTAGGCTGATAGGCCTGACCGCTGTCCAGTGGGGAATCTGTTTGTTCCTGATAGATGGACAAGTAAGGTAATTTCTGAGGTTCATTGTTCAGTGTTGGCTGGTCATCCTGGGATTTTTGGTACCAGAGATTTGGTTGCTAGGTCCTTTTGGTGGCCTTCCTTGTCTCGCGATGTGCGTGCTTTTGTGCAGTCCTGTGGGACTTGCGCCCGGGCCAACCCTTGCTGTTCCCGCGCTAGTGGGTTGCTTTTGCCTTTGCCGGTCCCTGAGGGGCCCTGGACGCATATTTCCATGGATTTTATTTCGGATCTTCCTGTTTCCCAGAAGATGTTTGTTATCTGGGTAGTTTGTGACCGGTTCTCTAAAATGGGCCATCTGGTACCTTTGCCTAAGTTGCCTTCCTCCTCAGATCTGGTTCCATTGTTTTTTCAGCATGTGGTTCATTTGCATGGCATTCCGGAGAATATTGAGTCTGACAGAGGTTCTCAGTTTGTGTCTAGATTTTTGTGGGCCTTTTGTGCTAGGATGGGCATTGATTTGTCTTTTTCTTCGGCGTTTCATCCTCAGACTATTGGCCAAACTGAGCGAACTAATCAGACCTTAGAGACCTATTTGAGATGCTTCGTGTCTGCTGATCAGGATGATTGGGTGTCTTTCTTGCCGTTGGCCGAGTTTGCCCTTAATCATCGGGCTAGTTCGGCTACTTTGGTTTCACCTTTCTTTTGTAATTTTGGTTTTCATCCTCGTTTTTTTTCTGGGCAGGTTGAGCCTTCTGATTGTCCTGGTGTTAATTCTGTGGTGGACAGGCTGCAGCAGATTTGGACTCATGTGGTGGACAATTTGACGTTGTCTCAGGAAAGGGCTCAACATTTTGTTAACCGCCGTCGGCGTGTTGGTCCCCGGCTTCGTGTGGGGGATTTGGTTTGGTTGTCTTCTCGTCATGTTTCTATGAAGGTTTCTTCTCCTAAGTTTAAGCCTCGGTTTATTGGTCCTTATAAAATTTCCGAAATTATTAATCCGGTGTCTTTTCGTTTGGCTCTTCCTGCCTCTTTTGCCATTCATGATGTTTTCCATAAATCTTTGTTGCGGAGATATGTGGTGCCCGTTGTTCCCTCGGTTGACCCTCCTGCCCCGGTGTTGGTTGAGGGAGAGTTGGAATATGAGGTTGAGAAGATTTTGGATTCTCGTTTTTCGAGGCGGAGGCTTCAGTATCTTGTCAAGTGTAAGGGTTATGGCCAGGAGGATAATTCTTGGGTTGTTGCCTCCGATGTCCATGCTACCGATTTGGTTTGTGCTTTTCACTTGGCTCGTCCTGATCGGCCTGGGGGCTCTGGTGAGGGTTCGGTGACCCCTCCTCAGGGGGGGGAAACTGTTGTGAATTCCGCTCTTGAGCTCCCTCCGGTGGTTGTAAGTGGAACTTTTGTGAGTTCTGCTCTTGGGCTCCCTCTTGTGGTTTCTAGTGGTATGGCTGCTCCTTGGAGTTAGCTGTCATCAGCTGCCTCCACTTATCGTCTCTTCTGCTCTGCTATTTAAGTCTGGCATTTTCTTCAGCCTGTGCCACTTGTCAATGTTTCCTGGCTGGATTCACATCTCTGCTTGGATTCTCCTGGTTTCCTGACCAGTTCTGCAAAGATAAGTTCTGGCTTTGCTCATTTCAGTCCACATGTTGTGGACTTATTGTTCTGTGCATTCTATATTTGTCCAGCTTGTCATTATGCATTATTTCTGTTAGCTTGAAGCTCTGGGAAGCAGATTTACCCTCCGCACCTTTAGTCAGGTGTGGAGATTTTGTAAACTCTGTGTGGATTGTTTTGTAGTTTTTATACTGACCGCACAGTATCCTTTCCTGTCCTATCTATCAAGCTAGACTGGCCTCCTATGCTAAAATCTGATTTCATTTCTGCGTATGTTATTTTCCCCTCCTCTCACCGTCATTATTTGTGGGGGGCTATCTTTCCTTTGGGGATTTTCTCTGAGGCAAGATAGGTTTCCTGTTTCCATCTTTAGGGGAAGTTAGATCTTAGGCTGTGCCGAGGAGTCTAGGGAGCGTCAGGTACCCCCCACGGCTATTTTTAGTTGCGCTGCTAGGTTTAGGGTTTGCGGTCAGTACAGATACCACCTCCTTCAGAGCTTGTCTCATGTTGTTCCTAAACCACCAGATCATAACACCGACCCGAGATATATTCCAAAGTTCTGTTCGGGTACCAGAACCTGGACCCCATTGAAAACAATGGAAAGTTCTCTCTCTCCTTCCCCCAGAACTCTAAACACTGCAACCGACTTTCCGGGAGAAATCCATGTTGAGCACTTAACATCGGACACTAGCTGTCCGATAGGAACCCTGAATTTTCATTTTTACGTCAATGGAGCTGTGTGGGGGCTTGTATTTTGCTTGATTTGTTTTATAACATTTTGGGGTAGATAAAACCATTTTGATTTCTTCTTTTTTTAAATGGTTAATTTTTTTTTTATATTCCAACAAATATTTTTTTTATTTACTTTGTTGTCTTCTTAGGGGACTTGAACTTGTAATTGTGTACATAGTATATTGCCAAACAACTGCATTTTATTATGTAGTAGAAATCACTATCTAATAGTGATGAGCGACTATACTCGTTACTCGGGTTTCCCCGAGCATGCTCGGGTGGTCTCCGAGTATTTTGGCTGCTCGAAGATTTAGTTTTCGTGGCCGCAGCTGCATGATTTGCGGTTGCTAGACAGGCTGAATACATGTAGGGGTTGTCTGTTTGTTAGGGAATTCCCACATGTATTCAGCCTGTCTAGCAGCTGCAAATCATGCAGCTGCAGCGACAAAAATTAAATCTCTGAGCATGCCAAAATACTCGGAGACCACCTGAGCATGCTCAGGGAAACCTAAGTAACGAGCATACTCGCTCATCACTACTATCTAATATGAAGGGCATAGGGTACTAGGGCTATAGGGTACTCTTCACAAGAGCATCATCATGGAAAGTACTGAGGCCTTCAGTAAGCCCAGGCTGCCATGATAGCCCATCAGCACCATTCAGTTATGTCCCTGGCTGGGGCGCTAGGTACTTTAAATAATGCCACTGTATGTACAATGGCTTACTGGAGATATACAACAGAGAATACCCCCTAGTACTCTGCAGTCTTATTATTAACACAGACATGATTACAGTGCGGGCTAACATATACAGTAGATAACACAGGATCCTCTATTCACAATTGGTCATGGCTACAGCTCAGTGCCTCCCCCTCCCTTCACAAATGATGTCCCGTGCCCCTATTGCAGCAAGCCCAGAAAATACTTCTATTTGACTTTAAAAAAAAAACCTAAAGGTATACACTGGGATATAAACTACTTTAGTGTGCATGCAGCATGTAAGCTCACATTGACACTAGCCACTGAGTGTGGAAAATTACACTTTAATTTTTTAAAAAAGCACATTCAACATAAAAACAACATTTAAACCATAGGTCATTGCATGATGACACATTTACTTTAATTAGATTATTCAGAAATAGATTTCTGAGTTTATTCTGATTCTTATCATTTAGTTGCTCTTTGTTCAATAAAGTGCTAATGCCTAATTGTTGTAATTCAGTAAACGGATTTTGGGGTCTTATGGCACACTAGTTCTCTTAGTTTACCCTGTGTTTTAGTGTTGGCAAATTAAACAATTTTTCTTAAATAGATGCAATAATTTCTTGATTGGTTTTATATGGACACAAGGTGCTGGGGCAAAGACAATCCAACAGAGAAAGCGTGATGCAAATTGGGACACAAATTATAGACGAGAGTGCTAACCGGTATACTTGAAAATAAATAGAAAATTCATTTTTCCACAAACATGATTATTTAAATATTATGTAGTTGAAATAGGAAAACAAATGAATACACTGATATGAGAGGAGTAAGGTCGATTTCACTCACCCATGATATACAGATTATGAATGGATTGGAATATAAGACTTTCCTACAAGTCTCCTGATTTAAGCTAGCTGTCTCATACTCACACAGTGAATGAAGCAGTTAGCTAAGGTTTGAAGACTCATAGGCTTTGCTGGGTCTGTGATCTGAGCATGGATCATGAATCACATAATTATAAAACCTCTAAGTGCCTTGAAAATGTGTTAAAGACTGTGAGTTCCCTTAGATCATCCATACATTTGTACCAGTCTACCATGACTTTCAGATTACTCTGAACCCCACACTGAAGAGAGCAATGAAGCAAAACATTCCTCCTCAGGAACTCCCGAAACCCCTCCCTCACTAAAAGTACCAAACAGTGGATGGAAATTATTACCATATATACTCGAGTATAAGCCGGCCCGAGTATAAGCTGACCCCCCTAATTTTGCCACAAAAAACTGGGAAAACTTAATGACTCGAGTATAAGCCTAGGGTGGGAAATGCAGCAGCTACCGGTAAATGTCAAAAGTAAAAATAAGTACCAATAAAAGTAATATTAATTGAGACATCAGTAGGTTAAGTGTTTTTGAATATCCATATTGAATCAGGAGCCCCATATAATGCTCCATAAAGTTTATGATGGGCCCCATAAGATGCTCCATATTAAAATATGCCCCATATAATCCTGCATAAAGGTTAATAATGGCCCCAAAAGATTCTCCATAGACAAATTTGCCCAATAAAATGCTGCACAAATGCTGATTATGGCCCGATAAGATGCTCCATAAAGATATTTGCCCCATATAGTGCTGCAAAAACCTTGATTATGGCCCTATAAGATGCTCCATACAGACACTTGCCCCATATACCGTAATGCTCCACAAACGTTAATTATGGCCCCATACAGACACTTGCCCCATATAGTGCTGCACAAATGTTATGGCCCCATATAGTACTGCACAAACGTTATGGCCCCTTATAGTGCTGCACAAACATTATGGCCCCTTATAGTGCTGCACAAACGTTATGGCCCCATATAGTGCTGCACAAATGTTATGGCCCCATATAGTGCTCCACAAATGTTATGGCCCCATATAGTGCTGCACAAATGTTATGGCCTCATATAGTGCTGCACAAATGTCATGGCCCCATATAGTGCTGCACAAATGTTATGGCCGCATATAGTTCTGCACAAATGTTATGGCCCCATATAGTGCTGCACAAATGTTATTGCCCCATATAGTGCTGCACAAACGTTATGGCCCCATATAGTGCTGCACAAATGTTATGGCCCCATATAGTGCTGCACAAACATTATGGCCCCATATAGTGCTGCACAAACGTTATGGCCCCATATAGTGCTGCACATATGTTATGGCCACATATAGTGCTGCACAAATGTTATTGCCCCATATAGTGCTGAACAAATGTTATGGCCCCATATAGTGCTGCACAAATGTTATGGCCCCATAGATGCTCCATACAGACGCTTGCCTCATTTGCTGTTGCTGCGATAAAAATAAATAAATCACACACTCACCTCTCCGTCGCTCAGACCCCCGGCATTTTCAATAGTTACCTGCTCCTTGTTCCGATGCAGCTCCATCTTCCGCACTGACATTCAGCAGAGGGTGCGCAATAAACACGTCACCGCACCCTCTGACCTGAGCGTCACTGCTGAAGACAGAGCGACGCCCGGAATGAGGAACGGTGACTATCGTGCAGCGCAGCGCTCCCCCTCCCCGTATACTCATCTGATCCTGGCGCTGTGCAGTCCCTGCTTCCCCGACGCCGCAGCTTCATCCTGTACTGAGCGGTCACCGTTACCGCTCATTGCAGTAGTGAATATGAGGCTCCACCTCTATGGGAGATGGAGCCGCATATTCATTACTGTAATGAGCGGTACCATGTGACCGCTCATTACAGGAAGAATCTGCTGCTGCCGGCGCTGGGGAAGCCAGGGACCTGCAGGGACCACGCCAGGAGTAGGTGAGTATAATTTCACAGCCCCCGCTCCCCCTCCCCTGCCGACCCCTGCATATGACTCTGACTCGAGTATAAGCCAAGAGGGGGACTTTCAGCCCAAAAAAATGGGCTGAAAATCTCGGCTTATACTCGAGTATATACGGTAATAACAAACTCTGCCAACCGTAAGTAAGATTCCCAATTCTCCAGGTTTTCGGAGACAAAACACATGAGGCAAATCTCCAAATTTCGATTAGTGTGCACAGTCTGTCCATTTGCCTCTTTAATAAAAACCTGACATTCAGAAGTGCCGGTAAAGCGATGAAATGCACCATTTTGCTGAAACTATCCACAACCATCAGAGCTAAAGTCTTGCCTGCTGATATTGGTAGATCAGTAACAAAATCCATGGAACAAGTGTGCTAGTAATGGGTAGTGGAAGAAGACCAGATGGACGGGTATGCAATGTATGAACAGTGGGTACGGAAAGTATTTAGACCCCTTTACTTTTTTCACTTTTTGTTTCATTGCAGCCATTTGGTAAATTCAAAAGTCTTTTTTCACATTAATGTACACTCTGCACCTCGTTGACTGAAAAAAACAGATGTAGAAATTTTTGCAAATTTAATAAAAAAAGAAAAACTAAAATATCACATGGTCATAAGTATTCAGACCCTTTGCTCAGACACTCATATTTCAGTCACATGCTGTCCATTTTCCTTGTGATCCTCCTTGAGATGGTTCTACTCCTTCATTGGAGTCCTGCTGTATTTAATAAACTGATAGGACTTGATTTGGAAATGTACACACCTGTCTATATAAGACCTCACAGCTCCCAGTGCTTGTCAGACCAAATGAGAATCATGAAGTCAAAGGAACTGGCCAAGGAGCTCAGAGACAGAATTATGGCATGGCACAGATCTGGCTAAGGTTACAACATAATTTTTGCAGTACTCAAGGTTCCTAAGAGCACAGTGGCCTCCATAATCCTCAAATGGAAGAAGTTTGGGACCACCAGAGGTTTTCCTAATCCTGGCTGTTCAGCCAAACTGAGCAATCATGGGAGAAAAACCTTGGTTAGAGAGGTAAAGAAGAACCCCAAGATCATTGTAGCTAAGCTTCAGAGATGCAGTAGGGAGATCGGAGAAAGTTCCACAAAGTCAGCTATCACTGCAGCCCTCCACCAGTTGGGCCTTTATGGCACAGTGGCCCGACGGAAGCCTCTCCTCAGTGCAGGACAGATGAAAGCGTGTATAGAGTTTGCTAAAAAACACACGAAGGACTTCCAAACTATGAGAAATAAGATTCTCTGGTCTGATGTGATGAAGATAGACCATTTTGGTGATAATTCTAAGTGGTATGTGTGGAGAAAACCAGGCACTGCTCATCACTTGCCAAATACAATCCCAACATTGAAACATGGTGGTGACAGCATCATGCTTAGGGTGGTGTTTTTCAGCTGCAGGAACAGGACGACTGGTTGTCATTGAAGGAAACATGAATGTGGCTATGTACAGAGATATACATACTGGATGAAAATCTCTTCCAGAGTGCGCTGGACCTCAGACTTGGCCAAAGGTTCACCAACAAGACAATGATCCTAAGCACAGAGCTAAAATAACAAATGAGTGGCTTCAGAACAACTCTGTGACCATTCTTGACTGGCCCAGCCATAGCTCTGACCTAAACCCAATTGAGCATCTCTGGAGAGACCTGAAAATGGCTGTCCATCAACATTCACCATCCAACCTGATGGAACTGGAGAGGATCTGCAAAGAAGAGTGTCAGAGGATCCCCAAATCCAGGTGTGAAAAACTTGTTGCATCATTCCCAAGAAGACTCATGGCTGTACTAGCTCAAAGGGGTGCTTCTACTCAATACTGAGCAATGGGTCTGAATACTTATGACCATGTGATATTTCAGTTTTTCTTTTTTAATAAATTTGCAAAAAATTACTACATTTCTGTTTTTTTTCAGTCAAAATGGGGTGCAGAGTGTGCATTAATGAGGAAAAAATAACTTTTTTGAATTTACCAAATAGCTGCAATGAAACAGAGTCAAAAATTTAAAGGGGTCTGAATACTTTCCATACCCACTGTATGTATACGTGCAAACACTGCAAGCAGACACCTATTCAACCACATCCCGATGCAACTCAAAAATGACGAAAAAGGAGGTCCGCAGTTGCCTTACCACCTGGATGACCAGCAAGTACAGAATTATAATGTTCTCTAAATACTTTATAGAGCAAATCAGACGGGACATATAACCTTCCCGAAGGGCATTATCTAGGGACGTCACCCTGTGCCTCCAACTCCTCACCCTCCGGGTCATGGTATAAGGCCCAGATGACTATCTCCTTCTGCAAAATTGCAGCAGGTTACTCATGGTCACCACCACCAGGGAAACTCCAGAACAAAGCATAGTAACATAGTAACATAGTAACATAGTTAGTAAGGCCGAAAAAAGACATTTGTCCATCCAGTTCAGCCTATATTCCATCATAATAAATCCCCAGATCTACGTCCTTCTACAGAACCTAATAATTGTATGATACAATATTGTTCTGCTCCAGGAAGACATCCAGGCCTCTCTTGAACCCCTCGACTGAGTTCGCCATCACCACCTCCTCAGGCAAGCAATTCCAGATTCTCACTGCCCTAACAGTAAAGAATCCTCTTCTATGTTGGTGGAAAAACCTTCTATCCTCCAGACTCAAAGAATGCCCCCTTGTGCCCGTCACCTTCCTTGGTATAAACAGATCCTCAGCGAGATATTTGTATTGTCCCCTTATATACTTATACATGGTTATTAGATCGCCCCTCAGTCGTCTTTTTTCTAGACTAAAGGCCCCTTCACATTAAGCGACGCTGCAGCGATACCGACAACGATCCGGATCGCTGCAGCGTCGCTGTTTGGTCGCTGGAGAGCTGTCACACAGACCGCTCTCCAGCGACCAACGATGCCGGTAACCAGGGTAAACATCGGGTAACTAAGCGCAGGGCCGCGCTTAGTAACCCGATGTTTACCTTGGTTACCATGCTAAAAGTAAAAAAAACCAAACACTAGATACTTACCTAACGCTGTCTGTCCTCCAGCGCTGCGCTCTGCTTCTCTGCTCTCCTCCTGTACTGGCTGGGAGCCGGAAAGCAGAGCGGTGACGTCACCGCTCTGCTTTCCGGCTCACAGCCAGTACAGGAGGAGTGCAGAGCACAGCGCTGGAGGACAGACAGCGTTAGGTAAGTATCTAGTGTTTGTTTTTTTTTACTTTTAGCATGGTAACCAGGGTAAACATCGGGTTACTAAGCGCGGCCCTGCGCTTAGTTACCCGATGTTTACCCTGGTTACCAGTGAAGACATCGCTGGATCGGTGTCACACACGCCGATCCAGCGATGTCTCCAGGGAGTCCAGCGACGAAATAAAGTTCTGGACTTTATTCAGCGACCAACGATCTCCCAGCAGGGGCCTGATCATTGGTCGCTGTCACACATAACGATTTCATTAACGATATCGTTGCTACGTCACAAATAGCAACGATATCGTTAACAATATCGTTATGTGTGAAGGTACCTTAAATAATCCTAATTTCATTAAAGCATCCACCTTGGAGTTTTTAACTCCTGGATGGAAAGTGACCACACAATTGAATTTAGTAAATAACAGGGACCACTTAGCTTGGCTAGGGTTCAGACGTTTAGCCGATTGAAGATATGACAATTTCTTGTGGTCTGTGATAGCAGTAATAGGCTGTACTGCCCCAACCAATGCCGCCACTCCTCAAATGCCAATATAATCTCTAAAATCTCCCTATTACCCATGTCATAATTTCTCTCAGCTGAGGATAATTTTTTGGAAAAGAAGGTGCACGGATGCCAATTACCCGGGAACGGACTCTGAGATAACATTCCCAACCCACATCTCAGACGCATCCATTTCAATGATAAAAGGCTGAGAAACATCAGGTTGACATAGTATATGTGCAGTGTCAAAACAGCTTTTTAAGGCGGAAAAAGCCTGCTGAGCAGCATCCGACCATTTAGAAAAATCAGACCCCTGTCATGTTTGTAAAGGGTTTCACCATTACCGAATAATTTTGAATAGACTTCCAGTAAGACTTAGTAAAACTCAGAAAATGCTGTAATCTCTTCAAGTTCTCAGGATGGTCTTAATTGAGTACAGCCCGAACCTTTTCCGAATACATCCGAAAACCCGAAGATGACAACAGGTACCCCAAAAACTGCACCTGCTGGATGGTAAAAATACATTTCTCTAGTTTGGCATAAAGCTTATGATCCCTTAATATCTGAAGCACTTGTCTCACATGCCCCCGATGTGTCTCCAAATCAAGTGAATAAACCAAAATATCATCCAGATAGACCACCACAAACCTGCTCACCAAATGATTGAAAATATAATTTATGAAATGCTGGAACATCACTGGCGCATTGATCAGACCGAAAGGCATAACCAGACGCTCGAAATGTCCCTCAGGGATTTTGAACTCCATTTTCCATTCATCCCCTTCCCTCATTTGAACCAGGTTATAGGCCCCCTTAATCAAACTTGGAGAAAAACTGATCTCCCAGCACCCGATTGAATAAATCAGGAATCAGACAAAGAGGATGCGGATCTCGGATAGTAATTAGATTCAACTCTTGAAAATCTATATAGGGACAGAAACCACCATCTTTCTTTTTCACGAATAAGAACCCTGACGCCATGGGCAAAGATGAAGGTATGATATGTCCCTTCTCAAGATTCTCAGCAATAAAATCGTTCATGGCTTGTGTTTCAGTACCGGACAGATTGTACAGTCTGGACTTAGGTAGTTTAGCTCCAGGAGTCAGGTTAATAGGACAGTCATATGCCTGATGGGGGGCAAATCCTGACACCCCTTCTCAGAAAATATGTCCTCAAAGCCAGACAAAAATGCCGGTAAGATCCCCGTAGATACCACAGAAAGGGTAATGTTTAGGCAGTTATCATGACAGTAATCTCCCCACTCCACATTTTCTCTGGCTTGCCAATCCACAGTCAGATTATGCTCCACCAACCAGGGTAAACCCAGAACAATATGAGTGGGGAGACCTTCCAGGACATAACAAGGAATTACCTCATAATGAAAAGACCCCACCCTCACTCTTATGTTATGTACAATCTGCATCAGTGCTCTCTGTGCAAGTGGTGCTGAGTCGATGGCGAAAATAGGAACAGGCTTAGCTAAGGTAGAGCAAGGAAGCCCATGAGTTCTAGCAAATTCAGCATCAACTATACTGACTCCAGCTCCACTGTCTACAAACACAGAAATGTTCTCAGTCCTGCTCTCTAGCACCACCTCTGCTGTCAGGACAAACCAAGAATTAAAGGATGCAGATGAACATACCCCTTGATGATCAAACTCAAGGCTCCCAAGGGTTAATCAAGTATCTTTTTACTTAGGAATCAAAGGACAAGCCCCAATAAAATGTCCCTTCCTTCCACAGAAAAACACATGGCCTTTTACTTGCGAATATTGGGAGAGACATACAATGCGGAAGCACCTCCTAACTGCATGGGTTCCTCTAACTTCACAAGTATAGGGTCACCTCGGACCATCCCCCCAACACAGGGCTATTGTTCTGGAAAGAGGGCTCAGGAGAGGGTGGTCTTACCCTTCAATCCCGCAGGCACGTATCCACCTGTATAGCCAATGATATGGCAGCCTCCAATGACTCAGGAGTTTCATACACTGCCAAAACATCTTTTAACCTTTCAGTAAAACCTTGACATAATTGGCTTCTAAGAGCCGAGTCATTCCATTTGGTATCGGTTGCCCACCTGTGGAATTCAGAGCTATAAATCTCCACTGAACGATTCCCTTGCTGAAGGCGATGGAGCCTGGATTCAGCCAAGGAAATATGGTCAGGATCATCATAGAGGAGTAAAGACAAAGTTTAAAATACAGTTTACATGCTTCCTTAAATACAAAAACCTGTCCTTACCTCCTGAAAACCTCTCCAGGAGGACAATTTTGGGTTCAAGCTGGACCGTCCTATTTGCAGAGTCCCCCACAGTAGGAGTCTGTAGCCGCTGCTGTTGCTGCTAAACCTCAGAACGAAGGTTGGTCACCTCCAGTTACAACCTCTGCAGCTGCTCTGCCAGCACAGAAACGAGAACCATGAACCCAGAAAAAGAAAAAAAAGCCCACACCGAAAAAGCATACACAAAAAAAGTGTCAGGTTTTTTCTTTTCTTTTACAAAAGTGTAGGGTTGGTGTTAACATGACACTAGGTGAAGGATAAGTAAGTGCACAACAACAGGGAGAGAGAAGGGGAACCCAAACACTAAGGAAGTGGGGAGTGGAGCCCCGCAGGCATATCTAAAATCACCTGATATAAGTTCAAATTAGCAGAAGATGGTGGAGGTAACCATTGGGTCCTAAAGGGATATCACTCCACAACAGAGATGCAAAAATAAAGAAGGTGCTTGAGCTAATCGCAAAGACCTTCTACAGCTGGATCCAGGATGAGTGTCAGTCACCCCTGACACACCCGTGACACATACCTTGTTAGCTATACCCATTCTGTGTTGTTATTCTTCTTATGGAGATACATTGTCTGCTACTCAGTTAACATTGAGGACATACATATAGGTCCCTTGATTAACACCAATGAAATATTGCTTCTTTGCATCTCATTATTAGCACTTTATTATTATGTAGCACTTTACAATCACATGATATATTATGCATTCAATAGATTTTTTTTAGATTATTAAGCATAAGAAATTTTTCATTATATTTCAATGATTGTCCTGTAATTCTTTTTTATATCCAGTTTAACTGTGGCCATTTATTTCTGTAAATTATCACTTTTTTAGCTTCGTCTCATCGTATAATTTCTCTTGGTGACCTTAAGATATTTTAATAATTTTTAAATTAAATATCATTAAAATAATGTATTATTTAGTGCGTGATTTCATGTCAATACATTCATTTTGTGTATATTCTATCATATATATACCATATCAGGAACCATACAAAGGATTTTTGTGGATATTGTCCGCACTGCTGAACAAATGGAAATCCGGACGCATTGATGAAAAGGAATGGTGGTTTTATTTAACGCCTTTTGAAGTCTTTATGTGACTTCTTCCACAGGAAATACCACACACATATACCACCACCATTCCTTTTCATCAATACATCCGGATTTCCATTTGTTTAGCAGCTCGGATGATATCCACAAAAATCCTTTGTATGGTATTTAATTACAAAGGATTTTTATCAAGCTGTAAAAAAATGAAGCCCTTCTTTTTGGAGACAAAAGAGTTGTTCTGTTTTGAATGTGAATAAGTTATAGCTTATCGTTACCGAGCCTTTTTAAAAATTAGCCTTATTTTGAGAACTGTTTCTTGAGGGTTCAAAAACATGAGTGTTTCTAATTAGCAGTACAGTCCAGCAATATAAAATACAAAGGCAGTAATGGGAAGTGTGGCTATTGTGGTAGTAGTGGCTGCAGCAGGAGTTATCAACAGGAGTCCCAGCAGCAGCTGTAAAGTCTAGCAGTATGAAACACAATGGGCAGCAAGGAGGCTGGCATGACTGTGCTGTGGCTGCAGCTGGAACAACACAGTACAGAGTTAAGATGTGGGTGGCAAGAAGGTACTTGGCAGTTTAAAGCCAGCATCAGGAGCTTTGGCAGCTTCAGTAGTACAGTATGGATGACATGATTAACAAGGTTATCCAGAAGAGTTTGGTCCCTCTGCACTGGGAGCAGGAGTGAAAGTTTGCACTGATCTATGCCTGATTCAGTTTGATAAATGTTATGTTTTTCACATTTTTGATAGATAACTTGGTCTGCTTTGGCGGGGCAAATCCACCAATCACACTGAATACCCTCTCTAACATTATATCGGAGAATAGGCATTAAGGATGTTCTCATTGTAAACTGGGACAGTTCTTGCTATTGGTCGAAATTTGTTGACACAGAAATTAATTGGATCAGGGCTCATGGTTTCTTCCTGAGAAAGGAAAAAGTCTAGGTACCACCAAAACTGGCTGCTCAGACAGTGCATCTGTATTTGTTGAAGTGTGTCAGGTTGTCGCAATGGGGAGAAAACTTTGGTCTATCAAGTCAAATATGCTGTCAAAAATACTGTACATGTTGTTGTTGATGCCTTGGCTACTTGTTGCTGTAACCCTAATACTGACACAGGGTGGGTAACATTGTGCATGGCTGGATGATAGAGGGTTTTGCTGGACAGTCATGCAGGCAGCAAGCATTTGAATTCAAAATCTTCAAAGAGCAGGTAACAGACCTTATCCTTGTAAGACAAATTATACTCCCTTTCAGAAGCTGGAAAATATTCTCTCATTTTTGCTTTTATAGTGATAGTCTTAAAGTGTGACTTCAATTGTCCTCACTTTGACATCATGTCATAATGATGGTTGCTGTCCCACATCATTTTACCGCTGTCTGCCTCAGTCCCTGCCTGCACCAAGTCTTTGTCTTCCTCCACTTCTATCTGCTCCTCCTCCAAATCAGAAACTTGATATGGACCTTGAGGGTCCTCAACAGATAAAGGTTGGCACTGAACAGGTGTCAATAGTTCTTCCCCCATCTCTTCTTGCATGCTCGTGAGTGTTTTTCCTGTATAAATATTACATAAGATTTTCAGGATTACATAGCTAATTTCAGACCTATCCTTACAAATGTTGTCAACTCTTCAAATGGCTTCTGTAGGTGACACACATCCAGTAGCTGCTAATGTCTGATTTCAAGGCAACCCACGCTTCAGTTTGACTGCTGCATGATGTAGACCATCACCTCTTTATGCTGTTCATATAAACACTGCAACATACACAGGGTCGAATTCCAGCAGATCAAAAACCAGATGAAGTTCGGAAGCCTTTTTTTTGCAAAGCCAGAAGTGTGAGCTTTGCCACTTATTCCTTTGTGAGCTTATTGAAATTAGCTAACACTTTTCTGTCCATAGTAACCATTGTTCTAAAACATGTGTATTTACGACATAAACCTTATACAATTAAATTCAGGATGTGAGCCATGCATGAAGCATGGCTTATTTTGCCTATGACAGCATAAATATAGGGCTCACCACAATTCCAAGTTGGAGGTCATGGGGAGCCAGCCATCAGGCGAGTTGCCTTTTGATACATAGCAGCAACTATTCCACTATGTGGCTCTTTTCTTCTAGGTTTTTAAGCTGTAAAACTGCTTTGCAGCACTTTGCCTTGCATGAGCGAAAAGAATCATGTCACTGTGTTTCCTGTGCTTGTTAAAGATGAGGTAATGCAAGTTGACCAGGATCTGAAGAATCGGTAGGACATGATAAATAACCGCTGCCTGTGATCAAACATAGCTCCCAGCCATGGAGGCTTCACCACATGTCTCAGATATGGTGGTGCATCGCTGCCTCTAAAAACATTCACCTTGTGAGCTGTGAAACTCATTTATTGTCCTTGGCCATAGTTTCTGCTCTAGACATCAATAGCTCAGTGTACTTTGGAGTTAAATGACAAGTCCAAGGAGAAAATTACCTTCTGCGCTTGAAAACAGAGAGTAGGCTCCCCATTCTGTGAAAAAATAATGAGGCTTGGTGTCTTCCATTGAGTCTGAGCCTACGCTATCACTTATTATTATTATTATTTATTGTTATAGCACCATTTATTCCATGGTTCTTTACATGGGAGGAGGGGTATACATAATAAAAACAAGTACAATAATCTTAAACAATACAAGTCATAACTGGTACAGGAGGAATGAGGACCCTGCCCGCGAAGGCTCACAATCTGCAAGGGATGGGTGAGAATACAGTAGGTGAGGGTAGAGATGGTCATGCAGCGGTTTGGTCGATCAGTGGTTACTGCAAGTTGTAGGCTTGTCTGAAGAGGTGGGTCTTCAGGTTCTTTTCGAAGGTTTCGATGTTAGGCGAGAGTCTGATGTGTTGTGGTAGAGGGTTCCAGAGTAGGGGTGATACGCGAGAGAAATCTTGTATACGATTGTGGGAAGAGGAGATAAGAGGGGAGTAGAGTAGGAGATCTTGTGAGGATCGGAGGTTGCGGGTAGGTAAGTACCGGGAGACGAGTTCACAGATGTATGGAGGAGACAGGTTGTGGATGGCTTTGTACGTCATGGTTAGGGTTTTGTAGTGGAGTCTCTGGGCAATGGGGAGCCAGTGAAGGGATTGACAGAGGGGAGAGGCCGGGGAATAGCGGGGGGACAGGTGGATTAGTCGGGCAGCAGAGTTTAGAATAGATTGGAGGGGTGCGAGAGTGTTAGAGGGGAAATCACTTGCCGAAAGGAAGCAGTAATATCCATAAGCTGTTAAGGCAGCGACTGCATCACCAGCAGCTTGACAAGATGAGAGTGTATTTGGCAAACCAGTGGTTGATTGGGAGGGTGCGGTTGTTGAACCACAATTAGTTATTTGCCATGAAGAAGGAGGAAGAGCACTTGTAATACAACATGCAGTGGAGGAGGATAACAATGATTATGACAACAGGTGCTACATAGGGGTATGGAATGTCTGATAGAAAGATGAGCATGGTGAGAAGGGGGGGGGAATTTGAGTCTTGCTCTAATCTAAGTGCTTGTTGGCTTGACTTTGCCAAATGATTTGGAGATGTCACTTAATGTGCTGATAAATAGCCGTAGCTCCTAATCTTTAATAGCTGGGATGTCCATCTCTTATATTCCTCTTGCAGAGTCTTCAAAATAGCAAACAATCATATAAAGGCAATTTGCAATTTGGAAAAGAACTTCTACACATAAGAAGCCTGCACGTACAACTTACCGTGCATCGCATGTTTTTGATGTATTTCTCCTGCACTGTGTATCGCCGATACCTTCTCCACTGAGGACCTAAGCTCCTTGTCCTGTCTGGTTCCTATGTTTTGTCCAACACAGGACCAACATCATCAACTTCTTCATCACCCACGATTCAGCTTACAGGTGCCTCTGTGTGTGAAATGGACAGCTCTCCTTGTCCCCTCCCTCACCTGATTGTGACCTTAAGGTTTGATCTGGCTGGCTCGGGATGCTACAACCATGGACATTGTCCCTCTCTCCTCAATTCACAGCTTCCAACACAGATCGGTATTGAATCGTGTATCCATCTTCTCCAGAAAAATGTCTTCCAAGAACAAAGGCTGACTGTTTCTTCCAATATCAATTGAAAGAAGTTTTTCTGGTGTATTCTGTTCATCATCCCCCAGGATGATATGACTTAGGGGACTTTGGGGCAGAATAGAAACAAATGTCACTGTCAGAATGAAAATTCCGCTCTGTATAAGTCTCAGCTTCAATAGCTGCTAGCAGTGTTCTTTATTGTTGATACATTGTCCTTGCCAGCCTAACCATTGCAATTATGCACAAGCACTTTAGCACTATATGGTACTATTAATTTGTCTGGCTATAAGGATACATTTTCTATGTGAGTGGCTACAATGAGGACCCTCGTTTGCACATGCTGCTTTTCATATTTATGCCATTATTAGGCTGATATTAAGGTTTTTTCCCTGCATAAGCACCTGTCCTTTCATTATATTCCTCATATGTTAACCTTTCCATATATTGTGACCACAAATCAGCCCAATTAGGAAACCTGTCAGATTGTGAACAGGATACACTTAGCTGTGCATATATACGCACCTGTGTATTTATTTATACTGCTTTATGCTGTCCTCCTCTTTGTGTCCGGTGGTTCGAGGCACTTTTTTTTTCTTAATATTACTGTTCTTATTTGGGTAATTTGTTTTAATTTTAATTGAAATAAAGTTGTTGTTTTTAAGCTATTTTATATCTGTAAGCTCTTCTTGATCGTTATGGGGTGTATTAACCATATAATTAGTATGGTTTTCTATGATGCGAAAAAATTCGACACAAAAATCGATGTACATCAAACTAATTGACTGAATTCTAGTAAATATCTAAAACATTCTAAATGTTAAAACAGCAGCTGTAAAATCTAAGGAGAAAATATAAACTTCAGTTCTCATTAGTGCTCTGTTCTACTGTATTTAAAAAAAATTGCAAAATAAGATCATCTTTCCAATTTAGTAGGAAGAAGTATGTGCAATTCCAAAGACATTACTTCAGTTTCATTTTAGATTTTCTTTTTATGCTCCTTTTTTTCTTTAATCCAACTGCTTGATTTATAGAGAACTTTAGAAAAATAAAACATATATTACATCTAAATTACATCTAAAGGCTTCTATTTCCTGTAAAGTTAATTTTATGTTCTTGTAAATTCTGCATATGACTAGCTTTTGTAATCTTTTCATCATTGTCCTGCGGTGAGAAAAATGCTTATTTTGAATGCAAAATAAACAAAGGATGATTAGTGCTTTTCCTAAACTTCTTAAAGTCAGAGTAGAGGCAATAACATTGGCTTTGTGAGATATTGGTGGCTTAATGTGACAAAAATGTGTTATGAATTGTTAAGCTCCTCGCTTTCTTTTTACATTCTGAGTAATCATATCTGTAAGTGGTTAAGAGTAATTTACATTGATTTAACATATATAAAATACTCTAAATATACAAGATCTTTTATGTGGGATACTACTATCTGGAAATTATATAAATAAAGGATTAAAATTCATCACAGGCTACATCTTTAATATGACAGACAGGTGATTTTTTTCAGGCAACTGTGTTACAGGCAGCCATTTCGATACATAGTTGCCTACATAGTACAGTTGATAAAAGACAAATGGATTGGGCAGGCTAAGAATGAAGGGAAGAGGTACAGATAAAAATGTTAGACGTTTGCTTCCTCTATAGTAAAAAAAAAGTGACATAATACATGAACTGATATGACCTAAAAGAGCAAATGTTCCTTCCTGATCCAGCTAGACTATATCAATATTCAGACCAAAAATTGTATTCATTAGATTATTTTCTTATAAGAAATCATCTAAGTTTTTTTCTGAAGTCATCAACAGTTACCTTAGTGATGAGCTCCTTATGCTGACTATTCAATAGATTAATAGTTCTCATGGTAAGAATGATTTTTGTCTCTGGAGATTTAATCTTTTTGATACTAGAGGGAAAGAATGCCCTTTGTCTTCTGAGGGAACTTTTTCACCATTTTTTTTCTAGGAACCATTTAAATACTTATTTGGGTTCTTTTACTCTTTAATCTTGCATAAGATATGCCCCTTTCCCTATTTTTGTAGCTCTTCACTTTGCCTTTTCTAACTTTAGCATCTGTGTCCAAAACTGAACGACACATTTCAGGTGAGGCCTTTGTGAAATTGTAATATTATGTCTTTGTCCAGTGAGCTGATGTCTCTTCTATTCATGACAATATCCTGAGGGCCCTAGGAGCCGCTGATTGACATTGCATGCTGGTATTTAGAGTGTGATCTACAAGTAAATCCAGATTCTATTATAAAAGTGACTCTATGTTTTGCTCCCCCTTAAACATAAAATTTGATTTTTTAAAATAATTTTTCTTATTTTATTACACTATTTTGTAGTCCCTTGAGTGAGCTTGAACCTGCGACCCTTTGACCTCTTGTTCTATATACTGCAGTGATACAATCCATATAGGATGGTTGGACTTCACAGAAGTACCAATATGAGAGTTCTGGAAGCTTTCAGCAGGTCCATGGCAGCCAATGTAACACATCATTGCCCTGTGTCTGCATTGTAAGGGACCAATGTGAACTGATCGCGCCATTTAAATGCCGGCATCTAAACATTTAAACAACCATGATCGGAGCACTTGGAGAAAGGGATCCTTCCCATACCCTTTGTTATTAGATAGTTAGAACTTTTGCATTATTAGCAAACAAGGAAGTTGTACATTTGCCTTCTGGGTATTCAAACTCTGCAAGGTTCCTGTGTCTGTACACATACTATACAGATATAGCATCCAATAACCTGTGCCCAAGATTTTTCGATAGCACAATACTTATTCAAAGTTGATGAGAACAGTCATGGAACTCAAATAGCATGGGGTGCCATTGTGCTATTATGCGTGCACTGGTTACACCTCTAGGTTGATCCAGCATCCATACTTCCTTCCGTCGAAAAGCTCATTCGGACATCAGTGATTTTTCTCGTACGCAAAAAGTGGTCAAATTGTCATCAGTGTTTTGGATTAGATTTTCATCATTGGTTTGGTTACTGTATCACGTTCTACCATCAGAGTTTCATTAGTTATTTTCATATGCAAAAGAACCCAAACAAACTGAAGGAGGTTTTCCAACTTCTATCAACCAGTCAGCGAGAGACGTATGAAAATCGGTCATGTCTTGCAAATTTTTTGTAGACCACTTGGTCCAGAAATATATGGACATGTGAACAGCTCCATAATCCATTCTAGGAATTAGTTGCATCCGTGAAAAACACTGATAGAACGCATGTGAGAAAAACTGATGTCTGAATGAGCTGTTACTCCTGCTTCTTGCTAACATTATAATACAGTTATGATGGCAACTTCTTATGAGGTAGTCATATGTCTGTTAATATAGCCTAAATAACTTTTAACCAGAGAGGCAATGAATTCCCTGTATTTCAGTATCTGAGTTTGCATTTAATTATAATAAATAAATTGCAATATAAGAATAGTCAAAATCTAATTATCTGTCACACCTTATCAAAGATAGCTCAGACCTAATTCAGACTTGTCTAAAATTCCAATTGTACTTGAAAAGAAGGCAATTTCATTTTCCTTTTGTCAAAAATTGTTCAACGTTCTATTTCCTCATAGAACAAGATTAATGAGATGGAGCCGCGGCATTGTTCTGATACACATTTTGACTGTTCTTACCTTCCTGTTTATAAAGATTTGATTGTATCAAACCGTTAATGCATACTTATAACGGACTGACAACGAGAATATAGATTTTTATAATAATGAACTGATATGGATTCATAAAGAATGTAGAGGTTTACATCATCTGCAGTGAAAGTGGTTATTTATGGTTAAAGGGTTCATGCCGTTATACAAGCTTTTGTAGTTTATCCATAGAAATAAGACTTTTTTCACACTATGTATGGGGTGCACACAAGATGTGAAAATAGTATATAACTGAAAATGGTAATGCTGTATAAAATATACCTGTTCATGGCCTATGATGGGTGAGATACTTGCCAATAAAGTATCCTTTTGGCAAGTTTGGCACATTTGGGCAGTATAGGTTTTCTCTAATAATTAGATCGTGTTTGTTATGTACATTTAATAATTGAAAAAATAAAATAATTATTAAATTATTAAATAATACTTTTACTTTCTAAATGTATGGAATTTACCTGACATTTATTGTGTTTAGGCATTGCTTTAGCTGCAAAGGAAAAATTGGATATCCCAGTACTTTTTGCCCCTGATACTATGAAACTCTATGAAGCTTTGGTGGTCGTACACATGTTAAAAGCAAATGGAGGCAGCTGGGAACATGATGATATTGAAGATTTGAGTACAGAACTAAAAAGGTAAATTCTGTGAAATTGAACATTTATATAAAACAAGCAAATGCAATAGAAGTCTTTACATGTAAGCTAAAGAAGATGGGAATAGATATAGTGGTATGTAAAGGTTTGGGCACCTCTCGTCAAAAATACTGTTATTGTGAACAGTTAAGCAAATTGAATATTAAAATGATCTCTAAAAGGCCTAAAGCTAAAGATGACACATTTAATTTGTATGTTATGCAAAAAAATATATATACTGTATATACTCATGTATAAGCCAAGGCACCTAATTTTGCCACAAAAAACTGGGAAAACTTATTGAGTCATGTATAAGCTGGGTATGCATTGTCCCCTCATCCCTATCCTGGTATGCATGGTTACTCATCCCCATCCTTGTATGCATGGTTACTCATCCCCATCCTTGTATGCATGGCTCCTTATCCCCATCCTTGTATGCATGGCTCCTTATCCCCATCCTTGTCTGCATGGCTCCTCATGCCTGTCCTGGTATGCATGGCTCCTCATCCTTGTCCGTGTATGCATGGCTACTTATCCTCATCCTGGTATGCATGGCTCTCATCCTTGTCCTTGAATGCATGGTTCCTCATCCCCATCCTTGTATGCATGGCTCCTTATGCCCATCCTTGTATGCATTGTTCCTCATCCCCATCCTTGTATGCATGGCTCCTTCTCCCCATCCTTGTATGCATGGTTACTTATCCTCATCCTGGTATGCATGGCTCTTGTCCTTGTATGCATGGTTCCTCATCCCTATCCTTGTATACATGTGTCAGGGCTGGCGGAATGCACCGAGTAAATATGCAGATAATATTGGTGCGTTCGCAGCCCGGGGTCCACCGTGCAGGAGTGAAACCTGCTGCTATTAAATGGCGGCACTATAAGGCATTATTATGCCTGAACAGACACGGGTTCTGTCACCTGGTCTGTATAGGAGCGAACTCTGTTGATTCACAGAGTCGCCGGGATAAAAGATAATGCTGTGCCCTGTTAACCTCACAGAGGGTCACAACTCTCTAGCGGAGCAGATAGCATATAGTGGTCACACAGTCAGCAACAGCACTCAAACAACTCCTCTCCGGAGGTGCCGGAATTCTAGTGGCTAAATGCCAGTCCTGAATTCATGCACACGAACTCCTCTCCGGAGGTGCTGGAATTCTAGAGGCTATACAGCCGGCCCTGATCACATGCTGACAGCAACCACAAAAGTAGCTAAGCTCATACACACATGAACTTAACTTGATACTAGCGCATGGCCATGCAGCCATGAGAACCTTTTATAGAGGATCCTCTCCAGGCCCTTCCTAGTTGTCCAATAGGAACTGCCTCAGGACCTGAGCATGTGACAACCAATCTCCAATGAGAGGTCGTTCCTTGGGCATGACCAGTAGAGAAAAAGCAGGACTTAGTCCCAGGAGCATTTGCTCGCCTCAGAGCAGTGCTGGTTACAGTGGCAGAGTCTGGAAGATCAGCAGTAACCAAGTGCACAGTATCTGCCTGAGCCAGATGCTGGGACCGACATCTCTGCTGAGCAGGCTCCACTGCGGCTGGAGAAGAATGAGAGACCGCAGCGGAGGTGGTTCGAGATTCCCCCTGTGCAGCGGCGGGAACTCGACATCTAACAACATGGCTCCTTATCCCCATCCTTGTATGCGTGGCTCCTTATCCCCATCCATGTATGCATGGCTTCTCATCCCTATCCTTGCATGCATGGCTCCTCATCCCTATCCTTATATGCATAGCCTCCCATGACAAAAGCATTTAAAAACAACATGTGCAGTGCAGTGAATATTCATTTCTCTTTATCAGTGGGCACAGGCATTAGCCGCAGCCGCCGGCTCCTGCCTCCTGTTAGCCGCTGCTCTGTGCCTCCCACCTCCCCACTTTCTTCTGGTACAATGACTAGGGGCTAAGCCGAGGGGGGTGTTTTCAGCACAAAATATGTGCTGAAAAACTCATCTTATACATAAGCATATACGATATATATATATATATTCATCTTTTGCATTCTAAGAATTACAAAAGGTAAAAATGGTCCATTGCAAAATTTGAGCACCCTGCATGGTTAGTACATAGTAGCACCGCCTTTTGAAAGTATCATCACTTGTAAATGCTTTTTGTAGCCAGACTAGTGTCTTTACATTTTTGTTTGAAGGATTTCCATCCATTCTTCCTTTGAATATGCTTCCTGTTCTGTGAAATTCCTGGGTTATCTTGCATGCATTGCTATTTTGTGGCCTAACTACAGATTCTCTTAGATGTTCAGACCAGGGGACTGGGAGGGCCATTAAAAACCTTCAGCTTGTGCCCTTTGAGGTAGTCTATTGTGGATTTTGATGCATGTTTAGGATCATGATCCATTTGTAGAAGTTATCCTCTTTTTAACTCCAGCTTTTTTACAGATGATGTTATGTTTGCATGAAGAATTTGTTAAAATTTTATTGAATCCATTCTTCCCTGAACCCATGAAATGTTCCCCATGCCATTGGCTGCAACACAACCCCACAGTATGATTGATCCACCCCAAAGCTTAATGGTTGGTGAGATGTTCCTGAAACCCTGTGCCCTTTTTCCTCCATACATTTCTTTGATCATTGTGACCAAAGAGTTCTATTTTAACCTCATCGATTCACACAACTTGTTTCAAAATGCACCAGGCCTGTTCAGATGTTTGTTTGCATACTTCTGGCACTGAATTTTATGGTGAAGATGCAGGAGAAGTTTTCTTCTGATGACTCTTCCATAAAGGTTATTCAGCTCTCACTGAAACTTTGCTTGGTCTTCTAGACCTTACCTTGACCTCCACTGTTCCTGTTAACTGCAATTTCTTAATTGCATTCAAACTGAGGAAAGGGCAACTTGAAAACACTTTTTTATCTTCTTATAACCTTCTCCTGCTTTCTGGGCCTCCACCATTTTCATTTTCAGAGTGCTAGGCAGCTGCTTAGAAGAACCCATGACTACTGTTTTTTGGCACAAGATTAGAGAAGGCTGGGAAATTTGCATCACCTGGCCTTTTCTAATGATGACAGTGAACAAGCCATAACCCTAACAGGCTAATTAAGGCCTGAAACATTGGTCAAAGTTATCTGAGCACTCAAATCTTCAGGGGTGACCAAACGTTTGTATCGGCTAATTTTCCTTTTTAAATTTTTAAAATGTAAAACATGAATATATATATATATATATATATACAGTTAGGTCCATATATATTTGGACAGAGACAACATTTTTCTAATTTTGGTATAGAAATTACCACAATGAATTTTAAACAAAACAATTCAGATGCAGTTGAAGTTCAGACTTTAAGCTTTCATTTGAGGGTATCCACATTAAAATTGGATGAAGGGTTTAGGAGTTTCAGCTCCTTAACATGTTCCACCCTGTTTTTAAAGGGACCAAAAGTAATTGGACAATTTACTCCAAGGCTATTTCATGGGCAGGTGTGGGCAATCCCTTCGTTATGTATTTCTCAATTAAGCAGATAAAAGGCCTGGAGTTGATTTGAGGTGTTGTGCTTGCATTAGGAAGGTTTTACTGTGAAGTAAACATGCGGTCAAAGGAGCTCTCCATGCAGGTGAAACAAGCCATCCTTAAGCTGCGAAAACAGAAAAAACCCATCTGAGAAATTGCTACAATATTAGGAGTGGCAAAATCTACAGTTTGGTACATCCTGAGAAAGAAAGAACGCACTGGTGAACTCATCAATGCAAAAAGATCTGGGCACCCACGGAAGACAACAGTGGTGGATGATTGCAGAATAATCTCCATGGTGAAGAGAAACCCCTTCACAACATCCAACCAAGTGAACAACACTCTCTAGGAGGTAGACGCATCAATATCCAAATCTACCATAAAGAGAAGATGGCATGAAAGTAAATACAGAGGGTTCACTGTACGGTGCAAGCCACTCATAAGCATCAAGAATAAACGGGCTAGACTGGACTTTGCTAAAAAAAAATCTAAAAAATCCAGCACAGTTCTGGAAGAACATTCTTTGGACAGATGAAACCAAGATCAACCTCTACCAGAATGATGGAAAGAGAAAAGTATGGCGAAGGCGTGGTACAGCTCATGATCCAAAGCATACCACATCATCTGTAAAACACGGCGGAGGCAGTGTGATGGCTTGGGCATGCATAGCTGCCAGTGGCACTGGATCACTAGTGTTTATTGATGATGTGACACAGAACAGAAGCAACCAAATGAATTCTGAGGTATTCAGAGCCATACTGTGTGCTCAGATCCAGCCAAATGCAGCAAAACTGATTGGTCGTCGTTTCATGCTACAGATGGACAATGACACAAAACATAAAGCCAAAGCAACCCAGGAGTTTATTAAAGCAAAGAAGTGGAATGTTCTTGAATGGCCAAGTCAGTCACCTGATCTCAATCTAATTGAGCATGCTTTTCACTTGTTAAAGACTAAACTTCAGACAGAAAGGCCCACAGATAAACAGCAACTGAAAACCACCGCAGTGAAGGCCTGGCAGAGCACCAAAAAGGAGGAAACACAGCATCTGGTGATGTCCATGAGTTCAAGACTTCAGGCAGTCATTGCCAACAAAGGGTTCTCAACCAAGTACTAAAAATGAACATTTTATTTAAAATTATTGAATCTGTCCAATTACTTTTGGTCCCTTTAAAAACAGGGTGACAAATGTTAAGGAGCTGAAACTCCTAAACCTTTCATCCAATTTTAATGTAGATACCCTCAAATGAAAGCCGAAAGTCTGAACTTCAACTGCATTTGAATTGCTTTGTTTAAAATTCATTGTGGTAATGTCTATAACGAAAATTAGAAAAATGTTGTCTCTGTCCAAATATATATGGACCTAACTGTATATATATAAAGTACAAAAGAAATGTGTCATCTTTAACTTTAGACCTCTTAGAGACCTTCTTCAGAATTACAGTAGTTTTGGCTAGAGGTGTCCAAACTTTTACATGCCAGTGCAACTATTGCACACATTCTTATAGGTAAAAAGGATTGATACTATAATTTATCAAAAAGGGAAAAAAGAGGAAAAACTTTTTTAGAGCTTGCAACGTTTCTCCTGGGATTACATTGATTTGGAAGTTGAATCCAAATGGTTGGGAAAGCACGTCAAGTGTGAAAATGTAGGCATATGTTTTAGAAATGTCAAGTGTGAAAATGTAGGCATGAGCTTTAGATAATGTGGCATATCTATTAAGTTCTAATTATATTGACAGTCTTTTTTAAATGCAATATGAACCAATGGTTGTGTAAATATGGGAAATTACATGTGACTAATGAATATCTACGATAAGAACATCCGTTATAGCCTGTTCCAACTGTACCAACGCATTTTATGTGCATGACAAGTGCATTACCATCATATGTTGGCTGTTAGACCAGGAGTCTTTTCATCACCTTCTGTTTTCTATTTGTTTCAAATAGTTAATAAAAGTAAACCATAATTCACAATAATAGGTGCCATATTTTAGTTTTGAACAACTTTAAATTTGTAACGAGCCAAAGTAATGTTGTTTGATTAATGTAATAATACTAATTATAATAATAATACAATGCCGGCAAATTTTTTTTTACAAGTCCATCAAAGCCACAAAATCTTAACATTCAAATTTTTTATTGTGGATATTTTGTTACGATAAGTATTTTGTCATGTCACACTTACATTACCCTTACTGGCAACTAAGACAGTTTTGCTATTAGACAGTTTTTGATTATCTGCCCCATTGTGGACTCTTTTAAGATAAATATAAACAATACAATATGTACAATATTACTTGAATTTGCATATAACTAGCAAAGCAAAAAAATAATTTGTTTTACCTTTTGGCAGATTTTGGCTGTAGCTATAGTAGTGATATGCTCTGGTAGGCAGTGGCAGGGCTGCAGAAATGAGGCAACACACAGGCTTAGGGTATGTGTCCACGTTCAGGATTGCATCAGGATTTACCTTGCATAAAATCCTGACCAAATCTGCACCTGAGGTCACTGGCAGGTCACTTGCGTTGTCCTTGCGTTTTTTCTGCAGTGTAAGGACATGCTACGTTCTTAAAAGATGCGCGGCATATGCGTTTTTGCGGGTATGCCGCATGCGTCTTTTAATGCATAGTGGATACAGGATTTCAGAAAAACACAAACGTACTCCAGCTTGGGGAACCACTGGTCTCAGACTCACCCTTGCATGAGACGGGCTTAACTAAGCAGCTGCCTGGTCAGCGGCATCTGCCAGGTGCCATTCCCAGGGTTGCTATGAGTCTTGTCGCAAACCTTTGCAGCATCGGTAATCTAACAAAAAAAACCATTTCAGGCTATCTCCAGCCTAGCTCCTCTCACCCTGCACACAGACCATCTGTCAAACAACAACCTCCATTACATAGACCATCACCACACCCACAGCTGAAGTACCTATAACATGGGCTGATCTAGTGATTGTTACATCACTGCAGGACCTCAACCTTAGGGAAATCCAGCCCAAATCTTATCCTGCTGGGAGAAATATATCTTCCGTCCAGCACTACACCTTTCACTGCACCACAAACCTCCCCCTTTGTTCAACCCTATGGGGATGGACACATGGCATACAGTGGACTCTGGACAGGGCATCGTGTCATCTGCCTGCTCGATGTTCTACTGAAAATTAGAAATTTTGCAGGGACAGAAACCACCTGGTAACTCGCGCTTTACTCTCCTTAGCTTGACTCATCCACTTAAGAGGGGATCTGTCACCAAGCAAAATGTTCTCCCCAGCAGATAATAGCGAAGAGACTCAAGGGCCCACTTAATGACCAGGCACTCTCTATCCACAATACTGTACCTGGTTTCTGCTGGGGTAAACTTCCGGCTCAGGAAACTAACGGTATGCTCTTACCTGTCAACCTCTTGAGACAGCTCTGCACCACGACCTATCTCAGAGGCATCGGTCTGCTTAATTTGAAATTTCTCTTTTGAAATTGGGTGTAACCAGAACTGGTGTACCACACAGTACTGATTTTAACTTAACAAAGGCCTCCTCTATCTTTCCATGGATTAAGCAAATTAATATGTTAAACCTGCTCTTGCTTCCTCCGTCCTGGTTGGTGTACCTTGTAGTCTACCTGCCCCACCTTTTATAGGGTCCCTGCCACCTTGCAAGAAATTTGCTATCCACTTTAGTCACAAGTACCAACACCCGATCCCCAGGGCTAAAGGTTCTTACCTGAGCTTCCCGGTTATAGACCCGACTCTGAGACCATTTTGCTGCCTCCCTATGTTCCCAGACCAATGGTAGGACTGTATCCATTCTTTCCTGCATTTTTGCAACATGTTCTTTCACATTCTTGTGTGGGGTTGGTTGGTTCTCCCAAGCCTCTTTGGCTATAGTAAGCCCTGGGGATGTCTGCCATACAATAGTTCAAAGGGCGAGAACCCCGTAGATGCCTGGGGCACCTCCCGGACTGCAAACAACAAATATGGCAGTAAGAGATCCCAATCCTTCCCATCTTCGGAAACTGCTTTTTCTTAGCATGCTCTTTAGTGTCTTTTAGAACTTTTCTACCAGACCATCTGTTTGGGGATGATAGACTGATGTGCGCAACTGTTTAACATTTAACAAGCGGCAGAGTTCTTTCATCATTTTTGACTTAACCCCTTAAGCCCCGAGGGTGGTTTGCACGTTAATGACCGGGCCAATTTTTACAATTCTGACCACTGTCCCTTTATGAGGTTATAACTCTGGAACGCTTCAACGGATCTTGGCGATTCTGACATTGTTTTCTCGTGACATATTGTACTTCATTTTAGTGGTAACACTTATTTGATATAACTTGCGTTTATTTGTGAAAAAAACGGAAATTTGGCGAAAATTTAGAAAATTTCGCAATTTTCCAACTTTAAATTTTTATGCCCTTAAATCACAGAGATATGTCACGCAAAATACTTAATAAGTAACATTTTCCACATGTCTACTTTACATCAGCACAATTTTGGAAACAAAATTTTTTTTTGTTAGGGAGTTATAAGGGTTAAAATTGACCAGCAATTTCTCATTTTTACAACACCATTTTATTTTAGGGACCACATTTCATTTGAAGTCATTTTGAGGGGTCTATATGATAGAAAATACCCAAGTGTGACACCATTCTAAAAACTGCACCCCTCAAGGTGCTCAAAACCACATTCAAGAAGTTTATTAACCCTTCAGGGTTTTCACAGGAATTTTTGGAATGTTTAAATAAAAATGAATATTTAACTTTTTTTCACACAAAATTTATTTCAGCTCCAATTTGTTTTATTTTACCAAGGGTAACAGGATAAAATGGATGCCAAACGTTGTTGTACAATCTGTACTGAGTACGCTGATACCCCATATGTGGGGGTAAACCACTGTTTGGGCGCATGGCAGAGCTCGGAAGGAAAGGAGCGCCATTTGACTTTTCAATGCAAAATTGACAGGAATTGAGATGGGATGCCATGTTGCGTTTGGAGAGCCCCTCATGTGCCTAAACATTGAAACCCCCCACAAGTGACACCATTTTGGAAAGTAGCCACCCTAAGGAACTTATCTAGATGTGTGGTGACCACTTTGACCCACCAATTGCTTCACAGAAGTTTATAATGCAGAGCCGTAAAAATAAAAAATCTTATTTTTTCACAAAAATGATTTTTCGCCCCCAATTTTTTATTTTCCCAAGGGTAAGAGAAGAAATTAGACCACAAAAGTTGTTGTGCAATTTGTCCTGAGTGCGACGATACCCCATATGTGGGGGTAAACCACTTTTTGGGCACATAGCAGAGCTCGGAAGGGAAGGAGCGCCATTTGACTTTTCAATGCAAAATTGACTGGAATTAAGATGGGACGCCATGTTGGTTTGGAGAGCCCCTGATGTGCCTAAACATTAAAACCCCCCACAAGTGACACCATTTTGGAAACTAGACCCCCTAAGGAACTTATCTAGATGTGTTTTGAGAGCTTTGAACCCCCAAGTGTTTCACTGCAGTTTATAACGCAGAGCCGTTAAAATAATTTTTTTTCGCAAAAATTATTTTTTAGCCCCCAGTTTTGTATTTTCACAAGGGTAACAGAATAAATTGGACCCCAAAAGTTGTTGTCCAATTTGTCCTGAGTACGCTGATACCCAATATGTGGGGGGGAACCACTGTTTGGGCGCATGGCAGAGCTCGGAAGGGAAGGAGCGCCATTTGGAATGCAGACTTAGATGGATTGGTCTGCAGGAGTCACGTTGCATTTGCAGAGCCCCTGATGTACCCAAACAGTACAAACCCCCCACAAGTGACCCCATATTAGAAACTAGACCTCCCAAGGAACTTATCTAGATGTGTTGTGAGAACTCTGAACCCCTAAGTGTTTCACTACAGTTTATAACGCAGAGCCGTGAAAATAAAAATTCTTTTTTTTTTTCACAAAAATGATTTTTTAGCCCCCAGCTTTGTATTTTTACAAGGGTAACAGAATAAATTGGACCCCAAAAGTTGTTGTCCAATTTGTCCTGAGTACGCTGATACCCCACATGTGGGGGGGAACCACTGTTTGGGCACATGGCAGAGCTCGGAAGGGAAGGAGCGCCATTTGGAATGCAGACTTAGATGGATTGGTCTGCAGGCGTCACGTTGCATTTGCAGAGCCCCTGATGTACCCAAACAGTACAAACCCCCCACAAGTGACCTCATATTGGAAACTAGACCTCCCACGGAACTTATCTAGATGTGTTGTGAAAACTTTGAACCCCCAAGTGTTTCACTACAGATGACAACGCAGAGCCGTGAAAATAAAAAATCCTTTTTTTTCCCACAAAAATGATTTTTAGTCCCCCAAATTTTTATTTTCCCAAGGATAACAAGAGAACTTGGACCTAAAAAGTTGTTGTCCAATTTGTCTCGAGTACGATGATACCCCATATGTTGGGGTAAACCCCTGTTTGGGCGCACGGGAGAGCTCGGAAGTGAAGGAGCACTGTTTTACTTTTTCAATGCAGAATTGGCTGGAATTGAGATCGGACGCCATGTCGCGTTTGGACAGCCCCTGATGTGCCTAAACAGTGGAAACCCCCCAATTATAAATGAAACCCTAATCCAATGCACCCCTAACCCTAATCCCAACTGTAACCCTAACCACACACCTAACCCTGACACACCCCTAATTCTAATCCCAACCCTAATCCCAACCGTAAATGTAATCCAAACCCTAACCCTAGCCCTAACCCTAACCCTAGCCTTAACCCTAATGGGAAAATAGAATACATTTTTTTTAATTTTATTATTTTTCCCTAAGGCTAGGTTCACATTGCGCAATGTCTTTTTAGGTGTCGTGTTTAGTGGTCGCGTTAACGTCCCCGCTCTGGAAGATCGGGGATCGGACCTCGGGCGCGCCGCGGACGCTGCAAGCAGCGTCCAAGGCGCACCACAAAAGAACGGCACCTTGCTAGCGCGAGCCGAAAATGGCACGCTCTAGCGATGCGCTACACCCGAAAATCACATTGCTGTCAATGGGTGTGCTAACGGACCCGTTGCACGGCGTTAATTGTGACATTTTCGCCGTGCAACGCTGTCCGTTAGCGTTAACCCATTAACGCAATGTGAACCTAGCCTAACTAAGGGGGTGATGAAGGGGGGTTTGATTTACTTTTATAGCGTTTTTTATATCGGATTTTTATAATTGGCAGCCGTCACACACTAAAAGACGCTTTTTATAGCAAAAAAGTTTTTGCGTCTCCACATTTTGAGACCTATAATTTTTCCATATTTTGGTCCACAGAGTCATGTGAGGTCTTGTTTTTTGCGGGACGAGTTGACGTTTTTATCGGTAACATTTTCGGACATGTGACAGTTTTTGATCGCTTTTTATTCCGATTTTTTGTGAGGCAGAATGACCAAAAACCAGCTATTCATGAATTTCTTTTGGGGGAGGCGTTTATACCGTTCCACGTTTGGTAAAATTGATGAAGCAGTTTTATTCTTCGGGTCAGTACGATTACAGCGATACCTCATTTATATCATTTTTTTATGTTTTGGCGCTTTTATACGATAAAAGCTATTTTATAGAAAAAATAATTATTTTGGCATCGCTTTATTCTGAGGACTATAACTTTTTTATTTTTTGGTTATGATGCTATATGGTGGCTCGTTTTTTGCGGGACAAGATTACGTTTTCAGAGGTATCATGGTTATTTATATCCGTCTTTTTTATCGCGTGTTATTCCACTTTTTGTTCAGCGTTATGATAATAAAGCGTTGTTTTTTGGCTCGTTTTTTTTTTTCTCTTACGGTGTTCACTGAAGGGGTTAACTAGTGGGCCAGTTTTATAGGTCGGGTCGTTACGGACGCGGCGATACTAAATATGTGTACTTTTATTGTTTTTTGTTTTTTTTTTAGATAAAGAAATGAATTTATGGGAATAATATTTTTTTTTTCTTCTTTATTTAGGAATTTTTTTTTTTTTTTTTTACACGTGTGGAAATTTTTTTTTTCTACTTTTTCACTTTGTCCCAGGGGGGGACATCACAGATCGCCGATCTTACAGTTTGCACAGCACTCTGTAAGATCGGCGATCTCATTCATCGCTGCAGCGTTACCAAGTGCCTGCAGGCGACCCGGAAGTGCTCCCTGCAGGACCCGGATGCAGCCCCGCGGCCATTTTGGATCCGGGGACTGCAGGGAGAAGACGCTCGGTACACGGTGAGTACATCACCGTGTACCGATCGTCTCAGCAAAGCCCGCAGGGAGCCCCCTCCCTGCGCGATGCTTCCTGCACCGCCGGCACACCGTGATCATCTTTGATCGCGGTGTGCCGGGGGTTAATGTGCCGGGAGCGGTCCGTAACCGCTCCTGGCACATAGTGCCGGATGTCAGCTGCGATAGGCAGCTGACACCCGGCCGCGATCGGCCACGCTCCCCCCGTGAGCGCGGCCGATCGCATATGACATACTATCCCGTCACTGGGAATTAAGTCCCAGGTCACCTGGACGGGATAGTACGTCATATGGGATTAAGGGGTTAAATTGGGTTCATTGGTCTGTTAAAATCTCTTGAGGAATCCCCACCCGAGAAAATCTACCCTTCAGTTCTTTTGCTATGAGCTTAGCTGACGTGTGGCATAGCGGAACAGCCTCAGGATACCAGGTGGCATAATCTAGAACTATCAGGATGTGTTGGTGTCCCCCAAGTCTTCCACCTCTCCGGCCAATACTTCTAGAGGAGAACTTTCCCCTCCACAAAAGGCGATGTTACCCTTACCGCCAGCAGTTCTTCTTCTGGGCCACAGGTTCATGCCCCACTTCTGGAGAATGTAACCTGGTTGCCACTGGTGCCGGCAGTTGTTTACTGGGTGGGACAACTGTTGGCCAAAGTATGGAAAATAAAGAAAAGTCTCTTCCAAGTATCAACTCATAATGTAAATTAATCACAACCCCTACCTCGTGGCACCGCCTCCCGTTGGCATGTTTATCACCACTAGTGCGGTAGGATAGTCTTTTAAGTCCCCATGTATACACAACACCCCAACTTTCCGACCAGTGAACTCTCTGGTTTGTACCAGGCTGGCTCGTACCATGGTCACAAGACTCCCTGAGTCCAGTAGGGCCACACCCGGGGTGCCCTCCACATCAACCTTACACAAATGTCCCATATTGGGTCCCTCCAGGGTGCCAGTTGCACAAATCAGTTTGGCATAATGGTATTGGCGGTACCCAAAGTTTGTGTCCATGGGCTCAGTCAGGTGGGGGCAATCAGCTCTCATATGGCCTGGCTCCTGGCACCGCCAGCAGACTATGGGGCCCCTTTCTTCCCCAGACAAGTATTTAGCAGCATTCCTGGGCTCTGCTCGCTGGCTGAGCCAGGGGTGGAGACTTAGGGAACCTTCCTGTCGTCTTATGGGTAGTCACTCCCTGGAGCTCTTTGGCATCCCCATATCATTCTATCAGGTCCATCATCTGGAGCGCATTAGTAGGGGATGCCTGCCCGACCTATGATTGGAGGGAGTGGGGCAAAGCCCTCCAAAATTTATGAGTCACTATGTGGTCCAGCATGGCCGTGGAAGACAGTACCTCAGGCTGCAACCACTTTTGGAATAAGTGCAAAAGATTATAATACTGGGACCAAGCCTGCTTGGAAGGGTGAAACTGCCACTGGTGTACCCGCTGGGTCCGGACTAGCACATTCACCCCAATATGTGCCAGTATCTCACCATTGACGATCGTGTAGTCCTCCCTCTGCTCAGGAGGCATGTTATGACATGCTTTCATAGGTCCTGCAGCCAGTAACGGAGTGTTGATTTCATCCCATTGGTCCCTGGCTAGTCTATCCCTGTCAGCCTGTCTCTTGAACATCTCCAGATACTTCTCGACATCATCAGATTTCTCCATTTTGGGGATCGCTGTATGAACCGCTTTCTGGACATCATGGATTCCCCGTGAAGTTCCTATTGTCTGCGATGCCATGATATGTTGTATCAACAGCTGGTTGGTTTTCTGCTGCTGTTGATTAAATATACGCTGCTGTTACGTAGCTTCTTGCTGCTGTTGCGTAGCCTGCTGCTGCTCTCATGACCTCCTGCTGCTGCTGCTTAGCCTGCTGCTGTCGCATGGCCTCCATAACCACTTTTATCGTGGCCTCCATTTCTGAAGAGTTCTTGGGTCTGCACCACTCTTTCACCCAGGACATAAGCTGGAGTCCAGAGCAAAAATAAGCAAAAAACTGCCATGCCTCACTGCGTCAGCCCGCATTCAAGCCACCAATATGTAGGGATTTGCTCTGGTACAGAATGGCAGGGCCGCAGTAATGAGGTAACACACAGGCTTAGAGTCCAAACTTCAGTGGTTTATTAACACTTTAAACAATATGTGGCAGAAAGTAAGAAAAGCACAAATGTACTCCAGCTTGGAGAACCACTTGTCTCAGACTCACCCTTGCACAGGACAGGATTAACTAAGCGGCTGCCTGGTCAGCGGCATCTTCCAGGTGCCATTCCCAGGGTTGCTATGAGTCTTGTCACAAACCTTTGCATGTATGATCCAACAAAAAAAAAACATTTCAGGCTAACTCCAGCCTAGTTCCTCACACCCTGCACATGGACCATGTGCCAAACAGCAATCTCCATTACATAGACCATCACCACACCCACAGGTGTGGTACATATCACATGAGCTAATAACGTGATCGTGACATCACTGCAGGTCCTCAACCTTAGGGAAAATTCAACCCAAATCTTATCTTGCTGGGAGAAATATATCTTCCATCCAGCACTACACCTTTCACTGCAACACACTGCTTACTCTTTAGTGGTTCATAATGTAAATTTGAATACACAGACAAGTCTTAAAGCATTTGTCCAGTCCTCTAGCAAACCTTTTTTAAATACTATATTCCCCAATATAAAAAACCCCAGATACTTCATGTTCTGGCACTGGACTATGTTAGCGTCAGGTTTCCCAGAGACCACGTGACATTGTTATTCCAGTGAGCACTGCATCCAATAAGTGGTTGCTAATAGGCTGCAATCTCACAATCACCACATTTGGACATCTGAGGTGAAGTATGAGTGAAACAGCCTATTAGTGCCCAGTGCCCACCGATTCACTGTGCATGCTTAAAAATGTCACGCAAGCCCTGGGAGACCCGGTACCAACATAACTGGAACAGCGCCGAAAACTGGAAGTATCTGTTATTTTTATTTATATGTGGGACTATAGTATTTAAGATGGAGTTGTTTGCATAGTGGACAGCCCTTTTAACCCCTTTCTGACATGGGACGTACTATCCCGTCGAGGTGGGGTGGGCCCCCATGACCACGGACGGGATAGTACGTCCAGCGCGATCGGCGGCGCTCACGGGGGGAGCGCCGCCGATCGCGGCCGGGTGTCAGCTGTTTATCGCAGCTGACATCCGGCACTATGTGCCAGGAGCGGTCACGGACCGCCCCCGGCACATTAACCCCTGGCACACCGCGATCAAAGATGATCGTGATGTGCCGGCGGTATAGGGAAGCTTCCCGCAGGGAGGGGGCTCCCTGCGGGCTTCCCTGAGCCCACCGCAGCAACGCGATGTGATCGCGTTGCTGCGAGGGTCTCACCTCCCTCCCTGCTTCCTCCAGCCCCGGATCCAAGATGGCCGCGGATCCGGGTCCTGCAGGGAGGGAGGTGGCTTCACAGAGCCTGCTCAGAGCAGGCACTGTGAAGGCTGCAGCGCTGCATGTCAGATCAGTGATCTGACAGAGTGCTGTGCACACTGTCAGATCACTGATCTGTGATGTCCCCCCCTGGGACAATGTAAAAAAGTTAAAAAAAAATTTTCAAAATGTGTAAAAAAAAATAAAAAAAAATATTCCTAAATAATGAAAAAAATATATATATATTATTCCCCTAAATACATTTCTTTATCTAAATAAAAAAAAAACAATAAAAGTACACATATTTAGTATCGCCGCGTCCGTAACGGCCCGACCTATAAAACTGGCCCACTAGTTAACCCCTTCAGTAAACACCGTAAGAAAAAAAAAAAAAACGAGGCAAAAAACAACGCTTTATTATCATACCGCCGAACAAAAAGTGGAATAACACGCGATCAAAAAGACAGATATAAATAACCATGATACCGCTGAAAGCGTCATCTTGTCCCGCAAAAAAACGAGCCGCCATACAGCATCATCAGCAAAAAAAAAAAAAGTTATAGTCCTGAGAATAAAGCGATGCAAAAATAATTATTTTTTCTATAAAATAGTTTTTATCGTATAAAAGCGCCAAAACATAAAAAAATGATATAAATGAGGTGTCGCTGTAATCATACTGACCCGAAAAATAAAACTGCTTTATCAATTTTACCAAACGCGGAACGGTATAAACGCCTCCCCCAAAAGAAATTCATGAATAGCTGGTTTTTGGTCATTCTGCCTCTCAAAAATCGGAATAAAAAGCGATCAAAAAATGTAACGTGCCCGAAAATGTTACCAATAAAAACGTGAACTCGTCCCGCAAAAAACAAGACCTCACATGACTCTGTGAACCAAAATATGGAAAAATTATAGCTCTCAAAATGTGGTAACGCAAAAAAATGTCTTTCAGTGTGTGACGGCTGCCAATCATAAAAATCCGCTAAAAAACCCGCTATAAAAGTAAATCAAACCCCCCTTCATCACCCCCTTAGTTAGGGAAAAATTAAAAAAATTTATTTATTTCCATTTTTCCATTAGGGCTAGGGTTAGGGCTAGGGTTAGGGCTAGGGTTAGGGTTTGGGCTAGGGTTAGGGTTAGGGTTTGGGCTAGGGTTAGGGCTAGGGTTAGGGCTAGGGTTAGAGCTAGGGTTAGGGCTAGGGTTAGGGCTAGGGTTAGGGCTAGGGTTAGGGTTAGGGTTAGGGTTAGGGCTAGGGTTAGGGCTAGGGTTAGGGCTAGGGTTAAGGCTACAGTTAGGGTTGGGGCTAAAGTTAGGGTTAGGGCTATGGTTAGGGCTAGGGTTAGGGCTAGGGTTAGGGCTAGGGTTAGGGCTACAGTTTGGGTTGGGGCTAAAGTTAGGGTTGGGGCTAGGGTTAAGGCTACAGTTAGGGTTGGGGCTCAAGTTACGGTTAGGGTTTAGATTACATTTACAGTTGGGAATAGGGTTGGGATTAGGGTTAGGTGTGTGTCAGGGTTAGAGGTGTGGTTAGGGTTACTGTTGGGATTAGGGTTAGGGGTGTGTTTGGATTAGGGTTTCAGTTATAATTGGGGGGTTTCCACTGTTTAGGCACATCAGGGGCTCTCCAAACGCGACATGGCGTCCGATCTCAATTCCAGCCAATTCTAAAACAGTGCTCCTTCCCTTCCGAGCTCTCCCGTGTGCCCAAACAGGGGTTTACCCCAACATATGGGGTATCATCGTACTCAGGACAAATTGGACAACAAATTTTCGGGTCAAATTTCTCCTCTTACCCTCGGGAAAATACAAAACTGGGGGCTAAAAAATAATTTTTGGGGGAAAGATTTGTTTTTTCAATTTTCACGGCTCTGCGTTACAAACTGTAGTGAAACACTTGGGGGTTCAAAGCTCTCACAACACATCTAGATGAGTTCCTTAGGGGGTCTAGTTTCCAAAATGGTGTCACTTGTGGGGGGTTTCTACTGTTTCGGTACATTAGGGGCTCTGCAAATGCAATGTGACACCTGCAGACCATTCCATCTAAGCCTGCATTCCAAATGGAGCTCCTTCCCTTCCGAGCCCTCCCATGCGCCCAAACAGTGGTTCCCCCCCACATATGGGGTATCAGGGCACTCAGAACAAATTGGACAACAAATTTTGGGGTCCAATTTCTCCTGTTACCCTCGGGAAAATACAAAACTGGGGGCTAAAAAATAATTTTTGTGGGAAAAAATTTTTCTTTTATTTTTACGGCTCTCCATTATAAACTTCTGTGAAGCCCTTGGTGGGTCAAAGTGCTCACCACACATGTAGATAAGTTCCTTAGGGGGTCTACTTTCCAAAATGGTGTCACTTGTGGGGGGTTTCTACTGTTTAGGTACATTAGGGGCTCTGCAAACGCAATGTGACACCTGCAGACCATTCCATCTAAGTCTGCATTCAAATGGCACTACTTCCCTTCCGAACCCTCCCATGCGCCCAAACAGTGGTTCCCCCCACATATGGTGTATCATCGCACTCAGGACAAATTGGGCAACAAATTTTGGGGTCCACTTTCTCCTGTTACCCTCGGGAAAATACAAAACTGTGGGCTAAAAAAATAATTTTTGTGAGAAAATTTTTTTTTGTTTTATTTTTACGGCTCTGCATTATAAACTTCTGTGAAGCACTTGGTGGGTCAAAGTGCTCACCACACCTCTAGATAAGTTCCTTAGGGGGTCTACTTTCCAAAATGGTGTCACTTGTGGGGGGTTTCAATGTTTAGGCACATCAGTGGCTCTCCAAACGCAACATGGCGTCCCATCTCAATTCCTGTCAATTTTGCATTGAAAAGTCAAACGGCGCTCCTTCCCTTCCGAGCTCTCCCATCCGCCCAAACAGTGGTTTACCCCCACATATGGGGTATCAGCGTACTCAGGACAAATTGTACAACAACTTTTGGGGTCCAATTTCTTCTCTTACCCTTGGGAAAATAAAAAATTGGGGGCGGAAAGTTAATTTTTGTGAAAAAATATGATTTTTTATTTTTACGGTTCTACATTATAAACTTCTGTGAAGCACTTGGTGGGTCAAAGTGCTCACCACACATCTAGATAAGTTCCTTAAGGGGTCTACTTTCCAAAATTGTGTCACTTGTGGGGGGTTTCAATGTTTAGGCACATCAGGGGCTCTCCAAACGCAACATGGCGTCCCATCTCAATTCCTGTCAATTTTGCATTGAAAAGTCAAACGGCGCTCCTTCCCTTCCGAGCTCTCCCATCCGCCCAAACAGTGGTTTACCCCCACATATGGGGTATCAGCGTACTCTGGACAAATTGTATAACAACTTTTGGGGTCCAATTTCTTCTCTTACCCTTGGGAAAATAAAAAATTGGGGGCGGAAAGTTAATTTTTGTGAAAAAAAATGTGATTTTTTATTTTTACGGTTCTACATTATAAACTTCTGTGAAGCACTTGGTGGGTCAAAGTGCTCACCACACATCTAGATAAGTTCCTTAAGGGGTCTATTTTCCAAAATGGTGTCACTTGTGGGGTGTTTCAATGTTTAGGCACATCAGGGTCTCTCCAAACGAAACATGGCGTCCCATCTCAATTCCAGTCAATTTTGCATTGAAAAGTCAAATGGCGCTCCTTCGCTTCCGAGCTCTGCCATGCGCCCAAACAGTGGTTTACCCCCACATGTGGGGTATTGTCGTGCTCAGGATAAATTGTACAACAATGCTTGGGGTCTATTTTCTCCTGTTACCCTTGGTAAAATTAAACAAATTGGAGCTGAATTAAATTTTTTGTGAAAAAAAGTTAAATGTTCATTTTTATTTAAACATTCAAAAAATTCCTGTGAAGCACCAGAAGGGTTAATAAACTTCTTGAATATGGTTTTGAGCACCTTGAGGGGTGTAGTTTTTAGAATGGTGTCACACTTGGGTATTTTCTATCATATAGACCCCTCAAAATGACTTCAAATGAGATGTGGTCCCTAAAAAAAAATGGTGTTGTAGAAATGAGAAATTGCTGGTCAACTTTTAACCCTTATAACTCCCTAACAAAAAAAATTTTGGTTCCAAAATTGTGCTGATGTAAAGTAGACATGTGGGAAATGTTACTTATTAAGTATTTTGTGTGACATATCTCTGTGATTTAATTGCATAAAAATTCAAAGTTGGAAAATTGCGAAATTTTCATAATTTTCGCCAAATTTCCGTTTTTTTCACAAACACAGGTACTATCAAAGAATTTTTACCATTGTCATGAAGTACAATATGTCACGAGAAAACAATGTCAGAATCACTGGGATCCGTTGAAGCGTTCCAGAGTTATAACCTCACAAAGGGACAGTGGTCAGAATTGTAAAAATTGGCCCGGTCATTAACGTGCCAACCACCCTTGGGGGTAAAGGGGTTAAAGTAAGCAACACAGACAGTAAAGAAGGAAATTGGAACACCGGAATAGTATGGCAATTGCTTGAAGTAAACAGTAAACTTAAACTTAAAGGGTAACATTTAAAGAAATATTTCTCCCATGTCATTATGACATGTCAGGAGTTTTAATCAATAAAAGTCTTGGTTCTAGGACCCAACCAAGCACTGATTTGGAGTGGTAGAAGTGATCAGCTGTGATTGGGGCATTTTATGACATATTTGCGCTGTTCTTGAGCCGAGCGGCTGACTCTTGGTTTGTATTGAGTGAATAATTGAATCATTTTGACCTTGAGGGAACAGAGAAATATTGTAATCTACTATTATTTGAATAAGGCTTGAAGATGTGTATGATACATTTATACTTTTTGGTTTACAAGATCAGTCAAATTTCAATGTTGCATAGATTTAGAAACAAGAGAATAAAAAGATTCTATTTTGAAAGTTAAGTTCTTTTTTATTATTATGTTTTAAATAGCATTTCAAAGACAGAAGATGGAGGTATTTTAGGTATACGATGGATTTATCCAATTCATGGAATTCCAGAAGCTCAGCCATCAACCTCAGCTCCAGGTATTTTCCATAATACCTAAAGATTATGCACAAGAATCCCTTCATTTTCAGTTAGCACTATGACTTTTTTGTCTTTCTCTGGTATACCAATAATTTGTAAATGATAATCGTTTTGACTGAATTTACAATTGCAGTTTTCTGTGTACAACATAACAACGATTTGTGATTTCTAATTAATTTGATGTCTCAGAAAGTAGTAATATGGTATCATGTTGTGTGTCTGTGTGTGGTGTCTAAAAGTATAAAAGGTGAGAGCTTTTTTCAGTTTTATTGGGCTTGATGTCTTGATTATTTTTTGAGGGAAGCAATCTCCTGCTGGTTTCACACTTTGCAATCACCTGTGAGCAATTTAATGATCTGTAAACAGAGAAAACTGAACAGAGCTCAAGATTAATGAGTTTCTTCAGAAGAGAGACATTTCTTTAGAAATAATAAAACTAAGTTTATTAATTGAGAAAATGTTCCAGAGAAGAGTAAAATATTCAGCCATTCCTATGGCATGAAGCAAAATGTAATATCCCATCATTCTTCTAAATCACAGCTTGTGCAGTATAAAGTTAATTGTCTACTATAATTATTGCTGCTACAGTATCCCTGTAATTAGTGCTGAAAGAGGAATTTGCTTTCATGCTGTAAATATATATATATATATATATATATATATATATATATATGTATATATATATTACTAGCTATTGAACCCGTTCTACGCCCGGGTGGCGAGCATTTATATTGGTATATGGGTTTCCATCCTGGTATGTGCTGCTCCATCCTGTGTCCCCATCCTGTCATGTGCTGCTCCATCCTGCGCCCCCATCCTGTCATGTGCTGCACCCATCTTGCGCCCCCATTCTGACATGTGCTGCTCCATCTTGCGCCCCCATTCTGTCATTTGCTGCTCCCATCCTGCGCCCCCATTCTGTCATGTGCTGCTCCCATCCTGCGCCTCCATTCTGTCATTTGCTGCTCCCATCCTGTGCCCCCATCCTGTCATGTGCTGCTCCCATCTTGTGCCCCCATCCTGTCATGTGCTGCTCCCATCCTGCGCCCCCGTTCTGTCATGTGCTGCTCCCATCCTGCGCCCCCGTTCTGTCATGTGCTGCTTCTATCCTGCACCCCCGATCTGTCATGTGCTGCTTCCATCCTGCACCCCCGTTCTGTCATGTGCTGCTGCCATCCTGCACCCTCGTTCTGTCATGTGCTGCCCTATTCTGTCATGTGCTGCTCCCATCCTGCGCCCTCGTTCTTTCATGTGCTGCTCCCATCCTGCGCCACCGTTCTTTAACCCCTTCCCGGCCCATGACGCCACGTAGGCGTCATGAAAGTCGGTGCCAATCCGACCCATGACGCCTATGTGGCGTCATGGAAAGATCGCGTCCCTGCAGATCGGGTGAAAGGGTTAACTCCGATTTCACCCGATCTGCAGGGACAGGGGGAGTGGTAGTTTAGCCCAGGGGGGGTGGCTTCACCCCCCCCATGGCTACGATCGCTCTGATTGGCTGTTGAAAGTGAAACTGCCAATCAGAGCGATTTGTAATATTTCACCTAAAAAACTGGTGAAATATTACAATCCAGCCATGGCCGATGCTGCAATATCATCGGCCATGGCTGGAAACACTTATGTGCCCCCACCCCACCCCACCGATCGCCCCCCCAGCCCCCCGATCTGTGGTCCGCTCCCCTCCGTCCTGTGCTCCGCTCCCCCGTCCTCCTGTCCGCTCCCCCGTGCTCCAATTACACCCCCCGTGCTCCAATCAAGCCCCCCCGCACTCCGATCACCCCGACCCGCACAGCGATCCCCCCGTGCTCCGATCCACCCCCCCGCACAGCGATCCACCCCCCCGTGCTCCAATCCACCCCCCCATGTTCCGATCCACCCCCCCATGCTCCGATCCACCCCCCCGTGCTCCGACGCCCCCCGTGCCCTGATCTCCCCCCCCCCCCCTTATACTTACCCAGCCTCCCGGGGTCAGTCCGTCTTCTCCCTGGGCGCCGCCATCTTGCAAAATGGCGGGCGCATGCGCAGTGTGCCCGCCGAATCTGCCGGCCGGCATATTCGTTCCAAAGTGAATTTTGATCACTGAGATATAACCTATCTCAGTGATCAAAATAAAAAAATAGTAAATGACCCCCCCCCCTTTGTCACCCCCATAGGTAGGGACAATAAAAAAATAAAGAATTTTTTTTTTCCACTAAGGTTGGGGTAAGAACTAGGGTTAGGGGTAGGGTTAGGGGTAGGGGTAGGGTTAGGGGTAGGATTAGGGGTAGGGGTAGGGGTAGGGTTCGGGATGTGCACACGCATTCTGGTCCTCTGCAGATTTTTCCGCAGAGGATTTGATAAATCCGCAGTGCTAAACCGCTGTGGATTTACCGCGGTTTTTCTGTGCATTTCACTGCGGTTTTACAACTGCGATTTTCTATTGGAGCAGTTGTAAAACCGCTGCGGAATCCGCAGAAAGAAGTGACATGCTGCAGAATGTAAACCGCTGCGTTTCCATGCAGTTTTTCTGCAGCATGTGTACAGCGGTTTTTGTTTCCCATAGGTTTACATTGAACTGTAAACTCATGGGAAACTGCTGCGGATCCGCAGCGTTTTCCGCAGCGTGTGCACATACCTTTAGAATTAGGCTATGTGCACACGATGCGGATTTGGCTGCGGATCCGCAGCAGAGTTCCATCAGGTTTACAGTACCATGTAAACATATGGAAAACCAAATCCGCTGTGCCCATGGTGCGGAAAATACCACGCGGAAACGCTGCGTTGTATTTTCCGCAGCATGTCAATTCTTTGTGCGGATTCCACAGCGTTTTACACCTGTTCCTCAATAGGAATCCGCAGGTGAAATCCGCACAAAAAACACTGGCAATCCGCGGTAAATCCGCAGGTAAAACGCAGTGCCTTTTACCCGCGGATTTTTCAAAAATGGTGCTGAAAAATCTCATTCGAATCCGCAACGTGGGCACATAGCCTTAGGGTTAGGGTTGGGTTGGAATTAGGGTTGTGGTTAGGGTTAGGGGTGTGTTGGGGTTAGGGTTGTGGTTAGGGGTGTGTTGGGGTTAGGGTTGTGATTAGGGTTACGGCTACAGTTGGGATAAGGGTTAGGGGTGTGTTGGAGTTAGAATTGAGGGGTTTCCACTGTTTAGGCACATCAGGGGGTCTCCAAACGCAACATGGTGCCACCATTGATTCCAGCCAATCTTGTATTCAAAAAGTCAAATGGTGCTCCCTCACTTCCGAGCCCCGACGTGTGCCCAAACAGTGGTTTACCCCCACATATGGGGTACCAGCGTACTCAGGACAAACTGCGCAACAATTACTGGGGTCCAATTTCTCCTGTTACCCTTGAGAAAATAAAAAATTGCTTGCTAAAACATCATTTTTGAGGAACGAAAAATGATTTTTTATTTTCACGGCTCTGCGTTGTAAACGTCTGTGAAGCACTTGGGGGTTCAAAGTGCTCACCACATATCTAGATTAGTTCCTTGGCGGGTCTAGTTTCCAAAATGGGGTCACTTGGGGGGGGGGTTCTACTGTTTAGGCACACCAGGGGCTCTGCAAACGCAACGTGACGCCCGCAGACCATTCCATCAAAGTCTGCATTTCAAAAGTCACTACTTCCCTTCTGAGCCCCGACGTGTGCCCAAACAGTGGTTTACCCCCACACATGGGGTATCAGCTTACTCAGGAGAAACTGGACAACAACTTTTGTGGTCCAATTTCTCCTGTAACCCTTGGGAAAATAAAAAATTCTGGGCTAAAAAATTATTTTTGAGGAAAGAAAACGTATTTATTATTTTCACGGCTTTGCGTTATAAACTTCTGTGAAGCACTTGGGGGTTGAAAGTGCTCATCACATATCTAGATAATTTCATTTCGGGGTCTAGTCTCCGAAATGGGGTCACTTGTGGGGGTTTCTACTGTTTAGTCACATCAGGGGCTCTGCAAACGCAACGTGACGCCCGCAGAGCATTCCATCAAAGTCTGCATTTCAAAACGTCACTACTTCACTTCCGAGCCCCAGCATGTGCCCAAACAGTGGTTTACCCCCACATATGGGGTATCAGCGTACTCAGGAGAAACTGGACAACAACTTTTGGGGTCAAATTTCTCCTGCTACCCTTGGGAAAATAAAAAATTGCGAGCTAAAAAATCATTTTTGAGAAAAGAAATTTTTTTTTTTCATGGCTCTGCGTTATAAACTTCTGTGAAGCACTTGAGGGTTCAAAGTGCTCACCACACATCTAGATTAGTTCCTTTGTGGGTCTAGTTTCCAAAATGTGGTCACTTGTGGGGGAGCTCCAATGCATAGGCACACAGGGGCTCTCCAAACACGACATCGTGTCCGTTAACAATTGGAGCTAATTTTCCATTCAAAAAATCAAAAGGCGCGGCGTACTCGGGAGAAATTGCTCAACAAATTTTAGGATCCATTTTATCCTATTGCCCATGTAAAAATGAAAAAATTGAGGCGAAAAGAAATTTTTTGTGAAAAAAAAAGTACTTTTTCATTTTTACGGATCAATTTGTGAAGCACCTGAGGGTTTAAAGTGCTCACTAGGCATCTAGATAAGTTCCTTGGGGGGTCCAGTTTCCAAAATGGGGTCACTTGTGGGGGAGCTCCAATGTTTAGGCACACAGGGGCTCTCCAAACGCGACATGGTGTCCGCTAACGATGGAGATAATTTTTCATTCAAAAAGTCAAATGGCGCTCCTTCCCTTTCGAGCCTTACCATGTGCCCAAACAGTGGTTTACCCCCACATGTGAGGTATCGGTGTACTCAGGAGAAATTACCCAACAAATTTTAGGATCCATTTTATCCTGTTGTCCATGTGAAAATGAAAAAATTGAGGCTAAAAGAATTTTTTTGTGAAAAAAAAGTACTTTTTCATTTTTACGGATCAATTTGTGAAGCACCTGGGGGTTTAAAGGGCTCACTAGGCATCTAGATAAGTTCCTTGGGGCGTCTAGTTTCCAAAATGGGGTCACTTGTGGGGGAGCTCCAATTTTTAGGCACACGGGGGCTCTCCAAACATGACATGGTGTCCGCTAAAGAGTGCAGCCAATTTTTCATTCAAAAAGTCAAATGGCGCTCCTTCCCTTCCAAGCCCTGCCGTGCGCCCAAACAGTGGTTTACCCCCACATATGAGGTATCAGCGTACTCAGGACAAATTGGACAACAACTTTCGTTGTTCAGTTTCTCCTTTTACCATTGGGAAAATAAAAAAATTGTTGCTGAAAAATCATTTTTGTGACTAAAAAGTTAAATGTTCATTTTTTCCTTCCATGTTGCTTCTGCTGCTGTGAAGCACCTGAAGGGTGCAGTTTTTAGAATGGTGTCACTTTTGGGTATTTTCAGCCATATAGACCCCTCAAACTGACTTCAAATGTGAGGTGGTCCCTAAAAAAATGGTTTTGTAAATTTCGTTGTAAAAATGAGAAATCGCTGGTCAAATTTTAACCCTTATAACTTCCTAGCAAAAAAAAATTTTGTTTCCAAAATTGTGCTGATGTAAAGTAGACGTGTGGGAAATGTTATTTATTAACTATTTTGTGTCACATAACTCTCTGGTTTAACAGAATAAAAATTCAAAATGTGAAAATTGCGAAATTTTCAAAATTTTCGCCAAATTTCCGTTTTTATCACAAATAAACACAGAATTTATTGACCTAAATTTACCACTAACATGAAGCCCAATATGTCATGAAAAAACAATCTCAGAACCGCTAAGATCCATTGAAGCGTTCCTGAGTTATTACCTCATAAAGGGACACTGGTCAGAATTGCAAAAAACAGGAAGGTCTTTAAGGTCAAAATAGGCTGGGTCATGAAGGGGTTAATTTGCTGCTCCCATCCATATGCCCCATACACTGCTCCATTGTATATGCCCCGTATCAGGTGGCGTAAGTAACAAATAGCTGTGGCATGAAGTGCCACAGCCTCATGCCACAGCAATTTGTTACTTGCGCCACCTGATTCCTTTCCGCCGCCATTTTCTTGGTCCTCCTGCTGGCGGAATCGGTGCCTGCGCAGTCCGCAGTTTCCGGCGCCATCTTCTTGAAGACACACTGCAGTCTTCAAGAAAATGGTGCCGGAAAGTGCGGACTGCGCAGGCGCCGATTCCGGCAGCAGGACCAAGAAAATGGCGGCGGAAAGGAATCAGGTGGCGTAAGTAACAAATTGCTGTGGTATGAAGTGCCACAGTTTCATGTCACAGCAATTTGTTACTTACGCCTTTCCTTTCTGCCCATTTTCTTCGTCCTCCTGCTGCCGGAATCGGCGCCTGCGCAGTCCACGCTTTCCGGCGCCATTTTCTTGAAGGCACACTGCAGTGTGCAGGCGCCGATTCCGGCAGCAGGACAAAGGAATCAGGTGGCGTAAGTAACAAATTGCTGTGGCATGAAGTGCCACAGCTTCATGCCACAGCAATTTGTTACTTACGCCATTCCTTTCCGCCCATTTTCTTCGTCCTCCTGCTGCCGGAATCAGCGCCTGCGCAGTCCTCGCTTTCTGGCGCCATTTTCTTGAAGACATACCTGCAGTGTGTCTTCAAGAAAATGGCGCCGGAAAGCGCGGACTGCGCAGGTGCCGATTCCGACAGCAGGAGGACGAAGAAAATGGGCGGAAAGGAATGGCGTAAGTAACAAATTGCTGTGGCATGAAGTGCCACAGCATAATCAGGGCGCAAATATGTGCACGGTGTCCCCTGCTCCCGACCCCCTGCTCCCGGCAGTCCGCGCCTTCCGGCGCCATTTTTTTTTTCTGACACTCTATAATGTAATGCTAGGAGCGTCGCGCTTGCGCAGTCTATAAAGGCTTTGGACAGAGTGACGCTCCCAGCGTTATATTATAGATAGTCATGGCCTAAAGTGTTGGCGTCATTGAAACTGCTTCAGAAAACGTGCAATTACACGTTTTGTTATACACATGTTTATTGCCTTTGTGTTTAGTAGAACGGCGAAAAAACACAGAGACAGAAAAAAAGGCAAATTGGATATAATTTCACACAAAACCACAAAGATAGGCCTGACAAAATTGTAATTAACTTATTATTTGGTTGCACTCCCTTTGGAATGAATAACTGCAATCAATTGCTTCCTATAACCATGAACAAGCTTCTTATACCTCTCAACTGGAATATTAGACCACTCTTCTTTTGCAAACTGTTCCAGGTCTCCCATATTTGAAGGGTGCCTTCTCCCAACAGCAATTTTAAGATCTCTCCACAGGTGTTGAATGGGATTTAGATCTGGACTCATTCCTGGTCACTTCAGAAGTCTCCAGCGCTTTGTTTCCATCCATTTCTGGGTGCTTCTTAAAGTATGTTTGGGGTCATTGTCCTGCTGGAAGACCCATGACCTCTGTCGCAAACCCAGCCTTCTGACACTGGGCACTACCTTTCGACCCAAAATTATTTGGTAATCTTCAGATTTCATGATGCGTTGCACACAGTGAAGGCACCCAGTGTCAGAGGCACCAGTACAACCGCAACACTTCTTTGAACCTGTAGGTACTGTGTTCTTTATAGGCCTGATTCCATTTTCGGTAAACAGTAGGATGATGTGCTTTGCCAAAAGGTCTCATCTGTCCACAAGATGCTTTCCCAGAAAGATTTTTGGCATACTCACTTACATTTTGGCAAACTGCTGTTTAGCTTTTTTATATCTCTGTATCAGCAATGGGGTCTTCCTGGGTCTCCTGCCACAGTGTTTCATTTTAATCAAATGTCAAGAGATAGTTTGCGCTGACATTGATGCACTCTGAGCCTGCAGGATAGCTTCAATTTCTTTGAAACTTGGGTGGAGCTGCTTATCCACTATCCAGACTATCCTGTGTTGCAACCTTTCATCATTTTTTCTCTGCCATCCTCATTCAGGGAAATTAGCTACAGTGCCATGGGTTGTAAACTTTTTGATTATGTTGCACATTGTGGATAAAACAACATCAAGATCTCTGGAAATGGACTTGTAATCTTGAGATTGTTGATATTTTTCAACAATTTTGTTTATCAAGTCTTCAGACAGTTCTTTTCTGCTATTTCTGCTCTCCATTTTTGGTCTGGCACACACAGACTCACAATACAGAGATTGAGTCAATTTCTCCCCTTTCTATCTGGTTTTAGGTGTGATTTTGATATTGGCCACATCTGCTACTTGGCACACGTGAGTTTGAATGAGCATCACATGCTTGAAACAAACTTTTTTGCCCACATTTCTGGAAAGGTGCCAACAATTTTGTCTGATAATTTTGGGGGTTTTGTGTGAAAGTATGCCCTATTTGCCTTTCTTTCTATGTTTTTTTTGTGTGGTTCCAATACACACAAAGCAAATAAACATATGTATAAGAAAATATATGTAATTGTTATAATTTTCTGGGATAAATACTTCATTTTCTGGAACAATTTCAAGGGGATCAACACTTCGACCATCCATGACTGTATATATATGAGTATTTTGACATGTGTTTAGGATCATTATCCATTTGTGAAAGCCATCATCTTTTCAACTTCAGCTTTTTAAAGATGGTGTTTTGTTTGTATCAAGAATTTGTTGAAATTTAATTGAATCCATTCTTCCCTCTACCCGTGAAATGTTACATGTGCCATTGGCTGCAAGACAACCCCAAAGCATGATTGATCTAGCCCCATGCTTAACCCTTTTCCCACCTTAGACGTATAGTTGTAGTGCATCACTTATCCTGCCTATTGACTGCAGCAGACCCCTGTGGTTGTCATTGCCGTATTGCTATGATTGCTATGAACGCTGCCCAGCCGTCGACGCTCATAGCAAATGGGCATTTTAGCTACATAGATCAGAATCCATGCTCTGTGTAGCAAAAGCAATCAGATAATTGCAGCTTCTAGTCTCCCATGGACTATTGAAGCAAGTAAAAAGTAAAAAAAAGTTTTTAAATTGCTAAACATTTCACAAGATATTTTTGTGCAACCCCTTTAATTAAACCTGAAAGTCTACTCTTCAGTTGTATCTCAGTTGTTTCATTTTAAAATAGTGACATGCATAGCCTGAAGATTCTGTTACTGTCCACACATTTCTGGACCTAACTGTATATGTATATATACATACACTGACTATCCATATTGTATATGTATACAGTGCCTACAAGTAGTATTCAACCCCCTGCAGATTTAGCAGGTTTACACATTTGGAATAAACTTGGCATTGTGACATTTGGACTGTAGATCAGCCTGGAAGTGTGAAATGCACTGCAGCAAAAAAGAATGTTATTTCTTTGCTTATTTTTTTTTTTAAATTGTGAAAAGTCTTTTCAGAGGGTCATTTATTATTCAACCCCTCAACCCACCAGAATTCTGTTTGGTTCCCCTAAAGTATTAAGAAGTAGTTCAGGCACAAAGAACAATGAGCTTCACATGTTTGGATTAATTATCTCTTTTTCCCGCCTTTTCTGACTATTTAAGACCCTCCCCAAACTTGTGAACAGCACTCATACATGGTCAACATGGGAAAGACAAAGGAGCATTCCAAGGCCATCAGAGACAAGATCGTGGAGGGTCACAAGGCTGGCAAGGGGTACAAAACCCTTTCCAAGGAGTTGGGCCTACCTGTCTCCACTGTTGGGAGCATCATCCGGAAGTGGAAGGCTTATGGAACTACTGTTAGCCTTCCACGGCCTGGACAGCCTTTGAAAGTTTCCTCCCGTGCCGAGGCCAGGCTTGTCCGAAGAGTCAAGGCTAACCCAAGAACAACAAGGAAGGAGTTCCGGGAAGATCTCATGGTAGTGGGGACATTGGTTTCAGTCAATACCATAAGTAACGTACTCCACCGCAATGGTCTCCGTTCCAGACGAGCCCGTAAGGTACCTTTACTTTCAAAGCGTCATGTCAAGGCTCGTCTACAGTTTGCTCATGATCACTTGGAGGACTCTGAGACTGACTGGTTCAAGGTTCTCTGGTCTGATGAGACCAAGATCGAGATCTTTGGTGCCAACCACACACGTGACGTTTGGAGACTGGATGGCACTGCATACGACCCCAAGAATACCATCCCTACAGTCAAGCATGGTGGTGGCAGCATCATGCTGTGGGGCTGTTTCTCAGCCAAGGGGCCTGGCCATCTGGTCCACATCCATGGGAAGATGGATAGCACGGCCTACCTGGAGATTTTGGCCAAGAACCTCCTCTCCTCCATCAAGGATCTTAAGATGGGTCGTCATTTCATCTTCCAACAAGACAACGACCCAAAGCACACAGCCAAGAAAACCAAGGCCTGGTTCAAGAGGCAAAAAATCAAGGTGTTGCAGTGGCCTAGTCAGTCTCCTGACCTTAACCCAATTGAAAACTTGTGGAAGGAGCTCAAGATTAAAGTCCACATGAGACACCCAAAGAACCTAGATAACTTGGAGAAGATCTGCATGGAGGAGTGGGCCAAGATAACTCCAGAGACTTGTGCCGGCCTGATCAGGTCTTATAAAAGACGATTATTAGCTGTAATTGCAAACAAAGGTTATTCCACAAAATATTAAACCTAGGGGTTGATTAATAATTGACCCACACTTTTATGTTTAAAATTTATAAAAATTTAACTGAGCAACAAAACTTTTTGGTTTGTAAGATTTATGCATCTGTTAATAAATCCTGCTCTTGTTTGACGTTTGAAGGCTCTAACTTATTTGCATCTTATTAAACCTGCTAAATCTGCAGGGGGTTGAATACTACTTGTAGGCACTGTATCAGAGATGAGCAAAAGATTCAAACTACCCTGGTCTGGTGTCCAATTTTTTTCTACCTTGCAGCCAGACGAGGGTAGTGTTCAATGAAGTGTTGCAGGAAAACATTAGTTAATCAGTAATGCTTAGATAATCTCTATGGTCACAACCAGTTTTTAGGCACATACGCATGTGTCACAAATATATGTATGCCAAATGGTAGGTTTGCCATATTGTTCAATGTATTTACCCAAAAAGTCAAGGCAGGTACAGGTCCATTACATAACTTAATTCACAGGTGCAAGATGAACCCGGTGACTTCTAATTGGGTCTCTCAGGCTTCCATTTGCAAGTGAGATCCTATCCTAAATATGGGCATACTTTTATAACAATGCCATATTTATTGTGCACAAATATTCTAAGCTTGAACATTCTTTGTTGAACATAGACATAAAAGTAGTTTTTTGTGATTGTGTTTTTTTAACTAAACATAATTTGACTGTTATGGGTCATTTTCCAGCTGTTGTGAGCTGCCAAGCAAGAAGTCGGACTGAAGAGAGAGTAGAAATATTGCTGACTGGTGTTGTTCCGGGTCAGACTGCTATGCCAGTGTCGGGTCAAGAAATAAAATCTATGGAAAGGACACCACTTGTACAAGAGGAAGTTCAACTTAGCAATGGTTAGTTCATAATGCTTACCATTATTTCCTAAAATACGGATCAAAATCTGAGGTCAAAATTGTACATTTTATATTACCAGGCTATAACTGCTTATGTCTCCGCAAACAGCAGGACTTCTACAAAACATTCAGGATACAATACTTATTCATTGAATATTACAACTGAAATCGATTTACAGCAGTCTTCTAAAAAGAACACATGAGAATATCACATCTCACAAAATGCATTTACTTTAAGTAGATTTATGAGGTTAGAAAAACAAGACTGGTTTCCTGCAGAACCAGTTTTGTCCATAGATTGTGGTCCCATAAACCTAAATAAGAATGACATTTAGAAATGAATGCTATAAGTAAATAGAAGATAATCCTTTCCCCAATATTTGTCTAGCTTCTGGATTTTCTGCGTGTTTCTGAAACAGCTTTATAGGAATCCTGCAGGTAACACAGAGATGAATCTCTTATTGATCTGTTTCATTTTCCGTTTGAGACTGAATGAGTGGGTAAAACTTATCAAAGAGGTTAGAGGTCAAAATATTTATCTGTAATATAATTGGCCCTGATGTCTCACAAAGGAACATATATTGTGCATATACAGTACAGTATGTGTTCTAATATTGTCTTCAAATTCAGCAATAACAAGCAGGATTAGATGGACTCTGCCGATTCTGGTAACCACAAAGTCTGTAATCAATACAAAATTATTTTTATATACTGTATATAGCTGTACAATTCGTTTCAGGGTTGGTCTAATCCCTTCTTCAGGTTCTTGAAATGAGTTATACAGTCATACAATATAGATGATTGTATATCAATCACAGATCTGGTGACTACCAGAATCATAACCACCCATCTGACCCTAACAATTATTGCTAGAAATCAACACTTTATTAGATTTTATGGCTTGGACCCACACATGAGACCGGTTGACAGGTTGAAGAGGAAGATGAGAGGAGTGAGAATTATTGATGAGCGAGCATACTCGGTAATGCTTGGTAGTCGCCCGAGCATCGCTGTACTCGCGATACTGGGCAAGCACCACGCATTTCTGGGTTTGATCAGTGGGAGCTCGGGTCCACGCCCTGCATGTTTGGCACTCTTTAGAGAGCCAATCAACATGCAGGGATTATCTGCCACACACTGTAATGCCGTAGCCATCTTGGTTATGGAATTACAGTGATTGGCTGGCCGCACAGGTCGCATTCATTCATCTCCTGATTCAGACAGTGTAGGGAGAGGTGCTGCCGAGATAGGGTCAGATTTGGGGGTTTATCACTTCATGTGAGTATATAGATTGCAGTGCTAGGTAGGCAGGGAAGTGTATATGGCTCTATACATATCATTGCAAGGCATGCAGGCACTGTATGTGGGTATATAGATATAATGGCATACATCAAGAGGGTCCATTCCATTACTGTCTGCTGCTGCCTATTACATATATACCTAGCCGCAGGTATCATTGGCTGGGAAGAATTTTATTTTGCTTCTTAATCCTGATTATTTTGCTCCAAAGCAATCCAGAGCTCTCTTTTTTATTTGCTTGTTGACACTGCAGACTACAGCCAGATCCTTTTCATAGTACAGGTTGATAACCCAGCTATTTTAAACAGGTTTGCCCGTCCCAGCCATCATATCTGAGTGCACAGAAAATTCTGGCATTTTTTGTGGTACTGTAGTATTTTTGCAGTGTCTTATCCAATTTTTTTACCACCATTTTGCTGACCCAAAAATATTTAGCTGCCAGGCAAATATTTAGCTACAGTTCAGATATCTAACACTGTGTTTTGTCCACCACACGGATTGCATATCATTGCGCTCACAATTATACCATTTCAGGCCTCCATAGAAATTTTTTTGTTGTGTCATAGCCTACTTAATGACACAATTTTGGTGGCAAAGAAAAAAAATACATGCCACATATTGAACATTGTGGTTTCTTCGTCAAACGCCTCTTCTATTTGTGGGCTAAAAATTGTGGCATTTGAGGGCTCCATTCAACTGTTTTTGCTCTGTCTTACCCTAATTATATACAGTATTTTTCTGTAAAAAAAAAAATAAAAAGTACAGGCCACATATTGAACATTGTGGTTTCTCTGTCAGACGCCTGATCTATCTGTGGGCTACAAATTTGGGCATTTCAGGCCTCTGTTCCACTGTATTTGCTGTCTGTTACCCTAGTTCTATACAGTATTTTTCTGTAAAAAAAAACAAAAATATATGCCACATATTATAGATTGTTGTATCTCTATCAGACGCCTAATCTATCTGTGGGCTACAAATTTGGGCATTTCAGGCCTCCATTCCACTGTATTTGCTGTCTGTTACCTTAGGTCTATACAGTATTTGGGGGTAAAAAATACAAAATACAGGCCACATATTGAACATTGTGGTATCTGTCAGACGTGTAATCTATCTGTGGGCTACAAATTTTTGCATTTCAGACCTACATTCCACTGTATTTGCTGTCTGTTACCCTAATTCTAAACAGTATTTTTCTGTAAAAAAGAAAAAAAAATACAGGCCACATATTGAACATTGTGGTATCTCTGTCAGACGCCTGATCTATCTGTGGGCTACAAATTTGGGCATTTCAGGCCTACATTCACCTTTTTTGGCGGTGTGTTACCCTAGTTCTATACAGTATTTTTCTGTTAAAATAAATACAGGTCACATATTGATCATTTTGGTATCTCTGTCAAATGCCTCCTTTATATGTGAGCTAAAAATTGTGGCATTTGAGGGCTCCTTTGAACTGTTTTTGCTGTCTCTTAACCTAGTGATTAACAACAGTTTGGTAAAAAAAAATAATTGTTACCTACAGTCCAGATATTTTAAACTGTCATTTTTACACACACTGATCACATATAAGTTTGCTCCAAATTCAGCCATTCGTAGTGAATGTGGAAAATATTGTAGTAGTTCATTTAAAATGGGCAAGGCGTGTGGTAAGTGATGGGGAAGTGGACGTGATGGTGCTTGCAGAGGCCAAGGCCGTGGGCAAGCTGAAATTGGGCTATAACAAACACTCACATCATCTCGCTCGACCTTCCTGTCCTAATTACTAGGGGACCGCAGCACACCACTATTGAACACAGAGCAGTGTCAAAAGTTTGTTGGTTGGATAGTGGATAATGCTTCCAGTCACTTTGCCACCACCACCACCATGTCTTCCACACGGTCAAGTCTGAGTAGCCGTGAGTCTGGACCGCATAATACTCACCCTGATCTTCCTTCCTCCCACCATGCCGAGTGCCCGGAGACAACTGATAACACACTTAGAAATTCCAAAGAGTTATTCACTTTTCCATTTATAGGATTGGGACTCTCAGCCGGTCAACTTGAAGTGGGGCAAGATGAGATCGCATGTAGTGATGCCCAAATATTTGAGCAGCCACGGTCACATGAAGGCGACAGTGGGAAAGTGTCACAAGAGGTGGACGATGATGAGACACAATTGCCAGAAAGTCAGGAGGAGGACCAGGGTGTGGATGTGGAAGACGAGGTGGTGAATAATATAGTAACTGACCCAACCTGGCAGGAGGACATGCGATGCGAGGACAGAAGCACACATGGGTAAGGAGGTGTAGCACCCCAACAGGCAGGAAGAAGTAGTGTGGTGGCCGCAGACAGAAGGCGGGCGATCGTTGCCCGTAACACCAACATGATGGAAGTTGCCAGTCCAACTGTTAGGTCTTTCTGAGTCTGGTTGTTTTTTAAAAACTCTGTTGATAACCTTAAACAGGCCATTTGCACCACTTGCCATGTCCACATCAGCAGGGGTAGCAAAACTACCAGTCTGACCACCACCAGCATGATCAGGCACATGGCAGCAAAGCACCCGACTTTGTGGGCTGAACCCCAGGCTCCAGGAGCAGTGTCTGCGGGTGACACCACTGCTTCTTCCACTGTTGTGCCTGCAAGCCAACCCCCATCCATGGTGCATGAGAAGATGCCTCCTGCTCTGAACCTGTCATTGCCCACAGTCAACTTGCACCATTATCAAGCATGTCCACGCCATTGTCCCAGCGCAGCCTTCAGTTGTCCATACCCCAGTCATTGGAACGCAAGTGGAAATACGCAGCCAATGCCCCACAGGCCACAGTACTAAATTCACACATTTGTCTCTTGGTGTGCCATCCCAGAATTACACAAGCACGTGTCCCACAACATTACCTGTGCCCTCAACAATGCTGTTACTGGGAAAGTCCACGGACACATGAATAAGTGCTTCTGGGCAGAGACGGTCCATCTCACTGATGGCACACTTGGTTAACATAGTGGATGCTGGGACCCTTTTGCCGAGGATTGTGGACCCTACGTCAATCTTGGTTGCCCCCACAGTCTACAGCTCCTGCATCTCCTCCTCTTCAGCCTCCTCCTCTGAAATGAGCACATCAGTTACAAGCTGGAAGTACTGCACTACTGCCTCAGCAAAGCAGCAAGAGGCTGTGCTGAAGCTAATCTACTTAGGTGACAAACCGCACAATGCTGAAGAGTTGTGGACAGCTCTGAAAGAGCAGTCAGATTTGTGGCTGACACCGCTACACCTACAGCCAGGCATGGTTGTGTGTGACAATGATCGGAACCTGGTGGTGGCTCTGAGGCGAAGTGAGCTCACACACCTACCATGTTTGGCCCATGTGCTTAACCTCGTCATTCAACGGTTTCTCAAAAGCTACCCAGAGCTGCTGGATCTGCTTGTTAAAGTAAGCAGCCTGTGTGTCCATTTTAGAAAGTCAGCTACAGCTTCAGCCGCCCTTGACGTACTTCAGCAGCGTTTGCAGCTCCCGGCTCACCATTTGGTGTGTGATGTCCCTATGCGTAGGAACTCTACACTGCATATTTTGGAAAGGATTTGTGAGCAGAAGAGGGCAGTTGTTGACTACCAGCATCAACAAGGATGTCGTTTTTCAGTTCAGATTCCACACATAAGACCTCAGGAGTGGATATGGATGTCAAACATATGTACCATCCTACAAAACTTTGAGGACTCCACCAAGATGACGAGCAGTGATAAAGCCTTAATTAGCATCACCATCCCACTTCTCTGCATTCTGAAAAGCTCTCTGCTCACAATAACCATTACAGGCGGAGCACGAGGACATGGAGCTAGGAAACATACAGGGTGATTACACACAGCCCAGCCTCATGTCGTTTCAATGTGGATTGGTAGACAATGAGGAAGAGGAGGAGTAGGAAGGACTGCTTTCATGCACTATAGATGGTACTACAAGCACAACTGTCATACCATCTGTTCAGCGTGGATGGCCTGAGGACATGGAAGGAGGAGCAAGGGGAGGAGGACAGCATGGTCAGTCATCCTGTTGGTGAGGACAAGGAAGTCTTGCCTGTTAGCAATCTGGCCACATGGCTGACTTTATATTGCACTGCCTTTCTGAGACTCTCACATTATGAAAATTTTCGGTGACACTCATTACTGGTTGGTGACACTTCTAGACCCACGCTACATGGAGACTTTTCAATCTCTTCATCCAGAACCAGACAGGTCTGCTATAATGGTGCAGTACCAGAGAGCCTTTGTTGCGGAATTAATAAAAAAAATTCCCATCTGAGAATGCTGGTGGCAGACTTCACAGTTCCTTGGACAACCAAGGAGTACAGGCAAGAGAGACACAACTCTAATCCAGCAGAGGCAGGGGAACACTAGCAAAGTACTGGGAGAGTTTTCTCAGATCCTCCCATTGCCCTGGCCCAGAGGTGAGGGGTGCTGTCACAAGGAGTGCAATGTTTGGGAAGATGCTGAAGGAGTACCTTGCTGACTGTACCAATGTCCTCCGTGATTCCTCTTTGCCTTTTAATTATTGGGTATGCAAGCTGGACAGGTGGCAAGAACTGTCTCTTTATGCCTTGGAGGTCCTGGCCTGCCCTGCCGCTAAGCGTTTTGTCAGAGCGGGTTTTTAGTGCCGCTGGTGGAATTATAACTGATAAGCACACCCGCCTGTCAACTGAAAATGCTAACAGGCTGACTCTTATAAAAATGAACAAGGGCAGGATTGGGCCAGACTTCTGTACAGCACTGAATGATAGGAGCAAAACATAACCTCCAATACCATGTCTTTTTTGGGAGGTGTATTCCCATGCACCTCTTAACACCCACACATGGGTATATGCTTCCTGATTTTGGCTATTTGGTGTTATCCTTCTCCTCATCCTCATCATCAATCACCACTAGAACACCAGAGTGAATGTGTTCCATGATGCTACAGCCACTCTAGTTTTTTGCAAGAGTGTTTATGATGCCCGTGAATATTTTATTTAAAAAAATGGTACCCCCCAGGGGGAAATGTTTGTCAGCCCATACACTTAGTGTATGGGCATTGCAAGTATAGGAGACCCACTCCTGTAAATTGGGAAAAGATTCATAGGAGGACATCCTTCATGTCTCTTCAGACACCACCACTTGACCACCAGGGTGAACTTATTCTGTAATGCAACAGCCACTCTATTTTTTGGCAAGAGTGTTTATGATGCCCGTAAAAAAAAAAAAAACTGTATAAACCCCAGGGGAAAATGTTTGCCAGCCCATATACTTAGTGTATGGTGTATGGGCATTCCAAGTATAGGAGACACGCTCCTTTAAATTGGGAAAAGATTCATAGGAGGACATCCTCCACGTTTCTTCAGCCACTGACACCACCACTAGAACACGAGAGTGAATGTATTCCGTGATGCAACAGCCACTCTAGTTTTTGGCAAGGGTGTTTATGATGCCCGTAAAAAAATTAAAAAAACCTGATGTGTAACCCCCATGGGAAATGTTTGTCATACACTTAGTGTATGGGCATTCCAAGTATAGGAGACCCACTCCTTTAAATTAGGAAAAGATTCATAGGAGGACATCCTCCACATCTCTTCAGACACCACCACTAGAACACCAGGGTCAACGTATTCCGTGATGCAACAGCCACTCTAGTTTTTGGCAAGGGTGTTTATGATGCTCTTAAAAAAAAATGTGTAACCCCCAGGGGAAAATGTTTGTCAGCCCATACACTAGAGTAAAGGCATTCCAAGTATAGGAGACCCGCTCCTTTATGATGGGAACATTTTTTATGAGGCCATCATCAAAAACATCTCTTTCAAAGGGCATTGTTGTGCCTCCTAAATTTTTTGCAGGCCTTGCATTCACTGCATAGGCAAACACTATGGGAGACCCACTTCCTAATAATAGGAACATTGTTTTCTGGAGGCCCACCTCTACGTCTCTTCCAAGGCTTATTGGGGTGCATGCGAATTTAGTGCAGGGCAGGCCTTGCATTCAATGCATAAGCAAACAGTATGGCATTACCAAATAAATTATGTGAACTTGGTTTTCCTGTGGCCATCCAGTATGTGGGTTCAAAGGCTTTTGGGGGTGCGTGTAATTTTGGCGCAGGGCAGGCCTTGTATTCAATGCATAAGCAAAAGAGACTGAAGACCTACCTCTTCCAACAAGCCTACAACCTGCAGCAACCACTGATTGACCAAACCGCTGCACAACCAGCTCTACCCTCACCTATTGTATCCTCACCCATCCTTTGCAGATTGTGAGCCCTCGTGGGCAGGGTCCTCTCTTCTACTGTACCAGTCGTGACTTGTATGGTTTAAGATTATTATATTTGTTTTTATTATGTATACCCCTCCTAACATGTAAAGCTCCATGGAATAAATGGCGCTATAATAATAAATAATAATAATAATAAGCAAACAATATGAAAGTACCAAATGAATAATGTGAACTTGGTTTTCCTATGGCCACCCAGTATGTGGGTTCAAAGGCTTATTGTGGTGTATCAAGTACACGGGCGTGAGACAGAGGGAATGGTGAACCCGAGAGTGGACCCTCTGTGTCGCGGCTCCAGAGCTCCCTAGGGTGAGCAAACCCGTTGGACGCATCCCCTATACAGGGAGTGTTAGGAACAGACCCAAGGAGGATGGAACCGCAACTGCCAGAGCCAAAGGGACGACTGGGTCAAGATGGTAAGCAGGAACGCTGAGGATAAGAGGATGACGAGGCGGTGAGCTAGAAAAGAAACAAAAATAGTGAGTAACGGCAATACTGTAGAGTATGGAGGCTGAGAAGGACAACAGAACCAGGTATAAATGAGACAAGGACATTAGGGAAGGAGCACTTGGGACTAGCAAGAGAGAAGGCTGAAGGAGGCCTGAGAACGATGTAGGATAAGCCAAATAGGAGAATCACAGCAGCGAAGATACACAGGCGCTTACCTGGGTAAGCACCAAGCTGAAATACCTGGTGGGTGCCGCCATATTGGAGGCGGGGCCACCGGGTCACAACCTCCCAGAAACCCGAGCAGTGAAAGAGACGCTACGGCACATGCACGTACCGCCGACGTGCTGGGAGAGACGTCGGGAGCACGCCGGCCGGACAGGTAAGTATCAGCGATTGTGACAGTACCCCCTCTCTTACTCCCTCTCTTTTTAAAGCTGGAAAGAAACCTCTTTAAAATATGGGGTGCATTGATGTTTTCTCGAGGTTCCCACGATCTCTCCTCAGGACCAAAACCCTTCCAGTCAATCAATAATAACGTCCGACCCCTAACAGTCTTTTGGGTTAAAATATACCTCACATCGAATAGATCATTAAAGGTGGAGAAAGAAGGGACAAAAGATGGAACCGAGTGAAAACAATTAAATACTGCGGGTTTAAGAAGCGAGACATGAAAAGTATTAGGAATACGCAAAGAGGCAGGCAATTTTAATTTATAAGCTACATCATTGATTCGACTAGAAATTTCAAAGGGACCAATGTAACGAGGGCCCAGTTTATGTGAGGGGATTTTCAGTCTAATGTAATGAGATGAGAGCCAGACCTTGTCCCCTGGTTGGTATGGAGGAGTATCAAGATGTCTCTTATCTGCATACCTTTTCATACGATTACTAGCCTTTATAAGAGCCTCTTTAGTCTCCTGTCATATTTTGGAGAACTCCAAGGACAGAGAATCTGCCACTGGTATGCCTGAAGTGCAGGAAATGGGAAGAGGAATGCTAGGGTGTTGCCCAAAGACCACAAAGAATGGAGACTTAGAAGAAGATTCACTACGATGATTGTTATAGGCAAATTCAGCCCATGGAAGCAAGGAAACCCAGTCATGCTGATGAGCATTGGATAAATGTCTTAAATATGATGTGAGAACTTGATTAACATGCTCAACCTGGCCATTAGACTGGGGATGATAAGCGGAGCTAATTCAGGAGCAGAAGATAATCCAGATAAGGGTACGAAGTGGGCCATCTTGGAAAATCGATCCACAACCACCAAAATGATGGAGCAATTTGAAGAGCGAAGGAGATCCGTGATAAAGTCCATAGCAATATGACTCCAAGGACTTGAAGGCACTGGAAGCGGATGCAAGAGTCCAGAAAGTAACTGCTGAGGAACTTTGATCTTAGCTCAAGAGGAGCACGAAGCGGTGAAATCCAGGACATCTTGACAAAGAGACGGCCACCAATAGTGGCATGAAGTAAGAGAGAGAGTCTTCTTGCCTCCTGCGTGCCCGGCAAACTTGGAGGAGTGACCCCATTGCAGAACCCTCCTTCTGTCACCGCTTACCGCAAAGATCTTCCCAGGAGGCGGAGAAATTACCTCCAAAGGAGCCACGGAAATGATCCTAGCCGGATCAATAATATGTGCAGGACTCTCTATTTCATCCAAAGGTTGAAAGGACCAGGAGAGAGCGTCGGCTCTGACGTTTTTATCACCCGGACGGAAGTGGATCTCAAAATCAAAACGTCCAAAAAACAAGGACCATCTGGCTTGTCGAGGATTTAGTCTTTGGGCGGACTGAACATAGGCCAGATTCTTATGATCCGTAAAAATAATGAAGGGATGAACAGCCCCCTCGAGGAGATAACACCACTCCTCTAAGGCCAACTTAATGGCTAACAGTTCTTTGTCACCAATGGAATAATTACGTTCTGAGGAGGAGAACGATTTAGAGAAGCCACACGTGACGATACGTCCAGAAACAGATCTTTGTAAAAGGACTGCTCCAACTCCTATGGAAGATGCTTCCACCTCAAGAACAAAGGGTTTGTTGGCATCTGGACAGTGCAGCACTGGGGCAGCAGCAAATCTCTGTTTCAAAGTTAGAAATGCATTTTGTGCTTCCAAGGACCAGTAGTCGGAATCGACTCCTTTGCAGGTGAGAGCTGAGATGGGTTTGGTTAAGGAGGAGAAATGAGGAATAAATTACCTATAATAATTGGCGAAGCCAAGAAAGTGTTGAATGGCTTTTACGCCAACGGGTCGTGGCCAATCCAGAACAGCAGACACCTTAGCTGGGTCCATCTTTAGACCGGCATCAGAAACCATATATCCAAGAAAGGGTACACTGGACTGTTCGAAAACACATTTTTCAATCTTGGCGAAAAGATGATTCTCCCGTAGACGCTGTAAAACTAGACGGACGTCACATCGATGGGTGGAGAGATCTGGAGAGAAGATGAGAATGTCATCAAAATAGATCACGACACTAGCATAGAGGCAATCTCTGAAGACGTCGTTTATGAACCCTTGGAATACAGCAGGTGCATTGAAGAGACCGAAAGGCATAACTAAGTATTCATAGTGACCGTCACGGGTATTGAATGCGGTCTTCCACACATCTCCTGCATGAATACGAATCAGGTTGTAGGCTGCTCGAAGATCCAACTTAGTGAACACTCATGCCCCTCTAAGACGGTCAAAGAGCTCGGAGATTAGTAGCAATGGGTATTTGTTTTTTACCGTAATGTTGTTCAAACCTCTGTAATCTATGCAAGGACGAAGAGAGCCATCTTTTTTTTCACAAAAAAGAAACCAGCACCAGCAGGAGAAGAGGATTTCCAAATGAAGCCTTTGGCGAGATTTTCTTGAACATACTCTGACATGGCTTGAGTCTCTGCAGGCAAAAGGGGATAGATTCTTCCTCCCGGAGGCATGGTACCAGGAACGAGGTCTATTGAGCAGTCATAGAACCGATGTGGAGGAAGATTCTCTGCTTCCCTTTTATTGAAGACATTAGAAAAGGAAGAGTAAACAGAAGGCAGACCCGAAGGAGCAAGGGAAGAGCGAGAAACACCAACAGGGCGCACCGGCAGCAGACACCGAGCCCGACAGGAATCCCCCCAATGAAGAACATTGCCATTATGCCAATCTAAAGCGGGCTCTTGGGTCCGCAACCATGGTAGGCACGGTAGGAAAACAGGATGCAAAATATTGGCTAGAACATAAAATGCAATTTTCTCTTTATGCTTGAAGTTCTACTACTTGCGTGACTTGGGTTGTAGTCTCTTGCAGGGGCTTGCCATCCACCGAGGCAAGAAAAGGGTCTTTCTAAGGTCCTAACGGGAACTGAAAATCTAATAACCTCCTCTAGCCTAATAAAATTCCCCGCAGCACCTGAGTCAATATAGGCTAGTAAGGAAAAGCGTTTACCAGAAACTTGTAATAAGTCAGAAAGAGTGAGGGGTAGAGGTATCACATGCACCTAGGGAGGCCTCTCTTACCTGGCCTAGGCGGAGGAGTTTTCTGGACAATCCGGACAGGCACGAATGGGAGGCACTGCCACAGTAGAAACAAAGACCTTGGGTGTGTCTCTCCTGGCACCGTTGCTCAGACATTTCGAGACGGTCAACTTGCATTGGTTCCGACGCAGGTACTGTGGCGGACACCCTGGGTCTAGGTCTAGGTGGTCTACGTGAAGGCAGAGAAGATCGAGGAATCCTTCTCTCACGGGCTCGCTCCTGAGATCGAAGGTCAATACGGGTAGCCAAAGAGATCAGATCATCCAAATTGGTTGGAGTATCGCGACCCACTAACTCATCTTTAATATGCCTGGATAAACCTCGGCGAAATACCCCTACCAAAGCCTTATTATTCCAACCCAAGTTGGAAGATAACGTGCGGAACTGAATGGCGTACTGACCAACAGATAAGGACCCCTGTTGTAAAGTAAATAGAGACTCCGTAGTAGAGGCCAGGTGACCTGGTTCGTCGAATACTCGATGGAAAGTCTCAAAGAAATTTGCTAATTGTGAAACCACAGGGTCATCACGCTCCCACAGAGGATTTACCCACACCAACGCCTCTCTCTCCAGGTGAGAAATTATAAAAGCTATCTTGGCCCGATCAGTGGGGTACTGTAAAGGCAAAAGCTCAAAATAAAGGTGACACTGATTTAAGATCCCCCAACATAATTTGGGATCACCGTTATAGCATGGAGGTTTAGCCAGACGAGATGCGTGGGAGGCCGGGACAGGAACGGCAACAGATGCAGTAGTCTTCAGGGAGAGAAGCCGAGTGTCTACTGAAGCCATTTAACTTAAAATATGGGCTTTGGTGTCTTGCTGTTGCGCCAGCTCTTGCTGCAAACTAGCCAATTGGGTAGCATTCCCAGGGTTGGAGGACTGAAGTGAGGACAGATGAGAGTACATGGACTTCATAAAGGTCATCATACGGGATTGATTCTCTCGTAAAAAGAGTAGCTCTTTCTGAGCAGCAGAGGCTCCAGCATGATCCATGGCCTGTGTATACTATCACGCTACATGGGGGGGAGACAGAGGGAATGGTGAACCTGAGAGTTGACCCTCTGGGTCATGGCCCCAGAGCCCCCTAGGGCGAGCAAACCTGATGGACGCACCCCCTATACAGGGAGTGTTAGGAGCAGGCCCAAGGAGGATGGAACCGCAACTGCCGGAGCCAAAGGGACGACTGGGTCAAGATGGTAAGCAGGAATGCTGAGGATAAGAGGATGATGAGGCGGTGAGCTAGAAAAGAAACAAAATAATGAGTAACGGCAATACTGTAGAGTATGGAGGCAGAGAAGGACAACAGAACGAGGAATAAACGAGACAAGGATGGGAGGGAAGGAGCACTTGGAACTAGCAAGAGAGAAGGCTGAAGGAGGCCTGAGAACGATGCAATATAGGCCAAATAGGAGAATCGCAGCAGCGAAGATACACAGGCGCTTACCTGGGTAAACGCCAAGCAGAAATACCCAGTGGGCGCCGCCATATTGGAGGCGGGGCCACCGGGTCACAACCTCCCAGATACCCGGGCGGTGGAAGAGACGCTATGGCGCATGCGCGGATCGCCGACGTGCTGGGAGCCAGAGAAGCCGGGCAGAGAAGAATGAGGAGAGACGTCAGGAGCGCGCCAGCTGGACAGGTAAGTATCAGCGATTGTGACATGGTGCATGTAACTTTGGGGCAGGGCAGGCCTTGCATTCAATGCTTAGGCAAACAGTATGGCAGTATCAAATGAATAATGTGAACTTGGTTTTCCTGTGGCCATCCAGTATGTGTATTTAAAGGCTTATTGGGATGTGTGCGAATTTGGTGGATGGCAGGCCTTGCTTTCAATGTATAGGCAAACACTAGGGGAGACCCACTTTCTTATAATGGGAACATTTTTTCAGGAGGCCCTCCTGTACGTATCGTGAAAGTGGTATTGAGGTGTGTCCTAATTTTTGGCAGCCCAGCCATTCACTGCATAGGCAATAGCAGTATAGGAGACCCATTGATTAATAATGGCCCTTTAAGAATTTTAATGTCGCTTGATGCCCCTATAAAAATAGGCTTTGTGACTTTAAGAGTCCCTCCTTTATAAATTAAACAAGATGTGTCTGATGATGTGTTACACACCACATGGCCAGTTAAGGTTGTTAAATGTTACAATGACATTTCCCAATGAATGCATTTGTATTGATTGAAAGCAATGCTAAAGTTGAAAAACGCATCAAATATGCTACGTGTGAATATAGCCCAAGTGGTGGAGGTAAATTTTTTTGGGGGGTCTTTATTTTGCCTTACATACAAATTATTACCCTGGAAAGGATATTCCTTAACCGATTTCCCAGGAAAATCCATTTTGGTTTCATTTTCGTATGTTTTAGTGTGCGCCTGTAAAAGTGGTGTCACACTCTCACAACATTGATCACAGCTGTGACCTAGGAGTCAGAAATTCTTCAAGAGGTCTTCCCGTGTCATTTGAGCACTGTTCCAATCGATTTAATATGTTTTTAGACTCTAAAAGAACCCCGGGGAGGTCACGGCAAAAATCCTCGGGTTTCCCATAGACTTACATTGGGCTTGTTGCTCGGGTCGAGTACCCAAGTATTCCAATTTTCTTGACCCGAGCAATGAGCACCCGAGCATTTTAGTGCTCACCCATCACTAGTGAGAATATACGCACATGATGATGTATAGATTTGGACTGAGGTACCAAGGGCCCCACCAGTAACATTGATTCTGGAGGCCCACTGTTAAGCTACATGCAAATATTACATTACTCTCATTCACAAATTTACCTATGTCTGCATATATTAGTGAACTGGGTGATTTTTTAAATGAATGATGAGATGATGCCTTTGTTGTACATACTTAATCAACTCTATTTGAGTCAACTACTGCTCATGTAGGAAGGTGGGGGCCCACCTGGGATTCTACAGTTCCCCCGTGGGCCAGTCCATGCCTGACTATGCACAATTCAGTTAGGTGATCATATCCCCTATTAAGCTGGTTCATTTATATTGTTATAGTTATCACACCATGAAGTTCTCTATCTTCATAAGCCATGCATATTCTGCAATGCAAAATATGTGGTACTATAAAGTCAATGTAAACAAACTTAATTATTCAGGTTGCTATTAGAGCGACATAATGTTCCTTAGCATTGTACAGAGATTGTCCTCAATTACATCCGTCTAAATCCCCAATGGGCTCATGCTCCAAACATGGGGACAATTGCCAAGAAACACTATTATGTTACAACATGTATGTTGTCTTTGGTTGGTTTCATGTCTAGTACCTCAGCAAGAGAAAATGTTTTTATAAGGTTTCTTCAGGAGCTGGAGTGTTGCTTCCGTTAAATATTCAGAAACTTTTTTTCTGCTTGTTCAGCCGTATTAAAATAAATGTAAACTTGAAATCTTGTTAGCATTCTAAAATGTGCACAAGAAATGTTCAAATATTCTATTCTGAAATGTGATGAAACGCAGTCTCTTCGTTTTTCGCCTGCAGAATTGTTCTGCTGTTGCTTTGATTCATACTTCAGTGTCTTCACAAACAATGACAACTCTGTGGGGTTATTAATTAGTGCCCTTTGGTGCAAATTTAAATGCTGTTACTTAATCGTGTCTACTGTGTCATTTTAATGTACATCTTCATAGCAAGTGTCTGTGGCATTCTTCACTTCAATTAATTACCAACAGAACAGCTTGAGGTACAGTAGTAAGAATAAAATTATATTTAATTCTTCCGCAGCATGGTATTTTACTTAAACAAGCGTCCTTGGGTATTTCTGCACAGAGAGAGAAATAATCTTGCCATTGGTATCGGAGTCTACTTATGCCATCGCAATAAAACTTGTTTACGAATTCTAGTGTTTGGATGAAAAGGCAGGTATTGATTAGAGCATGACATTCTTCCAGGCTAAGAGACTAATAATGAAATACTCTGACACATACGAGTCCAGATTCATTTAAAATGATGACAGATTCCATAATGTAGTTGGTGGCGTTATAATAGTACTATTCATATATAAATGTGATGCTTGTCATAAAATCATCTGTCGCCCAGTCATACTTTGTTAGCCGCCGGTTTAAACATGCCTGGAAAAATTTACTGCACCATATGGGACTGTCACATATGTGTCTTTTGTGTTATGAGGCAATTTTCCAGTTCATAAATAGAGTGGAATAATTGCAAAGTAGAGAAATGTAAACCGGCACATCTGTAATCCAGTATTTTAGCCACTTAGCCAAGAATAAACCCCAGAGATGCTCAATAATATCAAGCATGTCAGGCAACATTGGTTTGAATAAACATAGTCAACATAATTAAACGGGAAGAATTATGGAAAATAATTAGGCAGGTAAAACCTGAGAGCGGCTGAGACATCTTTTACAATGCAGTAATGTTTATGGTTGATTGGTTTTTGTAGGACTGAAAATGCAATTTTATGTTGTTAATAATGCAGTTGGAGAACAGTTATGTTGGGTAAACACATACAATTGTGTGCCCTGTCACAAAGAATTTATGGCTTGCATCGCATGTCAAATTACTAGAATAATGAAGGGATAGTGGTAGTAGTATTCAGTAACGTATAGCTACAGTACAGCTATCCATCAGGAATGTGATCATCAAGGTGTCAAAACTATTTGACTTCTAGAACAATTGTATGTTATAACCTATTAGTGATACATTAGCTCATGATTTAAAATACACATGTATTGCAATCACAGTGCCCTTTCCGGTGTCATTATGACAAACCATCTTTTTGTGCCCAAGCACAAATATCAAAACAGAGTGGTAGGTAATATCGTGTTGTGCAAATAAGACCGGCCTAGATGTATCCCATCCTGAACCTTAGTGGATGGAGGTCGAGCGCCAAGGTTCAGAGCACAGTGCTGTAGTTGAAAATGGCACATGCGAAGCCCAACAATCGTACCTCACATAATGCGCATGCGTGCATTAATAGGTGCAATTGAAGCACCGATGCTCACAACCAGGACATAAAGTCGCTAGCCAATATATACACAGTCTACAAGGTAAAAATCAAGTTGAACTCACTTTTACATCTGCCCCTTTACAAAATTAATGACATACTATGATCAGTAGTATCTTCTTTTTAGCTCACTGTGGATTATATCTAGATTGAAACATTTCCCTAATCTCAGTTTGGATTGTGTTTTTAGCCACCTAGTACTCACTCACTCACTCACTCAGATGGGTCAATCACTGTCTCAAAGTAGAGTGTTGCTAAATATCGCCTTTTTTTGTAATTTTTTTTCCATTTTTACACATTATTCTTGCTATGACTAACACAATATTTCTATGTGACATGTAAATATTTGGTATATATTATAGGATTGAGATTGTTAACTTACATTAATTATTTTAGCAAGATAATTGAACATTATCTTTTGAAAGATTGTTTTCTCTTAGATTTGCTAAAATACAAGTTAGACATTATTCACATATTAGCATCTTGGTGAGAATTTCATCAGTATTTGTTAATGAAAGCCAGGATTGGTATCAAAACACAAAATAAGTGTAAATCATTTATAGATTTCCTATATGAATTGTCCACTCCTGATATTAGCTGACAATTATTGATGCAAAATACTGATCAAATACTAATGTGTTAAATATGCCTTATAGTTTTTCCACAAACCTTTATTTAAGCCTGTCCAAAATTATGCATAAACCAGCCCTCTCACCTCTGAAGGATAGACTAAACTCTGTGCATAAAGCAGCATAAATTAATGCACAAACTGCCTTTGTGCCATGGTTAGAAAATTCAGATGAGGAAAGTGATATGCGCTAATTTGTCTGAGGTAGATATAGAGAGCTAAGATCAGACCTGTATGTTTGGATCCTCTGTGCGAGCAGGTTTCCTTTCAGTCGAATTTAAGTAGTTGTCAGGTAAACATATAAGACGTCAGGATAGCCCAGGTCGGCAGTTTTTTCTTTTGAGTCTTTTACTCAGAGGGACTGGCCCGAATGCTGAACGTTGATAGCACAACAGACCTCGTAGCTAACGGCCTGCACTTAGGCAGTGGATAATAATAATAATAATAATAATTTTATTTATATAGCGCCAACATATTCCGCAGCGCTTTACAAATTATAGAGGGGACTTGTACATACAATAGACATTACAGCATAACAGAAATACAGTTCAAAACAGATACCAAGAGGAGTGAGGGCCCTGCTCGTAAGCTTACAAACTATGAGGAAAAGGGGAGACACGAGAGGTGGATGGTAACAATTGCTATAGTTATTCGGACCAGCCATAGTGTAAGGCTTGGGTGTTCATGTAAAGCTGCATGAACCAGTTAATTAATTTTTTTTTTTTTTTTTTTAGTATAGGCCACACAGGGATCGTTAGGTTAATGCATTGAGGCGGTAGGCCAGTCTGAACAAATGAGTTTTTAGGGCACGCTTAAAACTGTGGGGATTGGGGATTAATCGTATTATCCTAGGTAGTGCATTCCAAAGAATCGGCGCAGCACGTGTAAAGTCTTGGAGACGGGAGTGGGAGGTTCTGATTATTGAGGATGCTAACCTGAGGTCATCAGCGGAGCGGAGGGCACGGGTAGGGTGGTAGACTGAGACCAGAGAGGAGATGTAGGGTGGTGCTGAGCCATGGAGTGCTTTGTGGATGTGCAAAGATATACTAGAAAAAATGCTATTCCTTAATCTGTTAGCAATATTTATGTAATGTATTGTGCATGTCATTCCCATCTTCTTCCATTTCCAACAAAGCAATGATCTTCTTCTGAACCATGTAAATGCAATTCAGTCTTTCCAACTCATACAGCATCTTCTGTGTCAACTTGAAATAGCTTTTTCTAGAGTTTAGAAGTAGTTCTGAGCGCAACTGCTCATTGCTCGAGTTTGCTTAGCGTAGTGACTTATGCATCAAGTATTGCAGGTGCTGGAGTTTGCGGTGATTGCCTAACAAATACACGCAATCTATACTTGTTTTGTGGTTGTCTAACAGATGTGAAACATACGGCCCTGGGACCACGAACATGTCACTCAATACTCAGTGCATACCCGATCACCCTAGGCAAATTTGAGTAACGAGCAGTTGCACTCATTGCTATACATTTATAAGAGTGTTAATGTGAGTTTCTTTAACTTACATTCAGAGCAATTTCTGGTCCACACAGAAGATGGCATGTGAGCTTGCTAGTCTAAATTGTTGTCATGTGGTTTAGAGGAGGCACATCTAAAATTGGCAATGTTTGCCCTCTTTTCCTTGCAGTAGCACTTCACATCTGTCAGATTGTGAGGGCATCTCCTGTGCACATCCCTTTTCAGGTCAACATGCAGATTTTTTATTGGATTGGTCTGAACTCTGGCTAGACTATTCCGAAATCTTTGACCTTCTTCCAACAAATTCATTTTTTTGTTGTTTTGGAGGAATGCTTACCATCGAAGTCTTGCTGAAAAAGTGAAATTCCTTTTAATCTTCTGCTTTTTTGCAGATGCCTGAAGATTTTTTTGCAAAATTAACTGATGTTTGACTGTTCATAATTATCTCCATTTTGACTTAAGCCGCTATTCCACCTGTAAAAAACAAACCCAATGCATAATGCTGCCTGCACCATGCTTCACCAGGGGTATGGAGTTTTTTTGGTGTTGCACAGTATTGGTTTTATGCAAAACATACCTGTTGATATTATGGCCATAAAGTTCAACCTTGATATCAGCAGAAAATAACAAATGTTCCCACTTGCTTTTGGAGAATTTGATGTAGATTTTGGATTAGCTGTATTTCTTTGTAAGAAAAGGCTTCAGTCTTGGCAACCAACCCCAAAGCTGAAGCATATGAAGAATACGGGAGCTTGTTGTGACTTGCAGTACAAGACCTGTACTTGATAGAAATTCCTGCATCTCCTTTAATATTGGTGTAGGCCTCTTGACAGTCACCCAGCCCAATTTCTTGTCTTTTAAAGGGACTCTGTCACCTGAATTTGGAGGGAACAATTTTCAGCCATAGAGGCGGGGTTTTCGGGTGTTTGATTCACCCTTTCCTTACCCGCTGGCTGCATGCTGGCTGCAATATTGGATTGAAGTTCATTCTCTGTCCTCCGTAGTACATGCCTGCACAAGGCAATCTTGCCTTGCACAGGCGTGTACTATGGAGGACAGAGACTGAACTTCAGTCCAATATTGCAGCCAGCATGCAGCCAGCGGGTAAGGAAAGGGTGAATAAAACACCCGAAAACCCCGCCTCTATGGCTGAAAATTGTTCCCTCCAAATTAAGGTGACAGAGTCCCTTTAATGAGTTTTTGTTGAAAGTCCAGTTTTATGTAATGTGGCTGTTGTGCCAATCTAAGCCTCTCCTTGATGACCATCTTCATAGTATTTCATGGAAATGCCTTGAAATTGTTTTTGTTCCTTTCTCTTGAGTGATAATTTTCAACAATGAGTTCTCTTTGCTTTGTTGTAAGTCTGGGTTCACATTGCGTTCAATGACACCGTTAAACTGACTACGTTAAACCGCGGCATAATGCGGTGTAACGTAGTCCGTTAACGCCGCCATTGAATGCAATGTCGGATGCATCGCTAGCGCACACCCACAATGGACGTGCGCTAGCGATGTGCCGTCATTTGAGTGACGGACCCAAGACGCGGACTGCAGCGTTTCTGGGTCCGTCACTGCTAGCGCAGATGCAGCTAGCAGATGCTCCATCTGCGCTAGTGCTGGGCAAAGTTGGCACTTGCGTTAGCGCAGTCCGTTTAACGTATGCATTGAACGGACTGCACTAATGCAATGTGAACCTAGCCTAAGCCAGTTTGGCTTCCCTTAACTCCGACCCTGTCTTTAAGGCTAGGGCTTATTTTTGGAGAAGGTAGCTACCTACAGTTGTGTGAAAAAGTGTTTTCTACCTTCCTGATTTCCTTTCCTTTTGTATGTTTGTCACACTTAATTGTTTTAGATAACCAAAGAAACTTAAATATTAGTCAAAGATAACGCAAGTAAGCACAAAATGCAGTTTTTAAATGAAGCCCTTTATTATTTAGAGAAAAAGAAATGCAAACCCTGTGTGAAAAAGTGATTCCCCCTAAACCAAATAACTGGTTGGGCCACCATTAGCAGCCAACAACTGTAATCAAGAGTTTGCGATAAATGACAATGAGTCTTTTACAATGATCGGAGAGGAATTTTGGCCCACTCATCTTTGCAGAATTGCTGTATTTCAACCACATTGAAGGGTTTCCAATCATGAACCGCCTTTTTAAGGTCACGACACAGCATCTCAATTGGATTAAGGTCAGGACTTTGACTAGATAACCAAAGAAACTTAAATATTAGTCAAAGATAACGCAAGTAAGCACAAAATGCAGTTTTTAAATGAAGCCCTTTATTATTTAGAGAAAAAGAAATCCAAACCCTGTGTGAAAAAGTGATTCCCCCTAAACCAAATAACTGGTTGGGCCACCATTAGCAGCCAACAACTGTAATCAAGAGTTTGCGATAAATGACAATGAGTCTTTTACAATGATCAGAGAGGAATTTTGGCCCACTCATCTTTGCAGAATTGCTGTATTTCAACCACATTGAAGGGTTTCCAATCATGAACCGCCTTTTTAAGGTCACGACACAGCATCTCAATTGGATTAAGGTCAGGACTTTGACTAGATTACTCCAAAGTCTTAATTTTTTTTAAGCCATTGAGAGCTGGACTTGGTGGTGTGTTTTGGATCATTATCCTGCTGCATAACCAAAATGTGCTTCAGCTTGAGGTCATGAACAGATGGCCGGACATTTTCCTTCTGAATAGTTTGCTAGACAGCAAAATTCAAGGCTCCATTTACCACATCAAGTCTTCCAGGTCCTGAAGCAGCAAAATGCCCCAGACCATCACACTGCCACCCCATCATATTTTACTGTTGGTATGATGTTCCCTTTCTGAAATGCCATGTTACTTCTATTCCAGATGTAATGGGACATACACTTTCCACAAAGTTCTACTTTTGTCTTGTCAGTCCACAGAGTATTCTCTCAAAAGTCAAGATGTTTTCTAGCAAAACTGAGATGAGCCTTTATGATTTTATTGCTCAGCAGTGTTTTTTGTCTTGGAACTCTGCCATGCAGGCCATTTTTGCCCACTCCCTTTCTTATTGTAGAGTCATGAACACAGACATTAACTGAGGCAAGGGGGCCTGCAGTTCTCAGAATGTTGTTGTGGCATCTTTTGTGACCTCTTGGATGAGTCATTGCTGTGCTCTTGGGGTAATTTTGGTTGATGACCACTCCTGGGGAAGTTCACCGGTGTTCCATGTTTTTGCCATTTGTGGACAATGGCTCTTACTGTGGTTTGCTAGAGTCCCAAAGCTTTAGAAATGGCTTTAAAACCTTTTCCAGATAGATCTCAATTGCTTTGTTTATCATTTGTTCAATAATTTATTTGGATCACAACATGATGTCTAGCTTTAGAGGATCTTTTGGTCTACTTTACTTTGACAGCCAGGTCCTATTTAAGTGATTTCTTGAGAACAGGTGTGGCAGTAATCAGGCCTGGGTGTGGCTAGGGAATTTGAACTTAGCTTCCCAAAGATGTGATAAACCACAGTTAACTTATGTTTTAAGAGGGGGGGGGATCACATTTTCACACAGGGTGTTGTAGGTTTGTATTTCATTTTCCCTTAATAATAAGGACCTTTCTTTTAAAAAACTGCATTTTGTGTTTACTTGTGTTATGCTTGTCTAATATTTAAATTTGTTTGGTGATCTGAAACATTTAAGTGTGACAAACATGCAAAAGAATAGAAAATCAGGAAGGGACAAACACTTTTTCACCCAGCTGTATATATAAAATAATAATTGTGCTATTAACTACCTTGCAGCACTCTTGGACAGTGAAGAGAGGGAATAAATTTAGTTTCAATTAGTAGACTGTAGTAGTACTCTTTTATATATTAACAAAGTACACAATGTATTCCAGATCTTACTTTCAAAGTTAGTAAAAAAAATACCTAATTTTTAAATCTCTTTATTTTACAAATTAAGGTGTTAATTTTAAAGATTTTTTTTTAGTTACCGTATTTCTCTTTTCTTACAAAGTTTTTTATGGTTATTTTTTGTAAAAAAAATTTTTGAAGAGGGAACAACATATTCTGTAGAAAACACTTGAAATTAGGAAACATTATTGCAAGAAATATCATTATAAATCCGCCGTAGGGAACGCTTAGAACAAAGAGAAGTGCACTTTTTAAATTCTGTTTCTCATTTCTGTCATAAAGCAATGAACAGTCTGTACTTTCTCATAATAAACTTTGAGGTTATTTTTGTTTCTTTATAACTGATATATTAAAAGAAATGTACCTTATGAATATACAGTAGATAGCATGTGAATGCTGCAAGAACAATTTAGAAATACAAGAAAAACACTGTGATATGCAGCATCCAAAAATGCTGAAAATATGATATTAATAAAAGCTGTATTATCCACCATTATCCTACTTAATGGCTTTCTATACTCATTTATATTATCTGACTTCTAAGCAAGACTGCTTTCATACTAGCCTGTATGTAAAGGTCTTGATATGTCAGGAGAACAGTATAATAAAGAGTTTATTATTCTCCACATGGTTACTATATATAAAATACTACAAAAACTTGTAATTAAATGTAAAAAATACTTGAAATCCTGTTTTTGATTGGTGAGATCGATCTGTATAAGGTTTTAGTTCTTGTTATTATCATGAAAATGGCAACATCTAGCCTTCATATAATAAATGACACCTAGATCACAACTGCAACTTGCTTATCCAGTGCACGTTGTCTCAAAAATAATGTTTTTGTTGTCCACAAAAAAATAAATCAATGAGACAGGCCAGTTTTTGATCGGAGTCCTACATCAAAATTACCTATATCCTGAAAATCATGGACAGCACAAAGATGTAATCAGTATACAGTCCGTGTGCTGTCTGTGATTAACATTGTAATAGACAGGAGAAGATTTACCATTTATCCAGTGATGAAACTAAGGTAAAAACTAACACTGACAAAACACTCAAGCTGATTTTGTTGTGCATGTCAAAAATCATGAACTTTTGAGGTCTTAATGGAAATTATCCAGTCCACAAAGTGATAGCCACTGAAAAATATGCTGCATGTTGTGATTTACACATTTTTTCATTCTATCTCGGCTATTGTTGTAACAAGGTTGTTACAGTATTATCTCAGTTTCTACTTTATGATAATTACAAGTTTCAAAATCGTTTTTGCACTACAGTGTTCTTTGCTTTGCAGTTGACCTCAGTTTGTGAATACACAACTAATTTAAGGATATTGCAATATGTACCCTTGTAAATTGTAACTTGTTCTTAACCCCTTGACGACCTTGGATGTATTAGTCTCTGCTGAGCCCGCATCTTTCCAGCTTTTATGATCAGCTGTCATGTGCATCTAAGAGCTCCGATCCACCTGCATCTGTTAACCAGTTAAATGTCGCTGTTAGTCACTGACAGTGGCATGTAACATGCTGACATGTGCCCACAATAGCGACCAGTGGTATCACAATCCAGCCGCCACTATTAACTAGTTAAATGCCGCTGTCAAACGCATACAGCGGCATTTAACCGGCGCTTCCGGTCGGGCAGCAGGAAATGAGCGCATCGCCGACCCCGTCACATGATCGAGGTCAGCGATGCATCAGAATGGTAACCATAGAGGTCCTTGAGACATCTATGGTTACTGATGCCGGCCTGCTGTGAGCGCCCCCTGTGGTTGGCGCTCATAGCACACTTGCATTTCTGCTGCATAGCAGCGATCTAATGATCGCTGCTATGTAGCACAGCCGATCGAGTGGTGCCAGCTTCTAGCCTCCCATGGAAGCTATTAAAGCATGGCAAAAGTAAAAAAAAGTGAAAAAAATGTGAAAAAAATAAAAAAATTATGAAAGTTTAAATCAACCCCCTTTCACCACATTCAAAATAAATCAATTAAAAAAAATCAAAACTACACATATTTGGTATTGCCATGTTCATAACCACCCAATCTATCAATAAAAAAAGGATTAACCTGATTGCTACACGGCGTAGTGAGAAAAAAATTCGAAACGCCAGAATTACGGTTTTTTGGTCGCCGCGACATTGCATTAAAATGCAATAACGGGCGATCAAAAGAACGTATCTGCACCAAAATGCTATCATTAAAAATGCCAGCTCAGCATGCAAAAAATAAGCCCTCAACTGACCCCAGACCATGAAAAGTGGAGACGCTACGGGTATCGGAAAATGGCACAATTTTTTCTTTTTTTAGCAAAGTTTGGAATTTTTTTTCACCACTTAGATAAAAGAGAACCCAGGCATGTTAGGTGTCTATGAACTCATAATGACCTGGAGTATCATAATGGCTGGTCAATTTTAGCATTTAATGAACCTAGTTAAAAAGCCAATAAAAAACTAGTGTGGGATTGCACTTTTTTTGCAATTTCACCGCACTTGGAATCATTTTCCTGTTTTCTAGTACATGACATGCTAAAACCAATGATGTCGTTCAAGAGTACAACTAGTTTCACAAAACATAAGCCCTCACATGGCTATATTGCCAGAAACTAAAAAAGTTATGGCTCTGGGAAGAAGGGGAACAAAAAACGAACACGGAAAATTGGAAAATCTCAAGGTCATGAAGCGTTTAAGGTAATAAATATTCACCCCTCTCCACTCCCATAGGCATGGAGTGAATATTTATTACTTTAATAAGCAGGAACACGTGATCGTTAGGCCGGAAGAGTTGTTGGTGCTGGAACGAGATGCAGGGAGGGCTTGCAGGTAAGGTAAGTAGGATGTTTTTTTTTATAGGAACCATGCATGCAAGGATAGGGGATAAGGAGAAATACATACAAGGACAGGGAGGGGCAGCCATACATACAAGGAAAAGGATGGGGAGCCATGCATACAAGGACAAGGATTGGAAGCCATGCATACCAGGATAGGGATGAGGGAACAATGCATCCCCAGCTTATACTCGAGTCAATAAGTTTTCCCAGTTTTTCGTGGCAAAATTAGGTGCCTTGGCTTATACTCGGGTCGACTTATTCTCGAGTATATACGATATGTATATAATATGTGTCTACTTGGTATTGCTGTGATCATAGTGACCTAAATAATCATGTTGTTAATTCACTATTGCCATAGAATGAAAGCTGTAACCCCCATCCCCCAAAAATTGCAGAGTGGCATTTTTTCACAATTCCATCCCACTTCAATTTTTTCCCTAGTATTCCAGTACATTGTATGATAAAATTTATAGTATAATTCGAAACGGCAACTTTTCTTGCCAAGAACAAGCCTTGATATGGCTATGTTGATTGAACAATAAAAAATGTATGGCTCTTGGAACAAGGTTAGGTAAAAATGCAAACAAACACAATAAATGGCTACAGAGGCATGTGGTTAACAATTTGTCAATAAAATAATTTATATTTGAACTGTGCATTATTAGAAATTGGTCACTATACTCATATACAGAAAAGCTCTATTAAAAATATAACCTAGTTATAGGAAAGGTTTGCACGTTTGCAGTACTGAAATGTAATACACAATTAAAATAAAACCTTATTTCACTTATGCTTGTGATGCCATTAGCAAAGCCATTCATATATTCATATATTTGTTTTCTAATATCAGGTTTCAGTACCACAGAAGAATTTTTATATGAAATTAGGTATGAATCTAAAGAATTAAAATCCCAGCTGGAACCGTCTGTGGGAATTGAACTAGTGAGAAAGGAACGTGATTCACCATCTGGGATTGTCACATTAATTTTCAACATTATTTTTGCACCCAACAAGTCAATGAGGTAAAGTGTTACTTGCTTGAAGTTCTGCTTGATTAGGAGGCAGAGAACATGGAGATTTTTAAAGGTCATTTTTATTAACAATAATTTACAGCAATAGAGAGACACACACATTTAGTTGATGTGACGACTTATTTGTGACATTAAATGAACTTTTCACAACGTTGGTGTGTAATGCAGAAATACATGGGTTTATTGGTTGCTATTATTACTATCTGACACAACTTGCAGCATAGACTCTTTGCTTTCACCTATTTCTTAAAAGTGCCGAATAATTTGGGTACCCAAAAGGCTTTACTGGGGGCCATCACATATATCATCTTTGGCACGTCTACATGATATATTAGATCTGAAAGTGAACCTGTCACATGCAGAAATGCCTTAGTTTCAGACATACAGGTAATCTGCAAGTAAAAAGCATTTAAACCCTATGTAGCCGGCTTACTGGAGCAGTGGCTACAGGGAGGAAAGGAAGTTTTAGTCTCCCTGCGTCTGCTTGTTTCCATTGATTGGGATGGTGCAGGGAGCAGTTACAGTCACCGCTGACTACAAAATGAACGTTTTCAATCTGCTCTACACACACACTTAAATATTGTTAGGGCTAGCGGAACGCACCAAATAATAAGACAGATAGAGTATGGTGCGTTCGCAGCCCGGGGTCCACCGTGCAGAGATGGAACCTGCTGCCAAGTAATGACGGACTATATGGCGGTACTCATAAGTATACACACGTGGGTTAAACTTCACCCAGCGCGAAGGAAGCAATCCTGTTGCGTCACAGGACCGCGGTACCGCACATAGAGCGCGAGCAAGTAGTCAGCGAACTCAACCCCAACTAGGATTGAAGTCCGATTAGACCCTTGCTGGCACAACACCACAACTGGGTGTGTAAGGAAACTGAATAACAATATTAAGGCACAAGAGTGCATGCGGTGCCGCACTGACGAACGCCACTAACCACCCAGGCTTGGGTAAGGAAAGCACAGAGGAAGTGCACGGCGCCGTACTGGCGGTCACAGCAACTGGACGCTGTAATGTGTGATTCGTGCTGTAGGATAAGTCGGGCGCTAGATAGCAACCATACACCTTCCGCGAACAGACATTCAATAGGGTAGGGGTATCCAAGGACGACTTGCACTCACAACATACACACATTAACAATTGTACACTAGCGCATGGCCGTGCGGTCATGCGCAGTTTATATAGTTGCAGCACAGGAAGTGGCCACAGAAACTTTGCCCTTCCAAGACCTGCCAAGAGGACCAATGGAATGTGCTGCAGAGCCTGAGCACATGACCCTCGATCTCCAACGGGAGATCTTGCCCTGGGCATGCTCAGTGTGTGCAGACAAGGACTTAGTCCCAGAGAAGTCCGCTCGCTGCTGACCAGCACTGGCTTTAATGGCAGAAGCTGAAGAAGCAGCAGTAACTCTCTGTACAGAGTGAGACTGAGCAAGACGCTGGGACCGACGTCCCTGCTGAGCAGACTCCACTGCGGCAGGATAAGAATGGGAGACCGCAGCGGAGATGGCTCGAGATTCCCCCTGTGCAGAAGTGGGAACTCGAGACCTAACATTACCCCCCCCTCCCAGGGCCCCCCCTCCTTGGGCCTCGCTACGCTCGAAGGCAGCAATGAGCTGTGGGGCCCGAATGTTTTCAGCAGGCTCCCATGACCTGTCCTCTGGGCCATAACCCTTCCAATCCACCAGATAGAACTTTTTGCCGCGTACCACCTTGCACCCCAAAATAGCGTTCACCTCGTAATCGTCCGTAGACAAACCCGATGTCCCGGCAGATGACTCGGAAAACCGGGACATGTATACGGTTTCAAGAGGGACACATGAAAGGTGTCGGTGATACCCAAGCGTGGAGGAAGAGCCAAACGGTAGACCACAGGATTAACCCGTTCGAGAACCTTGAAGGGACCCAAGTAGCGAGGAGCAAACTTAGTGGACTCAACTCGCAGCCTGATGTTACGGGCGGAGAGCCACACCAAGTCGCCAGGAGCAAAGGTCGGAGCGGGGCACCGATGAACATCGGCGGAGGACCTCATTCTCTCCTTGGAGGCCCGAATGGCATCCTGCGTGCGGTCCCAAATGTCCCGTGCCTCCACAGCCCAGTCTGCCACCCTGGAGTCAGCAGAAGACACAGGCATGGGCACAGGAACACGCGGATGCTGGCCGTAATTTAGGAGGAATGGAGTCTGACCGGTGGAGTCAGCTACGGCATTGTTAAGTGCAAACTCTGCCCACGGTAGCAAGGATGCCCAGTCATCCTGCCTGGCAGAAACAAAATGTCATAAATATGTGACCAAGGTCTGGTTGGCCCTCTCTACCAACCCATTCGTCTCGGGATGATATGCCGAAGAGAGATTCAACTCAATACTGAGTAGATGACAAAGCTCTCTCCAGAATCGAGACGCAAACTGGGGACCCCGGTCACTAACAATTCTGTCTGGCATACCGTGTAGGCGAAAGATATGCTTGACGAACAAGACAGCCAACACCCGTGCAGAAGGTAGCCGTGGAAGAGGCACCAAGTGCACCATTTTGGAAAAATGGTCGGTGATCACCCAGATAATGGTGCAGTTACGAGACTTGGGTAAGCCCACCACAAAGTCCATCCCGACCATCTCCCAGAGCCTGTCCGCACCGGCAGAGGATAAAGCAAACCAGCTGGCCGTTGCCGAGGAGTCTTGTTCTTGGCGCAAGAGACACACGCCCGAACATACTCTGTGACATCATGAGCCATATGCGGCCACCAGTATGTCCTCGCCAGTAACTCAGATGTCCTTTTGGTACCAAAATGTCCACCCACCCTGGACGAGTGTGCCCAAGAGAGAACCTCCGGTCGCAAACTGGATGGAACAAAAGTCTTGCCCGGGGGCACAGACTCTAGCGAAACCGGGGCCACAGTTCTCAAGCTCTCGGTGGGGACAATAAGCCGAGGCTCCTCCTCCTCCTCCGCAGATGACACAACGGAGCGAGAGAGAGCGTCGGCCCGAATGTTCTTCTCCCCAGAAAGAAAATGGAGGGTGAAATGAAACTGGGAGAAGAATAAGGACCATCTGGCCTGGCGAGAATTCAACCGCTGGGCTGTCTGCAGGTACACCAAATTTTTATGGTCTGTGAAGACTTGGAAGGGAAAACGTGCTCCCTCCAAGAGATGTCTCCACTCCGAGAAAGCCAACTTCATGGCTAGCAACTCCCTGTCCCCGATGGAATAATTCCTCTCTGCTGGTGAGAAGGTCTTGGAGAAAAAGAAGCAAGGATGCTTCCGACCTCGAGCATCCTTTTGGAAGAGGACTGCTCCAGCACCAACAGAAGAGGCATCCACCTCCATGATAAATGGCTTATCAACATCGGGGCGATGTAGGATGGGAGCGCTAGCGAAGTGTGACTTTATAGAGTTAAAGGCCTTGGAGACCTCCTCAGACCACAATTTGGGATTCGCCCCCTTCTTGGTGAGGGCAACCAAGGGAGCTACCAAAGTTGAGAAGTGCGGAATGAACTGGCGATAATAATTAATGAACCCCATAAAGCGCTGCACCACTTTAAGAGAATGGGGTTGCTGCCAGTCCATCACAGCCTGTAGTTTGGCAGGATCCATAGCCAATCCCTGGGCAGAGATGATGTAGCCCAGGAAAGGTAAGGACTCCTGCTCAAACATACACTTCTCCAACTTGGCATAGAGGGAGTTTGCCCGTAGAAGGTCGAAGACTTTGCAAACATCTCTCCGGTGGGAGTCAATATCTGGAGAGTAGATGAGAATATCATCCAGATAGACTACGACCGAGGTGGAAAGCATATCCCGGAAGATATCGTTCACAAAGTCTTGGAAAACGGCTGGGGCATTACAGAGCCCGAAGGGCATCACCAGATATTCATAGTGCCCATCCCTGGTGTTAAAAGCCGTCTTCCATTCGTCCCCCTCACGGATGCGAATCAGGTTGTAAGCACCCCGCAGATCTAGTTTAGTAAATACCCTTGCTCCCCGAAGCCTATCGAAGAGCTCAGATATCAAGGGCAAAGGATACTTATTTTTAACGGTGATGGCATTAAGACCCCTGTAGTCTATGCATGGACGCAATTCCCCATTCTTCTTCTGCACGAAGAAGATCCCTGCCCCAGCAGGTGACACTGACTTCCTAATGAATCCTCTTGCCAGATTTTCCTGGATGTATTGTGACATTGCCTCCGTCTCTGGGAGAGATAGCGGATAGACTCTACCCCGGGGAGGCTCAGCACCAGGCAAGAGATCAATAGGACAGTCATAGGGGCGATGGGGCGCAAGGATCTCCGCCGCCTTTTTGGAGAACACGTCTGCATAAGACCAATACTGCTTGGGGAGAGAGGAAAGATCTGCGGGTACCTCTGTAGTAGCAACCTGAACGCACTCCCTCTGACACCTACCCCCACAAGATTCGCCCCATCCCAGGATTCTGCCAGAGGACCACTTGATATGAGGAGAGTGGTACCGTAGCCAAGGTATTCCCAACAGGACCTCATCAATTCCCTCAGGAGTGACGAGCAGAGATATAATCTCCTGATGAGATGGCGACATGGACAGAGTAAAAGGGATGGTCTGGTGTGTTATCTGTGAGGGCAGTGTCGACCCATTCACCACTCGTACCGTTACTGGTTGAGCTAGCATAACCAGGGGTATTGCGTGACGTTGGGCGAAGGCAGAAGACATAAAATTGCCCTCCGCCCCAGAATCCACGCAGAGCTCTACCGAGTGGGAGAATGAGCCTATAGTAATTGTCCCTTTAAAGGACAATTTAGAGGCAAACGTCGCCGTGTCTAGTGTACCTCCACCTACTACCACTAGACGCTGACGTTTCCTCGACCGCTGAGAACATCTGGTGGCTAGATGTCCTGACTGCTGGCAAACATGACAGACCTTGAGTGCACAAGCGGTCCGGGACTTAGATCCCGCTTGTGACACTTCCCTGGCCTCATGTGACTCAGGAACCAGGACCGGAGATTCCAGAGGTTTGGCGAAGGTAGGAGCCAGCCGAAACCTCTGCCTACACTGGGCTCGCTCTAACCTCCGCTCGTTAAAACGGAGGTCAATTCGAGTGGAGACAGTTATTAACTCCTCAAGTGTGGCAGGAACCTCCCTAGTGGCCAGAGCGTCCTTAACGTGGTCAGCCAGGGTCCTCCAAAATATGGGGATAAGAGCTTTATCCGACCAATCCAGCTCAGAAGCTAAAGTGCGGAATTGGACGGCAAAATGACTGACCAAGGACTCACCCTGAGTTAATGCCAGCAGTTGGAGCGCAGTATCATGGGTGACTTGAGGTCCTAAAAAGACCTGTTTCAGAGTGCTCAGAAACAGCGGAGCACTCTGCACCACATGATCGCCACGCTCCCACAGCGGCGTAGCCCATTCCAACGCCCTGTCCGACAAGAGAGACACTATAAATCCCACCTTAGCCCGCTCTGTGGGAAAACGTGCAGCCAGGAGCTCGAGGTGAATAGAGCACTGACTCACAAATCCCCTACAAAATTTGCTATCACCAGAAAATTTTTCTGGCAGCGGGAGGCGAGAAAATGTCGGAGCAGGGGTGGCAATGGACAGGGTTGCTGCAGCCACGCTAGCAGCCTGTACAGCAACTGCGGTAACATCCACAGCTGAGGTTGCGCTCTCAAGAGCCGCCAACCTACCCTCCAGCTGCTGGATATACCGCAAGGATTGCTGTTTGTCCGTCATTACTAGCCAGACCCTGGCGCTAGTGTAATGTTAGGGCTAGCGGAACGCACCAAATAATAAGACAGATAGAGTATGGTGCGTTCGCAGCCCGGGGTCCACCGTGCAGAGATGGAACCTGCTGCCAAGTAATGACGGACTATATGGCGGTACTCATAAGTATACACACGTGGGTTACACTTCACCCAGCGCGAAGGAAGCGATCCTGTTGCGTCACAGGACCGCGGTACCGCACATAGAGCGCGAGCAAGTAGTCAGCGAACTCAACCCCAACTAGGATTGAAGTCCGATTAGACCCTTGCTGGCACAACACCACAACTGGGTGTGTAAGGAAACTGAATAACAATATTAAGGCACAAGAGTGCATGCGGTGCCGCACTGACGAACGCCACTAACCACCCAGGCTTGGGTAAGGAAAGCACAGAGGAAGTGCACGGCGCCGTACTGGCGGTCACAGCAACTGGATGCTGTAATGTGTGATTCGTGCTGTAGGATAAGTCGGGCGCTAGATAGCAACCATACACCTTCCGCGAACAGACATTCAATAGGGTAGGGGTATCCAAGGACGACTTGCACTCACAACATACACACATTAACAATTGTACACTAGCGCATGGCCGTGCGGTCATGTGCAGTTTATATAGTTGCAGCACAGTAAGTGGCCACAGAAACTTTGCCCTTCCAAGACCTGCCAAGAGGACCAATGGAATGTGCTGCAGAGCCTGAGCACATGACCCTCGATCTCCAACGGGAGATCTTGCCCTGGGCATGCTCAGTGTGTGCAGACAAGGACTTAGTCCCAGAGAAGTCCGCTCGCTGCTGACCAGCACTGGCTTTAATGGCAGAAGCTGAAGAAGCAGCAGTAACTCTCTGTACAGAGTGAGACTGAGCAAGACGCTGGGACCGACGTCCCTGCTGAGCAGACTCCACTGTGGCTGGATAAGAATGGGAGACCGCAGCGGAGATGGCTCGAGATTCCCCCTGTGCAGAAGCGGGAACTCAAGACCTAACAAATATAACTTTAATGCAAGGATGATTTTTAGATAAAATGCAGTTCACACATAGTCACAATAGTTGTTCTCATCATTGTTCCGCCATTTGCATCAGTTTGCAGTTATTATTGTATTGAATTTTATTTCTTTTTTTAGGCATTCTGCTCTACTAGTTGTGCAATGTGTAACTGGTGGAATATGGAAATTTCCTATTCAGTTTATTGCCACTGAACCAAATGTGGACGATGTCATTCAGATTGAAGCAATTGGACTTAATAAAGAATCAGCCGTTGGCTTTCGACTAACTAGTCAGACAAGGTATCTCATTTATTTTTCTTTAATACCAGTGGTAATGTTGCATTACAGCTGTTTGGTTACTATGGGCAACTGACACACTTTTTCTGTGCAATAATTTTGATAAATCTCCATAAAACATGTTCCTTTCTTATGTATAATGCTAATATTGTACACACACAGCTAAAATCAACATTATTTAGCCACCATCCTAGACTTCTTACCAAAATGTACAAATTGTCTAATTCTTTTTAGTAAACTAAAATAATAAAGCAAGAGCAATTTAAGTATCTGAACACAAGTACACATGTGGCTTTTCCAAATTTAACACAAAATTCTACTTTTAATGACTGTTGCAGTCATGGAATTATTCAACCCCTTCATAAGTGTCCTTGGCTGTTGCTTCTGCAACAGTCCTTTGGAATCTTAACCCATTCCTCATCGGCAAGGGGTGTTCTTGAAATTGCATGCACCAAATGCCTTCCTCAAATCCTGTTAATTATTTTCCATGGGATACCACATTTACAATAGAGCTGGTGATGAAAATGGTCATGCCTAAATAGGAGAATATCTGTTACTGCAGGCCTCCCGTTTATATATCTTTTGAAAAATTATTTATAGAGATCCCACTCTTTGACATTTATCATGAGATTCCACTGATGAATCCCCCTTATTGGGGAGGAATCGCATAGGGAATATACACATACTTTTTGAGTGGTTGTGGGTACCCAAAGTAGCATATACCTGGGGACTGTCCTTGTCAGGACAGGAGCAGCGCAGGGACACGACAGGGAAGAATAGACAACTTCCTCCCCCGTTATCAAACATAAATAGGTACATATTTTTGCTCCTGTTCATGATGGATTCGTTATGGGACAAAAAGATTTGGTGAGACCAAACCATTTTTTATCAAGCACTGTTAAGCACGCGCACTTTATGGCTGGTTTTTTGTGTCACTCATGTGGATGGTCCAGAATCAATTTTAATGGTAATCAACAAAGGTTATATTTTATTGTTATTTAGATAGGATCCTCATAGCTAGATTACATACTGATTGTTTATACCCTCGTGAGAGTGAACCACTAAATTCTACAACACAGATCAGATTCATTGTGAATCGTTTATGTAGCATGAGAAAAACATGTTTTTTGAGGTGGTCAAAAATATAGGTTCTTGAGTAGACATTGCTTCAGAAAAGAAATACTTCTTTGGGGAGTATTTTAATGATTTTTTCTTTTCATGAAGTGGATTTGATGTTTTTAGCTGTTTCTGGAGGCATTTTTTGCTGCCTTTTAATTGGACAGAGTCTAATTTCCATCAAGGAAAACATAAAGAAGAAAAATGCTGACAAAAATGAACAAATAGGCAGTTAGTGGTTATAGAAATGAATAGCTTATTTAAAGTGTTTTTAATTCAAGGGTTTTTGATACTGGTCCTGTTCCAAAAGACGCCTGAAAAAATCCTGTGTGCACATACCCTATCTGTTATTATTTAGAGTTTTCTTAAATAATGAAAAAAAAAAAAAACCTCACCCTCCTTATTATAACAGCTCCACTTTGGCTGTTAGTAGAACACATTTTTGTTAAGTCTGAGATAAATATTTTTTGTTACATGCCCTTTTCTGAAGGACAACATAATGATATTCCAGCTTTGTATCTGTAAACTGTAAACTCATTATTTGTTTTTCTAACTTTTAATGATCAGGTTGATATTAATTGTTTATTGGACTTGTAATGCAGAATATAATTATTTTAGTAGCGATTTACAGTTGAAATTATTTTTCTAATTGCCAAAGATTTGCTGAGGTTAGGTCAGTGCAAGAGCAGGTTATTTGTGTGAGTTTCATTTTAGTTGAAACAGAGGATTAGATTTTGATTAGAACATTAAATATGACTGTACTTATTTAGTTTTCATTGCGTCTGTATTCTCGTGCTTAGCAGTGAAAAGTTATTTGAGGTCAAAAGGAGCAATTACATGGAGGAAGAAATCCTGTTATACAGAATGGTTGTTTAGTTATCAAAATCAATCCTCATTCCATTCTTCGTGGTTGGTAATTCTAATGTAAAAATGCAACACGACCAATGTTGGCCTTCAATAGCATAACTACCGCATTCCATACCGCTGTTATGGTACCTTATACTTCTTAAAGGGAACCTGTCGGCAGGATTGTGCACAGTAACCTACAATGTCAGGTCGGTGCCCTTATACTGATTAAAATGATGCCTTGGTTTAGAAAATCTGTCTTGTGGTTGTTGTTTAATCTTCATTTTAAGTTTTGAGGTAATGATATGCCCGTGCCCTTGGGCAGGCCTGGAGGGGAGATCTTTGTGTGGTGCTCTTATTAGGTATTCATAATGCAGACTGCTGACAGGTCACTGATCCCTCAGTGACCTGCTCCCTAGTTTGCATAATGAATACCTGCACATAGTGAAAAAAAAAATCCTTCCACAGGCTGTTGCCGGCGGTCGCATCTGCACTGCAGCATAATCGCATAGTTACTGTGTAGTTACTACATGTGATGGAGCTTTTCCTGAGGTGTATAACAAAAAAATTGAAAATGGCGCCCACCATGCCTGCGCTGTAGCAGATATTGGTGTACATAGCTGTGATCCGATAGCTGCTATCAATATTTGGCTTTTATCCTAAGTCATATTGCACGACTCGTTAAAGGGTTGATTGTGACTTGTAGGATCGCTACTTCCAACAGGTGGCGCTATAGAGTTTAAGTCCTCTTTTTCTCTGAAGAGGCAATTTGCATATTACATTTCCCAGAGGAGCATTGCACGGTGAATAAGCCTCCTTACCTTGACAAGCCAGAGCTGGTATGTCTTCTCCATAAGGAGAAACCTTACCTCTTAGACCTTTGTACAAGCCAGCACTGTGTGGGAAGGGCCTCACAGCTATGTAGAAACATGAGTGTTTTGGTGTTCAATCAGCCCATACTCAATTACACTTTTCTGTGCACTGGTTAGTCTGGATTCTGGTACAAATCCTTATAAAGGTAGCGTGGCTAGAAAAATGACAAAGCATAGATCTGCCTGCTCTGACAGCCTACAGGACAAAAATGAATGTGCATCATACCATATAAGAATAAAATGATATTCCTGGATGAATGGTGATTTGTCTGGTTAGTTCTGAGCTGCAATCAGTTATCGCTGCATTGTCATTGCACCTGCCTTTTCTCATTTACTGTTATATTTTTCTGAAACAAGGAAACAGAAATGATCTCTCTGAACTGGAGATATGCATTAACTATTTTGCTATTCCAGAACATATAGAATGCTGTCAAATATTAGATTGTGTTTGTATGGTATAGCACATATCATTTTAAGTAAAATGTGCCAGTTTTAAAGTATCGGTTAAAAATAAGAGTTGTAATAAATTGTGCAGGACATACATACCAAGACAAAACCACTTCTATCCGTCTTTGTAACACTGACCGTTTAAGGTGTACGACCTTTCCTTATTTCCCAGGGCACACAATGCTGCGTGACACAGGCGTAATGGCATTTGAGGCCAAACCATAGTGACAGATTGAACTGGAGTTTGCTGCTGACATTTCTATTCTTTTAATCAGTGCTGAAGACAGAAATGTTTCAGAGAAAAATGTTCCTATCATTATGTATTGTTAACATCGCGTCTACAAAATCTGATTGTTTTTAATTTTCTATTCAATATGAAGTGTCTTCATAACTTTGTAAATGTTAATTTGCTGTAAAGTAGACTCTTATTACAGCTGAATGTTTTCTCACTTTCACAAGGTATCCAGAGCCATTCACTGCGTGTTTTATACAAGGAAGTGATGTGGAGTTTTGTGTATCACCACAATCTGGAGAACTGCTACCCTTCGGAACTGCAGGAACATTGATTACTGTTGGTTTTACACCTACAATGTACAGCAAGAAGCACAGAGCTACACTAGTAGTGCGGGTAAGTTTTGTTTCAAAATGGTTGCTTTGTTCATCAACTTATCTGCAGAGAGCAGCAAATTGATCCATAACAAATCGACAAGGAATGGATAAAGGATCTGGGAATGTCTAGCTTGCAAAAAAGAAGACTAAGAGGAGACATAATAGCTGTCTACAAATATCTGAAGGGATGTGACAGTGTAGTGAGAGCATCCTTAATCTCATTTGCACATGGAAACATGAGAAGCAATGGAATGAAACTGAAAGGGAGAAGATACAGATTAAATCTTAGAGAAAACGTTTTGACAGTAAGGGTGATTAATGAGTGGAACAGGAGAGGTGATGAGTTCTCATTCAACGGAAGTCTTCAAACAGAAGCTGGACAGACATCTGTCTGAGATGGTTTAGTGAATCCTGCATTGAGCAGGGGGTTGGACATGATGGCACCTGAGGTCCCTTCCAACTCTAACATTCTATGATTCTATGAAATCAAATTCAGTTTGCATGAATCCAGCACTGTGTTCATCAACCAACCTTCTTTTGCCGGATTCTTTTGGTGACTAGCTAGTGGATAAAAAATAAACAAAACACATTGAACCCACATTTGCCATGCTTTCATCTGACTCCTTATGCCATAACAGCTCACTGGTACTCCACACGTCTGGGGTCCTAGTGCCAAAAGACCTGCATAAAGTGCTGGGGAGTTGTGGCCAAGGAGGGGTAAGAAGTCAGGGAGTGCTCAGAATAGGTTAATATATTGTGTTTTTTTTTAAATTTTGTAACCACTTTCCTTTCATCTGTTTATTTCATTTTGTGGTCTGGAGAAACTTTTGAACATAATAAACATTTTTCATGGTAAACCGGGCACTTTAGATACAGAACATATCAAATCTGCCAGCAATCATAAAATGGTTTGTTCGGTCCTCCGCTACAAGTTTGCAGTCATTCAATGCAGTTACTTTGTATGAATGCAGACTTGGGAATCCTCACATTGTGCACTGTGCATGGAGAGTAGTAGCTGTTGACGAGCTGCTGCTCCATAATCCCCTGACACTTTACAGTATACTTGTGTCCCCATCCAAATGTGCTGTCAGGTGTGGGATGTATCACCTCTGCTGTCTCAAGACCTCCATCTTCTGGAGCCGCTGAACATAACTCAGGGAATACCCAGTTTGTTTCAACACTCATGAGTTTACTGGACAGTTGAAGTTTATCAGATTGTAAAACCCACAGTATTGGGCACAACACTTCTCATTTCTTGTTTTCTTGGTACACTACATTTTCAGCATTACTATCCACAGACTCCTGGACTAGCCCAACGTTTACTGGCTCTATCAGTCTAAGGAATTTTCTTTCCTGTTCCACAGTACACCCGGGATCCATTACCTTCCCTTCACACTGCTCCACATCCATCTTCATCTGTACACCAGAGGCTAAGGTACTCTTTGTAGTATCAACATCGAGCCTTGAGCTCCGAATGTTGCAGGAATGTTTGCAAGGGATGCCATTAAGATCTTCCACTGCCCCAAACAATAGTTCCATACTTCCACTAACAGCCCACTGCAACTTTAACTTGACCTTGGTTAAAGAACTTCCTTATCTGACTACTTATCAGTAAGCGGTCCCTTTTTGCTAAGGTTTGCACCTCCCATTATGGGCTAGTGCCGAACTTTAACTATTGCAGCTGACAGATCTCCTTCACAAACATCATGCATTACATTTACATACAAACAGACAATCAACATATTACACCTTTAATGCTTACCAAAGTCTATCTTACCCTACCTTATGTCCAAAAATCGAACCTATGTCTTACACTAAACTTTATACCTTACCATATCACAGTCTATATTACAATACACACTAAAAAACGCAGGACAAAGTTCACACTTCACATGACACAATATATGTATACAAACGCATGAGATCATTTACATAACATGATTGGTGTCTTCAGGGGCAGGAACAATACAGTGCAGTCCACCACTCTTACAATGTGATCGCAAGTATGCAATATTCACGCTTCCGACCATATTCCGACTAAAATGTTTCCTGCCTCGCTCAATACACTTACATTGAGTGACACTGCACCCATCTAGTAAGCACATGACCATATGTATGCAACTCACATACGTAAGGTGATGCGTCTGTGCTCCCGGCGCTGGCACTGGAGAATCCTCAAAATGTGCAGTGCACAATGTGAGAATTTACAAGTCTGTAGTCTGACAGTGTAGACAGGCAGTGTAACTGCAGACTTGTAGCTTAAGACCAGACAACCCCTCTATCACGAATCTATCAGGCATTTTATGCTGCCAAAACCTGTAGCAACATGAATCGCTACTCGATTGCATGATTGATTATTATTCTACTAAATACTCTGTTGTTTCAGAGAAATTATTCTTAGAGGAGGGTTGGGGACCATATTTAGAAATCAGACTCTTCCCAGCACCACAACATATGATTGACAGGTCCTCACTCCTACATATATATAGGAAGAGACCTGTAGATTACCTGAACTGGTGCCTGAAAGCATTGTTTTAATCTGTATCAGAGAATGAATGAGATTTTCTTGTTACTACAACAAACCTAGAAACTTTCATCTTATCAAAAACATTCAGCATGTTCACATGCCACAACTTTGTCTTCAGAAAGAAGTGTTACTTCAGGTCAATAATAATTTCCTTGGTGGTCTTTATGCCAACACTTAAACAAATGCATTCCACTTTTGGAATGACTACTTAGTTATCTGCTTTCTAATTTAGAAATGGAGGTCTGTTTAATTTTAAGCTTAGTTAGTGACATGAAAGATTAATGTAAATGACAGCTTCATGGATAAATACACAGTAAAGTATGCTAATATGGTACAAAAAAAAGAAAGATGCAATTTAAAAGAACACAAAGTTCTTGCTTGTATCTGTTTCTATAAAGAAGAGTAAGAACCTTTGTGTGAACTGTTATGGCTGCTATATTGATGGCGTACATTCAGTCTTGTTAGGTTATGCTGAGGTTAGCTTTGTTTTCCACCAAATAATGTATACTACAGTAATAATAATAATAATAATAATTTTATTTATATAGCGCCAACATATTCCGCAGCGCTTTACAAATTATAGAGGGGACTTGTACAGACAATAGACATTACAGCATAACAGAAATACAGTTCAAAACAGATACCAGGAGGAGTGAGGGCCCTGCTCGCAAGCTTACAAACTATGGGGAAAAGGGGAGACACGAGAGGTGGATGGTAACAATTGCTTTAGTTATTCGGACCAGCCATAGTGTAAGGCTCGGGTGTTCATGTAAAGCTGCATGAACCAGTATGTAGCAGTACAGACACAGAGGGCTAATACTGCATAAAGTGTATGAGAACATGATGCGAGGAACCTTTTTTTTTTTTTTTATTATTATAATAAATAGGCCACACAGGGATCACAGTACATAGTTATAATTATTATCCAAATTCCTATAGTAACTCAGTCTACAGACAGTGGACGATCCTATTATTAATATTTACAGATCATCAGAAATGCAGAAAATATCATATTGGCTTGAAACAGAATAGCACACTTTTTTTATCAGACCAAGGCCACCCATAGTGAAATATTTTAACAGTATATGATTTGTGGACAAGCATAATAAAAAACACTTAATATGGCTGGAGTAGAATTTCCAACTCATAGAACATGTCTGAACATATTGACCATTTAAGTCTGAAGAAGGTAGAGTTTCTCATTAGCTATAGTTGTCTTCAGTAATTATGGCACACTGTGGCTGGAATAAAATACATTTCCATTTATTGGCCAACTTTTGTTGGGATTGTTTCTAGAATAAAAGCTACAATAGAACAAGAAAAACTACAGTGGATCATATCCATCCTCCTGTGTATACCAAATGGGTTTCTGAACATGAGACATAGCATTTTTCCTTCCATAAATCATAATATGAACAATACTTTATCGGCAACTACATATGATAAGGTCAATGCAAGGGCTAGGTACATTTTTCGATGAGACTTACTGCTTCATTTTTAAGACATTTTAGATGTGTGAGCTGTATAAGTGTAACACTGTCATCCATCAACATCTGCATTTTATTTATGTGTACATGAGAACTCGCATCCCCAAGGTCTTTTCTAACACAGGACTTCTCGCTAGTCTTCTTCATCCCTTCTTTTGCCGTATGAAGGTGTTTGTTTATCACACGGTCTCATTAATCTGTGAAATGTGTACGATGCTGCTGACATTAACATTTTGTACTATCACAACACTTTTAGAGGAAGAAGGAGCATTGTATTTTTATTTCTCTGGTTGGATTTTAAGTGGAATACTAGAATAAGGAAATACTACTTGGGGATTAAAAATGTTAGAAAACACAAAAATAATAATGCTCACCGTGTAAACAATAATTACAACATTAACTCTAAATATACACATAGATAAGGTTTTATCTGTGCAAAACTGATACAATTGGGCATAATTATGAATATTTTCTTATTCTTAGTGCAAATCTAGACTTGTTAGTCTTAAAATGTGCCATATTTATCATAGAGGCTCATGCTGTTTGATAAGTCTAATTTAAAGATCATCCATTCTAGGTTTACACTACCTATTATTTGACGTACTTTGTGCATCACAATTTTTGCCCATTTTTTGGTGCACAGTGTTGCACATTAACAAACGCACATTTTTGATAAGACACTCCTTGTTCTAGAGCTTCCTGGACTTCTTGTCATAGAAACTGTCTAAAGCACATAATAAAATTTGGGTTGTCATTGGCTGTAAGTCATAATCATCAACATTAACAAAAATAAACACTTGAAATACATCACTCTGTTTGTAATGACTCATATAATATATGAGTTTCACTTTTTGTATTGTAGAACTGAAATAAATTAACTTTTTGATGATATTTTAATTTTGTAAGAAGCACTTTTATATTTAAACATGACATATGAATAAGAGACAAAAAACGCAGCGCCAAAAACGCATGAAAAAGCCGCACTCAAACATGTAATCACCTAATTTATTTACAAGTGCAGAAAATCTGCTACATCAAAAACTCATCAAAAGCTCATTGTGGGAAAATTGCCATAGCTTGTGTGCACACATGAAATATTTGCAGCAAAACATGTGCTTTTGATGCAGATTTTTCCCCAGCAAAAATACTGAAAGAATTGACATTTTACAGATTTAAATCTGCAAGGAAAAAAAGCAACATGTGCTTGAGATTTCAGGATTCTCATTCACTTTGCTGGCACTAGGAAATCCTCCAGGTTTTGTGACGAATCTGTGCAGAAAAAAAGTGATAAAAACGTTATACTGTAATTTCTTGTAGTGGGAGAAGCCATTTTTGGAGCAATACAATACAATGACTTGTATCATCTTAAATATTTTTTTTCCAAATGAGTACAGTCCAGTTCTTCAGTCGCCCACAGTTTTGTTCAGCTGTCTATTACTCCACTCTTCCAACCCCTAAGACGCATTCACATTTCCAATCTAGTTGTATCCACATATACACAAAGTATACTGTACATGTTAAATACAGTACAATATTAAATACTGTAGTGTCCAGAGACAAACAAAATAAAGCTAGGAAGAACATTTTCAAAAGTTCTTTCTAACAACAATACACAGGATGGCATACCAAGCCACGGACCCCATATCCTCTCACATTTATTAAGAGCATTATTTTTTATATAGCCCATTTTCCTTTGAAATAATACCACGTAGCCATTTTTTTAAACTAAGCCACTGACGTGGGTGAGAATAGAATCAACCAAGACACAATATGTTTCTTCGCCTGATATAGAATTCTAGAAATCCCTATTTGAGTAGGATCAAATTCAATTTAATCTTCTAACAACCCCAAGATACATATTGTAGGATTTGCAACAAGCTCAAAATTATAGACCTTTTTATTGATGGCCAGAATTCCCTTCCATTATATCCTCAAGACAGAGCATTCCCAAAGCATGTGCATCAAATTAGTGTCTTCCATATTGCATGTAGGGCAACTCGCATCAGAACAGATTCCTATTTTCTATAGGATGCTATGTGTCCTATATATCCTATGAATAGGAATAATTTATGTGAAGCATTGTGCCTATTAGGGGACAACTTAAGCATTAATTCCATGGTCAAGTTCCATTGACCCTCTGCTATTGGTCAGGTCTATAAGTTAAATTGTTTAAATGGCCATTGTTGTTTCAACAGCTTTTCATAAATCAAGCAAATATAAAAAAAACTTTGCAATACATGGTATTTAAAAATATGCCTCTTTTTATACATAAGAGCCACTTCTACACCCTCCAACCTCCTAAATTCATCTTTCACTTACAGCTTACAAACACAGCCATAATCTGACTTGCTGAATATCAGATCACACACTAGGTGAAATAGAAGGAGTAAACTGGTTGAGTGAACAGGCAGAGAGACAAACACAGATGGTGCTATTGTTTTCTAGTGTCTTATCTCAGCCCAGAGCTGGATTCAGAGCTACTCTGCCTAGTATTACTCTATGATTTCCTTCATGCTACTGCTGTTTCTGAAAATGTGCTACCGAGAGAAAAGAGAGCAGGAATCCTTTATGTCTCTGTGTACTATGTATTAAAGGCATCGTAGCAAAGAGTTTGCCCACTACCTGAGAGGTAAGTAAAAATTAGATACAGATAGGTCCTGACATTTTTTGGACAGTGACTGAATCTTTGTGATTTGGCCCCTGCATGCCATATTTTTTTTTATTTAAAATGAAACTTCTAAGATACAGTTGAAGTGTAGACTTTCAGGTTTAATTTAAGAGGTTAAACAAAAATATCCTGCAAAATGTTTAGGAATTGCAACCATTTTTCTACAAACCCTCCTCATTTCAGGGGCTCAAAACTAATTGTATAAATTAACTTTACCATAAATAAAATGTTCATTTTTAAAAATTTTAAGACAATCCTTTGCAGGCAATGACTTCCTGAAGTCTGGAGACCATGAATGTCACCAAATGCTGGGTTTCCTCCTTTGTGATGCTTTGCCAGGCTTTTGCTGCAGCTGACATCAGCTGTTACATAGTTACATAGTTATTAAGGTTGAAGGAAGACTATATGTCCATCTAGTTCAACCCATAGCCTAACCTAACATGCCCTAACGTGTTGATCCAGAGGAAGGCAAAAAAAAACCATGTGGCAAAGAGTAAGCTCCACATTGGGGAAAAAAGCTGTTGCTTATTTTTGTGTTTTTCTGCCTTAAGTTTTGTCTTAAGCATGTGAAATACATGCTTGATGGGGTTGAGATCTGATGATTAATTCGGCCATTATGTAATACCGTATATACTCGAGTATAAGCTGACCCGAGTATAAGCCGACCCCCCTAATATTGCCACAAAAAACTGGGAAAACTTAATGACTCGAGTATAAGCCTAGGGTGGAAAATGCAGCAGCTACCGGTAAATGTCAAAAGTAAAAATAGATACCAATAAAAGTAAAATTAATTGAGACATCAGTAGGTTAAGTGTTTTTGAATATCCATATTGAATTAGGAGCCCCATATAATGCTCCATAAAGTTTATGATGGCCCCATAAGATGCTCCATATTAAAAAGTGCCCCATATAATCCTGCATAAAGGTTAATAATGGCCCCATAAGATGCTCCATAGAAACATTTGCCCAATATAATGCTGCACAAATGTTGATTATGGCCCCATAAGATACTCCATAAAGATATTTGCGCCATATAATGTTCCACAAACGTTAATTATGGCCCCATAAGATGCTCCATAAAGATATTTGCCTCATATAGTGCTGCACAAACGTTATGGCCCCATAAGATACTCCATATAGACCCTTGCCCCATATAGTACTGCACAAACGTTGATTATGGCCCCATACAGACACTTGCCCCATATAGTGATGCACAAACGTCAATTATGCCCCATAAGATGCTCCATACAGACACTTGCCCCATATAGTGCTGCACAGACGTTGATTATGCCCCATAAGATGCTCCATACAGACACTTGCCCCTTATAGTGCTGCACAAATGTTGATTATTCCCCATAAGATGCTCCATGCAGACACTTGCCCCATATAGTACTGCACAAACATTGATTATTCCCCATCAGATGCTCCATGCAGACACTTGCCCCATATAGTACTGCACAAACGTTGATTATGGCCCCATAAGATGCTCCATACAGAAACTTGCCCCATATAGTGCTGCACAAACATTGATTATGGCCCCATACAGACACTTGCCCCATATAGTGCTGCACAAACGTTATGGCCCCATAAGATGCTCCATACAGACACTTGCCCCACTTGCTGTTGCTGCGATAAAAAAAAAATTGCATACTCACCTCTCGTCGCTCAGGCTCCCGACACTTTCAATATTCACCTGATTTCGTTCTGGTGCCGCTCCATCTTCAGCATCTTCTGCTCTGACGTTCAGGCAGTAGCCACGCACTGACCACGTCATCGCTCTCTCTGACCTGAGCGTCACTGCAGAAGATGCTGAAGATGGAGCACTGCCAGAACAGGGAGCAGGTGAATATCACACAGCGCTCCCCTCCCCATTATACTCACCTGCTCCTGGCGCGGTGCAGTCCCTGCTTCCCCAGGGCCGGCTGCTTCTTCCTGTATTGAGCTGTCACCATTACTGCTCATTACAGTAATGAATATGCGGCTCCACCACTATGGGAGGTGGAGCCGCATATTCAGTTACTGTAATGAGCGGTACCATGTGACCGCTCACTACAGGAAGAAGCTGGGGGCCAGGGAAGCAGGGACCTGCAGTGACAGCGCTAGGAGTAGGTGAGTATAATTAGACAGCCCCCGCTCCCCCTCCCCTGCGGACCCCTGGGTATGACTCGAGTATAAGCCGAGAGGGGGACTTTCACCCCAAAAAATGGGCTGAAAATCTCGGCTTATACTCGAGTATATACGGTACTTCACTTTTTTGCCTTAAAATACCTTTTGAGTTACTTTCACATTATGTTTTGGCTCATTGCCCATCTGTACTGTGAACGTCCAATCAACCTTGATGCATTTGGTAGAATCTGAGCAGAAAGTATAGCCCTGTACACTTCAGAATTCATTCAGCTGCTTTTGTCTTCAGTCACATCATCAATAAACACTAGTGACCCAGTGCCACTGGCAGCCATGCATGCCCATACCAGCACACTGCCTCCACCATGTTTTACATAAGATGTGGTGTGCTTTGGATTATGAGCCAATCCAAGCCCTCTCTATACTTTTTTCTTCCCATCATTTTGGTAGATGTTGATCTTAGTTCCATCTGTACAAACAATGCTTTTCCATAACTGGGCTGGCTTCTGTAGATGTTGTTTTTGACAAAGTCTAATCTGGCCTTTCTATTTTTAAGGCTGATTAATGGTTTGTAGCTTCTTGTGTTGTGTTGTGTATTTGCTCTCATTAAGTGTTCTGTTTTTGGTAGACTTAGATGCCGAAACACCTACATCCTGGAGATTGGAAGGATGTTGTGAGGGGTTTTTTCCTTCACCATGATACCAAATCTGTGGTCATCCACCACTGTTGTCTTCTGTGGATGTCCAGGCATTTTTGAGTTCCCAAGCTAACTTGTGTGCTCTTTTTTTGCAGAATATACCAAATTGTTGATTTGGCCACTCTTAATAGTTCAGATAACTTTCTGATGTATTTCTTCTTTTTTTCTCAGTGTACTGATGGTCTGTTTCTCCTCCATTGAATGCTATTTTGATCACATTTTGTGGGTGCACAGCAACAACTTCCAAATGTAATTGCCACACCGGAAATCACCTTCTTAATTGATGATGGATTAATGAAGGAATAGCCCATGCATCCCATTATAGAGCTATCGAGATATCTGTCCAATTATCTTTGGTACCTTTAAACAGTGGCAGTTACATTTTGAAGAGCTGTAATTCCTAAACCCTTACTCCAATTAAGATGTGGACACTGTGAGGCAGTGACCGGTTTGATATGCGAGGGTTGCTATGTGTCCCCCAGGATGTGCAAAGAAGCATATGGAGGCCATGGGAGTGCATTGCAGACACAGGCATAACTGTGATTGCAATGCAGAATAGAAGTAAGTGTTGATCTTGGCAAGCTATTTGCACAAGGCAGATTTAAGAAAACCTGCTCTGGGCTTTTATTTTTTAAATGGACTACAGGATGGTAGTGGGGCAGTCTGTTTCCTCCCCAGCCCCGTGTTTTCTATGTTGCCAGCGGCCACAGGTTCTTTTGTAAAAACCCTTGCAGCAGAGGGATGGGTGTGTCAGTTTGGTCTTGCAAGCAGGCAGAGCAGAAGGTTCTGCTGAGCTCAACCTGTGTGAGGCTACACAGGGCCAAGCGGAGCCAGAAGGCCTGGCACCCTCAGCATACATAGCGATGCAGTCACCCACGGCTAACTGTAGCCAGGTGTCAGAATTTTCCTGCACCCACACTAAGAACACACCCACCCTAATACTATGAGCATGCAGCTGTGCTCTTCCAGTGTCAGTGCTCACATGTAGTAACAGTAATTTGAGTTTAGGCAGCGATTGCTCTTGGCAGGAGAGCATGGTCAATCAAGATCAAGGACTGCAAATTGGTTATTGTGATGATCCACTAAGATCTTCATCACACCAAAGATGCATCAAAGTGCCCACATTTGCAAATGAAATAATAGTCAATGTTTCTGCAACTCCAACACTAAAATGTTAATTACTGGTATAATTTTTATAGAGGCTATGTCACCTTTATAAATGTTTAATTAACTGAATTTGCATTTTGATGATGACATACTCCCTCTATGTGCTTGTCCGTTTTCTGTTTATTCTTGAAAACATTAAGATTGAGTTTAAACATTCTGATGCATTTCCTCTATTTTTGTATAATAACACAAACTCAGCATTCTCTATAACAGAATACATGTACTCTGTAGGAATGTGAATAGAGTTAAATTTGGGCGGCATTTCAGATCTGTACTAAGATTTAACAAAGGTTAATGAATCATATTCACAGTGAGCATAACCCTAGGGTACATTTCCATGAATCCAAAAAAGATAAACCGTTTCACCTTCAGCTTCACTTAACAAAGCAATTAGGATCCCCTCTGGGTTAAAGGCTTATTAAAACCAGTGTTGTTGTACAGATTGGAATCAGCACATTGCTTGATTGAAGTGAGACTCCCACAATCAGGCATTTGTTCATTAATAGGCAGTATAAGCCTGCACTAAAGATTAGCCAGAATTTTGCTGCAGGACTGCGTGTTGAAGCATTTCTATTATAGAAGTTGGATTGTAACTATATTCACTTCACGGCCCTGTTCACAATGAGTTAATGGGGCTTTGCTCACCATACACATAATGGATATCTCCTAGCATATATGTGGATTGTAAACCCCGCCATATAACACTATACCATGTGTCATCCATAGGCCCACATGTATACCACACACTCAGATACTTAGAATAGAAACTCTGTGCTGACATTGCTGAATTTACTGTCACTCTATTTGAATATTAGCATCATTTTTTATACAATGGAACAATAACAGAAAATGTTACAAAAGTGCATACAGCCTTTTTATGAGGACCTATTACATCAACGACCCTATCTTTTTTATAAAAACAATCATTATCCTCCAGAAAATGAAATTATTTTCTAAATATAACCTATCAAAAAAGTAAATGTAAAAATAGAAGATTAGGACACTAAAGGGAGTTGGTTCATGCCATGCCCAATAATACTTCTTCATCCCCACTACCCATGGCCTACGGTATTAGAACTAGCAAAACATAGGTGAGCTTGACATAATGCTGTTGCCTCATAGTCCTGTGAGAGGTCACGTGTAGCGCAAATCGATATGCTGAAGAGGCACATAAGTATAGATGGGCTGTTATGTTAACTGGTGGCCTAGGAGCAGCATGAGACGTACTCTGGAGAAGGTGGTACCTGTACTGACCGCAGACCCTGAACTTAGCACCGCAACTAGAAGTAGCCGTGGGATGTACCTAACACTCCCTAGACACCTCGACACAGCCTAAGGACTAACTTCCCCTAAAGATAGAAACAGGAAAACTATCTTGCCTCAGAGAAAATCCCCAAAGGATAGACAGCCCCCCACAAATATTGACTGTGAGAGGAGAGGGAAATGACATACGCAGACTGAAATCAGGATTTAGCAAAGGAGGCCATTCTAGCTAAAAAGAAAGAATAGGACAGAGTACTATGCGGTCAGTATTAAAACACTAGAAAATATCCACCACAGAAAATACAAAATCTCCACATCTGACTAAAGACATGGAGGGTATATCTGCATCTCCAGAGATACAGCTTCGCTGAAAAAATCCTTACACAGACCAAGCTGGACAAGACAAAACATGAAAATGCACTGAACTATAAGGCCCACAGCATGTGGACAGCAAAAACAAAGCCAGAACTTATCTTTGTTGAAATGAACAGCAAAACAGGAGAGACCAGGTAGGGATGTGAATCCTCCAAAAAACAATGGACAACTGGCACTGACTAAAGAATCAAGCAAGACTAAATAGCCCAGTCCAAATTGCAACAAGTGGACACACCTGATAAATGCTGCGATCCAAAGACAGCAGCACTACCACTCATAACCACCGGAGGGAGCCCAAGAGCAGAATTCACAACAATGGGCATACCGTGCATTGGGCACTTTATATACCCTATATGCTACTCCCATTACTACTAAAATTTGTATACCTGATATCTAACTGAGTATTTCAGAGCGATGAAAATGTATTTCAATCTACCTTCTGTCTAAAAGAAAAGTACACAGCCTCATATCCTCAAACCTCAAACCATACTAACTATATTAATATTACTTGCACTCCCTCATCTCTCTCTTTCAATTGTGCCCTTTGGAATCCACGGTGTTGTGAATTCTGTGGCAGAGCTCCCTCCTGTGGTCACAAGTGGTACTTCGGCTGATACTCTCTATGAGCTTCCGTTGGTGGAGGAAAGTGGTACTGCGGCTTCTAAGTTTCCTTCCTCAGGTGATGTGGTGAAGTCGTTAGGTGCTGCTCTATTTAACTCTACCTAGTTCTTTGATCCTGGCCTCCAGTCAATGTTCTAGTATTGGACTAGCTTCCTCCTGGATCGTTCCTGTGGCCTGCTGCTCTGCATAGCTAAGTTGCTCTTGTGTTATTTTTGTTTCCGGTTTTTTCTGTCCAGCTTGTTTATTTGGTTTTTCTTGCTTGCTGGAAGCTCTGGGACGCAGAGGGTGTACCTCAGTGCCGTTAGTCGGTACGGAGGGTCTTTTTGCCCCCTTTGCGTGGTTGTTTGTAGGGTTTTGTGTTGACCGCAAAGTTACCTTTCCTATCCTCGCTCTGTTCAGAAAGTCGGGCCTCACTTTGCTAAATCTATTTCATCTCTACGTTTGTCTTTTCATCTTAACTCACAGTCATTATATGTGGGGGGCTGCCTTTTCCTTTGGGGTATTTCTCTGAGGCAAGGTAGGCTTATTTTCTATCTTCAGGCTAGCTAGTTTCTCAGTCTGTGCCGAGTTGCATAGGGAGCGTTAGGCGCAATCCACGGCTGCCTCTAGTGTGGTTGGAGAGGATTAGGGATTGCGGTCAGCAGAGTTCCCACGTCTCAGAGCTCGTTCTATGTTTTTGGGTTATTGTCAGGTCACTGTATGTGCTCTGACTTCTATGTCCATTGTGGTACTGAATTACCAAATCATAACACCACGGTCTATATGTATCAAGCTTCCTTTCCTGCACAACTACTTTGTGAACAACTCTCTGAATCTGTTTACCCTCACTGAAACCTGGATCCAGGACTCTGACACTGTCTCTCCTGCTGCCGTTTCCCATGGTGGCTTACAATTCTCCCATTCCCCAAGACCCACAAACAGACCTGGTTGTGGAGTCGGCATTCTCTTGTCCCCACAATGCACGTTCCAGGTTATACCCCCAGTTCCATCACTCTCATTCCCTTCTTTTGAGGTCCACACCATCAGGCTCTCTCGTCCCCTCTCCCAAAGAGTAGCGGTCATATACCGGCCCCCAGGCTCACCCACCCACTTCCTGTACCACTTCTCAGTCTGGCTGCCGCACTTCATGTCCTCAGAACTACCAACCCTTATCCTGGGAGACTTCAACATCCCCATTAACAGCCCCACTTCCACATCTGCATCCCAGCTTCTATCACTAACCACTTCTCTAGGCCTCTCACAGCTCTCAACCTCTGAAACACACAAAGACAGTAACACCCGGACCTGGTCTTTCTCCGGCTCTGTTCAATCTCCTACCTAGATAACTCACCGCTTCCCCTCTCTGACCACAACATTCTATCCTTCACACTCACAATTCCTCGCCCACCCCAGCACTCTCCTACCTTACACACACTCAGAAATCTACATGCCATTAACCCTCATACACTTTCAGACTCCCTACACTCTTCATTGTCCCCAATCTCTTCTCTTTCCTGTCTGGATCTGGCTGTATATCACTACAACGACACTCTTAGAAGCACCCTTGACCAAGTAGCTCCCCTCACCCTCAGAACCTCCAAACACAGAGTGAAACAGGCCTGGCTCATGTCGCAAACCCGATTTCTCCAGCGATGCTCTAGGAGTGCTGAACGCTTATGGAGGAAAACATGCACACCAGAAGACTTCATACATTTCAAATTTAAGTTAAGAACCTATAACTCTGCCCTTCACCTCGCCAAACAGTCATACTACACCACCCTGATCTCCTCACTATCCAACAACCCCAAGAAACGTTTTAACACCTTTCACTCCCTCCTCAGGCCAAAAGCACAAGACCCTATCACAGACATTTGTGCTGATGACCTGGCTTCCCACTTTATAGAGAAAATAGACAATATCCATCAGGAAATCCGCTCCCAGACACCAATTGCAATGACTCCCATCCCTCCCTGCATCTCCCCTGGCTCACTCTCCACATTCAATCCCATCACAGAAGAAGAAGTCTCCAAGCTCCTCTCCTCTTCTCGCCCGACTACATGCACCACCGACCCCATTTCCTCACACCTCCTCCAGTCTCTCTCTCCAGTCATCACAACTCACCTAACTACAATTTTTAATCTCTCCCTCTCCTCTGGCATTTCCCCCTCCTCCTTCAAACACTCTATCATCACTCCAGTACTAAAAAAAACCACTGTTGACCACCCTCTCCTACTCGCTTGGCTCCAGTCACTAGGCATTAAGGACACTGCTCTCTCCTGGTTCTCCTCCTACCTTTCTGACCACTCCTTCAGTGTTCTGTTCTCTGGCTCCATTTCATCTCCTCTTCCTCTCACTGTCGGGGTACCTCAGGGCTCAGTCCTTGGCCCCCTTCTCATCTCCCTCTACACAGCTCCAATTGGACAGACCATCAGCAGATTTGGCTTTCAGTACCATCTTTATGCTGATGACACACAACTATACACGTCATCCCCTGACCTTACCCCCGCTGTACTGCAGAAGGCCACTGACTGTCTGTCGTCTCCAACATCATGTCCGCTCTCTATCTGAAACTCAACCTCTCCAAAACTGAACTTCTTCTGCTCCCGTCTTCTACTAACCTCCGTAAATCTGACATTTCCCTCTCCGTGGGTGGCACCATAATAACACCCTAGCCGCAGGCTGTCTGGGTGTTATGTTTGACTCCGATCTCTCCTTCACCTGCCATATACAATCTCTTGCCTGCTCATGCCGCTTACACCTAAAGAACATCTCTAGAATCCGCCCTTTTCTCACCATGGAAACAACAAAAACCCTCACTGTCGCCCTAATCCACTCTCACCTGGACTACTGCAATTCTCTATTAATTGGCCTCCCCCTTACTCAACTTTCCCCTTTCCAGTGCATCCTTAATGCGGCAGCCAGGGTTGTCCATCTGGCTAATCGTTACTCAGATGCATCCGCTCTTTGCCAGTCATTACACTGGCTGCCCATTCATTACAGGATACAATTCAAAGTACTTGTTCTCACCCACAAAGCTCTCCACAGTGCGGCACCCCCTTACATCTCCTCCCTCATTTCTGTCTATCGGCCTAGCCGACCGCTGCGCTCTGCAAATGACTTTCGACTAACCTCTGCACTAATCTGTACCTCCCACTCCAGACTCCAAGACTTCTCCCATGCTGCGCCAATCCTCTGGAATGCTCTACCCCAAGATATTAGGACCATCCACAACTTGCATAGTTTTAGGCGCTCCCTCAAAACACATTTGTTCAAAGCAGCCTACCACATTAACTAATCAAAGTAATTTTATGTTTGTGTGTGTAGCCCATTCACTATCTCCATCTACCCCCCCCCCCCCGCCCCCTGAAGATGGCTGGACCATCATTGTAAATGCATCATTGTAAATACACTCCTGTACTTTGTATCTCCCCCACCGTATGGTAGATTATAAGCTCTCACGAGCAGGATCGTTATATTTTGCTTTATTATTGTATTGCTAACGTTGTTACCTATGACTGTTGTGTTTGAAACTGTTAAACTGTAAAGCGCTGTGGAATATGTTGGCGCTATATAAATAAAGATTATTATTATTATTATTATTATATCCTTCTTCCTTTCTTATATGCAGCTTAATGTGCTATTTCTACCACTAACTGCGATGTCTCATCACATAACTGATGCTACTTTTGAGTATTTCCTCCTCACTTCTGGGATGCTATATCACAGATCATGTGCTGTGGTTTGTGTTTTATTGCTTAATATGTAAGTCAGCTCTCTGATCAATGTATAAATAACAAAAGACTGACTTTCACTGCCAAACAGAAAACTGATGTGTACAGGTGCAAACTAAGAGTAGCCATCTCTATACATAACAACGTTGTACTCTGTAGTGCTACAGCATATAAACATGAAATATATGAAATTTGAATTGCATTACTGCTCTAGATAATAAGAAAAAATGTAGATGCTTAGCACATAATTTGGCCAATTCATGTATGCCCAGCAGCCAATGACAATCGATCTACTGTTGCTGGAAACCTATCTAAAGTGAATTCTCTCCTCTTAACAAACAAATACAGTTGCACTCTGTAGTGCTAAAGCATGTAATCATGAAATATATGAGATTTATATGAAATATATGAAATTTGCATTGCATTACTGCTCTAGATAATAAGAAAAAATGGAGATGCTTAGCACATATCTTGGCCAATTCATTCATGCCCAGCAGCCAATGACAAGACAATCTCCTGTGAATCCTCTCCTATTAGCAAACAAGTAAAGTTGCACTCTGTAGTGCTACAGCATGTAAACATTAAATATATAAAATACGAAAAAATGGCTACTCTTAGTTTGCACCTGTGCACATCAGTTTTCCGCTTGGAAGTGACAATCAGTCTGTTGTTATTTGTACATTGGCTCTGACCATGCACAGCAGGATTCAACCTACTCATAAATGCAGGCTTCAGCCTAGGAGAGGATTGCATTAGAGGTTCCTAGCAACAGGAGATCGCCTTCTCGTTGGCTGCTGGGCATGCATGTATTGGCCAAATTATGTGTTAAGCATCTCCATGTTTTTTTTATTATGTAGAGCAGTAATGCAATTCAAATTACAAATATTTCATGTTTACATGCTATAGTACTACAGAGTGCTACTTTATTTATTTGATAGCTCTCTGACAAAGGCTTATTATAGTCCATTTGTGGGTTTGATGTTCTTCCTCCTCCTAACACTGCATTGCCTGCACTTTTGTAGCTGTCAAGGAGCTTGTAGTGGGAGCTGGAGAAATAGAGAGATGTCAATAACAGATTGTGTTGAAGCTGTAAAGAGGTAGTTAGGCAGAACAGAACAAGATAGAAAGGGACATGGTACATTAAGCTCACACTAAACCCAGAGAAAACCTAAAGGTACCTTCACACATAACGATTTCGTTAACGATATCATTGCTTTTTGTGACATAGCAACGATATCGTTAACGAAATCATTATGCGTGACAGCGACCAACAATCAGGCCCCTGCTGGGAGATCGTTGGTCGCTGGGAATGATCAGGACCTTTTTTTTGGTTGCTGATCACCCGCAGTCATCGCTGGATCGGCGTGTGTGACGCCAATCCAGCGATGTGTTCACTGGTAACCAGGGTAAATATCGGGTTACTGAGCGCAGGGCCGCGCTTAGTAACCCGATGTTTACCCTGGTTACCATTGTAAAAGTTAAAAAAAAAAAAAACAGTACATACTTACATTCCGGTGTCTGTCCCCCGGCATCAGCTTCCCGCACTGACTGTGTCAGCGCCGGCCGGCCGTAAAGCAGAGCACAGCGGTGACGTCACCGCTGTGCTCTGCTTTACGGCCGGCCGGCGCTGACACAGTGCAGGGAAGCTGACGCCGGGGGACAGACACCAGAATGTGAGTATGTACAATGGTAACCAGGGTAAACATTGGGTTACTAAGCGCGGCCCTGCACTTAGTAACCTGATGTTTACCCTGGTTACCCGGGGACTTCGGCATCGTTGGTCGCTGGAGAGCTGTCTGTGTGACAGCTCTCCAGCGACCACACGACGACCTAAACAGCGACACTGCAGCGATCGGCATCGTTGTCTATATCGCTGCAGCGTCGCTAAATGTGACGGTACCTTACGTCAGGGTCCAGACTTGCATAATAAGCAGCAAGACACAAGCCATGCCCCTTGATTTCTTATGTAGCATAACAGTAGGGTGGGGAAGCACTCAAGAGCAGTAATAGCCCTGTGACATGAGGTCACCTTGAGAAGTACTAACATCACATGAGATTACACTTAAGAACAGGAAGATATGACCCTTTATACTTTTAGAAAGAAGGTGGATTGAGATACATTTTTATTTTCCCAGACTGCCTCTTTAAAGACTGGAAAACATAGCTTATTTGATGAACATGAAATAACACTAAATTAAGTTTTATGATTTTATTAATAAGTGCTTAACAAATAATAGTGATATCCCACAAATAAATCATCTTTATTACTGTACAGAATACATAAAACTGGTGAAAATGTAATAATTACTGCAGACAAATTCATTGAGTTTAATATAATGTTTTTAAATTTCACTAATAAAACCTGGAGCATATTTTCATGGAACAATTATAAAAAATATTAGAAAACAATACTGCGAAAATGTAATAGGCCAATGTGTAGTGATTAAAAGTTTATTACGTTATTATCTAACACTTTTCGTTTTTACTCGTTTCTCTTTCTGACTTTTTTCTCTTGTCCTCTTCCCCTGTTGTTATATAATATATGAATAGCCATCTTCATTGTAAATGATAGTTATTTTGTAGACCAGGCATTATATTTAAGGATTGAGAAACCAAGTTTTCATTTATTTTATTAGACCTCTTCAGATTTATTGACAATACTTACAGTTCAGTCATGTAAAATATATATATATTTTAATATTCCAATAGAGCCCATTTTGGTCACAGTTTGTGCAGTGTATATCTAATATATGTTGGAATTCTTTTTACTTGTGAATTATATAAACAATGGAAATAGTGTATAATATAATCTTCTGCAATGGAAATGTGTCTATTGTAATTTGCAGTTCTGAAGAATTATGGAACTAGTATGCATTAAATTATGTTGGCTCAGTTTGCTAAGGGAATATGCAGGACTAGTATGAGGCATTAGAAATATTACTCTCAATTAAAACATAGAGCTATATTTGTTAATAACTATTACATTTCAAATCAAAGCCACTGGAAAATACACTATGTAAAGGCCAAACATTTATGGAGGAGCCTAATTCATTAATTGGCATGCACGACGTAATGGATTAAGCACAACTAACTCCAGTGTATTCGTTCCTTGAGTGTCAGTTTACAGTCGAAGACTTGTAACGGCATTGCTTTCACGAATAGGAATAAGAGCCAGAGTGCTTCCAAATTACACTCACTTGCAGTACTCCATAGCAGTTATTGCAGGGTGCTTTTATACCAGTTGCAGCCTGATTGCCCCCATAAAAGTGCTCATGTAAAATACAGAGAAGTTCCCTTTCAGTGATAGCTCCAGTACCTCTTTAAGAATGAAATGCACATGCATTTGTATTAGATACAGCCATTGTACTTCCATAACAGGTACTTTCAAAATGTTTGCATATCACTATTTAAATAAAACAAAATCTGCTTACATAGCAAGGCTCAGTTCTAGGACCCCTACTCTTATCCATCTACACCTTCGGCCTGGGACAGCTCATAGAATCCCACGGACTGCAGAATCATCTCTACGCTGATGACATGCAGATCTACCTATCCGGATCTGACCTCACCTCCTTACTCACCAAAATCCCACACTGTCTGCTATCTCGGTCTTCTTTTCTGCTCGCTTTTTTTGAACATAGACAAAACAGAATTCATCATCTTTCCCCCATCTCTACCCCTCCACCAGACCTATCCATCTATGTCTATGGCTGCTCACTTTACCCAGTCCCGCATGCTCAGTGCCTCATGGTGATCTTTGACTCTGCCCTCTCTTTCTTCTTTCAATGTTCTTTTTATTGAAAAGTTTATGTTTATACAATCAACTTCAATGAAATGACAATAACATAGTTCAATTTTAGAAAATAGTGACTAATACAAGAGTTCAGTTTGATTCAATTTTCTTGAGTGCTATTTATCAGATTCATATCGTCATTTATTATCAAATAAAGTAACCTCTACTCTTGATATATATTTAGGAAGATAGGCCAATAAAGGAGGTAGAACAGCATGTATGTTGGGGGGAAAAAGGGATGAGTTGGAGAATGATTGGAAGGGGTAGAAGAGTTGGGGAGTCAGGGGGGTGGGGGGTTAGTGGCACCCTGGGTTGATAGGTTATCAGTTTAAGGCGTTATTTCTGAAAGAAATGTTTGTTGTGTTCTGTAGTGGGTCCAAGGTTTCCAGATGCGGTTAAAGTTATCTAAATTGTGATTGACTCTTGCAGCTAATTCTTCAATGTGATATAATTGTTCGATTTTAACATGTAGTTGGCTGGCCGTGAGTATTGTCTTGGAATTCCAGTGTAACGGGATCAAGGATTTCCCTGCTGCTATAATAAATTGAGCTAATTTGTTGGCTACCCTGTCATTTGTCCAGATTGGAATGTGAAGAAATACATTTTTGGGTTTTAATGTAATGCGTTTATTTAATAGCTTATATATCATAGAATTAACCTCTTTCCAGAGGGGGGAGAATGTCGTCTGCCCTCTCTTTCAAGCCACATACAGTTAGGGCCAGAAATATTTGGACAGTGACACAAGTTTTGTTATTTTAGCTGTTTACAAAAACATGTTCAGAAATACAATTATATATATAATATGGGCTGAAAGTGCACACTCCCAGCTGCAATATGATAGTTTCCACATCCAAATCGGAGAAAGGGTTTAGGAATCATAGCTCTGTAATGCATAGCGTCCTCTTTTTCAAGGGACCAAAAGTAATTGGACAATGGACTCTAAGGGCTGCAATTAACTCTGAAGGCGTCTCCCTCGTTAACCTGTAATCAATGAAGTAGTTAAAAGGTCAGGGGTGGATTCCAGGTGTGTGGTTTTGCATTTGGAAGCTGTTGCTGTGAGCAGACAACATGCGGTCAAAGGAACTCTCAATTGAGGTGAAGCAGAAGATCCTGAGGCTAAAAAAAAAAAAAAACCATCAGAGAGATAGCAGTCATGCTTGGAGTAGCAAAATCAACAGTTGGGTACATTCTGAGAAAAAAGGAATTGACTGGTGAGCTTGGGAACTCAAAAAGGCCTGGGCGTCCACGGATGACAACAGTGGTGGATGATCGCCGCATACTTAATTTGGTGAAGAAGAACCCGTTCACAACATCAACTGAAGTCCAGAACACTCTCAGTGAAGTAGGTGTATCTGTCTCTAAGTCAACAGTAAAGAGAAGACTCCATGACAGTAAATACAAAGGGTTCACATCTAGATGCAAACCATTCATCAATACCAAAAATAGACAGGCCAGAGTTAAATTTGCAGAAAAACACCTCAAGAAGCCAGCTCAGTTCTGGAAAAGTATTCTATGGACAGATGAGACAAAGATCAACCTGTACCAGAATGATGGGAAGAAAAAAGTTTGAAGAAAGGGAACGGCACATGATCCAAGGCACACCACATCCTCTGTAAAACATGGTGGAGGCAACGTGATGGCATGGACATGCATGGCTTTCAATGGCACTGGGTCACTTGTGTTTATTGATGACATAAGAGCAGACAAGAGTAGCCGGATGAATTCTGAAGTGTACCGGGATATACTTTCAGCACAGATTCAGCCAAATGCTGCAAAGTTGATTGGACGGCGCTTCATAGTACAGATGGACAATGACCCCAAGCATACATCCAAAGCTACCCAGGAGTTCATGAGTGCCAAAAAGTGGAACATTCTGCAATGGCCAAGTCAATCTCCAGATCTAAACCCAATTGAGCATGCATTTCACTTGCTCAAATCCAGACTTAAGACGGAAAGACCCACAAACAAGCAAGACCTGAAGGCTGCGGCTGTAAAGGCCTGGCAAAGCATTAAGAAGGAGGAAACCCAGCGTTTGGTGATGTCCATGGGTTCCAGACTTAAGGCAGTGATTGCCTCCAAAGGATTTGCAACAAAATATTGAAAATAAAAATATTTTGTTTGGGTTATGTTTATTTGTCCAATTACTTTTGACCTCCTAAAATGTGGAGTGTTTGTAAAGAAATGTGTACAATTCCTACATTTTCTATCAGATATTTTTGTTCAACCCTTCAAATTAAACGTTACAATCTGCACTTGAATTCTGTTGTAGAGGTTTCATTTCAAATCCAATGTGGTGGCATGCAGAGCCCAACTCGCGAAAATTGTGTCACTGTCCAAATATTTCTGGCCCTAACTGTATCCAAGCCCTTGCCTCCTCCTGCCATCTCAAACTCAAAAATGTTTCCTGGATCTGTGCATTACTTGACCACGAAACCACAAAAACACTAGTGCACACCCTTATCATCTCTCACCTTCAGTACTGCAACTTCCTACTCTCTGGCCTCCCCTCCAGCACGCTGGCACCACTCCAATCCATCCTACACTCTGCTGCCTTACTAATCTACCTGTCTCCCTGCTATTCCCCAGCCTCTCCCCTATGCCAAGCCCTTCACTGACTTCCTATCGTCCAGAGACTCCAATTCAAATTCAAAACTCTTACTATAACATACAAAGCCATCCACAACCTGTTTCCTCCATACATCTGTGACATGGTCTCCCGGTACTTACCTACACGCAACCTTCGATCCTCTCAAGATTTCCTTCTCTGCTCCTCTCTTATGTCTTCTTCCCACAACCGCATCCAAGACTTCCCCCATGCTTCCCCCATACTCTGAAACTCTCTACCCCAACACATCAGACTCTTGCCTATCATAGAAACCTTCAAAAAGAACCTGAAGACTCACCTCTTCCGACAAGCCTACAGCCTGCAGTGATCTTCAACCTACTGGACTGCCACACAACCAGCTCTACCCTCTCCTAGTGTATCCTCACCCATCCCCTGCAGACTGTGAGCCCTCGAGGGCAGGGTCCTCTTTTCTTTCTGTACCTCTTAGTGCCTTGTTTTTTGTATTTGTCTATATTTGCCCCTTTTTCACATGAAAAGCACCATAAATGGCGCTATAAAAAAATGTATAATAATAATAATAGCAGGTACAGACAGAGGCTTCTACAGAAAGGTCCTATAATACAGCCAGTAATGGAGCTAAATAAGTGTCAGCTAAGATGTTACTATAGTGCAGTGATTGACAGTGTCCCATAACCATGTCAGCCAAGATGTTACTATAGTACAGCCAGTGACAGTGCTCCATAAGTTACAGCCAAGATGTTGCTATAGTACAGCCAGTGACAGTGCTCCATAACAGCAGCAGCCAATATGTTACTATAGTACAGCCAGCGACAGTGCTCCATAACAGTGACAGCCAAGATGTTACTATAGTACAGCCAGCGACAGTGCTCCATAACAGTGACAGCCAAGATGTTACTGTAGTACAGCCAGTGACAGTGCTCCATAACAGTGACAGCCAAGGTGTTACTATAGTACAGCCAGCGACAGTGCTCCATAACAGTGACAGCCAAGATGTTACTGTAGTACAGCCAGTGACAGTGCTCCATAACAGTGACAGCCAAGATGTTACTATAGTGCAGCTAGTGACAGTGCTCCATAACAGTGACAGCCAAGATGTTACTATAGTACAGCCAGCGACAGTGCTCCATAACAGTTACAGCCAAGATGTTACTATAGTACAGCCAGCGACAGTGCTCCATAACAGTGACAGCCAAGATGTTACAATAGTACAGCCAGTGACAGTGCTCCATAACAGTGACAGCCAAGATGTTACTATAGTACAGCCAGCGACAGTGCTCCATAACAGTGACAGCCAAGATGTTACTATAGTGCAGCTAGTGACAGTGCTCCATAACAGTGACAGCCAAGATGTTACTATAGTACAGCCAGCGACAGTGCTCCATAACAGTGACAGCCAAGATGTTACTATAGTACAGCCAGCGACAGTGCTCCATAACAGTGACAGCCAAGATGTTACTATAGTGCAGCTAGTGACAGTGCTCCATAACAGTGACAGCCAAGATGTTACTATAGTGCAGCTAGTGACAGTGCTCCCTAACAGCGGCGGCCAGGATTTTACTATAGTACAGCCAGTGACAGGGCTTCATAGCAGTGTCAGCCAAGATGTTTCTATAGCACAGCCAGGGACCGTGCTCCATGAAAGTGACAGCCAAGATGTTACTATAGTACAGCCAGTGACCTTGCTCCATAACAGTGAAAGCCAAGATGTTACTATAGTACAACCAGTGACAGTGCTCCATAACAGTGTCAGCCATTCAGTGTACAAAGTAACTGTGAAAGCCATATACTTCTTTAACGGTTCCTGCGTGTTCACATTATAACTGGATCAAAATGCCTCATACCTGATAATATATAGCTCCTCATAATAGGTCATGATTATGAGACTGATGGGTCACATGCCAAAAGAACCATATGTAGGTTCAATGGCACCCAGGAGTGATGTGTTGGATAGCTTCACTATGGGAAATGTAAAAGTATTATCATTATTCATTAATTAAGTTTGTTTATTTAATGCTATACATTTTCATTGCTGTCCACTTGAGGCTCACAATCTAAATTCTCCATTAAGTATGTGTTTGGAACGTGGGAGGAAACCAGATTACCCAGTGGAAACCACACAAACACGAGGATAACAACTCATTTGAAATACGTATTGTGTTTCATGGGATTTGATTTATCATGAACAAAAATCTTATGTATGAGTAACATTCAATTCTTCATATTATTTTATTTGCTTTTGCAGACATCATCTACGCAATGGACATATGAGATCAATGGACTTCCTCCAAAAACCAGTCCACCTACAAATGTCTCACCTAAAATATGTTCCAAAGGGATCAGAAAACCATTGACTTATCAAAAACGTAACTTTCTAAAAGAGAACCTTAAACTTACAACAACAGCAGTGTCATCTCCAGTTAAGGGAGGATCTTTACTTTTTAAAACAAAATAAACTCCTTGTAAATTAAATTACTTTTATATTATGTAAAATATATCTCACAGCCCATGTATTTGCATTAAAGCGATTATAATTGTTACTGTGTTTTTATTTTTTGCTTCACCTATTACGTTAAAGGCTATATATTCCTTTGAATTTTGTCTTTTACTTCTCTATTTGGTTAATAAAAGCAAAATTACGAAACTATCACTTTTGCTGCTGTAGTGTCTATACAAAGTCTTTATACAGCTGGCTGTTTTGCTGCTTCTGACATCAATCAGACAACGTATTTTTTCTGTCATCTTAAGTCTAAAGTCATATTACCTCTTTGTTTTACCCCTTCCTCTATCTCAGTGTCAAAGATATCAGCATAGAGTTGTAGGAGGCTGCACATCTTATCATAAACCATATTATGCTATGTTCAAATCACATTATGCAGACCATGTAGGGGTAACTATATAAACAGTCTTGGACTTCCCTTAATATTTAAGAGTTGGCAGCCCCAAACTGAGGACTTTTCTAAAAAAAAAATATTGATAAAAGTGTGTAAATTACTCCTTAATGTTTCCAAAAAGAATCTGACTTCCAGGTTGTAGGATCCCAGCATGCAGAGCGAAATCCCACAACCCTCCAATTACTTGTTTTTACTGGACTACTTCTTTAATCTCCTAATACCACAGGGTTTTATACATTATCCCCTTAAACCCCTAAAAGACATAGATATTTTGGTCCTTAATGAAAAATTAATTGTGTTTGTTTAGAAGAACAGGCACTAGTGATGAGCGAGTTTACTCAGTGTTTGGGTTTTCCTAGCATGCTCGGGTGGTCTCCGCGTATTTTGGGCATGCTCATAGATTACATTTGTGTCACCGCAGCTGCGTGATTTTCAGCTGCCAGACAGCCTGAATACATGTGGGATTCCCTAACAAACAGGCAACCCCCACATGTATTCAGGCTGTCTAGCAGCTGCGACGACTCAAACATAGTCTCCAAGCATGCCCAAAATACTCAGAGACCAACCGAACATGCTCGGAAAACCCAATTACTGAGTACACTCGCTCATCACTATTAGGCACCAAATATATCCTGATAACTGTTTTAGTGATGAGCGAATGTACTTGCTACTCAAGATTTCTGAGCATGCTCGGGTGGTCTCTGAGTATCTTGGGCGTGCTTGGAGATTATGTTTGAGTCATCACAGCTGCATGATTTGCGGGTGCTAGACAGCCTGAATACATGTGGGGGTTGTCTGTTTGTTAATTGGGTTATAATAATTGGCCAGAAAGAAGAAAAAATGAATGGCACTAAGATAAATGTAATGAGTTACTTACTGGTATGGAGGGATACACTCTGAATCATTGGCACATTGAGGGAGTGGAGTCACTTGGTGGAGGGTGCTTGCCAGAAATAAAACATGTAGGTAAATCCAAAGGAAGAAGAAAGCAGCAACACTTCCATTATGTGACGAAGAAACCTTAGTCCTTTATTTCCAATATAAATTCATGGACAAGGTAATCAGAGCGGGGACAGTGCAAGTAAAAGGCCGATGGCCGTTTTACGTTATGCACGCTTCCACGGGTCCAGCTATGTCAGGTAGCATGTCATTTCCTTTTTAAAAGCAGTCACGTGACAGCATTTGCATATCATTAAAACATACCATATAGAAAACTAAAACGTTCATATAGAACTCATCATTAACAAATGACATAACAAAACAAACATATAACTAATTTCAAACCAAAAACACTCAGTTTGAAAAAATGTTGCAGTAATCCGCAAGTGCTAGTAAAAGATGTAAAAAACAGGGTATTTGGTTGATACGTTTTTTGCAAAAAATGTATACTTAGCTGCTCTACCAATCTTCACGGTATACCCTTATCAGAGCAGTCCTAACTAATGTATGCAATCCCTATCTGATGTATTTAAAAACCTGATCATCTGTATATAACCTGTGTGACCAGGGTTCAGAGAGGAAAAATCCATGTGTGCATACAGGGTAGAACAGCTTTTGTGCAGATAGCCCAAGAGGAGTGGTGGAACTCCCCAGTCTTGTAGACACAAGAGAACAATTATGGAAACAGGAACACATGGGTTACTTGCACAGTGAACAAGTCTGTATGATCATGTTCACACACCACCAAGAAACCTGAAGACACAAAAGAGAATAGTAAAACCAAAAACACTCAGTTTGAAAAAATGTTGCAGTAATCCGCAAGTGCTAGTAAAAGATGTAAAAAACAGGGTATTTGGTTGATACGTTTTTTGCAAAAAATGTATACTAAGCTGCTCTACCAATCTTCACGGTATACCCTTATCAGAGCAGTCCTAACTAATGTATGCAATCCCTATCTGATGTATTTAAAAACCTGATCATCTGTATATAACCTGTGTGAACAGGGTTCAGAGAAGAAAAATCCATGTGTGCATACAGGGTAGAACAGCTTTTGTGCAGATAGCCCAAGAGGAGTGGTGGAACTCCCCAGTCTTGTAGACACAAGAGAACAATTATGGAAACAGGAACACATGGGCTACTTGCACAGTGAACAAGTCTGTATGATCATGTTCACACACCACCAAGAAACCTGAAGACACAAAAGAGAATAGTAAAACCAAAAACACTCAGTTTGAAAAAATGTTGCAGTAATCCGCAAGTGCTAGTAAAAGATGTAAAAAACAGGGTATTTGGTTGATACGTTTTTTGCAAAAAATGTATACTAAGCTGCTCTACCAATCTTCACGGTATACCCTTGTCAGAGCAGTCCTAACTAATGTATGCAATCCCTATCTGATGTATTTAAAAACCTGATCATCTGTATATAACCTGTGTGAACAGGGTTCAGAGAGGAAAAATCCATGTGTGCATACAGGGTAGAACAGCTTTTGTGCAGATAGCCCAAGAGGAGTGGTGGAACTCCCCAGTCTTGTAGACACAAGAGAACAATTATGGAAACAGGAACACATGGGCTACTTGCACAGTGAACAAGTCTGTATGATCATGTTCACACACCACCAAGAAACCTGAAGACACAAAAGAGAATAGTAAAACCAAAAACACTCAGTTTGAAAAAATGTTGCAGTAATCCGCAAGTGCTAGTAAAAGATGTAAAAAACAGGGTATTTGGTTGATACGTTTTTTGCAAAAAATGTATACTAAGCTGCTCTAGCAATCTTCACGGTATACCCTTATCAGAGCAGTCCTAACTAATGTATGCAATCCCTATCTGATGTATTTAAAAACCTGATCATCTGTATATAACCTGTGTGAACAGGGTTCAGAGAGGAAAAATCCATGTGTGCATACAGGGTAGAACAGCTTTTGTGCAGATAGCCCAAGAGGAGTGATGGAACTCCCCAGTCTTTTGTGTCTTCAGGTTTCTTGGTGGTGTGTGAACATGATCATACAGACTTGTTCACTGTGCAAGTAGCCCATGTGTTCCTGTTTCCTGTTTCCATATAACTAATTTCGTTGATTGGCTAAGTAATACGTATTAGCAACCAGAAAAGACAATTAAAAAATGTATTTACAGAAATTCTCTGACAAAAAATTTTTTTACAAATTTTTTTACAATTTTTTTTTTGTTTACAAATAGCACGAATAATCCAGACTTTCATTTAGACCCAACGGACCTTGCGCATTTGTTTTAATTATCCATTTTGCCTCATGCTTTAACAGAATTTTATTGTGATCACTGCCACAAGGTGGTAAATTAACCACTTACAAACCCGCAAAAGGCAAGCAGTGGGGATTGGAATCATGTGCTGTCTGAACGTACTGTATAAGACGAGGTGAGCCTTTGCCGGTGGAGACTGAATGAAAATGTTCCCGAAATCTAATATTCAGCGATCTAATGGTTTTCCCAATATAAAAGAAAAAACAAGGACAAAAGATGATGTATACAACATATTTTGCCTTGCAAGTAATCAAATCCTTTATTTTATGTTGCGAAGGGCCAATATGCAGGAAATTCCCTGTTAGATGACACTGGCAAAAAACTGCAATCCCCACATTTGAAATTTCCTTTTGGGGTATTAAGAGTTAACCAGTTATCATTCGATTGAGAAATACAATTTTTTACTTAGAGATCTGTTAGATTATGTGTTCTTTTGTAAGCAAAACGGGGAGCTATTTTGCCACATGTATTTAGAGCATTGTTTGATGCCAAGATGTGCCAATTCTTACGGATTGATGCATGTAAAGCTTTATCCAAAGGCGTATGTTAAAAGCAGAAATTAAAAAACTTTTTATGCTCAGATGTAGCTGTCTGAGGTTAAAAAGAACGTGGTTTTCTTTTCAAGAGCTCAACTTGCATTTTATTTTTAACCTGCTGTTCAGATTCATTTAACAATGATAAGGGATAACCTCTATCGACAAAACGCTTTTTTAATGCATCCTACTGCTGCTGAAAACAAGTGTCATCGTTATTAATTTTTCTTAGACTAAGCATTTGGCTATAAGGCAGACTTTTTTTAGTAAAAAAAGGATGAGCTGAATCAAAATGCAGCAGCGAATTAGAAGCTGTGGATTTTCTATGTACTTTTGTTAGAATGTTACAATCATGAATACTAATATCAATGTCTAAAAAATTTAGATTATTTTGCCCAAAGCATGATGTAAAGCATGATGTAAAGCACATATTTTTGTTATTTACAGTATTAAGATATACAACAAACTCGTCAGACTCAACTTTATTACCATCCCAGACGATAAAAATATCATCCACATAGCATATATAACTTTTTATGTGTTTTAAGAAGGGATCTTTTCATTAGTAATACATTTTTCTTCAAAAGCCGCAAGAAAAAGGTTGGCGAAAATGCAAGCATTGGGCGTGCCCCGACCACTTGTAAATACCACTGATTAAGAAATTTGAAAGCATTATGAGTTAATACAAAATCTAAACCTTCTAAAATGAAGGTGTTAAACTCAGATGATTTATGCAAATTCTGTAGAATTTTTTTAACTGACATAATTCCCAGATTTTGAGGGATTGTGGTGTAAAGACTTTCTATATCAATTGATGTTAAGGCAAAGCTAAGTTGCCACTCAATGGATTTTAACACCCTGAGAAAGTCGCCAGAATCCCTCACAAAAGAAAGAATTTGTGGTAAAAGTGGTTTTAGACACCAATCGAGATATTGTGACAGAGGCTGTGTGATTGAGTTCAAACCAGACACAATTGGTCTTCCAGGTGGTTGGGAGATTGATTTGTGTATTTTAGGTAACGTATACCAGTGAGGAATACACGGAAACGGGGGAAATAATTTTTCGCCTTTTTTAGTCAAGATCAAGACCCCATTTTCCACATTTTTTCATAAAAATGACCTTAATATGTTTTTATATTTAGGGATTGGGTTATTTTGCAGCTGTATATAGGTGTTTGTTTGATTAAGTTGGGACAAAGCTTCTTCTATATAGTATGTTTTTTCCAAAATAACAATATTACCCCCCTTATCCGCCCTGCAAAAAATAACGTCGTCCCACGATTGCATGTCTTTCAGAGCCCTGTGTTGTTTTTCTGAAAGATTTTTTTCAGGGTTAGGCCTCTTTCACACTTCAGTCTTTTGGCGTCAGTCACTACCGACATAGTGACGGATTGACGGATCCGTCACAATTGTTGCAAAAACGGTTCTAACGGATCCGTTTTTTTGAAGGATCCGTTACTTGGGGGTTGTCTGGGAGAAGTATCTACTTTTTGGAGCATGCGCAATTGAAAAAACGGATTGGGGCGACTGATCCGCCGAAAAAACGGTTGCGGCGGATCCGTCGCCCATAGGCGCCCATTCTATGGATAGGCGGACGCGACGGATCCGTCGCAATCCGCCATTTCGGCGTTGACAAAAAACGTTCCAATGTCCGTCTATTTTCAGAAAACGTCCGCCAAATTTCGACGGATCCGTCGCATGGCGGATGGAACGGACGACCATCCGTCACAATCCGTCACTAATGCAAGTCTATGGGAAAATAACGGATCCGTCAAAAAAAATGACGGATCCATTATTTGAGGAAAATGGCGGTTTTAGACTGACGCCAAATAACTGAAGTGTGAAAGAGGCCTTAGGGTACACTTGAGCCTCAATGTCTTTTATTACCAACTCGTGGAACAGATCAATCGCGTCACCTGTGCAGGGAGAAATGAAATTAGATTTTACTCCACCTATAAAGAGAAAAGCAGGTATGGTATTAGTCTGAACAATCTCCAATCTATCATCTGGACAAGAAATATCCGTAAGCATTTTTACATCATCAAAATGAGACAAGTCTTCTGGAGGATATGCCATAAAACCTAACGTTCCTATGGAGACCAAATTTCTTGTGTCCATTTGTGGACAATTTTTATTCTTTCCACTAAATATTTTATGTAGATGCAATTTTCTCACACTTAAACATATCGATTTTTAACTCCGTCAAGTCGAAAGATGTGGGAATGCAATAATTCAAACCTTTGGAAAGCACAGAAATATGGTCAGCAGTCAGAATCTTATTAGATAAGTTCACTATGTGAATATCATCAGAAGTATTTATTTTTTCCGAAGTGTCTATTTTTTGCAAGAGACTTGTTTGTGCTTCTTTTGCGGATTTATTACGTCTCCCTCCTCGTCTAGTCTTTTTTTCGCCCAAACCGCTAGGCAAAGGAACATCAGATACTACAGGGTCTTCAGCTACACGTGAATCCGAATCAGTGAACCACCCATCAGTGGTAGGTTTCTTTTTATAATTCTTCTTATTGCGGCCTCTGATATTATTTATCCGTTTTTTGTTACCAAATTGCTTCCGGGTGAACACCCGCCCTGCATCAAAATCTTGTTTGTCCCTTAGAAATTTCTCTTTTTTTTTCAACAACTTCCGATTGCCCACATCATAATTGCGCTCAGCAGGCGAGAATTTTCTAGAAAAGAAGGCACAGGGTTTCATCACCGAGCCATCAGAACTTCTTTGCGACAAAACAGCCCCTGCTCCAATTTCAGAAGCATCAACCTCAACCTGAAAAGGGAGCGAAACATCTGGCTGGCACAACACAGGGGCAGAAGCAAAACATCGCTTCAACTCCTGATAAGCCTCTACAGCCGCAGAGGACCAATTGACCACATCAGCACCTTTCTTGGTCAAATCAGTCAACGGTTTAGCAATACTGGAAAAATTAGCGATGAAGCGACGATAAAAATTAGCAAAGCCCAGGAACTTCTGCAAGCTCTTCACAGATGTCGGCTGAGTCCAATCGTAAATGGCTTGAACTTTAACAGGGTCCATCTCGATAGTAGAAGGGGAAAAAATGAAACCCAAAAATGAAACCTTCTGAACTCCAAAGAGACACTTTGACCCCTTCACAAACAAGGAATTCGCACGAAGGACCTGGAACACCATTCTGACCTGCTTCACATGAGACTCCCAATCATCCGAAAAGACCAAAATGTCATCCAAATATACAATCATGAATCTATCCAGGTACTCTCGGAAGATGTCATGCATAAAGGACTGAAACACAGATGGAGCATTAGAAAGCCGAATGGCATAACCAGGTACTCAAAATGGCCCTCGGGCGTATTAAATGCCATCTTCCATTCATCACCCTGTTTAATTCGCACAAGATTATACGCACCACACAGATCTATCTTGGTGAACCAACTAGCCCCCTTAATCCGAGCAAATAAATCAGACAGCAGCGGAAAAGGATACTGAAATTTGACTGTGATCTTATTAAGAAGACGGTAATCAATACAAGGTCTCAAAGAACCATCCTTCTTGGCCACAAAAAAGAACCCTGCTCCCAATGGTGACGACGACGGACGAATATGACCCTTCTCCAAGGATTCCTTTATATAACTCCGCATAGCGGCGTGCTCTGGCACAGATAAATTAAACAGACGGCCCTTAGGAAACTTACTACCAGGAATCAAATTAATAGCACAGTCGCAATCCCTATGAGGAGGTAGGGCACCGGATTTGGGCTCTTCAAATACATCCCGGTAATCTGATAAAAACTCAGGGACTTCAGAAGGAGTGGAAGGCGAAATTGACAGCAATGGAACATCACCATGTACCCCCTGACAACCCCAGCTGGACACAGACATTGATTTCTAATCCAATACTGGGTTATGGACTTGTAGCCATGGCAACCCCAAAACGACCACATCATGCAGATTATGCAACACCAGAAAGCGGATATCCTCCTGATGTGCAGGAGCCATGCACATGGTCAATTGGGTCCAGTACTGAGGCTTATTCTTGGCCAAAGGCGTAGCATCAATTCCTCTCAATGGAATAGGATACTGCAAGGGCTCCAAGAAAAAACCACAGCACCTAGCATACTCCAAGTCCATCAAATTCAGGGCAGCGCCTGAATCGAACAAACGCCATAACAGAATAGGATGACAAAGAGCAAATCAGAGTAACAGACAATAGAAATTTAGACTGTACCGTACCAATGGTGGCAGACCTAGCGAACCGCTTAGTGCGCTTAGGACAATCGGAGATAGCATGAGTGGATTCACCACAGTAAAAACACAGCCCATTCCGACGTCTGTGTTCTTGCCGTTCAGCTCTGGTCAAAGTCCTATCACACTGCATAGGCTCAGGCCTATGCTCAGAGAACACCAGATGGTGCACAGCTTTGCGCTCACGCATGCGCCGATCGATCTGAATGGCCAAAGACATAGACTCATTCAGACCAGCAGGCATGGGAAATCCCACCATGACATCCTTAAGGGCTGAAAATTGCCGCCAAGGCACATTCATTCCACTGAGTAAGCACAGACCACTTTCTAAACTTCTGACAGTACACCTCCGCTTCATCCTGACCCTGACACAAAGCCAGCAAGATTTTCTCTGCCTGATCCACTGAATTTGGTTCATCATAAAGCAATCCAAACGCCAGAAAAAACGCATCAACATCACGCAATGCAGGATCTCCTGGCGCAAGGGAAAATGCCCAGTCTTGAGGGTCACCACGCAACAAAGAAATAATGATTTTTACTTGTTGAGCGGGGTCACCAGAGGAGCGGGGTTTCAAAGCTAGAAACAGTTTACAATTATTTTTGAAATTCAAGAACCTAGATCTATTCCCAGAAAATAAGTCAGGAATAGGAATTCTAGGCTCTAACATAGGATTCTGAACCACAAAATCTTGAATGTTTTGTACCCTTGCAGTGAGATGATCCACACAAGAGGACAGACCTTGAATGTCCATATCTACACCTGTGTCCTGAACCACCCAAAGGTCTAGGGGAAAAGAAAGACAAACCACAGTGCAAAGAAAAAAAAAATGGTCTCAGAAGTTCTCTTATCCCTCTATTGAGATGCATTAATACTTTTGGCCAGCTGTACTGTTATGACCTGGTGGTTAGGAGCACCCGGAATGACCTGATAGTTAAACCTCATACAGGACGAGCTCTGGGATGTGAGAACTCTGCTGACCGCAAGCCCTAATCCTATCACACACACTAGAAATAGCCGTGGAGCGCTCCTGACCAGACCTAGGCGCCTCGTCACAGCCTAAGAGCTATCTAGCCCTTGAGATGGAAAATAAAGCCTACTTTGCCTCAGAGAAATTCCCCAAAGGTAAAGGAAGCCCCCCACATATATTGACTGTGAGTAAAGATGAAAGTCACAAACGCAGAAATGAAACAGGTTTCAGCAAAGGGAGGCCAGACTTACTAAATAGACAGAGGATAGGAAAGGTAACTTTGCGATCAGCACAAAAACCTACAAAAGACCACGCAGAGTGTGCAATAAAGACCTCCGCACCGACTCACGGTGCGGAGGGACCACTCTGCATCCCAGAGCTTCCAGCTAGCAAGACAAAATCATGATAACCAGCTGGACAAGAAAACAGTGAACAAATAATGACTATCAGGATCTTAGCTTCTGCAGGAGAAGTCAGGTCACCAGAGAGATCCAGGAGCGAACTGAACAAATGCAAAAACATTGACAGCTGGCATGGAGTAACGATCTGAGAGGAGTTAAATAGAGCAGCCAACCAAAGGATAAACCACGTCACCTGTGTAAGGAACCTCAGAAGCAGCAGCTTCACTCATAGCCACCAGAGGGAGCCCATAGACAGAGCTTGCCGAAGTACCATTCACGACCACAGGAGGGAGTTCGACAACAGAATTCACAACAGGAATCGTTCCTCAGAGACCATAGCCCCATAATGTCATGTCAGCCAATATATTCCATATTCATACTTATCAATGAAGCAAAATGAACTCACCCATAGTAATTCTGGACTCCTGTGTGGCCTTCCCACAGCCCCTGACGCGCGTTTCGGGTGATCGCTTTCTCAAAGGGGAAGGGGAGTTTTTTTCAAAACTCGTCGGATTGTGCCTGACGGCAAAAACCTGATGTGTGAAAGCAGCCAGATATATGGATAGATACATCTATGTATCTATAGATATATCTATCTATAAATATTTCTATAGATATATCCATTGATATATAATAGAAAGGCCAATGTTTCTAAGGCTACTTTCACACTTGCGTTTTTAGCAATCCGTCGCAATCTGTCGTTTTGGGAAAAAAGATCCTGCAAATGTGTTCGCAGGATGCGTTTTTTACCCATAGACTTGTATTAGTGACAGATCGCCACACATCGCGTCCATCGTGCAACAGATCCGTCGTGTTTTGGCGGACCGTCGGCACGACAAAACGTTCAAGTGAACTTTTTTTGTCCGTCGCGTCCGCCATTTTCTACCGCGCATGCACAGCCAAAACTCCGTCCCCTCCTCCCCGAACTTCAGAATGCCCACGTAGTGCACAAATTTCACAGCGTGCTTCGGTACATCGGCCCGGAGCATAGCAACGGACCCGTACCGACGCAAGTGTGAAAGAGGCCTTAATGAGCGTTGAATTTAAAAAAAAAAGCAAAAAACGGCATGGGCTCCGGTGCAATTTTCTGCGCCAGAGGGGGAAAGCTGATGGCCGGGGGCCAATATATGTAGCCAGCTATGAATATCAGCCCGCAGCTGTCTGCGTAGCCTTTACTGGCTATTAAAATAGGTTGACCTCCCCAAAAATTGACGTGGGGTCTCCCTATATTTTATAGCCAGAAAGGCTATGCAGACAGCTTCGGGCTGATATTCATAGCCTAGAAAGGGGCCATGGATATTGGCCCCCCCAGCTACAAATACCAGTCCACAGCTGCCCCAGAAATGGCGCATCTGTAAGATGCGCCAATTCTGGCACTTAGCCCCTCTCTTCCCACTCCCGTGTAGCGGTGGGATATGGGGTAATAAGGGGTTAATGTCACCTTGCTATTGTAAGGTGACATTAAGGCGGATTAATAACGGCGAGAATAAGACGCCTATCCATTATTAATCCAATAGTAATAAAGGGTTAACAAAAAACACGCACACATTAGGAAAAAAGTATTTTAATATTCTTCATTTAACCATACTTACCATACTTCAGCGCCTGCAAAAAACGTAAAATAATAAACCGTATACTACCTGTCCGCCGTAGTCCAATTAATAACGAGTGTCCCACGACGATCTCCCCTATAGAACAGTGATTTTGGGTGATGTCACTGCTCTATAGGACCCTCAGTGACACACTGACAGGAGACAATGTTTCCTGCAGTGTATCACTGAGAGGTTACCTTAGGACAAAGTCTCACTTTATGGCAATTGCTGCGTGGGAAAATTTCTCACACAGCAATGCCAAAAGTGAGACTAGGGACTACTTTTTTTTTACAGCAGCGGTGGAATAAAGTGCAGATGGATACCTTCCTCCCATCATTGTGTTCCTGGAGCCCCTGGAGAGCAGTCACATCAGCTGATGCTGCCGTTCTCCACGGGAGATCGTCGTGGGACACTCCTGGATTTCTGAGGATCATGGAGTATATTGGTTGCTTTTTTTTTTACAGGTGACACTGGCTTTGGGGATCAAAATGACAAGTAATTGTGAGTATGTACTCTATGTTATATGTACTGTATCTCTGTATTGTATGTAATGTATGAATGTAATGTATGTGTTATGTATGTTTTGTTTTTTTTACATTCGACATATTAGCTGGATGATGGGACTACTACCGTCTTTATGGGCTGCCGGGGCTCTGTGCGGCCTGCCGGGGCTCTGTGCGGGCTTGCCGGGGCTCTGTGCAGGCTTGCCGGGGCTCTGTGCGGGCTTGCCGGGGCTCTTTGCGGGTTTGCCGGGGCTCTGTGCGGGCTGCCGGGGCATCATAGGCATCACAGGCATCGTCCGATGGGACTTGTAGTCCCATCGGACGATGCCTGCACAGACCCCCGGCAACCCGCACAGAGCCCCGGCAAGCCCACACAGAGCTCTGGCAAGCCCTCACAGAGCACCGGCAGCCCGCACAGATCCCCGGCAAGCCCACACTGAGCCCTGGAAGCCCGCACAGAGCCCCGGCAAGCCTGCACAGAGCCCCGGCAGGCCGCACAGAGCCCCAGCAGCCCGCAGAGAGCACCGGCAAGCCCACACAGAGCCCCGGCATGCCGCACATAGCCCCGGTAAGCCCACACAGAGCCCCGACAGGCCACAGAGAGCCCCGGCAGGCCACACAGAGCCCCGGCAGGCACGCACAGAGCCCCGGCAGGCAGCACAGAGCCCAAGCAGGCCGCACAGAGCCCCAGCAGGCACGCTCAGAGCCCCGGCAGGCACGCACAGAGCCCCGGCAAGCACATACAGAGCCCCAGCAGGCTGCACACAGCCCCGGCAGGCACTCACAGAGCCCCGGCAGGCCGCACAGAGCCCCGGCAGGCATGCACAGACCCCCGGCAGCCCTCACAGACCCCCGAGATGCCCGTACAGATCCCCGGCAGGCCCGCACAGACCCCACCCGCACACACAGACACGCACAGTGTCCGCCCATGCACTGCCCACATTTTTCCCCCCTCCGGAACAGGATGTAGAAGGACAGAATGTGCTTGTTTACATTCCAATATTTGTGTCCCATTGACTTGCATTGGTATCGGGTATTGGTATCGACAATATCCGATATTTTTTGGATATCGGCCGATCCAATCCGATACCGATTCTTCTTGATATCGGAAGGTATCGCTCAACACTACTCTGCACCCAATCTTGACTGAAAACAGAAATGCAGAAATTTTTGCAAATTTAATAAAAAAGAAAAACTGAAATATCACATGGTCATAAGTATTCAGACCCTTTGCTCAGACACTCATATTTAAGTCACATGCTGTACATTTCCTTGTGATCCTCCTTGAGATGGTTCTACTCCTTTATTGGAGTACAAATGTGTTTAATTAAACTGATAGGGCTTGATTTGGAAAGGCACACACCTGCCTATATAAGACCTCACAGCTCGCAGTGCATGTCAGACCAAATGAGAATCATAAGGTCAAAGGAACTGACCAAGGAGCTCAGAGACAGAATTGTGGCAAGGCACACCTGCCCAATACAATCCCAACAGTGAAACGTGGTGGCAGCATAATGCTATGGGGTTGTTTTTCAGCTGCAGGGACAGGGCAACTGGTTGTCATTGAAGGAAATATGAATGCTGCCAAGTACAGAGATATCCTGGATGAAAACCTTCCAGATTGCTCTGGATCTCAGACTTGGTCGAAGGTTCACCTTCCAACAAGACAATGACAGTAAGCACACAGCTAAAATAACAAAGGAGTAGCTTCAGAACAACTCCGTGACCATTCTTGACTGGCCCAGCCAGAGCTCTGACCTAGACCCAATTGAGCATCCCTGGAGAGACCTGAAAATGGCATACATGTGTGTCCGTTTTTACCATCTGTATGCCATTAGTGTTATTCACGGATAGAAAAAGAAATAAAGAAATTACAAAGCTTCTCCTATACTTTGCAATGTTAAGCACTGACAGCACACAGATGGCACACGGATGCCATCCATGTGCTATATGTATTTTTCAAGGTACCATATACTCGTATTACCCATGTCATCATTGCTGCCGGGAAAAAATGGACATGTAATAGGTTGTATTGGGTACATGTGTAATCCATGAAAAAAAATGACATGTTCTGGAAACACAGTGGGGAATGGGAAAAAACAACAGTTCTGCAGTTTTTGGGTATGGTATTAAAAGTGATGACGTGACTATGCTCAACAGAAATGGGACCATTGCATCCTGTAATTGGATGCAGTGATCAGGTGACTGGATCAGCGTCATCAGAAAAATGTATGATGATACACAGTAAAAATAACCTAGTTACTGTATCCAATCACAGACAAGCTTTTTTATTTTTATTTTTTTAGCACTTTAAAGGTACCGTCACATTTAGCGACGCTGCAGCGATCTAGACAACGATCCCGATCGCTGCAGCGTCGCTGTGTGGTCGCTGGAGAGCTGTCACACAGACAGCTCTCCAGCGACCAACTATGCGAAGTCCCCTGGTAACCAGGGTAAACATCGGGTTACTAAGCGCAGGGCCACGCTTAGTAACCCGATGTTTACCCTGGTTACCAGTGCTAATGTAAAAAAAAACAAACACTACATACTTACATTCCGGTGTCTGTCCCCCGTCGCTGTGCTTTCCTACACTGACTGTTAGCGCCGGCTGGCCGTAAAGCACAGCAGTGACGTCACCGCTGTAATCTGCTTTACGGCAGGCCGGCGCTGACAGTGCAGGGAAGCAGAACGCAAAAGGAACATGACAGACAGTGGAATGTAAGTATGAAGTGTTTGGTTTTTTTTACATTTACACTGGTAACCAGGGTAAACATCGGGTTACTAAGTGCGGCCCTGCGCTTAGTAACCCGATGTTTACCCTGGTTACCAGTGAAGACATCGCTGAATCGGCGTCACACATGCCGATTCAGCGATGTCTGCAGGAGATCCAGCGACAAAATAAAGTTCTGGACTTTCTGCTCCGACCAACGATGTCACAGCAGGATCCAGATCGCTGCTGCGTGTCAAACACAACGATATCGCTATCCAGGATGCTGCAATGTCATGGATCGCTAGCGATATCGTTGTGAAGTTGGTCAGTGTGAAGGTACCTTTAGTCTGTGCTTTTTCTTTCTCACTATTTTTATTAACTTTTATTACATTAGGGGTTAGGAAACTGCCAAGTGTGTTTTACTGTGTGTGACTGGGGTTAAGGTGCTGCATAAATTTCAGCAGTAACCAGTCCTGTATTGCTGGCTAAGGGTTCATTTAGATATCTGATATTCACATACAAGTGATATCTGTGTTTTTCACAAACAGCATTCTTACCAAATCTATGAGGTCTTTTACATTCACATAAAAATCATAGAGACATGTCCAGTTTCGATCAGAGGGTTGGATCATATTCTGCAATGCAAGTCAATGGGTCTGTGGAAAAATTGGAGCGCTCTTGAATGTCTTCAAAGTGTGGACCAATTTTCATGGACTTTCAAAAAGGGAAAAGTGGAAAAACTTTTTGTTTATTATTTCTGTATTTAAATATGTACATAATTCTTGCAAAAATATATCAGCAGTTCCTAAGCACGGAATAGTAAAATATTGCTGCTGATAGTAATTGAAAAAGTAGAAAAAAATTTCCCTCTAAAATAATATTTTTCAAGGGGGGAGGCTATATCTCTATTGGGATCCAATATTAACCCCTTCATGGCCTTGGGATTTTTCGTTTTTCCGTGTTCGTTTTTCACTCCCCTCCTTCCCAGAGCCATAACTTTTTTATTTTTCCGTCAATTTGGTCATGTGAGGGCTTATTTTTTGTGGAACGAGTTGTACTTTTGAACGACATCATTGTTTTTAGCATGTCGTGTGCTAGAAAACGGGAAAAAAATTCCAAGTGCGGTGAAATTGCAAAAAACAGGCAATCCCACACTTGTTTTTTGTTTGGCTTTTTTGCTAGGTTCACTAAATGCTAAAACTGACCTGCCATTATGATTCTCCAGGTCAGTATGAGTTCATAGACACCTAACATGACTAGGTTATTTTTTATCTAAGTGGTGAAAAAAAATTCCAAACTTTGCTAAAAAAAAAAAAAAATTGTGCCATTTTCCGATACTCGTAGCGTCTCCATTTTTCGTGATCTGGGGTCGGTTGAGGGCTTATTTTTTGCGTGCCGAGATGACGTTTTTAATGACAGTATTTTGGTGCAGATACGTTCTTTTGATCGCCCGTTATTGCATTTTAAAGATAAGTTCTATGATGAACTTGACACACTTATTTCAGCAATCCCACAGGCAGACAAGCTCATTATACTTGGAGACTTTAATGCCAGAGTGGGAACAGACCATCAAAACTGGGAAGGGGTCATTGGGAGACACGGCACTGGCAAGTGTAACAGTAATGGCCTGCTGCTCCTCAAGATGTGTGCCACACATGACCTTGTCATCACCAACACTTTATTCCGCTTACCCACCCGCAAGAAGACATCATGGATGCACCCACGCTCGAGGCATTGGCATCTCATTGATTACATCATTGCCAGGAAAAGGGATGAGATGGACTTTAGAGTGACGAAGGCCATGTGTGGTGCAGACTGCTGGACTGACCATCGCCTCATTGAATCTAAGTGCAGGCTCCGCATCCTGCCTGCGAGGAGACCCCAAGGGCAGAAAACGACAAAGAGGCTGAATATCTATTAGCTGCAAAATAAAAGAATTGCAAGGGAATTTGCCAATGACCTTGATGGCAGGGCAGACTGTTAAATATACTACAGGCAGAGGAGATTGGCGTTGAGGAACAGTGGACAATTCTAAGAGATGCTGTTTATAATACTGCTCTGGAGCATCTTGGATCAGCAACCAGAAATAATCAAGACTGGTTCGATGAAAACGACGAGGAAATAAAGACACTCCTAGAAGAGAAACATCAGCGGTACAAGGTGTACCAAAATGACCCCACGTCGTTAGCTAAGAAAGGTGCCGTTACCAACATAAAAAGAAAGGTACAAATCAAGCTACGCGAGATGCAGGATATCTGGTTTAGCAAGAAGGCCGACGAAATTCAGGGCTATGCAGATACCCATGACCAGAAACGCTTCTACGATGCGCTCAAAGCTGTATATGGACCCCAGTCATCAAGCTCTTCATCTCTGCTTAACGCAGATGGAACTAAGCTGCTGACAGAAGGGAAACAAATTCTGGAACCGTGGGCTGAGCACTTTAATAATATTCTTAATCGCCCTGCCAATATCAATGATGAGACTATTGCTCGGCTGCCCCAGGTAGAAATCAGCAAGGAGCTTGATGTTCTTCCAAGTGGAGATGAAGTCAAGAAAGCAGTAAAACAACTTTCTTGTGGAAAAGCACCCGGAAATGATGCTATACCTGCTGAGGTATATAAAGCTGGCGGCCCTGTTCTGATGCAAACGGTGACCAAACTATTCCAATATATGTGGACAAAGGAACAGGTTCCACAACAGATGAAAGATGCCAGCATAATCCACATATACAAGAGGAAAGGTAATCGCCAATCTTGTGACAACCATCGAGGCATCTCCCTTCTGTCCACTGCAGGTAAGATATTGGCTCGTGTCTTGCTCAACCGCCTTTTACATCACCTTGAGCAAGGACTATTACCCGAAAGCCAGTGTGGTTTCCGTGCTAAACGTGGAACAGTAGATATGGTCTTTTCAGCACGTCAACTTCAGGAAAAGTGCCAGGAGCAACACCGTGACCTTTATGTAACTTTTGTTGATTTGACCAAGGCTTTTGACACAGTCAGTAGAGATGGACTGTGGAAGATCATGGCAAAATTTGGCTGCCCGAGCAAGTTCATCTCAGTCATCCGGCAGTTCCATGATGGCATGATGGTGACGGTTCTGAACGATGGAGACGTATCTGAGGCTTTGCCAGTAACAAATGGCGTAAAACAAGGCTGTGTGCTGGCTCCAACCCTGTTCAGTATGCTGTTCTCTGCAATGTTAAGTGATGCCTTTAACAACTGTGAAGATGGAATCCAGGTTATGTACAGGACTGATGGCAAGCTATTCAACCCAAAACGCCTGAAGGCGGTTACGAAAGTGCATGAGACGGTTATCCGTGAATTACTATTTGCTGATGACTGTGCACTTAACGCTAGCACGGAACAGCAGATGCAGCATGAAATGGACAGTTTTTCACAAGCCTGCAACAGTTTTGGTCTCGAGATCAACATTAGAAAAACCGAAGTAATGTATCAACCGGCTCCAGGAAAACTGTACAAGGAGCCACGTATCACGGTGAAGGAGCAAAACCTCAAAGCAGTCGATAACTTCACCTACTTAGGCAGCACACTTTTCCGTGAAGTAACCATAGATGCTGAGGCTAACAACAGAATCGCCAAAGCCAGTGCCGCCTACGGGAGACTGCGTAAGAACGTCTGGGAACGAAGGGGACTCAGCCTTACCACCAAGCTGAAGGTCTACTGCGCGGTGGTCCTCACCACACTTCTCTATGCTAGCGAGACCTGGACAGTGTACAGCCAGCATGCTAAACAGCTTAATCATTTCCACATGAGTTGCCTCCGCAGACTCCTCCACATCAGGTGGCAAGACAATGTCCCAGACACGGCAATTCTGGAACAAACTGGGCTCTGCAGCATTTACACTCTCCTGCTGAAAGTCGAAGCCAGGTGGGCTGGACACGTGGTCCGAATGCCGGACAGCCGACTACCGAAACAACTGCTGTACGGAGAACTGTGCCAAGGAAAGCGAGCAGTTGGGGGGCAGAAGAAGCGCTATAAAGACTGCCTTAAGGTGTCTCTCAAAAACCTGGAAGTCAACACCAATGAATGGGAAGAGCTTGCCCTGGATCGTCCAGGTTGGCGGGGCAGGATCACCTCAGGAGCACGTGCAGCTGAAGATAGGAAAATCTGTGACGCGTGCTGTATGCAAGGCACAAGCAGAATCTGGTGTACTGACCACATCTGCTTTCGTATGTCAAGTATGTGGGCGAACCTTCAGGGCCCGGATTGGACTCATGAGCCACCTCTGGACCCATAACTATTCATTCTAACCCTGAAGTCATGGTCATCTTCGAAAACGAAGGACGAACATCATCATTGCATTTTAATGCAATGTCGCGGCGACCTAAAAAACGTAATTCTGGCGTTTAGAATTTCTTTCTCGCTATGCCGTTTAGCGATCAGGTTAATGCTTTTTTTAATTGATAGATCGGGCGATTCTGAGCGCGGCGATACCAAATATGTGTAGATTTTTTTTTTCTTATTGATTTATTTTGATTGGGGCGAAAGGGGGGTGATTTAAACTTTTATATTTTTTTTATTTTTTTCACTTTTTTTTTTAACTTTTTTTTTTTACTTTTGCCATGCTTCAATAGCCTCCATGGGAGGCTAGAAGCAGGCACAACTCGATCGCCTCTGCTACATAGCAGCAATCTGCTGATCGCTGCTATGTAGCAGAAATGGAGGTGTGCTGTGAGCGCCGACCACAGGGTGGTGCTCACAGCCACCGGTGATCAGTAACCATAGAGGTCTCTAGGACCTCTATGGTTACCATCCTGATGCATCGCCGACCACCGATCATGTGACGGGGTCGGCGATGACGTCATTTCCGGCCGCCTGCGTTTGACAGCGGCATTTAACTAGTTAATAGGTGCGGGCAGATCGCGATTCTGCCCGCGCCTATTACGGGCACATGTCAGCTGTTCAAAACAGCTGACATGTCCCGACTTTGATGCGGGCTCACCGCGGAGCCCTGCATCAAAGCGGGGCTTCTGACCTCGGACGTACTATCCCGTCCGATGTCAGAAAGGGGTTAATTTTTAATGTCAGCTCTGACTAGAAACAATTAATATACAAATTAGTGATGCCTTAGCGTTATCTGTTTCTTATACTATGTGCTGAGACAAAACCGTGTATCATACATACAGTTGAAACCAGAAGTTTACATACACTATATAAAAAGACAAATATGCATGTTGGATCGGCAGGTAACATAGTATGATTAAAGACGGCATAAAGGCAGAGAAAACATAAATCTTTTTTGCTGAATCCTGCCGATCCATCCCATACCAAGTATCTTAGCATTATACTTGTATCTGGATTAATGAATTCACAATTTGTAGAAGCAAGAAGTAAAATGAACTTTCAATAGATTACAAGGCTGCATGTCATGGAGGAAGATTGTATCAAATACCTGGAATCTCTTTCTGGCTTAGACCACAAACTAATCAATGTAGACATGTACATTGATGTGATGGGAATGATTCCTCCCAACAGCTTTGTTTAACCATGTGAATTCCATGCACTATGCAGGGAACACCTTTATTCACTGCTTTGTTACATGAATAGTTGCCTCTTGTGTGTAGGTGATATAGAAATCTGTGCTCAACGATGATTTGAATAAAAAGGAAATTTATCTAGTTGAAAGTAACAATCAAAAACAAAAAAAAAAGAGATAAAGATGAGAGATAAAACAAATACATACGTGGGGATCATTGTGATAGAGGTCTTGTTCCCCCCCCCCCAAAGTGTGCATAATTAACCCCTTAATCCCATATGACGTACTATCCCGTCGAGGTGCCCTGGGACTTAATTCCCAGTGACGGGATAGTACGTCATATGCGATTGGCCGCGCTCACGGGGGGAGCGCGGCCGATCGCGGCCAGGTGTCAGCTGCCTATCGCAGCTGACATCCGGCACTATGTGCCAGGATCGGTCACGGACCGCTCCCGGCACATTAACCCCCAGCACACCGCGATCAAAGATGATCGCGGTGTGCCGGCGGTGCAGGGAAGCATCGCACAGGGAGGGGGCTCCCTGCGGGCTTCACTGAGATGATCGGTACACGGTGATGCACTCACCGTGTACCGAGCGTCTTCTCCCTGCAGTCCCCGGATCCAAAATGGCCGCGGGGCTGCATCTGGGTCCTGCAGGGAGCACTTCCGGGTCAGGAGCAGGCTGCAGCTGCAGCTCTAATCCTGCCCAGCTGTTTGTCAGATCACTGATCTGACAGAGTGCTGTGCACACTGTCGGATCAGTGATCTGTCATGTCCTCCCTGGGACAAAGTGAAAGAGTAAAAAACAAATTTCCACACGTGTAAAAAAAAAAAAAAATTCCTAAATAAAGAAGAAAAAAAAATATTATTCACATAAATACATTTCTTTATCTAAAAAAAACAAAAAAAACAATAAAAGTACACATATTTAGCATCGCCGCGTCCGTAACGACCCAACCTATAAAACTGTCCCACTAGTTAACCCCTTCAGTGAACACCGTAAGAAAAAAAAAAAAAAACGATCCAAAAAACAACGCTTTATTATCATACCGCCGAACAAAAAGTGGAATAACACGTGATCAAAAAGACAGATATAAATAACCATGCTACCGCTGAAAACGTCATCTTGTCCCGCAAAAAACGAGCCACGATATAGCATCATAACCAAAAAAATAAAAAAGTTATAGTCCTCAGAATAAAGCAATGCCAAAATAATTATTTTTTCTATAAAATAGCTTTTATCGTATAAAAGCGCCAAAACAAAAAAATGATATAAATGAGATATCGCTGTAATTGTACTGACCCGAAGAATAAAACTGATTTATCAATTTTACCAAACGTAGAACGGTATAAACGCCTCCCCAAAAGAAATTCATGAAAAGCTGGTTTTCGGTCATTCTGCCTCACAAAAAATCAGAATAAAAAGCGATCAAAAACTGTCACGTGTCCGAAAATGATACCAATAAAAACGTCAACTCGTCCCGCAAAAAACAAGACCTCACATGACTCTGCGGACCAAAATAAGGAAAAATTATAGGTCTCAAAATGTGGAGACGCAAAAACTTTTTGCTATAAAAAGTGTCTTTTAGTGAGTGACGGCTGCCAATCATAAAAATCCGATATAAAAAACGCTATAAAAGTAAATCAAACCCCCCTTCATCACCCCCTTAGTTAGGCTAGGTTCACATTGCGTTAATGGGTTAACGCTAACGGACAGTGCTGCACGGCGAAAATGTCGCAATTATCGCCGTGCAACGGGTCCGTTAGCGCACCCATTGACAGCAATGTGATTTTCAGGTGTAGTGCATCACTAGAGCGTGCCATTTTCGGCTCGCGCTAGCAAGGTGCCGTTCTTTTGCGGCGCGCCCGAAGCCCGATCCCCGATCTTCCAGAGCGGGGACGTTAACGCGACCACTAAACGTGACACCTAAAAAGACATTGCGCTAGCGCTAAACGGGTTGCCCTAACGCAATGTGAACCTAGCCTTAGGGAAAAATAATAAAATTTTTAAAAATGTATTTATTTCCATTTTCCCATTAGGGTTAGGGCTAGGGTTAGGGTTAGGGCTAGGTTTAGGGTTTGGATTACATTTACGGTTGGGATTAGAATTAGGGGTGTGTCAGGGTTAGGTGTGTGGTTAGGGTTACCGTTGGGATGAGGGTTAGGGGGGCGTTTGGATTAGGGTTTCAGGTAGAATTGGGGAGTTTCCACTGTTCAGGCACATCAGGGGCTCTCCAAACGCGACATGGCGTCCGATCTCAATTCCAGCCAATTCTGCATTGAAAAAGTAAAACAGTGCTCCTTCACTTCCGAGCTCTCTCGTGCGCCCAAACAGGGGTTTACCCCAACATATGGGGTATCAGCGTACTTGAGATAAATTGCACAACAACTTTTTGGGTCCAAGTTCTCTTGTTATCCTTGGGAAAAAAAAAATTTGGGGGGCTAAAAATCATTTTTGTGGGGAAAAAAAGGATTTTTTATTTTCACGGCTCTGCGTTTTAAACTGTAGTGAAACACTTGGGGGGTTCAAAGTTTTCACAAAACATCTAGATAAGTTCCTTGTGAAGTCTAGCTTCCAATATGAGGTCACTTGTGGGGGGTTTGTACTGTTTGGGTACATCAGGAGCTCTGCAAATGCAACGTGATGCCTGCAGACCAATCCATCTAAGTCTGCATTCCAAATGGCGCTCCTTCCCTTCTGAGCTCTGCCATGCGCCCAAACAGTGGTTCCCCCGAACATATGGGGTATCAGCGTACTCAGGACAAATTGGATAACAACTTTTGGGGTCCAATTTATTCTGTTACCTGTTGTGGATTCTGTTTTTGGGCTCCCTCTGGTGGTTACAGATGGTACTGGGTGACTTGTGTTCTCTGCGGTCTCTGGTGTCCACCTGTTCTATCAGGATATGGGAGTTTCCTATTTAACCTGGCTTTCTTGTCATTTCCTCGCCGGCGATCAATGTAATCAGTGTGTCTTGTTACCTCTGCTTTCCGCTTCAGTAATCTTCAGGACAAGCTAAGTTTTTGATTTTCCTGTTCCACGTTTTGCTTTATATTTGTTTTAGTCCAGCTTGCAGTTATGTGATTCCTTGTTGCTGGTTGCTCTAGTGGGCTGATATTACTCCTCATGTTCCATGAGTTGGCACATGAGTTCAGGTAATTTCAGGATGGTTTTTTGTAGGGTTTTTCGCTGACTGCGCAGTTCACTTTTGTATCCTCTGCTATCTAGTTTTAGCGGGCCTCATTTTGCTGAATCTGTTTTCATTACTACGTATGTGCTTTCCTCTCATTTCACCGTCATTACATGTGGGGGGCTGCTATTTCTGTGGGGTGTTTCTCTGGAGGCAAGAGAGGTCTTTGTTTCTTCTAATAGGGGAAGCTAGTCCTTCGGCTGGCGCGAGACGTCTAGAATCATCGTAGGCACGTTCCCTGGCTACTGCTAGTGTTGTGAATTAGGTTCAGGATCGCGGTCAGCTCAGTTTCCATCACCCTAGAGCTTGTTCTGTTTTTTGTGTGCTTGTCCTTTTGTGATCCCCTGCCATTGGGATCATGACAGTTACCCTTGTGAAAATACAAAACTGGGGGCTAAAAAACAATTTTTGCGAAAAAAAAAAATTATTTTCACGGCTCTGCGTTATAAACTGTAGTGAAACACTTGGGGGTTCAAAGCTCTCAAAACACATCCTTAGGGAGTCTAGTTTTCAAAATGGTGTCACTTGTGGGGGGTTTTAATGTTTAGGCACATCAGGGGCTCTCCAAACCAACATGGCGTCCCATCTTAATTCCAGTCAATTTTGCATTGAAAAGTCAAATGGCGCTCCTTCCCTTCCGAGCTCTACTATGTGCCCAAAAAGTGGTTTACCCCCACATATGGGGTATCGTCGCACTCAGGACAAATTGCACAACAACTTTTGTGGTCTAATTTCTTCTCTTACCCTTGGGAAAATAAAAAATTGGGGGCGAAAAGATCATTTTTGTGAAAAAATATGATTTTTTATTTTTACGGCTCTGCATTAAAAACTTCTGTGAAGCACTTGTTGGGTCAAAGTGCTCACCACACATCTAGATAAGTTCCTTAAGGGGTCTACTTTCCAAAATGGTGTCACTTGTGGGGGTTTCAATGTTTAGGCACATCAGGGGCTCTTCAAACGCAACATGGCATCCCATCTCAATTCCAGTCAATTTTGCATTGAAAAGTAAAATGGCGCTCCTTCCCTTCCGAGCTCTGCCATACGCCCAAACAATGGTTTACACCCATATATGGGGTATCAGCGTGCTCAGGACAAATTGGACAACAATTTTTGAGGTCCAATTTCTTCTCGTACTCTTGGGAAAATAAAAAATTGGGGGCGAAAAGATCATTTTTGTGAAAAAATATGATTTTTTATTTTTACGGCTCTGCATTATAAACTTCTGTGAAGCACTTGGTGGGTCAAAGTGGTCACCATACATCTAGATAAGTTCCTTAGGGTGTCTACTTTCCAAAATGGTGTCACTTGTGGGGGGTTTCAATGTTTAGGCACATGAGGGGCTCTCCAAACGCAACATGGCGTCCCATCTCAATTCCTGTCAATTTTGTATTGAAAAGTCAAATGGCGCTCCTTTCCTTCTGAGCTCTGCCATGTGCCCAAACAGTGGTTTACCCCCACATATGTGGTATCAGCGTACTCAGGACAGATTGTACAACAACTTTTGGCATCCATTTTATCCTGTTACCCTTGGTAAAATAAAACAAATTGGAGCTGAAATAAATTTTGTGTGAAAAAAAGTTAAATATTCAATTTTATTTAAAAATTCCAAAAATTCCTGTGAAACCCCTGAAGGGTTAATAAACTTCTTGAATGTGGTTTTGAGCACCTTGAGGGGTGCAGTTTTTAGAATGGTGTCACACTTGGGTATTTTCTATCATATAGACCCCTCAAAATGACTTCAAATGAGATGTGGTCCCTAAAAAAACAATGGTGTTGTAAAAATGAGAAATTGCTGGTCAACTTTTAACCCTTATAACTCCCTAACAAAAAAAAATTTTGGTTCCAAAATTGTGCTGATGTAAAGTAGACATGTGGGAAATGTTAATTATTAAGTATTTTGCGTGACATATCTCTGTGATTTAAGGGCATAAAAATTTAAAGTTGGAAAATTGCGAAATTTTCAAAATTTTCGCCAAATTTCCATTTTTTTCACAAATAAATGCAAGTTATATCGAATAAATTTTACCACTTCCATGAAGTACAATATGTCATGAGAAAACAGTGTCAGAATCGCCAAGATCCGTTAAAACGTTCCAGAGTTATAACCTCATAAAGGGACAGTGGTCAGAATTGTAAAAATTGTCCCGGTCATTGACGTGCAAACCACCCTCGGGGCTTAAGGGGTTAAGTATATTCTATGAATTCTGTGATGCCATTTTTTTAAAAACTTTTATTATTTTAATGTTGAAAAAAGTGAGTGATTTAACTTTTTTTATATATATATTTGTAAAAAAATTTTTTTTACTATATTTGTTAGTCACCTCAGGGGACTTGAAACTGCTATCGTCTGATTACCTATACTATGCAACAATAATTTTGTATTTTTGTATATACTGTACAAACCAAAAGTTTGGATATGCCTTATCATTTAAAGATTTTTCTGTATTTTCATGACTATGAAAATTGTACATTCACACTGAAGGCATCAAAACTATGAATTAACACATGTGGAATTATATACTTAACAAAAAAGTGTGTAACAACTGAAAATATGTCTTATATTCTAGGTTCTTCAAAGTAGCCACCTTTTGCTTTGATGACTGTTTTGCACACTCTTGGCATTCTCTTAATGAGCTTCAAGAGGTAGTCACCGGGAATGGTCTTTCAATAATCTTGAAGGAGTTCCCAGAGATGCTTAGCACTTGTTGGCACTTTTGCCTTCACTCTGCGGTCCATCTCACCCCAAACCATCTCGATTGGGTTCAGGTCTGGTGACTGTGGAGGCCAGGTCATCTGGCGTAGCACCCCATCACTCTCCTTCTTGGTCAAATAGCCCTTACACAGCCTGGAGGAGTGTTTGGGGTCATTGTAGTGTTGAAAAATAAATTATGGTCCAACTAAACGCAAACCGGATGGAAAAGCATGCTGCTGCAAGATGGTGTGGTAGCCATGCTTTTTAAGTATGCTTTCAATTTTGAATAAATCCCCAACAGTGTCACCAGCAAAGCACCCACACACCATCACACCTCATCCTCTATGCTTCACGGTGAGACGCAGGCATGTAGAGTCCATCCGTTCACCTTTTCTGTGTCGCACAAAGACACGGTGGTTGGAACCAAAGATCTCCAATTTGGACTCCTCAGACCAAAGCAAAAATTTCCACTGGTCTAATGACCATTCCTTGTGCTTTTTAGTCCAAACACGCAAACACGTCTAATCTGCTTGTTGCCTGTCCTTAGCAGTGGTTTCCTAGCAGCTATTTTACCATGAAGGCCTGCTGCACAAAGTCTCCTCTTAACAGTTGTTGTAGAGATGTGTCTGCTGCTAGAAGTCTGTGTGGCATTGACCTGGTCTCTAATCTGAGCTGCTGTTAACCTGCGATTTCTGAGGCTGGTGACTCAGATAAACTTATCCTCAGAAGCAGAGGTGACTCTTGGTCTTCCTTTCCTGGGGCAGTCCTCATGTGAGACGGTTTCTTTGTAGCACTTGATGGTTTTTGCCACTGCATTTGGGGACACTTTCAAAGTTTTCCCAAGTTTTCAGACTGACTGACCTTCATTTCTTAAAGTAATGACGTCCATTCGTTTTTCTTTTCTTAGCTGCTTTTTTTTTGCCTTAATACACATTCTAACAGTCTATTCAGTAGGACTATCAGCTGTGTATCCACCAGACTTCTGCACAACACAACTGATGGTCCCCATTTATAAGGAAAGAAATCCCATTTATTAAACCTGACCGGGCACACCTGTGAAGTGAAAATCATTCCCGGTGACTACCTCTTGAAGCTCATCAAGAGAATGCCAAGAGTGTGCAAAGCAGTCATCAAAGCAAAAGGTGGCTACTTTGAAGAAACTAGAATATAAGACATATTTTCAGTTGCTTCACACTTTTTTGCTAAGTACATAATTCCACATGTGTTAATTCATAGTTTTGATGTCTTCAGGGTGAACGTACAATTTTCATAGTTATGAAAATACAGAAAAATCTTTAAATGAGAAGGTGTGTCCAAACTTTTGGTCTGTACTGTAGTAAAAACCATACTCTTCTTTTGATACACAGACATAGGTTAGGTTCCAGTGGAGCATTGTGAAGGCAGACACTGGGTCTTCAGCAGTGCCAGACTGCCATAGCAACCCATGGTGCCTAGTGATTGCAGAGCATGGGGGAAGGTGCAAGGCAGGTAAAATGGTACAATCCCCCAATCTGCAAGCAGTAATTGTCACTCTCAGAGATTGACTGCAGCATTTAACAGGTTAACAGCTGCTGATGGAGCTCCACTCACCTGCTGCTATTAGAGAAAGATCCAGGTTGTAAGCCTTGCAAGGGTGTCACAAACATTATTTTTAAGCCATAAACAAATACAAAGTATATGCAAATAATAGGGATCACTATGAAATAAATAGATATTTTTTATTGAAGTACAACACAAAATTAATTTAAAAACACTTAAAACAGCTAATTGGATTTTGCACAAAGAATGAAGAAAAGATCCACAGTAGTTAAATACTCTGAGACCTACAAGCCATTATGACATGACTATAATAGACACAGTCCCATAAAAAATATATAAATGTAAAGTTATATCCCAATCAAAAATCAAGCTGGAAACAGGCTATTCAAAGAACAGTGCATGCACAAGCTGTTATCACTAGGGTTGAGCGAAACGGGTCGGCCAGATTCAGAAGTCGCCGACTTTTGGCAAAATCGGGTTTCATGAAACCCGACCCGACCCCTGTGTGGGGTCGGCCATGAGGTCGGCGATCTTCTGATCTGGAATCGGAATTCCGATACCGAGTTCCGATATGTTTAAGATATCGGAAATCGGTATCGGAATTCATATTTAAGTGTAAAATAAAGAATAAAAAAAAAAAATATTGATATACTCACCCTCGGACGCGCCCTGGTTCTCACCGGCAGCCATCCTTCATAAGAATGAGCGCCTGAAGGGCCTTCGATGACGTCGCGGCTTGTGATTGGTCGCGTGAGCGGTCACATGGGCGGTCACGCGACCAATCACAAGCCGCGACGTCATCTAAGGTCCTTCAGGCGCTAATTCTTAGGAAGGAAGCATCCGAGGGCACGTCCGAGGGTGAGTATATTCCTGATAGGTATATACTCACCCTCGGACACGCCCTGGTTCTAACCCACAGCCTTCCTTCCTAAGAATCAGCGCCTGAAGGACCTTAGATGACGTTGCGGCTTGTGATTGGTCGCGTGACGCCCATGTGACCGCTCATGCGACCAATCACAAGCCGCGACGTCATCGAAGGCCCTTCAGGCGCTCATTCTTAGGAAGGAAGAAGGCCGGTGAGAACCAGGGCGCGTCCGAGGGTAAGTATATCAATATTTTTTATTTTGATTCTTTATTTTACACTTAAATATGGATCCCAGGGCCTGAAGGAGAGTTTCCTCTCCTTCAGACCCTGGGAACCATTAGAAACCCAATGCACTGCATTGGGTTTCGTGTTTCGGCCGACCCCGACCCCGACTTTTCTATAGGATCGACCGATTTAACTCGACCCGACTTTTGAAAAAGTCGGGTTTCGTGAAACCCGATCCGATCCTATAAAAAGAAAAGTCGCTCAACCCTAGTTATCACAATTGCTGCGTCACATATAATAATGGATAAAGCCACAGTTCATTTGAAAGCACCACTGACTATAGCTATAGTGAATAACAAATACAACGGGACCAGAGGAGGTGATTAAGTAAATACTTAGCCCTTTTATGATCAGGCAGTTGACCCCCTCAAGTAAACAGTCCGGCTACGTAGATACATGGACCCACACGTATCGACACTCTGTAGTGTATTTCTCAAGTAACACAAAGTATTGCATTTCAACTATAAATACAAAAAATAAATTAAGATAAACAATACATTATTCGTACCAGCTGAGCGGCGGTAGGCCCGAACCATGTGTTCGAATGGATGATGTCATGTCCCGGCAAATGCGCAGGCGCAAAAAAATCTTTAACTCAGAATTACCAGGTGTCATAGTTAGAAGTGGCAGTAAGCACAGTGCGCATGTGCGCACCATGTAGTAACCGGAAGTCAATATTCCGGCTTCAGCTGAATGTACCAACGTTATGCACATGCGCTATTTACAGGATTAAGTCGGCGATATAAAGGCTAAGTTAGAAAGGAGATATATTTGCAAGAAGGTGTAAGGTGTAAGAAGGAAAAATATAGGAAATCGTTTGTGCCAACTGCCATGGGAATGTACAACAATAACATTAGGGTTAAACCACCAAGGTGAATGTCTACTTATTTCTCTACATTTCAGTTCACTTGTTGTGTATTTCCTATTCTAATGTATAATGTATAATGTTCTTCTGTCAACAAACATGTCAACTATGTAATTCCTTTATGATTTTTATGATTTAAGTCGTGCTGCTGTGATACCATAATTTCCCACGGGATCAATAAAGTGTATCGTATCGTATCGTATCGTAGAAGGAATCAATAAATACAATGTATTTTCATCCCAGGTTAGAAGATTCGCAATACCATAGTGAATCTAATCTATATATACTGTATAATCGTCAAAGGGGCACTTCCGTCTGTCTGTCTGTCTGCCATGAAAATCCCAAGTCGCTTATTGGTCGCTGCCAGCGCCATGACCAATCAGCGAATGGCACAGTCCGACCGCGAAATGGCCGCTCCCGACTCCCCTGAAGTCAGTGACCCCTCCATACTCCCCCCAGTCAGTGCCCGCCGCCCACATACCGTTTTAGCAGTCCGTTAAACTGACTGTATTACACCGCAGCATAACACAGTGTAAGGCTAGTTTCACACTTGCGTTTTAAAACGCATGCGTTTTTTTAAAAAATGCATGTGGTGAAAAAACGCATGTAAACGCATGCAAACGCTGCATTTTATAGACGCATGCGTTTTTGCATGTGGTGAAAAAAACGCGGCATTTTGACGCGTTTACATGCGTTTTTTCATGCGTTTGCGTTTTTTAAACGCATGCTGAGAAGTGTTGTGAATTCCGCTCTTGGTCTCCCTCCGGTGGTTGTAAGTGGCACTTTTGTGAGTTCTGCTCTTGGGCTCCCTCTTGTGGTTTCAAGTGGTATGGTGTTGTGAATTCTGTTGTCGGGCTCCCTCCTGTGGTCATGAATGGTACTTCGGCTGGTTCTATCCATGGACTTCCTCTGGTGGCTGTGGGTGTTTCTGCGTTTCCTTCCACAGGTGACGAGGTTAATTCGTTAGCTGGCTGCTCTATTTAACTCCACTTAGATCTTTGCTCCATGCCACCTGTCAATGTTCCAGTATTGGTCTAGTTCACTCCTGGATCGTTCTTGTGACCTGTCTTCCCAGCAGAAGCTAAGTGCCTGCTTGTTTTTCTCTGGTTTGCTATTTTTCTGTCCAGCTTGCTATTTTGATTGTTGTCTTGCTTGCTGGAAGCTCTGGGACGCAGAGGGAGCGCCTCCGCACAGTGAGTCGGTGCGGAGGGTCTTTTTATGCCCTCTGCGTGGTCTATTTGTAGGTTTTTGTGCTGACCGCAAAGCTACCTTTCCTATCCTCAGTCTGTTCAGTAAGTCGGGCCTCACTTTGCTAAATCTATTTCATCTCTGTGTTTGTATTTTCATCTTTACTCACAGTCAATATATGTGGGGGGCTGCCTTTTCCTGTGGGGAATTTCTCTGAGGCAAGGTAGGCTTTATTTTTCTATCTTCAGGGCTAGCTAGTTCCTTAGGCTGTGCCGAGTTGCATAGGGAGCGTTAGGAGCAATCCACGGCTATTTCTAGTGTGTGTGATAGGATTAGGGATTGCGGTCAGCAGAGTTCCCACGTCCCAGAGCTCGTCCTATATTATCAGTAACTATCAGGTCATTCCGTGTGCTCTTAACCACCAGGTCCATTATTGTCCTGACCACCAGGTCATAACAGTACAGGTGGCCCAAAGTACTAATGCATCTCAATAGAGGGATAAGAGAAGTTCTGAGACCATTTTTTTTTCTTTGCAGTGTGTTTTATCTCTCTTTTCCCCTTTACCTCTGAGTGGTTCAGAACACAGGTGTAGACATGGACATTCAAGGTCTGTCCTCTTTGATGGATAATCTCACTATAAGTGTACAAATTATTCAAGATTTTGTGGTTCAGAATCCGATGTCAGAGCCTAGGATTCCAATTCCTGATTTGTTTTTTGGTGATAGATCTAAGTTCTTGAATTTCAAAAATAATTGTAAATTGTTTCTTGCCTTGAAACCTCGCTCCTCAGGTGACCCTGTTCAACAAGTAAAGATCATTATTTCTTTGTTACGTGGTGACCCTCAAGACTGGGCATTTTCCCTTGCGCCAGGAGATCCGGCATTGCGTGATGTTGATGCGTTTTTCCTGGCGCTTGGATTGCTTTATGACGAACCTAATTCAGTGGATCAGGCAGAGAAAATCTTGCTTGCTCTGAGTCAGGGTTAGGAAGAAGCGGAGATATATTGTCAGAAGTTTAGAAAGTGGTCTGTGCTCACTCAGTGGAATGAATGTGCCCTGGCTGCAATCTTCAGAAAGGGTCTCTCTGAAGCCCTTAAGGATGTCATGGTGGGATTTCCCATGCCTGCTGGTCTGAATGAGTCTATGTCTTTGGCCATTCAGATCGATCGACGCTTGCGTGAGCGTAAAGCTGTGCACCATTTGGCGTTACTATCTGAGCATGGGCCTGAGCCTATGCAATGTGATAGGACTTTGACCAGAGCTGAACGGCAAGAACACAGATGTCGGAATGGGCTGTGTTTTTACTGTGGTGATTCCACTCATGCTATCTCCGATTGTCCTAAGCGCACTAAGCGTTTCGCTAGGTCTGCCACCATTGGTACGGTACAGTCTAAATTTCTATTGTCCGTTACTCTGATTTGCTCTTTGTCATCCTATTCTGTTATGGCATTTGTGGATTCAGGCACTGCCCTGAATTTGATGGACTTGGAGTTTGCCAGGCGCTGTGGTTTTTTCTTGGAGCCCTTGCAGTATCCTATTCCATTGAGAGGAATTGATGCTACGCCTTTGGCCAAGAATAAGCCTCAGTACTGGACCCAATTGACCATGTGCATGGCTCCTGCACATCAGGAGGATATCCGCTTTCTGGTGTTGCATAATCTGCATGATGTGGTCGTTTTGGGGTTGCCATGGCTACAGGTTCATAATCCAGTATTGGACTGGAAATCTATGTCTGTGTCCAGCTGGGGTTGCCAGGGGGTACATGGTGATGTTCCATTTTTGTCTATTTCGTCTTCCACTCCTTCTGAAGTTCCAGAGTTTTTGTCGGATTATCGGGATGTATTTGATGAGCCCAAAGCCAGTGCCCTACCTCCTCATAGGGATTACGATTGTGCAATTAATTTGATTCCTGGTAGTAAGTTTCCTAAGGACCGATTGTTCAATTTATCTGTGCCAGAACACGCCGCTATGCGGAGTTATATAAAGGAATCCTTGGAGAAAGGCCATATTCGCCCGTCGTCATCACCGTTAGGAGCAGGGTTCTTTTTTGTGGCAAAGAAGGATGGTTCTTTGAGACCTTGTATTGATTACCGCCTTCTTAATAAAATTACAGTCAAATTTCAGTATCCTTTGCCGTTGCTGTCTGATTTGTTTGCTCGTATTAAAGGGGCTAGTTGGTTCACCAAGATAGATCTTCGAGGGGCGTATAATCTTGTGCGTATTAAACAAGGCGATGAATGGAAAACAGCATTTAATACGCCCGAGGGCCATTTTGAGTACCTGGTTATGCCATTCGGGCTTTCCAATGCTCCATCAGTATTTCAGTCCTTTATGCATGACATCTTCCGAGAGTACCTGGATAAATTCCTGATTGTGTATTTGGATGATATTTTGGTCTTTTCGGATGATTGGGAGTCTCATGTGAAGCAGGTCAGAATGGTGTTCCAGGTCCTTCGTGCGAATTCCTTGTTTGTGAAGAGGTCAAAGTGTCTCTTTGGAGTTCAGAAGGTTTCATTTTTGGGGTTCATTTTTTCCCCTTCTACTATCGAGATGGACCCTGTTAAAGTCCAGGCCATTTACGATTGGACTCAGCCGACATCTGTGAAGAGCCTGCAAAAGTTCCTGGGCTTTGCTAATTTTTATCGGCGCTTCATCGCTAATTTTTCTAGTGTTGCTAAACCGTTGACTGATTTGACCAAGAAGGGTGCTGATGTGGTCAATTGGTCTTCTGCAGCTGTAGAGGCTTTTCAGGAGTTGAAGCGTCGTTTTTCTTCTGCCCCTGTGTTGTGCCAGCCAGATGTTTCGCTCCCGTTTCAGGTTGAGGTTGATGCTTCTGAGATTGGAGCAGGGGCTGTTTTGTCGCAAAGAAGTTCTGATGGCTCGAAGATGAAGCCATGTGCTTTCTTTTCTAGAAAGTTTTCGCCTGCTGAGCGCAATTATGATGTTGGTAATCGAGAGTTGTTGGCCATGAAGTGGGCATTCGAGGAGTGGCGTCATTGGCTTGAAGGAGCCAAACATCGCGTGGTGGTCTTGACGGATCACAAGAATTTGACTTATCTTGAGTCTGCCTAACGGTTGAATCCGAGGCAGGCTCGATGGTCGTTATTTTTCTCCCGTTTTAATTTTGTGGTTTCGTACCTCCCGGGCTCTAAAAATGTGAAGGCTGATGCCCTGTCAAGGAGTTTTGTGCCTGACTCTCCAGGTGTTCCTGAGCCGTCGGGTATTCTTAAAGAGGGGGTAATTTTGTCTGCCATCTCCCCTGATTTGCGGCGGGTGCTGCAAAAATTTCAGGCTGATAGACCTGACCGTTGCCCAGCGGAGAAACTGTTTGTCCCTGATAGATGGACTAGTAGAGTTATCTCTGAGATTCATTGTTCAGTGTTGGCTGGGCATCCTGGAATCTTTGGTACCAGAGATTTGGTGGCTAGATCCTTTTGGTGGCCGTCTTTGTCACGGGATGTGCGTTCTTTTGTGCAGTCCTGTGGGACTTGTGCTCGGGCTAAGCCCTGCTGTTCTCATGCCAGTGGGTTGCTTTTGCCCTTGCCGGTCCCGAAGAGGCCCTGGACGCATATTTCTATGGATTTTATTTCGGATCTCCCTGTCTCTCAAAAGATGTCGGTCATTTGGGTGGTTTGTGATCGCTTTTCTAAGATGGTCCATTTGGTACTTTTGTCTAAATTGCCTTCCTCCTTTGATTTGGTGCCATTATTTTTCCAGCATGTGGTTCGTTTACATGGTATCCCGGAGAACATCGTTTCTGACAGAGGTTCCCAGTTTGTTTCGAGGTTTTGGCGATCCTTTTGTGCTAGGATGGGCATTGATTTGTCTTTTTCCTCGGCTTTCCATCCTCAGACAAATGGCCAAACCGAACGAACTAATCAGACTTTGGAAACATATCTGAGATGTTTTGTTTCTGCTGATCAGGATGATTGGGTGTCCTTTTTGCCGTTGGCTGAGTTCGCCCTTAATAATCGGGCCAGCTCGGCTACTTTGGTTTCACCGTTTTTCTGCAATTCTGGTTTCCATCCGCGTTTCTCTTCAGGGCAGGTTGAGTCTTCGGACTGTCCTGGTGTAGATACTGTGGTGGATAGGTTGCAGCAGATTTGGACTCATGTGGGGGACAATTTGACATTGTCCCAGGAGAAAGCTCAACGTTTCGCTAACCGCCGGCGCTGTGTGGGTCCCCGACTTCATGTTGGGGATTTGGTTTGGTTGTAGTCTCGTTATGTTCCTATGAAGGATTCCTCTCCTAAGTTTAAGCCTCGTTTCATTGGTCCGTATAAGATTTCTGAGGTTATCAATCCTGTGTCATTTCGTTTGGCCCTTCCTGCTTCTTTTGCCATCCATAATGTGTTCCATAGGTCGTTGTTGCGGAGATACGTGGCGCCTGTGGTTCCATCCGTTGATCCTCCTGCCCCGGTGTTGGTTGAGGGGGAGTTGGAGTATGTGGTGGAGAAGATTTTGGATTCTCGTATTTCGAGACGGAAACTCCAGTACCTGGTCAAGTGGAAGAGTTATGGTCAGGAAGATAATTCCTGGGTTTTTGCCTCTGATGTTCATGCTGCCGATCTGGTTTGTGCCTTTCATTTGGCTCATCCTGGTCGGCCTGGGGGCTCTGGTGAGGGTTCGGTGACCCCTCCTCAAGGGGGGGGGGTACTGTTGTGAATTCTGTTGTCGGGCTCCCTCCTGTGGTCATGAATGGTACTTCGGCTGGTTCTATCCATGGACTTCCTCTGGTGGCTGTGGGTGTTTCTGAGTTTCCTTCCACAGGTGACGAGGTTAATTCATTAGCTGGCTGCTCTATTTAACTCCACTTAGATCTTTGCTCCATGCCACCTGTCAATGTTCCAGTATTGGTCTAGTTCACTCATGGATCGTTCTTGTGACCTGTTTTCCCAGCAGAAGCTAAGTGCCTGCTTGTTTTTCTCTGGTTTGCTATTTTTCTGTCCAGCTTGCTATTTTGATTGTTGTCTTGCTTGCTGGAAGCTCTGGGACACAGAGGGAGCGCCTCCGCACAGTGAGTCGGTGCGGAGGGTCTTTTTGCGCCCTCTGCGTGGTCTTTTTGTAGGTTTTTGTGCTGACCGCAAAGCTACCTTTCCTATCCTCAGTCTGTTCAATAAGTCGGGCCTCACTTTGCTAAATCTATTTCATCTCTGTGTTTGTATTTTCATCTTTACTCACAGTCAATATATGTGGGGGGCTGCCTTTTCCTGTGGGGAATTTCTCTGAGGCAAGGTAGGCTTTATTTTTCTATCTTCAGGGCTAGCTAGTTCCTTAGGCTGTGCCGAGTTGCATAGGGATCGTTAGGAGCAATCCACGGCTATTTCTAGTGTGTGTGATAGGATTAGGGATTGCGGTCAGCAGAGTTCCCACGTCCCAGAGCTCGTCCTATATTATCAGTAACTATCAGGTCATTCCGGGTGCTCTTAACCACCAGGTCCATTATTGTCCTGACCACCAGGTCATAACAATATGGCTGCTCCTTGGAGTTAGCTGTCATCAGCTGCCTCCACTTATCGTCTCTTCTGCTCTGCTATTTAGGCCTGGCTGTTCCTTCAGCCAGTGCCAATTGTAAATGGTTCCTGGTTGGATTCACATCTCTTTGGATTTCCCTGTTATCCTGACCAGTTCGGCAAAGCTACGTTTTTGCTTGCGCTTTTCTGTTCACAGATTGTGGACTTATCCGTTCAGTGCTTTCTATGTTTGTCCAGCGTTATCAGTATGAATTAATTCTGTCTTGCTGAAAGCTCTGGGAAGCAGATTTACCCTCCACACCTTTAGTCAGGTGTGGAGATTTTTTTTGTAAACTCTGCGTGGATTTTTGTAGTGTTTTATACTGACCGCACAGTATTCTATCCTGTCCTATCTATCAAGCTAGACTGGCCTCCTGTGCTCATCCTGGTTTCATTCTGTGTATGTCTTTTTCCTCTCCACTCACAGTCATTATTTGTGGGGGGCTAATCCATCCTTTGGGGATTTTCTCTGAGGCAAGATAGTTTTCCTGCTTCTGTCTTTAGGGGTAGTTAGCTCTTAGGCTGTGATGAGATGCCTAGGGAGAGTTAGGAGCATTCCACGGCTACTTCTAGTGTTGTGTTGAGCTTAGGGACTGCAGTCAGTACAGTTACCACTTCCTTCAGAGCTTGTTCCATGTTGCTCCTAGACCACCGCATCATAACAGAGAAGTGTGTGACAGCTGCCAATCATCAAAATCAAGTAAAAAACCTACTATAAACAGAAATAGCTAGGGTTAGGGTTAGCGGTAGGGATCCTAACCCTAACCCTATCCCTAAAGGGATCCTAACCCTAACCCTACCCCTAACCCTAGGGATCCTAACCCTAACCCTACCCCTAACCCTAACCCTAAAGGGATCCTAACCCTAACCCTTAGGGTTAGGGGTAGGGTTAGGTTTAGGGGTAGGGTTAGGGTTAGGAACCCTAGGGTTAGCGTTAGGGTTAGCGGTAGGGTTAGGATCCCTTTAGGGTTAGGGTTAGGATCCCTTTAGGGTTAGGATCCCTTTAGGGTTAGGGTTAGGCCGGGGTCACACTAGACCGTAATACGGCCGAGTGCAATGCGATAAAAAATCGCATTGCACTCGGACCAATGTTAGCATATGGTGCCGCTCCCAGCAGCCGACTTTTTGTCAGCCGTTTTCCTCGGTCCGAGACACTCGCAGCATGCTGTGATTGTCATGGACCGAGGAAAACTCTCGGCTCACTTGCACCCATATAAGCCTATGGGTGCGAGTGAGACAGCGCACACCACTCGGATATCATCCGAGTAATGTGCGCTATAAGCGGACCCCAGCAATGGAGGAGATGGAGAAAATCATTTCTCCGCCTCCTCCACAGCTGTGCTCCGATCCTCCCTGTGCGAGAGAATCTGAGCACAGACGCATGACACTCGGCTCCTGCTCTGCTGCGAGCCAGAGCCGAGTGTCATTAGCATATTGCATCCGATGCTCTCGCATCGGATGCAATACGCCAGTGTGACCCCGGCCTTAGGGTTAGGATCCCTTTATCACCTTTATGGTGGGGGGTGGCATATCAGTGTGTTTTCTGGTTTTTTTCTATAAAAACGCATGAGTTTTTAACACAACCAAACGCATGTGCTTAAAAACGCATGCGTTTACATAGACAGCAATAGGTTTTTTTTGCGGCAAAAAAACGCAGCTAAAAATTACTACATGTTATATTTCTGCAACACAACGCATGCATAGAAAAGATGCATGCGGCAGCAAAACGCGGCAAAACGCATGCAAAAAAACATGCGTTTTTAATGTTAAGTATAGGAAAAAAAAGCATGCGTTTTTTTGCGCAAAAACGCAGTGGCAAAAAACGCAAATGTGAAACCAGCCTTACGCAGTCTGTTAACGCTGCTATTAACACTGTGTGACAAACTTTTTACTATTGATGCTGCCTATGCAGCATCAATAGTAAAAAGATATAATGTTAAAAATAATTTTAAAAATGGTGCTATTCTCACCCTCTGGCGTCCACCGATGCACGTGAGTGGTGAGGCTGCCGCCAGCTTCCATTCTCAGAGATGTATTGCGAAATTACCCAGATGACTTAGTGGTCTCGCGAGGTAATTTCGCAATGCACCTCTGGGAACGGAAGCTGGCGGCAGCCTTGCCGCTCGCGCGCATCGGTGGACGCTGGAGGGTGAGTATATAACAATTTTTTATTTTAATTCTTTTTTAAACAGAGATATGGTACCCACACTGCTGTATACTACGTGGGCTATGTTATAATGTTATATACTGCGTGACTGATATATACTGCGTGGGCTGTTTTATATACTATGTGGCTGCTATATACGACGTGGTTGCTATGTTCTATGTGGATGCTATATACCACGTGGCTGTGCTGTATACTATGTGGCTGCTACATACTATGTGGCTGCTGTATACTATGTGGCTGTGCTATATACTACGTGGCTATGCTATATACTAAGTGGCTGTGTTATATATTACGTGGCTGCTATATACTATGTGGCTGTGGTAAATACTATGAGCTGTGCTACATACAACATACTACGTGACTGTGCTATATACTACGTGGCTGCTATATACTACGTGGCTGTGCTATATACTTCGTGGCTGTGCCACATGCTACGTGGCTGTGCTATATACTACATGGCTGTGCTATATACTACGAGGCTGTGCTATATACTAAAAGGCTGTGCTATATACTATGTGGCTGCTATATACTACATGCCTGTGTTATATGCTACATGGCTGTGCTATATACTACATACTATGTGGCTGTGCTATATACTGCGTGGCTGGGTTATATACTATGTGGCTGTACTATATCCTGCACCCTGAACCCCTGACATCCAGCGTCCTGAACCCCCGGTATCCTGCGACCAATCAGCGACAGACGCAGTTGAGCCACGAATTGACGTGGGACTTAAACCACGCTTCGCTGATTGGTTGCGCCCGGCCAGCCACGACCAATCAGTGATATTGGCGCGGTATTTAAACACCACTTCGGTCATTGGTCGTGCCCGGCCGGCCACGACCAATCAGCGACAGGCGATGTCCGGCCACGAATTGGCGCCAGATTTGAACCACGCTTCACTGATCGGCCAGTCGGGCGCGACCAATCAGCGATATTGGCGCGGAATTTAACCCTCACTCACAGCGCGAGGTATATATACATACATACATATTCTAGAATACCCGATGCATTAGAATCGGGCCACCATCTAGTCTAGTGACAATTGTTTATGACATAAGGATAAGTATGCTGATCAGATAACAGGACAGGACATAATGGGGTATGCAAGCAAAGAATAAATCATTTAAAACTGTACACAGATATTAAAATAATTTAAAAAAAATTACTAAGAAAAGATCACAATGGGGCCCTTTAAAAAAAAGAAAAGTGTACAAGGAATACAGTGTAGTGACGAACAAATAGACAGATTTAACATAGTTTGTGATACAATGATATAAAGATAGCGTCTATACACAACACTACTAAAAAGTACTTTAATTTATCCATCAAGTGACAAAATGGGGTATGATAAAACCAAGTGAACCATCCAAAAAATGTTCCAATGTAAGAAATGGGAAGAGAGTCAAAAATAGTGACTTATTGTGCAATAGGTGCTCCCATGTTAGTGTACTAATTGATGGTGCTCTCTGATATAATCTTTAGTAAACATTATTTTTTAGGTATGGGTTGTGCTCAGCCTCTGAGCCACTCCATGCACCCTCTCTCCCGAGTTGCACTTTTGTATATACAGCACTGAACCCGTGCTTGTGTATACAGATTGGGAAGCACTGACAGTGCCTCCTTCTCTGGGCCCAGTGATTATGAGATCATGGGGTGCAGAGAGGGAACAGTAAACTCAATCACTTTTATTATATATACAGGAGGCTAAATTCCCCTTGTATGGCTATGTACACCAGGGGTGTCAAACTGCATTCCTCGAGGGCCTCAAACCATGTGTGTTTTCAAGATTTCCTTAGCATTGCACAAGGTGCTGGAATCATTCTCTGCAGGTGATTAAATTATTACCTCTGCAGTTCAAGGAAATCCTACATGACCTGTTTGCAGCCCTCGAGGAATGCAGTTTGACACCCCTGATGTACACACCGCAGATGCTGAGTTTTCACAGGTTAATTGGCTTCTAGAAAATGCCAGCAGTTATTGTCTGAAGCAGCTCTGGCAGCAGTTTTGCCATCATTTTTGCTGTTGAGCCACTGTTGGTGTCTTTTACTCGAAACTGTGAACTATTGAGATAGAATGAGCATGTTATTTCTTTTAACCTCTTCAGGGTTTCTGAACACTGAAACAGTTAAAAGAAAGTACACAAGACAAAACATGTACACATCAATGTCGTTTTGTGCATTATGTTCATTTTATGGAACTCTATTGTCATGCTTTTTCAGATGTGTTCCAGGAAGACTCTGCCTCAAAAAGATGCCAGGTGCACATAAGTTAAGTATACCAGGCCCATCTACAGGGAAAAGCATCAATGAGAAGATGTATTAGTATTAAAATACACCCCAAAGAGCTATCACGATTTCATGGGGGGCACAATGTGTGAAATAAATAAGATAGAAAAAAATGCATACAAAATAAACAAAAATATTACTGCAAATCTGAATTGTTATTTCTAGCACCAAAAATGTATCTAAGATATACAAATATTTTCTATAAAAAGGAACACAATTTAATATGTTTATAGCAGTATGTTATGATTGTAAAAACCTTAAAAAATAAGAGTGAAACATAGACACTTATTTCCATTACATTTTCCCCCAATGTAACAAAAACAAATTAATATAAAAATGACATAAAAATTTAAAAAAGAGGCAACAATGATTTGAATATCCTAAATATTTTTTTTAGAGCACATAGTAACATAGTAACATAGTAACATAGTTAGTAAGGCCGAAAAAAGACATTTGTCCATCCAGTTCAGCCTATATTCCATCATAATAAATACCCAGATCTACGTCCTTCTACAGAACCTAATAATTGTATGATACAATATTGTTCTGCTCCAGGAAGACATCCAGGCCTCTCTTGAACCCCTCGACTGAGTTCGCCATCACCACCTCCTCAGGCAAGCAATTCCAGATTCTCACTGCCCTAACAGTAAAGAATCCTCTTCTATGTTGGTGGAAAAACCTTCTCTCCTCCAGACGCAAAGAATGCCCCCTTGTGCCCGTCACCTTCCTTGGTATAAACAGATCCTCAGCGAGATATTTGTATTGTCCCCTTATATACTTATACATGGTTATTAGATCGCCTCTCAGTCGTCTTTTTTCTAGACTAAATAATCCTAATTTCGCTAATCTATCTGGGTATTGTAGTTCTCCCATCCCCTTTATTAATTTTGTTGCCCTCCTTTGTACTCTCTCTAGTTCCATTATATCCTTCCTGAGCACCGGTGCCCAAAACTGGACACAGTACTCCATGTGCGGTCTAACTAAGGATTTGTACAGAGGCAGTATAATGCTCTCATCATGTGTATCCAGACCTCTTTTAATGCACCCCATGATCCTGTTTGCCTTGGCAGCTGCTGCCTGGCACTGGCTGCTCCAGGTAAGTTTATCATTAACTAGGATCCCCAAGTCCTTCTCCCTGTCAGATTTACCCAGTGGTTTCCCATTCAGTGTGTAATGGTGACATTGATTCCTTCTTCCCATGTGTATAACCTTACATTTATCATTGTTAAACCTCATCTGCCACCTTTCAGCCCAAGTTTCCAACTTATCCAGATCCATCTGTAGCAGAATACTATCTTCTCTTGTATTAACTGCTTTACATAGTTTTGTATCATCTGCAAATATCGATATTTTACTGTGTAAACCTTCTACCAGATCATTAATGAATATGTTGAAGAGAACAGGTCCCAATACCGACCCCTGCGGTACCCCACTGGTCACAGCGACCCAGTTAGAGACTATACCATTTATAACCACCCTCTGCTTTCTATCACTAAGCCAGTTACTAACCCATTTACACACATTTTCCCCCAGACCAAGCATTCTCATTTTGTGTACCAACCTCTTGTGCGGCACGGTATCAAACGCTTTGGAAAAATCGAGATATACCACGTCCAATGACTCACCGTGGTCCAGCCTATAGCTTACCTCTTCATAAAAACTGATTAGATTGGTTTGACAGGAACGATTTCTCATAAACCCATGCTGATATGGAGTTAAACAGTTATTCTCATTGAGATAATCCAGAATAACATCCCTCAGAAACCCTTCAAATATTTTACCAACAATAGAGGTTAGACTTACTGGCCTATAATTTCCAGGTTCACTTTTAGAGCCCTTTTTGAATATTGGCACCACATTTGCTATGCGCCAGTCCTGCGGAACAGACCCTGTCGCTATAGAGTCACTAAAAATAAGAAATAATGGTTTATCTATTACATTACTTAGTTCTCTTAGTACTCGTGGGTGTATGCCATCCGGACCCGGAGATTTATCTATTTTAATCTTATTTAGCCGGTTTCGCACCTCTTCTTGGGTTAGATTGGTGACCCTTAATATAGGGTTTTCATTGTTTCTTGGGATTTCACCTAGCATTTCATTTTCCACCGTGAATACCGTGGAGAAGAAGGTGTTTAATATGTCAGCTTTTTCCTCGTCATCTACAACCATTCTTTCCTCACTATTTTTTAACGGGCCTACATTTTCAGTTTTTATTCTTTTACTATTGATATAGTTGAAGAACAGTTTGGGATTAGTTTTACTCTCCTTAGCAATGTGCTTCTCTGTTTCCTTTTTGGCAGCTTTAATTAGTTTTTTAGATAAAGTATTTTTCTCCCTATAGTTTTTTAGAGCTTCAATGGTGCCATCCTGCTTTAGTAGTGCAAATGCTTTCTTTTTACTGTTAATTGCCTGTCTTACTTCTTTGTTTAGCCACATTGGGTTTTTCCTATTTCTAGTCCTTTTATTCCCACAAGGTATAAACCGCTTACACTGCCTATTTAGGATGTTCTTAAACATTTCCCATTTATTATCTGTATTCTCATTTCTGAGGATATTATCCCAGTCTACCAGATTAAGGGCATCTCTAAGCTGTTCAAACTTTGCCTTCCTAAAGTTCAATGTTTTTGTGACTCCCTGACAAGTCCCCCTAGTGAAAGACAGGTGAAACTGCACAATATTGTGGTCGCTATTTCCTAAATGCCCAACCACCTGCAGATTTGTTATTCTGTCAGGTCTATTAGATAGTATTAGGTCTAAAAGTGCTGCTCCTCTGGTTGGATTCTGCACCAATTGTGAAAGATAATTTTTCTTGGTTATTAGCAGAAACCTGTTGCCTTTATGGGTTTCACAGGTTTCTGTTTCCCAGTTAATGTATGATAAAACCTGAAAATGCCTTTTCAGGAATAGGGTAAAATGGTAAAAGTAAGTGCAGTAGATTTTTTAAATCCATTCCTTTTCAACTTTTACTATTAGCTAAAATAAATCACACTAAACAGTGAAATTTATACTATACACATGAAAAGGAACAGCACATCTTCTTGCCTATGAAGGGGTGACCAACAACAATTGGTCTTTTAGTCGCCAGACTGGCTGCCTTTGATTTTTCCAGCAAAAGCTGTTTTAGCTTAGATGCCACAAGTCAGTGGCCTGAATTTGAAAGGGGTTGTCAATATTATCTCCTTGATTTACACTTACCTGTTACCTCTCCTCGCTCCAGCAGCAGGTGCTGCATCCTCTGTATTCTGCTGCCAAGTGCCTCTGCTCATTTGTGCTTGGTTGCCATGGCATCATTACTTTAAGAAATGAAGGTCAGTCAGTTTGGAAAGTTGGGCAAACTTTGAAAGTGTCCCCAAGTGCAGTGGCAAAAACTATCAAGCGCTACAAATAAACTGTCTCACATGAGTACCGCCCCAGGAAAGGAAGACCGAGAGTCACCTCTGCTTCTGAGGATGTTTATCTGAGTCAGTAGCCTCAGAAATCTCACGTTAACAGCAGCTCAGATTAGAGACCAGATCAATGCCACACAGAGTTCTAGCAGCAGACACATCTCTACAACAACTGTTAAGAGGAGACTTTGTGCAGCAGGCCGTCATGGTAAAATAGCTGCTAGGAAAAAACTGCTAAGGACAGGCAACAAGCAGAAGAGACTTGTTTGGGCTAAAGAACACAAGGAACGGACATTAGACCAGTGGAAATCTGTGCTTTGGTCTGATGAGTCAAAATTTGAGATCTTTGTTTCCAACTTTGCTTGTAATACTGTTGGGGATTTATTCAAAATTGAAGGCATACTGAACCAGCATGGCTACCACAGCATCTTGCAGCGGCATGCTATTCCATCCGGTTTATGTTTAGTTGGACCATCATTTATTTTTCAACACTAGTCTCCCTAAGCTAGAAGATCGTTGGGTACAGCCGGGACCAGCTGCTTCGAAAGCATCACCAAACCAGGGATTCAAGCTTCAGGAGGCTAATTTGCATATTCCAGGTGCCTTCTGGGAGAAGCGAAGTCTCCCTAAGCTAGAAGATCGTTGGGTACAGCCGGGACCAGCTGCTTCGAAAGCATCACCAAACCGCGCGCCGTACGGCGCGCGAATTTTTGCCTGTAGGACATTATTGCAAGAGAGCTTGGCTGAGTAGATTACACAAGAAGGAAAACACACAGCAAGTCAGCAGGATCTAGGAGCAACATGGCAGATGTGACAACCTACATGGTGAGCTGCAGCATGTGCTACATGTTCACAGATCGACCAGAAGAAGAATCCAATTTCACCTGTCAGAAGTGTAGACTAGTGGCCCTTTTAGAAGAAAAGGTGCGGGGTCTGGAAGAAAGAATAGCAACTTTGAAACTCATCAAAGAGAATGAAGACTTTCTAGACAGAACAGAAGCATCTCTACTGGTCACAGAAGGTGCAAAAAGTGTCAGAGAACCTCCAAAAGCAGATGAGTGGAAGCATGTGACCAAAAGAAGCAAGAAGACCATGGAGAAATCACCAACCACACAACTGAAGAACCGATATCAAATCTTTGTAGAGGATGAAGATGGCACACCTAAGAATGAAGCAATACCAGCAAGCAAAAAAGAAAAGGGCACACAGCAACAAGTGACAGCAAAAAGTACAGCCAAGAAGCAACGAAGAGTGGTGGTGGTGGGAGACTCACTACTGAGAGGCACCGAAGCAGCCATCTGCAGACCGGACATAACTGCAAGAGAAGTATGCTGCCTTCCAGGTGCGATGATCAAAGATGTGACCGATAGGATACCAAAGCTCTTCAGCTCCAAGGACGTCCACCCATTTCTTCTGATACATGTTGGCACCAATGACACGGCAAGGAAGGACCTACCGACAATCTGCAAGGACTTTGAAGAGTTGGGGAAGAAAGTAAAGGAACTGGATGCACAGGTAGTTTTTTCTTCTATCCTTCCAGTAGACGGGCATGGCACCAGGAGATGGAACAGGATCCTTGATGCAAACAACTGGCTAAGACGATGGTGCAGACAACAAGGATTTGGATTCCTGGACCACGGTGTGAATTACTGGTATGATGGACTCCTCGCCAGAGACGGACTACACCTCAACAAACCTGGGAAACACACATTCGCCAGAAGACTCGCTACACTCATCAGGAGGGCGTTAAACTAGAAGAAGAGGGGACGGGAAGAAAAACATTAGACTCGAACAAAGACGACCCAGGAAAACATACTCAGAAGGGAGGTAAGAACATTTCTAAAACAATCCACAGTGAGGAGATTGGAACAAAACAAAATCCTCTAAACTGCATGCTCGCAAACGCCAGAAGCCTGACAAACAAGATGGAAGAACTAGAAGCAGAAATATCTACAGGTAACTTTGACATAGTGGGAATAACCGAGACATGGTTAGATGAAAGCTATGACTGGGCAGTTAACTTACAGGGTTACAGTCTGTTTAGAAAGGATCGTAAAAATCGGAGAGGAGGAGGGGTTTGTCTCTATGTGAAGTCTTGTCTAAAGTCCACTTTAAGGGAGGATATTAGCGAAGGGAATGAGGATGTCGAGTCCATATGGGTTGAAATTCATGGAGGGAAAAATGGTAACAAAATTCTCATTGGGGTCTGTTACAAACCCCCAAATATAACAGAAAGCATGGAAAGTCTACTTCTAAAGCAGATAGATGAAGCTGCAACCCATAATGAGGTCCTGGTTATGGGGGACTTTAACTACCCGGATATTAACTGGGAAACAGAAACCTGTGAAACCCATAAAGGCAACAGGTTTCTGCTAATAACCAAGAAAAATTATCTTTCACAATTGGTGCAGAATCCAACCAGAGGAGCAACACTTTTAGACCTAATACTATCTAATAGACCTGACAGAATAACAAATCTGCAGGTGGTTGGGCATTTAGGAAATAGCGACCACAATATTGTGCAGTTTCACCTGTCTTTCACTAGGGGGACTTGTCAGGGAGTCACAAAAACATTGAACTTTAGGAAGGCAAAGTTTGAACAGCTTAGAGATGCCCTTAATCTGGTAGACTGGGACAATATCCTCAGAAATGAGAATACAGATAATAAATGGGAAATGTTTAAGAACATCCTAAATAGGCAGTGTAAGCGGTTTATACCTTGTGGGAATAAAAGGACTAGAAATAGGAAAAACCCAATGTGGCTAAACAAAGGAGTAAGACGGGCAATTAACAGTAAAAAGAAAGCATTTGCACTACTAAAGCAGGATGGCACCATTGAAGCTCTAAAAAACTATAGGGAGAAAAATACTTTATCTAAAAAACTAATTAAAGCTGCCAAAAAGGAAACAGAGAAGCACATTGCTAAGGAGAGTAAAACTAATCCCAAACTGTTCTTCAACTATATCAATAGTAAAAGAATAAAAACTGAAAATGTAGGCCCCTTAAAAAATAGTGAGGAAAGAATGGTTGTAGATGACGAGGAAAAAGCTAACATATTAAACACCTTCTTCTCCACGGTATTCACGGTGGAAAATGAAATGCTAGGTGAAATCCCAAGAAACAATGAAAACCCTATATTAAGGGTCACCAATCTAACCCAAGAAGAGGTGCGAAACCGGCTAAATAAGATTAAAATAGATAAATCTCCGGGTCCGGATGGCATACACCCACGAGTACTAAGAGAACTAAGTAATGTAATAGATAAACCATTATTTCTTATTTTTAGTGACTCTATAGCGACAGGGTCTGTTCCGCAGGACTGGCGCATAGCAAATGTGGTGCCAATATTCAAAAAGGGCTCTAAAAGTGAACCTGGAAATTATAGGCCAGTAAGTCTAACCTCTATTGTTGGTAAAATATTTGAAGGGTTTCTGAGGGATGTTATTCTGGATTATCTCAATGAGAATAACTGTTTAACTCCATATCAGCATGGGTTTATGAGAAATCGCTCCTGTCAAACCAATCTAATCAGTTTTTATGAAGAGGTAAGCTATAGACTGGACCACGGTGAGTCATTGGACGTGGTATATCTCGATTTTTCCAAAGCGTTTGATACCGTGCCGCACAAGAGGTTGGTACACAAAATGAGAATGCTTGGTCTGGGGGAAAATGTGTGTAAATGGGTTAGTAACTGGCTTAGTGATAGAAAGCAGAGGGTGGTTATAAATGGTATAGTCTCTAACTGGGTCGCTGTGACCAGTGGGGTACCGCAGGGGTCAGTATTGGGACCTGTTCTCTTCAACATATTCATTAATGATCTGGTAGAAGGTTTACACAGTAAAATATCGATATTTGCAGATGATACAAAACTATGTAAAGCAGTTAATACAAGAGAAGATAGTATTCTGCTACAGATGGATCTGGATAAGTTGGAAACTTGGGCTGAAAGGTGGCAGATGAGGTTTAACAATGATAAATGTAAGGTTATACACATGGGAAGAGGGAATCAATATCACCATTACACACTGAACGGGAAACCACTGGGTAAATCTGACAGGGAGAAGGACTTGGGGATCCTAGTTAATGATAAACTTACCTGGAGCAGCCAGTGCCAGGCAGCAGCTGCCAAGGCAAACAGGATCATGGGGTGCATTAAAAGAGGTCTGGATACACATGATGAGAGCATTATACTGCCTCTGTACAAATCCCTAGTTAGACCGCACATGGAGTACTGTGTCCAGTTTTGGGCACCGGTGCTCAGGAAGGATATAATGGAACTAGAGAGAGTACAAAGGAGGGCAACAAAATTAATAAAGGGGATGGGAGAACTACAATACCCAGATAGATTAGCGAAATTAGGATTATTTAGTCTAGAAAAAAGACGACTGAGGGGCGATCTAATAACCATGTATAAGTATATAAGGGGACAATACAAATATCTCGCTGAGGATCTGTTTATACCAAGGAAGGTGACGGGCACAAGGGGGCATTCTTTGCGTCTGGAGGAGAGAAGGTTTTTCCACCAACATAGAAGAGGATTCTTTACTGTTAGGGCAGTGAGAATCTGGAATTGCTTGCCTGAGGAGGTGGTGATGGCGAACTCAGTCGAGGGGTTCAAGAGAGGCCTGGATGTCTTCCTGGAGCAGAACAATATTGTATCATACAATTATTAGGTTCTGTAGAAGGACGTAGATCTGGGTATTTATTATGATGGAATATAGGCTGAACTGGATGGACAAATGTCTTTTTTCGGCCTTACTAACTATGTTACTATGTTACTATGTTACAACAATGACCCCAAACACACCTCCAGGCTGTGTAAGGGCTATTTGACCAAGAAGGAGAGTGATGGGGTGCTGCACCATCCACAGCCACTATACCTGAACCCAATCAAGATGGTTTGGGGTGAACTGGACTGCAGAGTGAAGGCAAAAGGGCCAACAAGTGCTAAGCATCTTTGGGAACTCCTTCAAGATTGTTGGAAGTCCAATCCCGGTGACTACCTCTTGAAGCTCATCAAGAGAATGCCAAGAGTGTGCAAAGCGGTCTTCAAAGCAAAAGGTGGCTACTTTGAAGAACGTAGAATATAAGACATTAATATCAGTAGTTTCAAACTTTTTTGTTAAGTATAAAGTATATAATTCCTCATGTGTTAATTCATAGTTTTGATGCATTCAGTGTGAATGTACAATTTTCATAGTCATGAAAATACAGAAAAATTTTTAAATGAGAAGGTGTGTCCAAACTTTTGGTCTGTACTGTATAAGCAGGAATTACAATGTCTTTTGGTTATAGTTCTTAAAAGAAACCTGTCCTAAGGATTTTGTATCCTAATGACATATATGTACAGGTGCTTTGAGATTGTCCAAACTAATATCTTGATTGTAGGACTCTGCAGTGTCTTAGCAATCCAGCATTAGAATCTTATGCAAGTTAGCTGCATTTGCTTCAGGGTGGTCATTGCACTTGCAGTTCTCCTGCCTTCCCTCCCTATATTGGCTTTCTTCCTGTATCTGACTGACAAATCACTTTTGTTTTATTGACCCATTTTTTTTGCTGAGAGATCTCAAAAGCACGATCAGTGCCTGGGAAGGTGCATGCACAGATTGACTTACCGTACTAGGCCTAGCAATGTCATGAGGACCTTACTGTGCATACATTGAACCTGGCACTAACAGCATTTTTGAGAGATCTTGTTCAAGGGAGGAAAGTCACTCAAATAACAGTAAGTCAGACACAATAGGCATGTGGCAGGCAGGGAACAGAGGGGGTGTCAATAGAGCTGCAAGTGCAATATCCCTCCCCTAAGCACTTGCAGCTAATTTTCATAAAATTTCTATTCTGCATTGCTGGGAAACTGCTAATTATATTCCATAATAATGGTAAGTTGTGGATTTAGCTAGCCTGAGCACCTGCACATACAGTTAAGTCCATATATATTTGGACAGAGACAACATTTTTCTAATTTTGGTTATAGACATTACCACAATGAATTTTAAACAAAACAATTCAGATGCAGTTGAAGTTAACATGTGCAACCCTGTTTTTAAAGGGACCAAAAGTAATTGGACATTTGACTCCAGGGCTATTTCATGGACAGGTGTGGGCAATCCCTTTGTTATATCATTCTCAATTAAGCAGATAAAAGGCCTGCAGTTGATTTGAGGTGTGGTACTTGCATTTGGAAGGTTTTGCTGTGAAGTAAACATGTGGTCAAAGGAGCTCTCCATGCAGGTGAAACAAGCCATCCTTAAACTGCGAAAACAGAAAAAACCCATCCGAGAAATTGCTACAATATTAGGAGTGGCGAAATCTACAGTTTGGTACATCCTGAGAAAGAAAGAAAGCACTGGTGAACTCCTCAATGCAAAAAGACCTGGGCGCCCACGGAAGACAACAGTAGTGAATGATCGCAGAATAATCTCCATGGTGAAGAGAAACCCCTTCACAACAGCCAACCAAGTGAACAACACTCTCCAGGAGGTAGGTGAATCAATATCCAAATCTACCATAAAGAGAAGACTGCATGAAAGTAAATACAGAGGGTTCACTGCACGGTACAAGCCACTCATAAGCATCAAGAATAAAAAGGCTAGACTGGACTTTGCTAACAAAAAATCTAAAAAAGCCAGCACAGTTCTGGAAGAACATTCTTTGGACAGAGGAAACCAAGATCAACCTCTACCAGAATGATGGAAAGAGAAAAGTATGGCGAAGGCGTGGTACAGCTCATGATCCAAAGCATACCACATCATCTGTAAAACACGGCGGAGGCAGTGTGATGGCTTGGGCATGCGTGGCTGCCAGTGGCACTGGGTCACTAGTATTTATTGATGATGTGACACAGGACAGAAATATTCAGAGCCATACTGAGTGCTCAGATCCAGCCAAATGCAGCAAAGCTGATTGGTCGTCGTTTCATACTACAGATGGACAATGACCCAAATCATAAAGCCAAAGCAACCCAGGAGTTTATTAAAGCAAAGAAGTGGAATATTCTTGAATGTCCAAGTCAGTCACCTGATCTCAACGAAATTTAGCATGCATTTCATTTGTTAAAGACTAAACTTCAGACAGAAAGACCCACAAACAAACAGCAACTGAAAACCACCGCAGTTAAGGCCTGGCAGAGTATCGAAAATGAGGAAATACAGTGTCTGGTGATGTCCATGAGTTCAAGACTTCAAGCAGTCATTGCCAACAAAGGGTTTTCAACCAAGTACTAGAAATGAACATTTTATTTAAAATTATTTAATCTGTCCAATTACTTTTGGTCCCTTTAAAAACAGGGTGGCACATGTTAAGAAGCTGAACCTCCTAAACCCTTCATCCAATTTTAGTGTGGATACCCTCAAATGAAAGCTGAAAGTCTGAACTTCAACTGCATCTGAATTGTTTTGTTTAAAATTCATTGTGGTAATGTCTATAACCAAAATTAGAAAATGTTGTCTCTGTCCAAATATATATGGACTTAACTGTACATAACACCTGTACATGTCATTAGTTTGATGTACAAAATCCTCATGACAGGTTTCCTTTAAGTATATAGCTGTCTAATCACTTAAGAGTCATTTGTGGTCTAAACATATTTTATTTCATTTTCTCCTCAAGGTTAGATGCATAATTTGTTTTTGCAAATGCACTAAATTTCCCATGGCGTCACTAATTGTGTGAACCACCTGAAAATCACGTTCCAGCTACTTTGCTTCGGACCCACCACTAACCATAATAGCTAATATGGGAGTATGAAAACGGTAACAGTTTGAAATATTTCAGTAATTTGAAATGTCCTTGCAGGTCCAGCAGCTGCTGATTGCTGTCCAATCTCAAGTACTTCATGGTAGATGGCTGAACACAGCAGGCTTCACTTTTGTTTTGTGACAAGTGTACACATGTAAAAAAAAAACACTGCCAGCTTCAAATGATTTAAGAAAATCAAATAAAAACAACCTTTAGGAAACCGCTTCATGAAACCTGTGTACTCGGCATCCCCCACCGTGCAGCTATTTCTTAAGATTATAATCAGAGGGTAATTGTGGTTTGAGCAAACATGATTGAATGTACTTTATGAGCTACAGATAAATGCAGAAAAGTAAAATTTGATATACTTAGATTTTATAAAGGCTATAGTGAACGATGATTGTAGATTATAGGGATGAATTACAAAGATAATGGTTTTACATATCTTTTCTCCATCTTTCAAAATGTTGTGAATGCGAATAAATCTGAAATAACGAATACAGTTCACACATTTTTATTCTTATTTTTTATTCAGGTTTATTGCTTAGATTATAACCATACAAACTGTTTTTTTTATAAAACTCCAGGATAGTCTTAATGATTAGTAAAATGGTGCTAATACGGTAATGAACCATTCCATTGATTATTTTCCTCTGATGCCTGAAATGCTGGTTTCGAGGATCTTCTATATACTACAGATTTAAAAGGGTACTTTTATTATTTCTGGCATTCCTGTCTCCGGCTTGAAGTTTAGATCTAGCTGGAGGATATACAGCTATCACAAAGTGTGGGAATGTGGTTTTGGCAGCTGTATGATATCCCAAGCTCAGAAACTTACTAGCTGTATGGTCCCCTAATCTTCTGGTTGCAACTCCTATTATAAGACTTGACTATCAACATTGGAGGTACATGTTATACTGACTCCATAATTAGGCTGGGTGTATGGGGCGCTTGGAGACACAATTTCTAGGCTGTCTCTATGTACCCTTACTCAAAAAGTGATTTCACCAGATAACTTGACTCAACTATAGAGGCTTGTATGAAAATTCCAGAGGAAGGTTTATTTTGCAGCTGAATTTCTATGGTTATGAACAACTACAGAAGTAAAAAAAAATTCTGAACCAGAGATGCAGATATGTGTACTTCTTAACATGGCTCACATACAGAATGAGGACTAATAAGAGAGTGGTTACTGACATCAGAGCTACATCAGAGTCACATGGAGAGACAGAGGACAACTTGTAAAAGGGGAAAACCTTATTGTAAGACAGCATAACAACAACCAAATGATAATACAATCTGTCTGATTCCTAAGTCATGATGAGACGTGACACCTTTTACACCAGAATCAGAAGTTTCAAAAATGATGCCCACTTCTTACATCATTTATTGCTCTAATAGAGCTGTACCACCCAGACTTTTTCAGTTGATTTTGAATGCTTGTATGCCATCTAATTACATTGCACTCACAAACAACAGTTCTGGGGAAAACAGGTTTAAATGGTTGGTCACTTTGTACAACCCCTCTTTTTAAATTGAAGACCTTTGAGTTTCAAGAGAGTGCATATTGGGTATATTTTAACATCAGTAGTCTCTATACATCCATAGACCATCATAGTGGACTTTGTGTGGTCTCCAGTATCTTAAATAAGGCTGAGGTGCCCACAGTGCAAAGTAATTTCATTTTGGCCCTTTTGAAGATTGTACAGTATCACAATTACTTTCTTTTTCAGGAGTCAGCATCTATGGGCAACATCAGGGCACTGCGATGGGTGCCAATGTGGCACCCACCTATGCCAATTTGTTTAAGACTGAATTTGAGGAGGCATTGGTGTACCACAGCCAGACCCTTACACAATACTGTCTTGTCTGGCTGCGGTACATAGGCGATATTTTCAATATCTGGGTTGGTGATGTTGATTCTCTATAGCAATTCTTGCTGTATTTGAATGGACAGAATCCCATATAGAGATTTACTATGGTTTACAGTGATAAGGAACATAGCATTTTAGATAAGTTGGTAAATTTTGAAGATTGCAGATTATTTACAGGTTTGTTAAATAAACCTATTGATAGGAATTCTTTATTACATTAAGATAGCTTCCATCAGAAAACTACTGTACACTCTCGTCCCAAGAGCCAGCCGCAGGGTATCGAAAGAATCGTGGCTGATTCAGTTAGGAAAGAGAGAGGTGGAAAGAATGTAAATCAAAAGTTTCTAAATCTTTGGATACCACCTGGAGATAGTGGACCGATATCTGAAGGAGACAGCACTAGAAAATCCTACAGTTCCAAAAACTAGACTAGAAAGAATTCCTTTTGTGACCACTTTTGGATGACATAGCTGAGCTATTGCCAATATTGTGACAAAACACTGGCATATAAAAATACACACTCTAGTATTGAGATTTTTCAAAATCCTTTAATGCCATATTGCCAGACAACATCTATCAGGGATAATTTGGGACACAATTCGGTGGATATAGGGGGAAAGGATAAAATAACTATGTTTTTTTTGCAGCTCCCAAATAGATACTTTTTCTTGTTTGTCCTGCTGTTTACCAACATTCATGAACTGGGAAGAAATGCAAAATTTATAATTACTACACTTATGCAAATTGTCTCTTCAGAGAGGAAGAGGACTAGAACTCTAGTGCCATCTATTGGAAGCAGCAAACCTAACAGTCAATGACGACCCTTTAACGAGCCTTGTCACATGACTTAGGATAACAGCCAAACCATAATCTCAGTTTGCTGACATTCTGTTTCGGTGTACTGCCCCTCATCAGTGCAAAGTGGAGATCTGGTTTGGCTGATTGAGAGGCATCTACACTTGTTTCTATACTTGTAATTCAGACCATGTAGTTTATTCACTGAGGTGTCCATTTGGGCTGCATTATTTGGGCTAGACAACTAAGGAGATTAAAACACGAATAGGACAACATAAATCTACCATACTTTCTAAAAATATAGATCTTCCTGTCACCAAACATTTTGTGGAGGCAATACAATAAGACTGGGGGTAATAGAGTATTACCTCTGAAGAAGAAGGAGATATATTAGATATATAACATATATGTTCCCTGGAGTAAGAAATTGAGTACTCTATCACCAAATAGTATGAACCTTGATAATTTATTACCCTTTATGTGATAATTACATCTCTATTTTTTTTCAGCAGGAGTTCCCCATTTTTATTGTGTTCCACAGTTGGATATTAGCTGGAAATTATAAGTATGCTAATGCCACACATCTTTTGTTTTTTGTTTCTATTTTTTAGGCCAATTACATTCAAGTATGCATCATTATTTCATATTGCCGCTTGTTCAAAATAATATATAAATAATACTTTCTATATTACATTCCAATATTTTTCCAACAATGGGGACCCTAAAAATCATAGTAAATGTGGAATAACATTAATAAACATTTGAAATAATAAAGAAATACAGATCTATACTCCCTTTTGTATGAACTTCTAATAATTTTTTTGCATTATAATTACGTTTTTTATAATTTTATAATTGTATTAGCTATTACCTTTTTGGATATTTTGGAATCCCCATTTCTCTTCATTTCTATTACAAGGAGTGTCTTCTTACTAAAATTATCCTCTCTATATTTCTATTATAGTTGATGGCATTGGGGTGTATGTCTGAGCTGGTTTGGCATGCTTTACAGCTGTCAGTCATACTACATGGATTTGAAATACTATTTAGCTCCGGCCAATCATCTGGAAACATCATAGACATATATTGCAATGGGCGTGACACCTTGCACAGCAGAACACTATGCTTGTTCAACATGGGATATTGTATAGTCTGTTATGAACTGGTGATTCAGAAACACAATGGACCTGGTGGTTAAGAGCACACAAAGTGACCTGATAGTTACTAATAACATAGGACGAGCTCTGAGACGTGGGAACTCTGCTGACCGCAATCCCTAATCCTATCACACCACACTAGAGGTAGCCGTGGAGCGCTCCTGACCAGACCTAGGCGCCTCGGGCACAGCCTGAGAAACTAGCTAGCCCTGAAGATAGAAAAATAAGCCTACCTTGCCTCAGAGAAATTCCCCAAAGGAAAAGGCAGCCCCCCACATATAATGACTGTGAGTAAAGATGAAAATACAAACACAGAGATGAAATAGGTTTTAGGAAAGTGAGGCCCGACTTACTGAATAGACCGAGGATAGTAAAGATAGCTTTGCGGTCAGCACAAAAACCTACAAACAACCACGCAGAGGGCGCAAAAAGACCCTCCGTACTGACTAACGGCACGGAGGTGCTCCCTCTGCGTCCCAGAGCTTCCAGCAAGCAAGAAAAACCAATATAGCAAGCTGGACAGAAAAGATAGCAAACAAAAGTAACACAAGCAGAACTTAGCTTATGCAGGGCAGACAGGCCACAAGAACGATCCAGGAGAGAGCAAGACCAATACTGGAACATTGACTGGAGGCCAGGAACAAAGAACTAGGTGGAGTTAAATAGAGCAGCACCTAATGACTTAACCTCGTCACCTGAGGAAGGAAACTCAGAAGCCGCAGCCCCACTCACATCCACCAGAGGAAGCTCATAGACAGAACCAGCCGAAGTAACACTCATGACCACAGGAGGGAGCTTGACCACAGAATTCACAACAGTACCCCCCCTTGAGGAGGGGTCACCGAACCCTCACCAGAGCCCCCAGGCCGACCAGGATGAGCCAAATGAAAGGCATGAACCAGATCGGCAGCATGAACATCAGAGGCAAAGACCCAGGAATTATCTTCCTGACCATAACCCTTCCACTTAACCAGGTACTGGAGTTTCCGTCTCGAAATACGAGAATCCAAAATCTTCTCCACTATATACTCCAACTCCCCCTCAACCAAAACCGGGGCAGGAGGATCAACGGATGGAACCACAGGTGCCACGTATCTCCGCAACAATGACCTATGGAATACATTATGGATGGAAAAAGAAGCTGGAAGGGTCAAACGAAAAGACACAGGATTAAGAACCTCAGAAATCCTTTACGGACCAATGAAACAAGGCTTAAACTTCGGAGAGGAAACTTTCATAGGAATATAATGAGACGACAACCAAACCAAATCCCCAACACGAAGTCGGGGACCCACACAGCGCCTGCGGTTAGCGAAACGTTGAGCCTTCTCCTGGGACAATGTCAAATTGTCCACTACATGAGTCCAAATCTGCTGCAACCTATCCACCACAGTATCCACACCAGGACAGTCTGAAGACTCAACCTGCCCTGAAGAGAAACGAGGATGGAAACCAGAATTGCAGAAAAACGGCGAAACCAAAGTAGCCGAGCTGGCCCGATTATTAAGGGCGAACTCAGCCAAAGGCAAAAAGGACACCCAATCATCCTGATCAGCAGAAACAAAACATCTCAGATATGTTTCCAAGGTCTGATTGGTTCGTTCAGTTTGGCCATTTGTCTGAGGATGGAAAGCCGAGGAAAAAGACAAATCAATGCCCATCCTAGCACAAAAGGCTCGCCAAAACCTCGAAACAAACTGGGAACCTCTGTCAGAAACGATGTTCTCCGGAATGCCATGTAAACGAACCACATGCTGGAAAAACAATGGCACCAAATCAGAGGAGGAAGGCAATTTAGACAAGGGTACCAAATGGACCATCTTAGAGAAGCGATCACAAACCACCCAAATGACCGACATCTTTTGAGAGACGGGGAGATCCGAAATAAAATCCATAGAGATATGTGTCCAGGGCCTCTTCGGGACCGGCAAGGGCAAAAGCAACCCACTGGCACGAGAACAGCAGGGCTTAGCCTGAGTACAAATCCCACAAGACTGCACAAACGAACGCACATCGCGCGACAGAGACGGCCACCAAAAGGATCTAGCCACCAAATCTCTGGTACCAAAGATTCCAGGATGACCAGCCAACACCGAACAATGAACCTCAGAGATAACTCTACTCGTCCATTTATCAGGGACAAACAGTTTCTCCGATGGGCAACGGTCAGGTCTATTAGCCTGAAACTTTTGCAGCACCCGCCGCAAATCAAGGGAGATGGCAGACAAAATTACCCCCTCTTTGAGAATACCCGCCGGCTCAGGCAAACCCGGAGAGTCGGGCACAAAACTCCTAGACAGGGCATCCGCCTTCACATTTTTAGAGCCCGGAAGGTACGAAACCACAAAGTCAAAACGGGAGAAAAACAGCGACCAACGAGCCTGTCTAGGATTCAACCGTTTGGCAGACTCGAGATAAGTCAAGTTCTTGTGATCAGTCAAGACCACCACGCGATGCTTAGCTCCTTCAAGCCAATGACGCCACTCCTCGAATGCCCACTTCATGGCCAACAACTCTCGATTGCCAACATCATAATTACACTCAGCAGGCGAAAACTTCCTGGAAAAGAAGGCACATGGTTTCATCACCGAGCCATCAGAACTTCTTTGCGACAAAACAGCCCCTGCTCCATTCTCAGAAGCATCAACCGCGACCTGGAACGGGAGCGAAACATCTGGTTGGCACAACACAGGGGCAGAAGAAAAACGACGCTTCAACTCCTGAAAAGCTTCCACAGCAGCAGAAGACCAATTGACCACATCAGCACCCTTCTTGGTTAAATCAGTCAACGGTTTGGCAATACTAGAAAAATTATTGATGAATCGACGATAAAAATTAGCAAAGCCCAGGAACTTTTGCAGACTCTTCAGAGATGTCGGCTGAGTCCAATCATAAATGGCCTGAACGTTAACAGGGTCCATCTCTATAGTAGAAGGGGAAAAAATGAAACCCAAAAATGAAACCTTCTGAACACCAAAGAGACACTTTGACCCCTTCACAAACAAAGAATTCGCACGCAGGACCTGGAACACCATTCTAACCTGCTTCACATGAGACTCCCAATCATCCGAGAAGACCAAAATATCATCCAAGTATACAATCAGGAATTTATCCAGGTACTCTCGGAAGATGTCATGCATAAAGGACTGAAATACTGATGGAGCATTGGAAAGCCCGAATGGCATAACCAGGTACTCAAAATGGCCCTCGGGCGCATTAAATGCTGTTTTCCATTCATCGCCCTGTTTAATACGCACAAGATTATATGCACCACGAAGATCTATCTTGGTGAACCAACTAGCCCCCTTAATCCGAGCAAACAAATCAGACAGCAGCGGCAAGGGGTACTGAAATTTGATTCTGATTTTATTTAGAAGGCGGTAATCAATACAAGGTCTCAACGAACCATCCTTCTTGGCCACAAAAAAGAACCCTGCTCCCAATGGTGATGACGACGGGCGAATATGATCCTTCTCCAAGGACTCCTTTACGTAACTCCGCATAGCGGCATGCTCAGGCACAGACAAATTAAACAGTCGACCTTTAGGAAACTTACTACCAGGAATCAAATCGATAGCACAATCGCAACCCTATGCGGAGGTAGGGCACTGGACTTGGGCTCATCAAATACATCCCGATAATCCGACAAGAACTCTGGGACCTCAGAAGGGGTGGATGATGATATAGACAGAAATGGAACATCACCATGTACCCCCTGACAACCCCAGCTGGACACAAACATAGACTTCCAATCCAATACTGGGTTATGAACTTGTAGCCATGGCAACCCCAACACGCCCACATCATGCAGATTCTGCAACACCAGAAAGCGAATATCCTCCCGATGCGCAGGAGCCATGCACATGGTCAGTTGGGTCCAGTACTGAGGCTTATTCTTGGCCAAAGGCGCAGAATCAATTCCTCTCAATGGAATAGGATACTGCAAGGGCTCCAAGAAAACCCCACAGCGCCTAGCAAACTCCAAGTCCATCAAATTCAGGGCAGCGCCTGAATCCACAAATGCCATGACAGAATAGGATGACAAAGAGCAGATCAAAGTAACGGACAAAAGAAATTTCGACTGTACCGTACCAATGGTGGCAGACCTAGCGAACCGCTTAGTGCACTTAGGACAATCGGAAATAGCATGAATGTAATCACCACAGTAAAAACACAGCCCATTCCGACGTCTGTGTTCTTGCCGTTCAGCTCTGGCCAAAGTCCTATCACATTGCATAGGTTCAGGTTTATACTCAGATAATACCGCCAAATGGTGCACAGTTTTACGCTCACGTAAGCGTCGATCGATCTGAATGGCCAAAGACATAGACTCATTCAGACCAGCAGGCATAGGAAATCCCACCATGACATCCTTAAGGGCTTCAGAGAGACCCTTTCTGAAAATTGCTGCCAGCGCACATTCATTCCATTGAGTGAGCACAGACCACTTTCTAAACTTCTGACAATATATCTCTACCTCATCCTGACCCTGACACAGAGCCAGCAAATTTTTCTCTGCCTGATCCACTGAATTAGGTTCATCATAAAGCAATACGAGCGCCAGAAAAAACGCATCAATATTACATAATGCAGGATCTCCTGGCGCAAGGGAAAATGCCCAGTCTTGAGGGTCGCCACGTAATAAAGAAATAATGATCTTAACTTGTTGAACTGGGTCACCAGAGGAGCGGGGTTTCAAAGCCAGAAACAGTTTGCAATTATTTTTGAAATTCAGAAACTTAGCTCTATCTCCAGAAAATAAATCAGGAATAGGAATTCTAGGTTCTAACTTAGATTTCTGAACCATAATGTCTTGAATTTTTTGTACTCTTGCAGTGAGATTATCCACACAAGAAGACAGACCTTTAATGTCCATCACTACACCTGTGTCCTGAACCACCCAAATGTCTAGGGGAAAAGAAAGACAAAACACAGTGCAGAGAAAAAAAAAATGGTCTCAGAACTTCTCTTTTCCCTCTATTGAGAAGCATTAGTACTTTGGGCCTCCAGTACTGTTATGAACTGGTGATTCAGAAACACAATGGACCTGGTGGTTAAGAGCACACAAAGTGACCTGATAGTTACTAATAACATAGGACGAGCTCTGAGACGTGGGAACTCTGCTGACCGCAATCCCTAATCCTATCACACCACACTAGAGGTAGCCGTGGAGCGCTCCTGACCAGACCTAGGCGCCTCGGGCACAGCCTGAGAAACTAGCTAGCCCTGAAGATAGAAAAATAAGCCTACCTTGCCTCAGAGAAATTCCCCAAAGGAAAAGGCAGCCCCCCACATATAATGACTGTGAGTAAAGATGAAAATACAAACACAGAGATGAAATAGGTTTTAGCAAAGTGAGGCCCTACTTACTGAATAGACCGAGGATAGTAAAGATAGCTTTGCGGTCAGCACAAAAACCTACAAACAACCACGCAGAGGGCGCAAAAAGACCCTCCGTACCGACTAACGGCACGGAGGTGCTCCCTCTGCGTCCCAGAGCTTCCAGCAAGCAAGAAAAACCAATATAGCAAGCTGGACAGAAAAGATAGCAAACAAAAGTAACACAAGCAGAACTTAGCTTATGCAGGGCAGGCAGGCCACAAGAACAATCCAGGAGAGAGCAAGACCAATACTGGAACATTGACTGGAGGCCAGGAACAAAGAACTAGGTGGAGTTAAATAGAGCAGCACCTAACGACTTAACCTCGTCACCTGAGGAAGGAAACTCAGAAGCCGCAGCCCCACTCACATCCACCAGAGGAAGCTCATAGACAGAACCAGCCGAAGTACCACTCATGACCACAGAGGGAGCTTGACCACAGAATTCACAACAATAGTCCACAGAAAAAAGTAAGTTGAATCCAGCAGGATTGAAGTCAAAACCAGTCTCTATTTATTTCTTCATTAAAAATATGGTACACCACTCCAAAATATGAAACATATGAATATTTCACAGCATGTGACGGATAATTTCAAAGTATAGCAGTGTTATTCCTACGCGTTTCAACTGAAGTCTTAATCACAACATTTTTTTTTAAATTTATTTATTTTTATTTTTTCCCCTCCCTTTTTGAAGTTAAACCATTCTCTATTTATTTATTCAATAAAAGTATGGTACTCCACTGCAAATAATGAAACATAAGAATATTTCACAGCATGTCACACAAAATTTCAAAGTATGGCAGCAATATTCAGACGCGTTTCAACCGAAACTGATGCCATGATTAAGACTTTGGTCGAAACATGTCGGAATAACGCTGCTATACTTTGAAAGTTTGCTTGACATGCTGTGAAATATTCATATGTTTCATATTTTGGAGTGGTGTACCATATGTTTAATGAAGAAATAAATAGAGACTGGTTTTAACTTCAATCCTGCTGGATTCAACTTACTTTTTTCTGTGGATCGTTTGCTCAAACCTTTCCATGCAGGAATAGATGAGGAGTAGCCTAAATTCAGGTGAGCTGACTATACGTGTGTTTTTTGGACTATTGCATAGTCCCACTCAGTGTCACATGATCTGGTGACATCATAGACATGTGTTTAGTGATCATTGAGCTGCCGGGATGAAAACTAAATCTCCAAGCAGTCATCAATACTCAGAGGTCACCCGAGCGTGCTCGGGAAAACCCGAGCAACGAGTACACTCGCTCATCACTAATTCAGACCCCTTTAAATTTTTCACTCTTCGTTCATTGCAACCATTTGGTAAATTCAAAAAAGTTCATTTTTTTCTCATTACTGTACACTCTGCACCCCATCTTGACAAAAAAAAACAGAAATGTAGAAATTTTTGCAAATTTATTAAAAAAGAAAAACTGAAATATCACATGGTCATAAGTATTCAGACCCTTTGCTCAGTATTGAGTAGAAACACCCTTTTGAGCTAGTACAGCTATGAGTCTTCTTGGGAATGATGGAAGTTTTTCACACCTGGATTTGGGGATCCTCGGCCATTCTTCCTTACAGACTGGACAACCCCTCTTTTTTAGAATCATCCAAGGACAATAATACCATCTCTGTCTTTCTCTGCATTGACCCACATTAATTAATTGTAATTCTATAGGGAACTATAAGCATTACATATTTCCTATTACAATCAATAGGCTATACATGTAATGCTTTGATGTGCTGGGCCTTCAACAAAGCGATATTCTGTTCTTAGCTTCTGTTTCATGCAATGATGATGGCCCTGAGTTGGGTAGGGAATACAAATATTGAGTATCTCTAACACTACAGGAATTTCATCAGTGTTCAGGATTTTATTAAATGAGTTTATGATTTATTATTTAATCATTGCACAATGTTTATGGAAAAACATTTCCCCTGCTATAAACACTTACTTCTTTATTCCGCTTTTCATAGCTTACATTTTTTAATAGCTATATATCTCCCAGTCTGGCCACTGGACTTCAGTATTAGGGAGATAGCTAGCTCCATGAGGTGCTTAAGTACCGTATGTTTCACAGTAAGAATTTTAATAAGAGGAAAGATGTATTTGTAGACAAGTGTGTCTGATGGTATGGAAGGTAACTCTCTTGAGTAACTTTGCTGTTAACTGCATTAAATCTAAGACTGGGGAAATTCTCGAAGGATATATACAAGCTTAGTATAAAACTGTATATATCTGCCAAAGTCACAGATCATTAGAGTCAAATCCTAGTGTCTTCGTATGAATGGTGCTACAGTAGTTCACCATCAAAGCAGGAACTGGGATTCATTGCAGAAAGTGTCATGGGAATGTTATCTGTACTGAGGTTTAAAGAGGTAAAATGTGGAAGCTAGAAGATGACACAGTTAATAAGATGGCTCATGTTAAAGCAACATTTTATAAATTACTTTTCAAAATGCCTTTTGCATGCATACATACTTTAAAGCTTTACTCTTACATACTTTTTCTTCCTATCCCCCTCATTCCTTAGACCCCCTATATCAAATAATCAATCAGCATCCTGCCAAATTACTTTATTACAGGACACATCAGATTCAGGTGCAAAATACTTTCATCCCGCGTAAGCAGCAGCTAACATTACTATGAAATAACTGATTTGCTTGAATGCTTGTGTTATGTTCTGGTCCCCGGAATTGTGCATGATGTCAATGAGCATTAAAAATCCACTGCTGCACGCTAATGCTTTTCCTATCAAATTAAGTGAGGGTCTCCTCGCCCTATCCCTGGTATCCATCCATTTATACAGAGAAACCCCTCAATAAACACAGCTGCCTTACCTGCATTACTGGCATAGTTCTGTGTCAGTGTATGGAGACAGTTAAAGTAAACCTATAAGCAAGGTTGTGCTCAGTAAACTACAGACACTGTCAGGTTGGCGCCAATATTCTGATTAAAATGATGCCTTGGTTGATGAAATCCATCTCGTGGTTGTTTAATCTTTACTTGTGCTTTTCATTTAATGAGATTCTCGTGCTCCGGGGCGGCCTGTGGGGGGTCTTTATGTGGTGCTCTGATCAGCTATTCATCCTTATGGCTTATGACAGGTGACTGATTCCTCAGTGACCTGTCTACTATTTTACATACTGCATATAATATGGTTTGAAGAAAAATCACATTCATCAGGCAGATGTCGGCGGCAGCACCTGCGCTGTAACATGATACGGTGAATAATGTGCCTGTTTTCAAGCAAATCAGTTATTTCATAGTAAGCAGAGCACCACATAAAGACCCTGAGCAGAGGCCACCTCGAAGCACAAGAATCTCATTAAAGGAAAACTGCAAATAAAGATTACACAACAACCACAAGACAGATTTCATCAACTAAGGCATCATTTTAATCAGTATAAAGGCGCTGTCCTGACACTGTCTGTAGGTTACTGTGCACAATCCTGCAGACAGGTTCCCTTTAATAGTAATGCTGCCGCTCGTGTCTCTTCTGTATATCCAGTGGGAATTATGAACAGAGAATCTCATCACAATGAAGCAAGCAAAAAAACTATGCCAAAATTAGGGTAGGCTGTGGATTTTCGAATCTGACAGTTCTTCTGTGGATAGTTGCACAAGTTTCACCTTGTATCCTTTGAAAAAATAATGAAATTTGAACCCAAATCCACACCATGTAACCCATGCTGTATTTTGTGGCAGATTTGTTGTGCTGAGCTGGGTTCACATTTAGAGTATGTGCACACGGAGTGTTTTTATGTACATGCATGGTTTATGAAGCAGAAAACACCACAGGAAAACACTGGTTGTGTTTTCCCTGAATTATCTTTTCTACTATGTAAAGTAAACTTGGCATTCGGATGTGAAAGCGGCAGATATGTGTTTGTGCAGGCAATCTGAAACAGACGTTTTGATCCTAAAATGGATCTTCTTCAATAATACAGACTGCACAGTTAAAAGTAAATCAAAGGTAACAGCGCATGTGGCAGGCGGCACTGCGGCAGCAGCTGCAGTGGAGGCAAATTGTCTTTTCTGACATCTCTACTGACGTCTTTTGCACCTCTTTGATTATTCTATATATAATATAGTGGTGCCAGGTGAATGCACTAGTAATTTAATGTAGTTGCTTCATGTCTTTTAAAGCCTTACGCTGTTAAAAAAAAAATATTAAAAGACAAAGCATATGCACAGCAAGTCATTTTGAAATCACTTTTGGTGCTTTTTAGTATTTTTTCAAGCAGATTCTAGCAGGAAAAAGATGTCATGTGCACACAGAGGCATGGCTAAAAGTGTTGGCACCCCTCTAATTGTTCCAGAAAATGAATTATTTTTCAGCGAAAATGATTGCAATTACACTTTTATTTCCTTGTGTGGAACAACACAAAAAAATGAAAATAAAAAGGCAAATTGGACATAATTTCACTCAAAACTTCTAAAATGGGCAGAGTAAAATTGTTGGCACCCTCAACTTAATATTTGTTTACACACCCTTTGGAATAAATAACTGCACTCAATCGCTTCCTATACCATCAACAAACTTCTTACACCTCTCAACTGGAATTGTGAACCACTCTTCTTGTGTGAACTGCTCCAGATCACTCAACAGGTGATCTATTGGATCTAGATCTGGACTGATTGATGGCCACTTCAGAACTTTCCAGTACTTTGATTCTATCCATTTCTGGGTACTTTTTCAAGTATGCTTGAGGTCATTGTATCTCTGGAAGACCCATGACCTATGACGCAAACTCCGCTTTTTGATACTGGGCACTACATTTCAACCCAAAATCCTTTGGTAATCTTCAGATTTCATGATGCATTGCACAGTCATGGCACCCAGTGCCAGAGGCAGCAAAATAACCCCAAAACATTTTTGAACCTACCTCATATTTGACAGTAGGTACTGTGCTCTTTTCTTTGTAGGCATCATTCCATTTTTGGTAAACAGCCGAATGATGTGCTTTACCAAAAAGCTTTATCTTGGTCTCATCTGTTCACAAGATGCTTCCCAGAAGAATTTTGGCTTACTCACATACATTTTGGCGCATTTTGGCGCAGGGCCGCGCTTAGTAACCCGATGTTTACCCTGGTTACCATTGTAAATGTAAAAAAAAAACACAACATACTCACATTCCGGTGTCTGTCACGTCCCCCGGTGTCAACGAAATAAAGTTCTGGCCTTCTAGCTCCGACCAGCGATGTCACAGCAGGATCCTGATCGCTGCTGCGTGTCAAACACAACGAGATCGCTATCCAGGACGCTGCAACGTCACGGATCGCTATCGTTATCGTTCAAACCCACGCTCACGTGACCGCTCACCTGACCACGACATCATCGAAGGTCCTTCACTCACTACATTCTCAGGAACGGAGGCGGACGCTTGCAGCGGTGACAGCCAGGGTTCTTCGGAGGGGTGAGTATAGCCATATTTTTTATTTTTATTCTTTATTTTTTACATTAATATGGATTCCAGGGCCTGAAGGAGAGTTTCCTCTCCTCCAGACCCTTGGAACCATACGCACCGCCCGCACACTCCGATCCTGATTTCCGATATCACAAAAATATCGGAACTCGGTATCGGAATTCCGATACAGCAAGTATCGGCCGATACCCGATACTTGCAGTATCGGAATGCTCAACACTAGTGATGAGTACTTTTAACCCCCCGGGGGGTGATTCACAGAAGTTTACAATGAAGAGCCGTGAAAATAAAAATTTAATTTTTGCCACAAAAATGTTGTTTTGGCCCCAAATTTTTTCATTTTCACAAGAATATGAGGAGAAAATGGACCCCAAAAATTTGCTGTGAAATTTCTTCTAAGTACACCGATACCGCATATGCGGTCGACAACTAATTTTGAGGCACAGTGCAAAGTTCAGAAGGTAAGAAGCGCCATATTGAAGTTCAGATTTTGCTGGAATGGTTTGAGGGTGCCATGTCACATTGGCAGAGCCACTGGGGTTCTGAAACAGTAGAAACCCCCCATAAGTGACCTCATTTAACAAACTACACCACTCCAATGATTTCATCTAGGGGTGCAGTGAGCATGTGCCTCTCAGAATTTTATACCATTGATCGGTGAAGAAAGAATAATTAGATTCTTACCACTAAAATTTAGTTTTAGCCTCAAATTTTTAATTTTTCTAAGGGCTAGTAGGAAAAAATGGACCTTTAAGGTGGCTGTGCAATTTCTCCTGAGTGCGCAGTTCAAGGCACAGTGCAAAGCTCAGAAGGGAAGAAATGTCATATTGGAATTCAGATTTTGCTTTAATGATTTGCTGGTGCCATGACCCACTGGGAAAGCCTTTGAGGTGCCAGAACAGCAGAACCCCTCATAAGTGAACCTATTTTACAAACTACACCTCTCAGTGATCCTATTGATACCACAGGTGTCACAGAATCTTAAGCCATTGGGCAATGAAGAAAAAATAATTATAATTTTACCACCAAAATTGTGTAATTTTGTTTTAGCCCAGATTTTACATTTTTACAAGGAGGAAACATGGTACCAAAATGTGCCCCACAATTTCACAATTTCTCCTGAATATAGAAATGCACTATTTGTGGTTGTACGGTACTGATTAGCCATATGTCGAAACTCGGGAGGGACAGAGTGCCTCCTGGACTGCTGATTTTCCTAGAATACTCAGCTGACTCCATATACAGCTCGCCTTTTTAAATAATACCCCTTCTCTAATTTATCTACAGTTGTAGTGACGATTTTGACTTCATGTTTTTTTTCCAAAAACAAGCATCAGTGCCAAGTGGATGTTGCTGCATGCAAATTGCAAACTGCCATATTAGTGTCCAGTAAGTTGTAGTGCCCAGTGCGTTGTAGTGCCCAGCTCATGCTTCTGGAGATATGCACCCATAAATTCGTCAGATCTCATTGCTAAAAAAATGACAGACGTGGACGCTAAATATAGTCTACACACACTGGGGCTCAGAAGGAATAGGGGTATTTGGATTTGGGAGCGCAGAATTGACTGAATTTATATTAGGGGGCATAGAGCCATTTCACTTTTCCAGAGGCTTAGATTTCTGTTAACAGATGACAGACCTGAGTGGGGACTGGATTTTTTTGTAGATTGGTTTGAAGCTTTTGTTGAGAACATTTACATTAACATTTTGGATCACATTTATCCCGCACACTACGCTGAGCACTTACTTTGTGGTTTTCATCTAAATTTCTAAGTTATGTAATTTAGGTTAAACCTCTAGAGATCGATTCACTATAATGAGGCAGTAGAGTTACTCTGAACTCCATCTGGCCTCTGCTCAGCATTATCCTTCTTTTCAGAAGTGCACATAACTGTGGTCACCCATGCTTTTATGCACACCTAAAACGACAGCACTGCTGTATCATAATCCAGATGGTGTCCACAGTGCCTCCATCTGCCTCATTTTAGGGAATCTGCTGCCTGGGGTTCCGTCTGAATCACGTATTTCAGAGATTTACATGGAAACCCTGGTGTAAGTGCTCATCATAGAGTAGGTAATAAATTTGAGCCAAGTCTTACAGTGACCTTTGGGAGGAAAAATGAAAAAAATCATGAGCAGATGAAGAATTGGTTTTATTTATGTTTTACGCTGTTTCTCATGCGACAAAAGTGATTAGATGACTTTACTCTTTGGGTTGGTTACAGCATTAACAGATTTATCATGCTCTTTTCTGTTTGGCTGCTGTCGCACACTAAAAGACACTTTTTATTGGAAAACAAGTTGTTTCATGTCCATATTGTGAGAGCTATAACGTTCCTATTTTTCTGTCAGCAGTCATGTTAGGGCTTGTTTTTTCCGGGACGTGTTGATGTTTTTATTGGTACTATTTTGGGCACGTGACATTTTTTGATCGCTTTCTATTCAGATTTTTGGAAGGCAGAAGGAACAGAAACCAGCAATTCAGCAATTGATTTTTTGTTTTATGCTTTTCTGTTATAAAATTGATAAGGCAGCGTTATTCTTGGGTCAGTCGGATTACAGTGATACCACATTTATGTCTTTTTTTAGGTTTTGGCACTTAAAAATTATTTAAAAAAAAAATGATTAGTTTTGCATCGTTTTATTCTGAGAGTTATAACTGTTTTATTTCTCCACTGATGGAGCTGTATGGCAGCTTGTTTATTGCAATACAACATGTTGTTTTAAGCAATACCATTTTTAATTATAGTCATCATTTTGATCATGTTTTATTCCACTTCTTGTTTGGCAGTATGTTGAAAAAGCGTAATTTTTTCATCTCTGTCCTTTATTTTTATTTTTCCTGGTGCTCACTGAAGGGGTCAACTGGTGTGACAGTTTTATGGGGATGCGACGATACCAAATATGTGTGCTTTTTTTAACATTTAAATTCAAATTTATGAGTACAATATATTTAAAGCTTTCTTATTTTTCTGTGGTTTTTAAAAATATATATTTTTACAATTTTTTAAAACATTTTTTACTTTATTACTTTTTCTCATTATTATTGCAGTTATAAAGCATTTAAATGCAGGAACGGTTTAATGCTTTATAAGTGTCACTTGTGCACTGACACACAAGCTTGTTAGATTATGGTCTGAGCTGGGTCTAACAAATAGAGATGAGCGAATTTGATCGGGTCAGGGCTTACTCGGCAAGCTATAGTGCTTACCGAATAACCTGCAGAGGGAACCCGGCTACCTGGAGCGCTCCGGCTGATCAGCTCTTCTGCTCCGCAGCTGCATGTGTCGCGATTGCGTGACAGTCACGACACATGCACATGCATGGAGAGCCCAACAAACAGGCTCTCCATGCATGTGTTGTAACTGTCACACAGCCGCGGCTAGTGTTGAGCATTCCAATACTGCAAATATCGGATATCGGCCGATATTTGCGGTATCGGGATTCCGATACCGAGTTCCGATACTTTAGAAATATCGGATACCGGAATCGGAAGTTCCCATAATGCAAAGAGCCAGTTTCATTTAATTCAGCCAATGAGGAATGATTAGAAGTGTGGGCACATCCTGTTCTGGATGGTAGGCATGTAACTACTGGCATGGCTGTGATTGGCTGCTGAAATGATGTCATGATGCACTATAAAAGTTGCTGCCGCCATTTTGGGTTCACTCTGCTGTGAATTCAGTTAAGGACAGGATGCTGTGTTCTGACTGAGGGCCAGTTTTGAGATAGCGATTTGCTTCATTGTGCTTTACCCAGGTTAATTTAGCAACCGCTGTGTGAGAACCTTGTTTTTGCCTTGCAGCGCTGTTCAGAGCTGTCTGCAAGGTCTGTTGTGTGAGTGCAGCTCACGCTGTTGTCTGTTCTACAGCCTCTGCTGGTTGTAGTCAGCTCAGCGTGCGTTACTGCCTCATACTGTTCAATTGTCCTTTTTTGCATTAGTGCTGCCTGCAGCACATTTTTCCAGTTTTTCTTCTATTAGTGGGTTTCCATCCGTATCCTGCTGATTGTGGAAAAACACTTTATAGGATTACATAGAGGAGCTTTTTTGGCCTTGCAGCACCGTTCACGGCTGTCTGCACGGTCTGTGTGTGAGTGCTACTCACTCTGTAGTCTGTTCTGCTGCCACAGTCAGTTGTAGTCAGCTCAGGGTGCGTCACTGCCTCATACTGTTCCATTGTCCTTTTTTGCATTAGTGCTGCCTGCTGCACATTTTTTCAAATTTGTCCTATTAGTGGGTTTCCATCCGTATCCTGCAGCTCACTCTGTAGTCTGTTCTGCGAAAAAAACTAAAAGTTAATAAAGTTCAACAAACACTCTACTTTACAGTTGTGTAGGCCACATTAGCTCATATTAACCCCTTCATGACCCAGCCTATTTTGACCTTAAAGACCTTGCCGTTTTTTGCAATTCTGACCAGTGTCCCTTTATGAGGTAATAACTCAGGAACGCTTCAACGGATCCTAGCGGTTCTGAGATTGTTTTTTCGTGACATATTAGGCTTCATGTTACTGGTAAATTTAGGTCAATAAATTATGCGTTTATTTGTGATAAAAATGGAAATTTGGCGAAAATTTTGAAAATTTCACAATTTTCACATTTTGAATTTTTATTCTGTTAAACCAGAGAGTTATGTGACACAAAATAGTTAATAAATAACATTTCCCACATGTTTACTTTACATCAGAACAATTTTGGAAACAAAATTTTTTTTTCCTAGGAAGTTATAAGGGTTAAAATTTGACCAGCGATTTCTCATTTTTACAACGAAATTTACAAAACCATTTTTTAGGGACCACCTCACATTTGAAGTCAGTTTGAGGGGTCTATATGGCTGAAAATACCCAAAAGTGACACCATTCTAAAAACTGCACCCCTCAAGGTACTCAAAACCACATTCCAGAAGTTTATTAACCCTTCAGGTGCTTCACAGCAGCAGAAGCAACATGGAAGGAAAAAATGAACATTTAACTTTTTAGTCACAAAAATTATCTTTTAGCAACAATTGTTTTATTTTCCCAATGGTAAAAGGAGAAACTGAACCATGTAAGTTGTTGTCCAATTTGTCTTGAGTATGCTGATACCTCATATGTGGGGGTAAACCACTGTTTGGGCGCACGGCAGGGCTTGGAAGGGAAGGAGCGCCATTTGACTTTTTGAATCAAAAATTGGCTCCACTCTTTAGCGGACACCATGTCACGTTTGGAGACCCCCCCGTGTGCCTAAAAATTGGAGCTCCCCCACAAGTGACCCCATTTTGGAAACTAGACGCCCCAGGGAACTTATCTAGATGCATAGTGAGCACTTTGAACCCCAGGTGCTTCACAAATTGATCCGTAAAAATGAAAAAGTACTTTTTTTCACAAAAAAATTCTTTTAGCCTCAATTTTTTCATTTTCACATGGGCAACAGGATAAAATGGATCCTAAAATTTGTTGGGCAATTTCTCCTGAGTACACCGATACCTCTTATGTGGGGGTAAACCACTGTTTGGGCACATGGTAAGGCTCGGAAGGGAAGGAGCGCCATTTGACTTTTTGAATGAAAAATTATCTCCATCGTTAGCGGACACCATGTCGCGTTTGGAAAGCTCCTGTGTGCCTAAACATTGGTGCTCCCCCACAAGTGACCCCATTTTGGAAACTAGACCCCCCAAGGAACTTATTTAGATGCCTAGTGAGCACTTTAAACCCTCAGGTGCTTCACAAATTGATCTGTAAAAATGAAAAAGTACTTTTTTTCACAAAAAAGTTCTTTTCGCCTCAATTTTTTCATTATCACATGGGCAATAGGATAAAATGGATCATAAAATTTGTTGGGCAATTTCTCCCAAGTACGCCGATACCTCATATGTGGGGGTAAACCACTGTTTGGGCACTCGGCAGGGCTCGGAAGGGAAGGCGCGCCATTTGACTTTTTCAATGGAAAATTAGCTCCAATTGTTAGCGGACACCATGTCGCGTTTGGAGAGCCCCTGTGTGCCTAAACATTGGAGCTCCCCCACAAGTGACTCCATTTTGGAAACTAGACACCCAAGGAACTTATCTAGATGCATATTGAGCACTTTAAACCCCCAGGTGCTTCACAGAAGTTTATAACGCAGAGCCATGAAAATAAAAAATAATTTTTCTTTCCTCAAAAATGATTTTTTAGCCTGGAATTTCCTATTTTGCCAAGGGTAATAGGAGAAATTGGACCCCAAATGTTGTTGTCCAGTTTGTCCTGAGTACGCTGATACCCCATATGTGGGGGTAAACCACTGTTTGGGCGCACGGCAGGGCTCGGAAGGGAAGGCACGCAATTTGGCTTTTTAAATTGAAAATTAGCTCCAATCATTAGCGGACACCATGTCACGTTTGGAGAGCCCCTGTGTGCCTAAACATTGGAGGTCCCCCTGAAATGACCACATTTTGGAAACTAGTCCACCAAAGGAACTAATCTAGATGTGTGGTGAGGACTTTGAACCCCCAAGTGCTTCACAGAAGTTTATAACGCAGAGCCATGAAAATAAAAAAAAAAAATTATTTTCTCAAAAATGATCTTTTAGCCTGCAATTTTTTATTTTCCCAAGGGTATCAGGAGAAATTTGACCCCAAAATTTGTTGTCCAGTTTCTCCTGAGTACGGTGATACCCCATATGTGGGGGTAAACCACTGTTTGGGCACATGCCGGGGCTCGGAAGTGAAGTAGTGACGTTTTGAAATGCAGACTTTGATGGAATGCTCTGTGGGCGTCACGTTGCGTTTGCAGAGCCCCTGATGTGGCTTAACAGTAGAAACCCCCCACAAGTGACCCCATTTTGGAAACTAGACCCCGAAAGGAACTTATCTAGATGTGTGGTGAGCACTTTGAACCCCCAAGTGCTTCACAGAAGTTTATAATGCAGAGCCGTGAAAATAATAAATACGTTTTCTTTCCTCAAAAATAATTATTTAGCCCAGAATTTTTTAATTTTCCCAAGGGTAACAGGAGAAATTTGACCCCAATATTTGTTGTCCAGTTTCTCCTGAGTACGGTGATACCCCATATGTGGGGGTAAATTACTGTTTGGGCACATGCCGGGGCTCGGAAGTGAAGTAGTGACATTTTGAAATGCAGACTTTGATGGAATGCTCTGCGGGCGTCACGTTGCGTTTGCAGAGCCCCTGATATGGCTAAACAGTAGTAACCCCCCACAAGTGACCCCATTTTGGAAACTAGACCCCGAAAGGAACTTATCTAGATGTGTGGTGAGCACTTTGAACCCCCAAGTGCTTCATAAAAGTATATAATGCAGAGCCGTGAAAATAATAAATACGTTTTCTTTCCACAAAAATAATTATTTAGCCCAGAATTTTTTATTTTCCCAAGGGTTACAGGAGAAATTGGACCCCAAAAGTTATTGTTCAGTTTCTCCTGAGTACGCTGATACCCCATGTGTGGAGGTAAACCACTGTTTGGGCACACGTCGGGGCTCAGAAGGGAAGTAGTGACTTTTGAAATGCAGACTTTGATGGAATGGTCTGCGGGCGTCACGTTGCGTTTGCAGAGCCCCTGGTGTGCCTAAACAGTAGTAACCCCCCACAAGTGACCCCATTTTAGAAACTAGACCCCCCAAGGAACTTATCTAGATATGTGGTGAGCACTTTGAACCCCCAAGTGCTTCACAGACGTTTACAACGTAGAGCCGTGAAAATAATATATCATTTTTCTTTCCTCAAAAATGATGTTTTAGCAAGCATTTTTTTATTTTCACAAGGGTAACAGGAGAAATTGGACCCCAGTAATTGTTGCGCAGTTTATCCTGAGTATGCTGGTACCCCATATGTGGGGGTAAACCACTGTTTGGGCACACGTCAGGGCTCGGAATTGAGGGAGCACCATTTGACTTTTTGAATACGAGATTGGCTGGAATCAATGGTGGCGCCATGTTGCGTTTGGAGACCCCTGATGTGCCTAAACAGTGGTAACCCCTCAATTCTACCTCCAACACTAACCCCAACACACCCCTAACCCTAATCCCAACTGTAGCCATAACCCTAATCACAACCCTAACCCCAACACACCCCTAACCACAACCCTAACCCCAACACACCCCTAACCCTAACCACAACCCTAATTCCAACCCTAACCCTAACCCTAACCACAACCCTAATTCCAACTGTAGCCATAACCCTAATCACAGCCCTAACCCTAACCCCAACACATCCCTAACCCTAATCCCAACTGTAGCCATAACCCTAATCACAGCCCTAACCCTAACCCTAACCCCAACACACCCCTAACCCTAATCCCAACTGTAGCCATAACTAGTGTTGAGCATTCCGATACCGCAAGTATCGGGTATCGGCCGATATTTGCGGTATCGGAATTCCGATACCGAATTCCGATACTTCCCGCGTATCGGATACCGGAATCGGAAGTTCCCAGAATTCAAACAGAACGCAGCAGCCAATGAGGAATGATTGGAAGTGTGGGCACATCCTGTTTAGCATGGTGGGCATGTAAGTACTGGCAAGGCTGTGATTGGCTGCTGAAATGATGTCACTCTGCACTATAAAAAACGCTGCCGCCATTTTGCGCTCACTCTGCTGTGATTTCAGTTAGGGACAGGACGCTGTGTTCTAACTGAGGGCCAGTTGAGCTAGCTAATTGCTTTATTTTCCTTTCCAAAGGCTAATTTAGCAAAACGCTGTGTGTTCTTCACTGTTCACCTTGCTCTTGCCTTGCAGCGCTGTTTTAACAGCGTTCTGCAAGGTCTCTGTGTGTGTGTGTGTGTGTGCAGCTCACTCTGTAGTCTGTGTGCAGCCATATACCCGGTTGTATTCAGCTCAGGGGGGGTTCACACTCCCTCACACAGTTGTCCTTTTTTGCTCATAGTGCAGCCTGCTGCACATTCTTTCTCAAATTTCCTATTAGTGTTTTTCCACCCGTCTCCAGCTAAATTGTGGAAAAACACTACATAGGATAACCTAGAGGGGGGTTTTTGGGCCTTGCAGCGCCGTTTACGGCTGTCTGCACGGTCTCCGTGTGAGCCCAGCTCGCCCTGTAGTCTGTGTGCAGCCATAGCCGGTTGGATTCAGCTCAGGGTTCGTTACCGGCTCATACCTTGAGAAAAATTTTCCTTTCTTTCAAATAGTGCAGCCTGTTTAAAAATTTTTAAAAAAATTCCCTATTAGTGTTTTTCCACCCGTCTCCAGCTAAATAGTGGAAAAACACTACATAGGATAACCTAGAGGGGGGTTTTTGGGCCTTGCAGCGCCGTTTACGGCTGTCTGCACGGTTTCCGTGTGAGCCCAGCTCGCCCTGTAGTCTGTGTGCAGCCATAGCCGGTTGGATTCAGCTCAGGGTTCGTTACTGGCTCATACCTTGAGAAAAATTTTCCTTTCTTTCAAATAGTGCAGCCTGTTTAAAAATTTAAAAAAAAATTCCCTATTAGTGTTTTTCCACCCGTCTCCAGCTAAATTGTGGAAAAACACTACATAGGATAACCTAGAGGGGGGTTTTTGGGCCTTGCAGCGCCGTTTACGGCTGTCTGCACGGTCTCTGTGTGAGCGCAGCTCGCCCTGTAGTCTGTGTGCAGCTATAGCCGGTTGGATTCAGCTCAGGGTGCGTTACTGCCTCATACCTTGAAAAACAATTTCCTTTTTTTCAAATAGTGCAGCCTGTTTAAAATTTAAAAAAAAAAAATTCCTATTAGTGTCTTTCCACCCGTCTCCAGCTAAATAGTGGAAAAACACTACATAGGATAACCTAGAGGAGGGTTTTTTGGCCTTGTAGCGCCGTTTACGGCTGTCTGCACGGTCTCTGTGTGAGCGCAGCTCGCCCTGTAGTCTGTGTGCAGCCATAGCCGGTTGGATTCAGCTCAGGGTGCGTTACTGCCTCATACCTTGAAAAACAATTTCCTTTTTTTCAAATAGTGCAGCCTGTTTAAAATTTAAAAAAAAAAATTCCTATTAGTGTCTTTCCACCCGTCTCCAGCTAAATAGTGGAAAAACACTACATAGGATAACCTAGAGGAGGGTTTTTTGGCCTTGCAGCGCCGTTTACGGCTGTCTGCACGGTCTCCGTGTGATTTAAACTAGCTCTGTAGCCCGATCTGCACAAAAAAAAAGTAGAGTTCACCAAACACAACTTAACACTTGTGTAGGCCACATTTGAAAAATAATAAAGTTTAGTCCACACTTTACAACATTAGTGTTTCTTACACCTGTTAGAAGGAGCATTTCAGGAATAAGCACGCTAAGGCCTTAGTACTTTTCTGCTTATCTTTATCTGTCAACCAAGATGAAGAGGGCAGGGAGTAAGGCACGTGGGCGTGGGCGCGGAGCAGGGAGAGGAGCAGGGAGAGGACGTGGTGATTCTGTGCCTGCTGCGGGCGCCGGTGACTCGTCGTCACTCAGTTTCAGCAGGGAACAGTCCTTCATGCGCAGCTTTGTCGGAGAGCGCCGTGCTCCGCTGCTGCGTGAAGACCAAATTGAAGCCGTTGTCGGGTGGATGGCAGCTAACGCCTCGGCATCGACTTCAGTTAGTGCCACATCCTCTCAGGCACAGAGCACTGGAGAGCAGCCATCTGTCTCTTCACCACCTGCCAAATTGGCCAGGCAGTCAGAGAGCCCAGGACAGGAGCCGTCTCTACTTCTGTTCTCTGAATCTCTTGGCTTGGAAACAGGGGGCCAGCCAAGCAGCATTGGAGAAATGGAAGAAGAGGCAGTGTGCAGTGATGCCCAACAGCTTTTTCTCTCTGACTCTGAAGAGGCAGGTGGGCCAGTGCCTCCGGTGACCACAGCGCAGTACGCATCTGATGATGAAACTCAGGTGCCGCTTTCTGATGCGTACTGTGCTGCCGAGACTACCCAGGAGGAGCAGTTGGTGGCAGAGGGTAGTGGAGATGATGAGGTCCTTGACCCATCGTGGCGTGAGGAACAGGAAGGTGGTGGGAGCAGCTCTGAGGAAGAGCTTCCCCTTACGGGCCAAAGAGGGAGAGGGAGGGGGAAGACTGCGGAGCCTGTAGCCTCCACTTTGGCACCCGTTAGGAGCCTGTCTCTTTCCAAAGCCAAAAAGGGCGCTCCCAACACTTGCAGTGCCTGGTCCTTTTTTGACACAGTTGCAGATGACATTTGTTTTGTCAAATGCAAGCTGTGTCATCAGAAAGTAAAAAGAGGTAAAAGTGTCAGCAACCTCAATACCACAAATATGTGGAAACATGTGCGGACCAGGAACGCGGTGGAGTTACAGAAACACAGTGAAGACGTAGGCCAACCAACAGCGGCAGCTACCACCTCTTCATCTCGTGTTGCCTCTTCCTCCACTGTTGTCCAGAGACCTAGTGTAATTCCACCCACAGCACCACCTTCCCAGTCATCCTCACACTCCCAGTCTACTCTACAGCCATCGGTAGTACAGGCATGGGAGAAAAGGCGGGCATTCTCGGCCAACCACCCCCGAGCACAGGCTCTGAATGCAGGCATTGCCAAACTGTTGTCCCTGGAAATGCTCTCGTTCAGGCTGGTGGAGACTGACAGCTTCCGTGACTTGATGGCATTGGCAGTCCCACAGTACAAGGTGCCCAGCCGCTTTTACTTCAGCAGGCAGGCTGTCCCTGCCCTGCACAGGCATGTTGAGGCAAACATAAAACATGCGCTACTGAACGCCGTCAGTAGCAAGGTCCACCTCACCACCGATGCGTGGACCAGTCAGCATGGACAGGGGCGATATGTTTCCCTCACTGCCCATTGGGTTAATGTTGTTGAGCCAGGTACAGATCGTGCGAGTGGCGCAGGACGTGTCCTGCCCACTCCAAGGATTGCAGGAATCCAGTCTGTACGCATCAACTCCTCCTCTTACACCAGTTCCTCAGATTCCTCTCTGCAGGATCCGTCACAGTCCACCTCCACATGGACCCGTGAACGTTTACCTATGACCGACATGAGCACAGCCGTGGCCAAACGTCAGCAGGCCGTCTTGAAACTAGTTTCATTGGGGCATCGAAGCCACACAGCGCAGGAGCTCTGGAATGCCATCAAGCAGGAGAGCGATGTGTGGTTACTGCCAGCGAATCTCCAGCCAGGCATGGTAGTGTGTGACAATGGCCGAAATCTGGTGGCAGCTTTGGCCCTTGGCAACCTCACTCACATCCCATGTCTGGCACATGTGCTCAATTTGGTTGTGCAGAGTTTTCTGAGGGACTATCCGGATCTTGATGCCCTGCTGCACAAGGTCCGCCTAGAGTGTGCTCACTTGCGGCGTTCCAGCTTGGCCAGATCCCGCATTGCTGCTCTGCAGCGCCGATTCCGCCTTCCGGAACACCGTATCATATGTGACCTACCTACCCGGTGGAATTCCACATTACATATGTTGGAACGGTTGTGTGAGCAACAGCAAGCAGTTATGGAGTACCAGCTGCATCAGGCGCAAAGAAGTCGCAGTCAGCGCCGATCAGACTTCACAACCACAGAGTGGGCCACTATGAAGGACGTCTGCCAGGTTTTGCATCCTTTTGATTATTCCACGCGGATGGCAAGTGCAGATGATGCACTAGTCAGCATGACTGTCCCCCTTATCTGCCTGCTTCAGCAAACTTTCCAAGGGTTAAGGGATGATGTTGTGGAAGAGGTGGAGGATGAGGAGTCACCTTTTCCATCAGCTTCTGGAGAGTCAGCGCCACGTGGTTCCTCACAAAGGGGTACGCAGGGGCCAATTTGTGAGGAGGATGAGGAGGAGTCAATGGAGGAGGAAGAGCTCCGTCCAGAGGAGGGAGCGACACAATTGTCCAGTGGTCAGTGTGTACAGCGAGGGTGGGGTGATGACGAGCGGGCAGAGATCATGTCTCAAGCAGGGGACAGCGTTTCTGGGCCAGTTGGCACTCTGCAGCACATGGTGGATTTCATGCTGCAGTGCCTGAGAAACGACCGCCGCATCGACCACATTCTCAACATGCCTGATTATTGGGTGTTCACCCTCCTCGATCCTCGCTACCGGGACAACGTCCAAAACCTCATCCCTGCGTTGACCCAGGAGCGTAAATTGCGGGAGTACCACGACACACTGGTGAATTCCATCATCTTCTCCTGTCCAACTGAGAGGAGTGCTGCTAGTGCTTTACAAAGCAGCTCAGTGCGTCGAGGCAGTGGGGGAGGCTCTGCCCAAAGAGGGAGCAGAAGCAGTGCCTCTGCCCAAGGCAAGCCCAGTATGGCACAACTCTGGCACACTTTTGTGTGCCCGCCCCAAATGTCTACACCATCACCGGCGGCTCCAGTCAGCAGGAGGCAACGGTTCCGTCAGATGGTGACAGACTACATGGCTTGCCCTCTTACTGTACTCCCAGACGGCTCTTCCCCATTCAAGTTTTGGGTCTCTAAGCTGGATACATGGCCAGAGCTAAGCCAGTATGCATTGGAGGTGCTGGCTTGCCTTGCGGCTAGTGTCTTATCGGAACGTGTCTTTAGTGCCGCAGGTGGTGTACTAACAGACCGTCGCATGCGACTATCCTCCGATAACGTTGACCGGCTTACTTTCCTGAAAATGAACCAGGCCTGGATCTCGCAGGAATTTGCCACTCCTCTGCCTGATTAAGTAATTGGGTGTCATCCAGGTCTCCTGCTGTGTTCATCTTTCTACCACCTGAACTGCTATTCCTGGGCTCCAACACCGCCAGTTGCGGCTCAGAAGTGCAGGCTGCACAGTAAAAACATACGACCCAGTGTTATTGGGTTTCAGTAACGTCAGCTGATCCCCAGCTGTGTAGCCGGCAATGTGTCCTGCGACCGCCACGCTGGCACAACAACCTAAATGTAAGGGAACCTGTCCCCCCCCCCGTCGTTTGTTACTGAAAGAGCCATCTTGTGCAGCAGTAATGCTGCACAAGGAAAAGGTAGCTCTTTTTTTTTAGCTCCTTGCACACGCAGAACTTAACACTTATAAAATGTGTTCACTGATACCGTTATACTGTCCCGGAGCTGGGACTTTCCTTCGCAATGTGACGCAGCACAGCCAGGGCTGCCACTAGAAATTTCGGGGCCCCATACTGGCAAAATTTTCGGGGCCCCCTTGAAACTCCGCCCAGGCTCCACCCCAGCCCCGCCTCCAGGCTCCACCCCACGAACTGTCCACAGTCCCACCACTCTCTCTTGGAAAATCTCCACTTCTCACCTATCACACATTGACAGTTCCCATCACCAGATCACACATATAGCCGGCAGCTTTTGTTTTGGCCAAAAGATTTTTTAAGCCGCCACCACAACAAGGTAGACACTTTTGGCCGGGCCCTACTCTACTGTAACCTACTAAATATTTGTTAAAATATGCAATACAATTTAGGTATATTTTTATTTATTTTTCAATTTTTAAAATGACCTATAATACTACATACAAGGAACAAATACCACAACACTATGACCAGATGACATATTACCACCACAGTGATCGAATAATATAAAATACAAGGAACAAATACCGCTACACCATGACCAGACCACATATTACCTCCACATCATGACCAGACCACATATTACCAACAATGACTGAATACTACAATACTGATCAGTAATACAAAAAAACCCACAATACTATCACCATCAGTGCCATTATGCACAGGAGATCTGTAATTAGTAAGCAGTGTCTGTGTACAGGTAATACAGTGATCACTGGTGACATTACACACAGGAGCTCTGTATATAATGTATAGATAATACAGTGATCACTGGTGACATTGTACACAGGACCTCTGTATATAGTATACAGTGTATAGTGTAAGTGTATAGGTAACACTGACTCACCAGTGACGTCTCTAGGTGAAGTCCTTCATCTTTCATCCAGCACAGACCGCCATCACTTTATCCAGCCAGGACTCGTCTCTGCAGGAAATAAAACAGTTATCTCGAGTTCCGCTTGTAGAACACATTACTTAATTTTCCGAACTTCTACATTACACCACATGAAGAAGGCAACATAGTATCACTCTACACAGTAACAGGACCGCCCCCCCCATTTAAAACAGTATACTCAAAAAATAAAATAAATACATCACTGCAATAATAATATCCCTTAATTAGCCCCTATGGTAATATTCGCCATCCTGGCCACCGTGTGTCTCATTTCAGGCTCCAGCCATATGTTCTCTCATCCTGCCCTCATGAGTATCCATTCTACCCCATATGATCTCCCCATCCTGCCCCATCTGTCTCCATCGTATCCATCCTGCCCCATCTGTTTCCAATCCTGCACCATCTCTGTCCAGCACTCTGCCCCATCTCTGTCCAGCACTCTGCCCCATCTCTGTCCAGCACTCTGCCCCATCTCTGTCCAGCACTCTGCCCCATCTCTGTCCAGCACTCTGCCCCATCTCTGTCCAGCACTCTGCCCAGCACTCTGCCCCATCTCTGTCCAGCACTCTGCCCCATCTCTGTCCAGCACTCTGCCCCATCTCTGTCCAGCACTCTGCCCCATCTCTGTCCAGCACTCTGCCCCATCTCTGTCCAGCACTCTGCCCCATCTCTGTCCAGCACTCTGCCCCATCTCTGTCCAGCACTCTGCCCCATCTCTGTCCAGCACTCTGCCCCGTGTCCAGCTTTCTGCCCCCCATGTGTCCAGCTTTCTGCCCCCATGTGTCCAGCTTTCTGCCCCCCCCCGTGTCCAGCTTTCTGCCCCGCCCCCCCTGTCCAGCTTTCTGCCCCCCCCCGTGTCCAGCTTTCTGCCCCCCCCGTGTCCAGCTTTCTGCCCCCCCGTGTCCAGCTTTCTGCCCCCCCGTGTCCAGCTTTCTGCCCCCCCCGTGTCCAGCTTTCTGCCCCCCCCCCCGTGTCCAGCTTTACTGCCCCCTCTGTGTCCAGCTTTACATAGTAACATAGTAACATAGTAACATAGTTAGTAAGGCCGAAAAAAGACATTTGTCCATCCAGTTCAGCCTATATTCCATCATAATAAATACCCAGATCTACGTCCTTCTACAGAACCTAATAATTGTATGATACAATATTGTTCTGCTCCAGGAAGACATCCAGGCCTCTCTTGAACCCCTCGACTGAGTTCGCCATCACCACCTCCTCAGGCAAGCAATTCCAGATTCTCACTGCCCTAACAGTAAAGAATCCTCTTCTATGTTGGTGGAAAAACCTTCTCTCCTCCAGACGCAAAGAATGCCCCCTTGTGCCCGTCACCTTCCTTGGTATAAACAGATCCTCAGCGAGATATTTGTATTGTCCCCTTATATACTTATACATGGTTATTAGATCGCCCCTCAGTCGTCTTTTTTCTAGACTAAATAATCCTAATTTCGCTAATCTATCTGGGTATTGTAGTTCTCCCATCCCCTTTATTAATTTTGTTGCCCTCCTTTGTACTCTCTCTAGTTCCATTATATCCTTCCTGAGCACCGGTGCCCAAAACTGGACACAGTACTCCATGTGCGGTCTAACTAGGGATTTGTACAGAGGCAGTATAATGCTCTCATCATGTGTATCCAGACCTCTTTTAATGCACCCCATGATCCTGTTTGCCTTGGCAGCTGCTGCCTGGCACTGGCTGCTCCAGGTAAGTTTATCATTAACTAGGATCCCCAAGTCCTTCTCCCTGTCAGATTTACCCAGTGGTTTCCCGTTCAGTGTGTAATGGTGATATTGATTCCCTCTTCCCATGTGTATAACCTTACATTTATCATTGTTAAACCTCATCTGCCACCTTTCAGCCCAAGTTTCCAACTTATCCAGATCCATCTGTAGCAGAATACTATCTTCTCTTGTATTAACTGCTTTACATAGTTTTGTATCATCTGCAAATATCGATATTTTACTGTGTAAACCTTCTACCAGATCATTAATGAATATGTTGAAGAGAACAGGTCCCAATACTGACCCCTGCGGTACCCCACTGGTCACAGCGACCCAGTTAGAGACTATACCATTTATAACCACCCTCTGCTTTCTATCACTAAGCCAGTTACTAACCCATTTACACACATTTTCCCCCAGACCAAGCATTCTCATTTTGTGTACCAACCTCTTGTGCGGCACGGTATCAAACGCTTTGGAAAAATCGAGATATACCACGTCCAATGACTCACCGTGGTCCAGTCTATAGCTTACCTCTTCATAAAAACTGATTAGATTGGTTTGACAGGAGCGATTTCTCATAAACCCATGCTGATATGGAGTTAAACAGTTATTCTCATTGAGATAATCCAGAATAACATCCCTCAGAAACCCTTCAAATATTTTACCAACAATAGAGGTTAGACTTACTGGCCTATAATTTCCAGGTTCACTTTTAGAGCCCTTTTTGAATATTGGCACCACATTTGCTATGCGCCAGTCCTGCGGAACAGACCCTGTCGCTATAGAGTCACTAAAAATAAGAAATAATGGTTTATCTATTACATTACTTAGTTCTCTTAGTACTCGTGGGTGTATGCCATCCGGACCCGGAGATTTATCTATTTTAATCTTATTTAGCCGGTTTCGCACCTCTTCTTGGGTTAGATAGGTGACCCTTAATATAGGGTTTTCATTGTTTCTTGGGATTTCACCTAGCATTTCATTTTCCACCGTGAATACCGTGGAGAAGAAGGTGTTTAATATGTTAGCTTTTTCCTCGTCATCTACAACCATTCTTTCCTCACTATTTTTTAAGGGGCCTACATTTTCAGTTTTTATTCTTTTACTATTGATATAGTTGAAGAACAGTTTGGGATTAGTTTTACTCTCCTTAGCAATGTGCTTCTCTGTTTCCTTTTTGGCAGCTTTAATTAGTTTTTTAGATAAAGTATTTTTCTCCCTATAGTTTTTTAGAGCTTCAATGGTGCCATCCTGCTTTAGTAGTGCAAATGCTTTCTTTTTACTGTTAATTGCCTGTCTTACTTCTTTGTTTAGCCACATTGGGTTTTTCCTATTTCTAGTCCTTTTATTCCCACAAGGTATAAACCGCTTACACTGCCTATTTAGGATGTTCTTAAACATTTCCCATTTATTATCTGTATTCTCATTTCTGAGGATATTGTCCCAGTCTACCAGATTAAGGGCATCTCTAAGCTGTTCAAACTTTGCCTTCCTAAAGTTCAATGTTTTTGTGACTCCCTGACAAGTCCCCCTAGTGAAAGACAGGTGAAACTGCACAATATTGTGGTCGCTATTTCCTAGATGCCCGACCACCTGCAGATTTGTTATTCTGTCAGGTCTATTAGATAGTATTAGGTCTAAAAGTGCTGCTCCTCTGGTTGGATTCTGCACCAATTGTGAAAGATAATTTTTCTTGGTTATTAGCAGAAACCTGTTGCCTTTATGGGTTTCACAGGTTTCTGTTTCCCAGTTAATATCCGGGTAGTTAAAGTCCCCCATAACCAGGACCTCATTATGGGTTGCAGCTTCATCTATCTGCTTTAGAAGTAGACTTTCCATGCTTTCTGTTATATTTGGGGGTTTGTAACAGACCCCAATGAGAATTTTGTTACCATTTTTCCCTCCATGAATTTCAACCCATATGGACTCGACATCCTCATTCCCTTCGCTAATATCCTCCCTTAAAGTGGACTTTAGACAAGACTTTACATAGAGACAAACCCCTCCTCCTCTCCGATTTTTACGATCCTTTCTAAACAGACTGTAACCCTGTAAGTTAACTGCCCAGTCATAGCTTTCATCTAACCATGTCTCGGTTATTCCCACTATGTCAAAGTTACCTGTAGATATTTCTGCTTCTAGTTCTTCCATCTTGTTTGTCAGGCTTCTGGCGTTTGCGAGCATGCAGTTTAGAGGATTTTGTTTTGTTCCAATCTCCTCACTGTGGATTGTTTTAGAAATGTTCTTACCTCCCTTCTGAGTATGTTTTCCTGGGTCGTCTTTGTTCGAGTCTAATGTTTTTCTTCCCGTCCCCTCTTCTTCTAGTTTAACGCCCTCCTGATGAGTGTAGCGAGTCTTCTGGCGAATGTGTGTTTCCCAGGTTTGTTGAGGTGTAGTCCGTCTCTGGCGAGGAGTCCATCATACCAGTAATTCACACCGTGGTCCAGAAATCCAAATCCTTGTTGTCTGCACCATCGTCTTAGCCAGTTGTTTGCATCAAGGATCCTGTTCCATCTCCTGGTGCCATGCCCGTCTACTGGAAGGATAGAAGAAAAAACTACCTGTGCATCCAGTTCCTTTACTTTCTTCCCCAACTCTTCAAAGTCCTTGCAGATTGTCGGTAGGTCCTTCCTTGCCGTGTCATTGGTGCCAACATGTATCAGAAGAAATGGGTGGACGTCCTTGGAGCTGAAGAGCTTTGGTATCCTATCGGTCACATCCTTGATCATCGCACCTGGAAGGCAGCATACTTCTCTTGCAGTTATGTCCGGTCTGCAGATGGCTGCTTCGGTGCCTCTCAGTAGTGAGTCTCCCACCACCACCACTCTTCGTTGCTTCTTGGCTGTACTTTTTGCTGTCACTTGTTGCTGTGTGCCCTTTTCTTTTTTGCTTGCTGGTATTGCTTCATTCTTAGGTGTGCCATCTTCATCCTCTACAAAGATTTGATATCGGTTCTTCAGTTGTGTGGTTGGTGATTTCTCCATGGTCTTCTTGCTTCTTTTGGTCACATGCTTCCACTCATCTGCTTTTGGAGGTTCTCTGACACTTTTTGCACCTTCTGTGACCAGTAGAGATGCTTCTGTTCTGTCTAGAAAGTCTTCATTCTCTTTGATGAGTTTCAAAGTTGCTATTCTTTCTTCCAGACCCCGCACCTTTTCTTCTAAAAGGGCCACTAGTCTACACTTCTGACAGGTGAAATTGGATTCTTCTTCTGGTCGATCTGTGAACATGTAGCACATGCTGCAGCTCACCATGTAGGTTGTCACATCTGCCATGTTGCTCCTAGATCCTGCTGACTTGCTGTGTGTTTTCCTTCTTGTGTAATCTACTCAGCCAAGCTCTCTTGCAATAATGTCCTACAGGCAAAAATTCGCACGCCGTACGGCGCGCGGTTTGGTGATGCTTTCGAAGCAGCTGGTCCCGGCTGTACCCAACGATCTTCTAGCTTAGGGAGACTTCGCTTCTCCCAGAAGGCACCTGGAATATGCAAATTAGCCTCCTGAAGCTTGAATCCCTGGTTTGGTGATGCTTTCGAAGCAGCTGGTCCCGGCTGTACCCAACGATCTTCTAGCTTAGGGAGACTTCGCTTCTCCCAGAAGGCACCTGGAATATGCAAATTAGCCTCCTGAAGCTTGAATCCCTGGTTTGGTGATGCTTTCGAAGCAGCTGGTCCCGGCTGTACCCAACGATCTTCTAGCTTAGGGAGACTTCGCTTCTCCCAGAAGGCACCTGGAATATGCAAATTAGTCTCCTGAAGCTTGAATCCCTGGTTTGGTGATGCTTTCGAAGCAGCTGGTCCCGGCTGTACCCAACGATCTTCTAGCTTAGGGAGACTTCGCTTCTCCCAGAAGGCACCTGGAATATGCAAATTAGCCTCCTGAAGCTTGAATCCCTGGTTTGGTGATGCTTTCGAAGCAGCTGGTCCCGGCTGTACCCAACGATCTTCTAGCTTAGGGAGACTTCGCTTCTCCCAGAAGGCACCTGGAATATGCAAATTAGCCTCCTGAAGCTTGAATCCCTGGTTTGGTGATGCTTTCGAAGCAGCTGGTCCCGGCTGTACCCAACGATCTTCTAGCTTAGGGAGACTTCGCTTCTCCCAGAAGGCACCTGGAATATGCAAATTAGTCTCCTGAAGCTTGAATCCCTGGTTTGGTGATGCTTTCGAAGCAGCTGGTCCCGGCTGTACCCAACGATCTTCTAGCTTAGGGAGACTTCGCTTCTCCCAGAAGGCACCTGGAATATGCAAATTAGCCTCCTGAAGCTTGAATCCCTGGTTTGGTGATGCTTTCGAAGCAGCTGGTCCCGGCTGTACCCAACGATCTTCTAGCTTAGGGAGACTTCGCTTCTCCCAGAAGGCACCTGGAATATGCAAATTAGCCTCCTGAAGCTTGAATCCTTGGTTTGGTGATGCTTTCGAAGCAGCTGGTCCCGGCTGTACCCAACGATCTTCTAGCTTAGGGAGACTTCGCTTCTCCCAGAAGGCACCTGGAATATGCAAATTAGCCTCCTGAAGCTTGAATCCCTGGTTTGGTGATGCTTTCGAAGCAGCTGGTCCCGGCTGTACCCAACGATCTTCTAGCTTAGGGAGACTTCGCTTCTCCCAGAAGGCACCTGGAATATGCAAATTAGCCTCCTGAAGCTTGAATCCTTGGTTTGAAGCTTGAATCCTTGGTTTACTGCCAAGGATTTACTGCTTTACTGCCCCCTCTGTGTCCAGCTTTACTGCCCCCTCTGTGTCCAGATTTACTGCCCCCTCTGTGTCCAGATTTACTGCCCCCTCTGTGTCCAGATTTACTGCCCCCTCTGTGTCCAGATTTACTGCCCCCTCTGTGTCCAGATTTACTGCCCCCTCTGTGTCCAGATTTACTGCCCCCTCTGTGTCCAGATTTACTGCCCCCTCTGTGTCCAGCTTTACTGCCCCCTCTGTGTCCAGCTTTACTGCCCCCTGTGTCCAGCTTTACTGCCCCCTCTGTGTCCAGCCTTCTGCCCCCCCTGTGTCCAGCTTTACTGCCCCCCTGTGTCCAGCCTTCTGCCCCCCGTGTCCAGCCTTCTGCCCCCCGTGTCCAGCTTTACTGCCCTTCTGTGTCCAGCGGCCTTCTGCCCCCCCCCGTGTCCAGCTTTACTGCCCCCGTGTCCAGCGGCCTTCTGCCCCCTCTGTGTCCAGCTGCCTTCTGCCCCCTCTGTGTCCAGCTGCCTTCTGCCCCCTCTGTGTCCAGCTGCCTTCTGCCCGCTCTGTGTCCAGCTGCCTTCTGCCCCCTCTGTGTCCAGCTGCCTTCTGCCCCGTGTCCAGCTGCCTTCTGCCCCCCTGTGTCCAGCTGCCTTCTGCCCCCTCTGTGTCCAGCTGCCTTCTGCCCCATCTGTGTCCAGCTGCCTTCTGCCCCCCTGTGTCCAGCTGCCTTCTGCCCCCTCTGTGTCCAGCTGCCTTCTGCCCCCCTGTGTCCAGCTGCCTTCTGCCCCCTCTGTGTCCAGCTGCCTTCTGCCCCCCTGTGTCCAGCTTTACTGCCCCCCTGTGTCCAGCTGCCTTCTGCCCCCTCTGTGTCCAGCTGCCTTCTGCCCCCCTGTGTCCAGCTGCCTTCTGCCCCCGTGTCCAGCTGCCTTCTGCCCCCTCTGTGTCCAGCTGCCTTCTGCCCCATCTGTGTCCAGCTGCCTTCTGCCCCCCTGTGTCCAGCTGCCTTCTGCCCCCTCTGTGTCCAGCTGCCTTCTGCCCCCCTGTGTCCAGCTGCCTTCTGCCCCCTCTGTGTCCAGCTGCCTTCTGCCCCCCTGTGTCCAGCTTTACTGCCCCCCTGTGTTCAGCTGCCTTCTGCCCCCGTGTCCAGCTGCCTTCTGCCCCCGTGTCCAGCTGCCTTCTGCCCCCTCTGTGTCCAGCTGCCTTCTGCCCCCCTGTGTCCAGCTGCCTTCTGCCCCCCTGTGTCCAGCTGCCTTCTGCCCCCTCTGTGTCCAGCTGCCTTCTGCCCCATCTGTGTCCAGCTGCCTTCTGCCCCCCTGTGTCCAGCTGCCTTCTGCCCCCTCTGTGTCCAGCTGCCTTCTGCCCCCCTGTGTCCAGCTGCCTTCTGCCCCCTCTGTGTCCAGCTGCCTTCTGCCCCCCTGTGTCCAGCTTTACTGCCCCCCTGTGTCCAGCTGCCTTCTGCCCCCGTGTCCAGCTGCCTTCTGCCCCCGTGTCCAGCTGCCTTCTGCCCCCTCTGTGTCCAGCTGCCTTCTGCCCCCCTGTGTCCAGCTGCCTTCTGCCCCCTCTGTGTCCAGCTTTACTGCCCCCCTGTGTCCAGCTGCCTTCTGCCCCCTCTGTGTCCAGCTGCCTTCTGCCCCCCTGTGTCCAGCTGCCTTCTGCCCCCCTGTGTCCAGCTGCCTTCTGCCCCCTCTGTGTCCAGCTGCCTTCTGCCCCCCTGTGTCCAGCTGCCTTCTGTCCCCTCTGTGTCCAGCTGCCTTCTGCCCCCCTGTGTCCAGCTGCCTTCTGCCCCCTCTGTGTCCAGCTGCCTTCTGCCCCCCTGTGTCCAGCTGCCTTCTGCCCCCTCTGTGTCCAGCTGCCTTCTGCCCCCCTGTGTCCAGCTTTACTGCCCCCCTGTGTCCAGCTGCCTTCTGCCCCCGTGTCCAGCTGCCTTCTGCCCCCTCTGTGTCCAGCTGCCTTCTGCCCCCCTGTGTCCAGCTGCCTTCTGCCCCCCTGTGTCCAGCGGCCTTCTGCCCCCTCTGTTTCCAGCGGCCTTCTGCCCCCCTGTGTCCAGCTGCCTTCTGCCCCCCTGTGTCCAGCGGCCTTCTGCCCCCCTGTGTCCAGCGGCCTTCTGCCCCCTCTGTGTCCAGCGGCCTTCTGCCCCCTCTGTGTCCAGCCTTCTGCCCAAACCCCCCCCCCCCCGATCGCCGCTCTCCGCTCTTAATAGAAAAAAAAAAAAGTTCTACTTACCTGCCGCGCTCCTCTCTCCACGCAGCTGCACTGTGCACTCGCCGGCGACTGACAATGACGTCAGACGCCGGCGACCTGCACGCTGCGGCTGGCGGCTGTTAACTATTGACGTGCGGGCGCGGGCCCGCATGTCAATAGCGTACAGCTGCAGCGCCGGCCGCCGCTAAGGGCCCGGTTCAGCCTGCGGCTGCCGGTAGGGGCCCGGTGAGCAGGTAAGAGGGGGCCCGATGCGGGCCCCCTCTGCTCACCGGGCCCCTTACGCCAGTCACGGCTGTAATGCCCTGATGGCGGCCCTGAGCACAGCCGTCATTCCTACCCCCTTGGTGCCATGCGCTGCCTCCTCAGCGTTGTTTTAAGCTGTCACGGAGCCTGCGCTGTTCTGTTATCCCTTGGGCATGCCCTATTTGCGCTGCCTGTCTTCTGACATAATTTGGTGTCAGGCTGGCTGCGCCTGTGCGGCCGCGCTGCCCGAGATCCCGCCTCGCTGTGTCTTCTGATTGAGTCACACTGCGGGCCTGGGATCCATGGCCATGCGCAGTGCATATCTTCCCCTCGGGCTCTCGCTCATTTCCCTCCGCCTTCTTTAGACTGTGCGCCGTCAGCTGATCCCTAATAGCATGCCACGGCCGTGACACCGCACAGTCTGAAGAAGAGGGAAGGAGGGGAGTGAGAGTCGAGGATATGCACTGTGCATGTCCATGGTTCCAAGGCCCGCAGTGGGATTACGTTGGACGAGACTGCGAGGTGGGATCTGGAGCAGCGTGGACGCACAGGCAGTAACAGCCTGACACCAAATAATGTCAGAAGACAGGCAGCGCTAATTGGGCATGGCCAAGGGCTAACAGAACAGCGCAGGCTCCGTGACAGCTTAAAACAACGCTGAGGAGGCAGCGCACGGCACCAAGGGGATAGGAATGTCAGCTGTGCTGTGTCCCATTACGAAGGAAATTCGCACCTCCGGGACGGTTTAACGGTATAAGGGGACACATTTTTAGTGTTTACTTCGGTGTTTGCAAGGAGCATAATTAAAAGAACCACCTTTTCCTTTTGCATCTTTCAGCTACAAACGTCTTGGGGGGGGGTTAAAGGTTCCCTTTCAACTTGCTCCAATCAGGCTTCGGCCTACACTCTGTTCCTCTGCTCCTCCTGCTGTCCCTGGCCTCTAACACCGCCAGTTGGTGCCTGGAAGTGCTGTGTGCACAGTCAACAGTCGCTCCTCTGTTATTGGGGTTCAGTAACGTCAGCTGATCCCCAGCTGTGTGTGCGGCAATACCTCCAATCTGCTCCTCCTGCTGTCCCTGGGCTCTAACACCGCCAGTTGGTGCCTGGAAGTGCTGTGTGCACAGTCAACAGTCGCTCCTCTGTTATTGGGGTTCAGTAATGTCAGCTGATCCCCAGCTGTGTGTGCGGCAATACCTCCAATCTGCTCCTCCTGCTGTCCCTGGGCTCTAACACCGCCAGTTGGTGCCTGGAAGTGCTGTGTGCACAGTCAACAGTCGCTCCTCTGTTATTGGGGTTCAGTAACGTCAGCTGATCCCCAGCTGTGTATCCGGCAACGTGTCATGCGACCGCCACGCTGGCACAACTAAAATGTAAGGGGACCTGTCCCCCCCCCTCCCTAGGCGTTTGTTACTGAAAGAGCCACCATGTGCCGCACTAATACTGCACAAGGGAAAGGTCGCTCTTGAAATTATGCTCCTTGCAAACGCTGAACTACACACTCATGTAATGTGTCCCCTCACACCGTCCAACCGTCCCGGAGGTGGGACTTTCCTTTGTAATGTGACGCAGCACAGCCGTCATTGCTACCCCCTTGGCACCGTGCGCTGCCTCCTTAGCGTTGTTTGATTCCGTCATGGACCCTGCGCTGTTATGTTATCCCTTGGCCATGCACAGTTTGCGCTGCCCGTCCTCTGACATCATTTGTTGTCGTCCTGGCTGCGCCTGTGCGTCCACGCTGCCCGAAATCCCACCTCGCAGTGTCGTCTAATGTGATCCCACAGTGGGCCTGGTATCCATGGCCATGCGCAGTGCATATACTAGCCACTCACTCCCCTTCTTCACGCTTCTTCAGACTAGGCGGCGTCAGCTGATCCCTAATAGCATGCCACGGCCGTGACGCCGCACAGTCTGAAGAAGCAGGAAGGAGGTGAGTGAGAGGCGATGATATGCACTGCGCATGCCCATGGATCCCTGGCCCGCAGTGGGATTACATTAGATGACACTGCGAGGTTGGATCTCGGGCAGCTTGGACGCACAGGCACTGCCAGCCTGACACCTACATGATGTCAGAAGACGGGCACCGCTAACTGTGCATGGCTAAGGGATAACATTACAGCGCGGGCTCCGTGACAGAACCAAACAACGTTGAGGAGGTGGCGCCCGGCACCAAGGGGGTTGGAATGACGGCTGTGCTGTGTCACATTACAAAGGAAAGTCCCACTTCCGGGATGGTTTGATGGTGTGAGGGGACACATTATATGAGTGTGTACTTCAGCGTTTGCAAGGAGCATAATTTTCGGAGCCACCATTTTCCATGTGCAGTATTACTGCTGTACAAGATGACTCTTTCAGCAACAAATGCCTGGGGGGGGGGGGGGTTAAAGGTTCCCTTTCAACTTGCTCCACTGCAGGCTTCGGCCTACACTCTGCTCCTCTTTGATTCCCTGGGTTTCAACACTGTCAGTTGCCACCTGGAAGTGTTGTCTACACAGAAAAAACACTAGGTGATGTGTCAGTGGGGTTCAGCACCGCCAGCTGTTCCCCTGCTGTGTAGTCGGCAACGTGTCCAGCACAAGCCACGCTGGCACAACAGAACAAAAGCTGCCACCAGTGCAGGCTTCGGCCTACACTCTGCTCCTCTCCTCCTCCTGCTGACCCTGGGCTCAAACACCGCTAGTTTTTGCCCGGAAGTGCTAGCTGCACAGAGAAAAACACCAGCCAATGTGTTAGTGGGGTTCAGCACCGCCAGCTGTTCCCCTGCTGTGTAGCCGGCAACGTGACCTGCAAACGCCACGCAGGCACATGAACTGAAATTAAAGGGAACCTGGCCCCACCCCCCCAGGTGTTTCTATGTATAACAGCCACCTAGTACAGCAGTACTGCTGCATTTGTACAAGGTGGCTGACTTTTTCTCCTTGCCCACGTGGAACTCAACACGTACAAAATGTGTCTCATTGAGACCATTCCACTGTCCCTGAGGTGTGACTTTCCTTTCTAATGATACGCAGCACCCCCCTTGGTAGCGTTTCCCGTCTTTTGTCATCATGGTTAGCTGGCTGCGCCTGTGCATCCGCCCTGCTAGAAACAACGCCCCTCGTTGTCATATTTATTTTGTCAGCGAGGGTGTGGTTTATGGGCACGAGCAGTGCATATGTTCGCCTGTCTTAACTCATCTCCTTCCGCCTTCTTCAGACTGTGCGGCCTCCTGGCCGTGGTAGGCGATAAGGGATCAGCTGAGGACGCCCAGTCTGAAGCAGGTGTAAGGACATGTGTGAGCGGCAAACCTATTTACTGCACAAGGCCACGAATCCCAGCCACGCAGTGTGATTTTTTGAAAACACACTGTGGGTCTGGGATTCATGTCCATCGCTAACCGCAACGGCCGACATGAAATGAGGTCAGAAGACAGGAAGCGCTCACAGCGCATGGCCAAGGGATCACAATAGCGCAGACTCCTGTACAGCAAATAACAACGCTCAGGAATCTGCGCCCAGTACCTAGGTGCAAATTTTGACACCTGTGCTGCGTCTCCTTAAAAAGACAAGTCACGCCTCCACAACTGTTTGACAGTATAATGGGCTAAATAGTGTACGTGTTTTATTCAGCGTGTGCAAGAAGCAAACTAAATAGAGCAACCTTTTACTTGTGCAGCATTAATGCTGCACAAGGTGTGGCTCTTGTACCTTGCAACACCTGAGGGGGGGTTAAAGGTAACCTTTGAAATTGGTTCAACTAGGCTTCGGCCTACACTCTGCTCCTCTCCTCCTCCTGCTGACCCTGGGCTCTAACACCGCCAGTTTTTGCCCGGACATGCGATCTGCACAGAGAAAAACACCAGTCAATGTGTCAGTGGGGTTCAGCAACGCCAGCTGTTCCCCTGCTGTGTAGCTTGCATCGTGTCCAGCACAAGCCACGCTGGCACAACCGACCAAAAGCTGCCAACAGTGCAGGCTTCGGCCTACACATTGCTCCTCTCCTCCTCCTGCTGACCCTGGGCTCTAACACCGCCAGTTTTTGCCCGGACATGCGAGCTGCACAGAGAAAAACACCAGTCAATGTGTCAGTGGGGTTCAGCAACGCCAGCTGTTCCCCTGCTGTGTAGCTTGCATCGTGTCCAGCACAAGCCACGCTGGCACAACCGACCAAAAGCTGCCACCAGTGCAGGCTTCGGCCTACACATTGCTCCTCTCCTCCTCCTGCTGACCCTGGGCTCTAACACCGCCAGTTTTTGCCCGGACATGCGAGCTGCACAGAGAAAAACACCAGTCAATGTGTCAGTGGGGTTCAGCAACACCAGCTGTTCCCCTGCTGTGTAGCTTGCAACGTGACCTGCAAACGCCACGCAGGCACATGAACTGAAATTGAAGGGAGCCTGCCCCCCACCCCCAGGTGTTTCTATGTATAACAGCCACCTTGTACAGCAGTACTGCTGCATTTGTACAAGGTGGCTGACTTTTTCTCCTTGCCCACGTGGAACTCAACAAGTACAAAATGTGTCTCATTGAGACCATTTCACTGTCCCTGAGGTGTGACTTTCCTTTCTAATGATACGCAGCACCACCCTTGTTAGCGCTGCCCGTCTTTTGACATCATTGGTTAGCTGGCTGCGCCTGTGCGTCTGCCCTGCTCGAAACAACGCCCCTCGGTGTCTTATTTTTTTGGACAGCGAGGGTGTGATTGATGGGCATGTGCAGTGCATATGTTTGCCTGTGTTCACTCATCTCCTTCCGCCTTCTTCAGACTGGGTGTCCTCATGGCCGCGGCAGGCGATAAGGGATCAGATGAGGTCGCCCAGTCTGAAGCTGGTGTAAGGACATGTGTGAGTGTCAAACATATTTACTGCACAAGGCCACGAATCCCAGCCACGCAGTGTGATTTTTTTGAAAACACACTGTGGGTCTGGGATTCATGTCCATCGCTAACCGCAACGGCCGACATGAAATGAGGTCAGAAGACAGGAAGCGCTCACAGCGCATGACCAAGGGATCACAATAGCGCAGACTCCTGTACAGCAAATAACAACGCTCAGGAATCTGCGCCCAGCAGCTAGGTGTAAATTTTGACACCTGTGCTGCATCTCCTTAAAAAGACAAGTCACGCCTCCACTACTGTTTGACAGTATAGTGGGCTAAATAGTGTACGTGTTTTATTCAGCGTGTGCAAGGAGCAAATTAAATAGAGCAACCTTTTTATTTGTGCAGCATTAATGCTGCACAAGGTGTGGCTCTTGTACCTTGCAACACCTGAGGGGGGGTTAAAGGTAACCTTTGAAATTGGTTCAACTAGGCTTCGGCCTACACTCTGCTCCTCTCCTGCTGACCCTGGGCTCAAACACCGCTAGTTTTTGCCCGGAACTGCTAGCTGCACAGAGAAAAACACCAGCCAATGTGTTAGTGGCGTTCAGCACCGCCAGCTGTTCCCCTGCTGTGTAGCCGATATCGTGTCCAGCACAAGCCACGCTGGCACAACCGACCAAAAGCTGCCACCAGTGCAGGCTTCGGCCTACACTCTGCTCCTCTCCTCCTCCTGCTGACCCTGGGCTCAAACACCGCCAGTTTCTGCCCGGACATGCTAGCTGCACAGAGAAAAACACCCACCATTGTGTCAGTGGGGTTCAGCACCGCCAGCTGTTCCCCCGCTGTGTAGCCGGCATCGTGTCCAGCACAAGCCACGCTGGCACAACTGACCAAAAGCTGCCACCAGTGCAGGCTTCGGCCTACACTCTGCTCCTCTCCTCCTCCTGCTGACCCTGGGCTCAAACACCTCCAGTTTCTGCCCGGAAGTGCTAGCTGCACAGAGAAAAACACCAGCCAATGTGTCAGTGGGGTTCAGCACCGCCAGCTGTTCCCCTGCTGTGTAGCCGGCAACGTGACCTGCAAACGCCACGCAGGCACATGAACTGAAATTAAAGGGAACCTGGCCCCACCCCCCCAGGTGTTTCTATGTATAACAGCCACCTTGTACAGCAGTACTGCTGCATTTGTACAAGGTGGCTGACTTTTTCTCCTTGCCCACGTGGAACTCAACACGTACAAAATGTGTCTCATTAGAGACCATTCCACTGTCCCTGAGGTGTGACTTTCCTTTCTAATGACACGCAGCACCCCCATTGTTAGCGCTGCCCGTCTTCTGACATCATTGGTTGGCTGGCTGTGCCTGTGCGTCCGCCCTGCCCGACACAACGCCCCTCGTTGTCTCATATATTTTGACTGCGAGGGTGTGATTGATGGGCACGAGCAGTGCATATGTTCCCCTGTCTTCACTCCCCTCCTTCCGCCTACTTCTGACTGTGCGGCCTCATGGCCGCGGCATGCGATAAGGGATCAGCTGAGGCCGCCCAGTCTGAAGCAGGTGTAAGGACATGTGTGAGCGGCAGACATATTTACTGCACAAGGCCACGAATCCCAGCACCGCAGTGTGACTTTAGGAAAAGGCACTGTGGGTCTGGGATTTATGGCCATCGTTAACCACACCGGCCAACATGAAATGAGGTCATGAGACGGCCTGCACTAACAGGGTATTGCCAAGGGATAACACAAGAGCGCAGTTTCCTGTACTGCAAATAACAATGGTAAGGAATCTGCGCCCAGCACCTAGGTGTAAATTTGTACACCTGTGCTGCGTCTCCTTAAAAAGACAAGTCACGCCTCCACTACTGTTTGACAGTATAATGGGCTAAATAGTGTACGTGTTTTATTCAGCGTGTGCAAGGAGCAAAATTAAGAGAGCAACCTTTGACTTGTGCATCATTAATGCAGTTCAAGGTGTGGCTCTTGTACCTTGCAACACCTGAGGGGGGGGTTAAAGGTTACCTTTGAAATTGGTTCAACTAGGCTTCGGCCTACACTCTGCTCCTCTCCTCCTCCTGCTGACCCTGGGCTATAACACCGCCAGTTGTAGCCTGGAAGTGCTAGCTGCACAGAGAAAAACACCAGCCAATGTGTTAGTGGGGTTCAGCACCGCCAGCTGTTCCCCTGCTGTGTAGCCGGCATCGTGTCCAGCACAAGCCACGCTGGCACAACTGACCAAAAGCTGCCACCAGTGCAGGCTTCGGCCTACACTCTGCTCCTCTCCTCCTCCTGCTGACCCTGGGCTCAAACACCTCCAGTTTCTGCCCGGAAGTGCTAGCTGCACAGAGAAAAACACCAGCCAATGTGTCAGTGGGGTTCAGCACCGCCAGCTGTTCCCCTGCTGTGTAGCCGGCAACGTGACCTGCAAACGCCACGCAGGCACATGAACTGAAATTAAAGGGAACCTGGCCCCACCCCCCCAGGTGTTTCTATGTATAACAGCCACCTTGTACAGCAGTACTGCTGCATTTGTACAAGGTGGCTGACTTTTTCTCCTTGCCCACGTGGAACTCAACACGTACAAAATGTGTCTCATTAGAGACCATTCCACTGTCCCTGAGGTGTGACTTTCCTTTCTAATGACACGCAGCACCCCCATTGTTAGCGCTGCCCGTCTTCTGACATCATTGGTTGGCTGGCTGTGCCTGTGCGTCCGCCCTGCCCGACACAACGCCCCTCGTTGTCTCATATATTTTGACTGCGAGGGTGTGATTGATGGGCACGAGCAGTGCATATCTTCGCCTGTCTTAACTCATCTCCTTCCGCCTTCTTCAGACTGTGCAGCCTCATGGCCGCGGCATGCGAGAAGGGATCAGCAGAGGCCGCCCAGTCTGAAGCAGGTGTAAGGACGTGTGTGAACGGCCAAAATATTTACTGCTCAAGGCCACGAATCCCAGCACCGCAGTGTGACTTTATGAAAAGGCACTGTGGGTCTGGGATTTATGGCCATCGTTAACGGCACCGGCCAACATGAAATGAGGTCATAAGACGGGCAGCTCTAACAGGGCATTGCCAAGGGATAACACAAGAGCGCAGACTCCTGTACAGCAAATAACAACGCTCAGGAAGCTGCGCCAAGCACCAAGGCGTTATTTGGGACACCTGTGCTGCGTCTCCTTAAAAAGCCAAGTCACGCATCCACTACAGTTTGACTGTAGAATGGGCTAAATTGTGTACGTCTTTCATTCAGCGTGTGCAAGTAGACAAATTAATAGAGCAACCTTTCACTTGTGCAGCATTAATACTGCACAAGGTGTGTCTCTTGTAGTTTGTAACACCTGAGGGGGGGTTAAAGGTTTCCTTTGAAATTGGTTCAACTAGGCTTCGGCCTACACTCTGCTCCTCTCCTCCTCCTCCTGCTTCACCACGGGCTCTAACATCGCAAGTTTTTGCCCGCAAGTGCTAGCTGCACAGAGAAAAACACCCGCCATTGTGTTAGTGGGGTTCAGCAACGCCAGCTGTTCCCACACTGTGTAGCCGGCAAAGTGTCCTGCAAACGCAACGCTGACACAAAGCTGCCTCCAGTGCAGGCTTCGGCCTACACTCTGCTCCCCCTGCTTACCCTTTGCTCCAGCACCGCTAGTTGGGGCTCTAGGAAGACAATCTTTAATAGGCAACGCATCTGGGTTCCAGCACCGCCAGCTGGTTCTCGGCAGTGTTTTTGTCACTGGTACTCCCTCGTGCCAAACCTGGTTCCAGCACCGTCAGCTGTTTCCGGGTAGTGTCAAGCTCACTGAGACGCCTATGCTTGCCCCGTCGTGTTGCGGTCGGGTTAGCCAACTCCAGGGTGCCTCCAGTTTAGGAGCTTCCTATGTGGGCTGCGTGAACTGGTAGTCAAGGCTGGTTCTGTAGTGCCAGTAGGCCCAGCTCCCCCTGTAGGACTGTTGGCGTTCGGTAACTGCGGCTGCCTCGCGGCCTAGCTGTTCTCTCCTCTCCTGTGGGCCTTGGGGTCCACCACCTGGTTCCAGCACCGTCAGCTGGTTCCGGGCCGAGCCTTTGGCTTAGGTGCCTCCTCCTGGGTATCCGAGTTCCGCCAACGTCAGGCGGTCCTTGGTAGTGCTTTTAAGCGCGGGCACCTACAGCTTAGTAACCGGGTTCCAGCACCGCCAGCTGGTCCTCGGTCGTGCCATTGGCTCTTGCACACTGGGGCAACGCATCTGGGTTCCAGCACCGCCAGCTGGTTCTCGGCAGTGTTCTTGTCACAGGTACTCCCTCGTGCCAAGCCTGGTTTCAGCACCGTCAGCTGTTTCCGGGTTGTGTCAAACTCGCTGAGACGCCTATGCTTGCCCCGTCGTGGTGCGGTCGGGTTAGCCAACTCCAGGGTGCCTCCAGTTTAGGAGCTTCCTATGTGGGCTGCGTGAACTGGTAGTCAAGGCTGGTTCTGTAGTGCCAGTAGGCCCAGCTCCCCCTGTAGGACTGTTGGGGTTCGGTAACTGCGGCTGCCTCGCGGCCTAGCTGTTCTCTCCTCTCCTGTGGACCTTCGGATCCACCACCTGGTTCCAGCACCGTCAGCTGGTTCCAGGCCGAGCCTTTGGCTTAGGTGCCTCCTCCTGGGTATCCGAGTTCCACCAACGCCAGGCGGTCCTTGGTAGTGCTTTTAAGCGCGGGCACCTACAGCTTAGTAACCGGGTTCCAGCACCGCCAGCTGGTCCTCGGTGCCATTGGCTCTTGCACAATGGGGCAACGCATCTGGGTTCCAGCACCGCCAGCTGGTTCTCGGCAGTGTTCTTGTCACAGGTACTCCCTCGTGCCAAGCCTGGTTTCAGCACCGTCAGCTGTTTCCGGGTTGTGTCAAGCTCACTGAGACGCCTATGCTTGCCCCGTCGTGTTGCGGTCGGGTTAGCCAACTCCAGGGTGCCTCCAGTTTTGGAGCTTCCTATGTGGGCTGCGTGAACTGGTAGTCAAGGCTGGTTCTGTAGTGCCAGTAGGCCCAGCTCCCCCTGTAGAACTGTTGGGGTTCGGTAACTGCGGCTGCCTCGCGGCCTAGCTGTTCTCTCCTCTCCTGTGGACCTTCGGGTCCACCACCTGGTTCCAGCACCGTCAGCTGGTTCCAGGCTGAGCCTTTGGCTTAGGTGCCTCCTCCTGGGTATCCGAGTTCCGCAAACGTCAGGCGGTCCTTGGTAGTGCTTTTAAGCGCGGGCACCTACAGCTTAGTAACCGGGTTCCAGCACCGCCAGCTGGTCCTCGGTCGTGCCATTGGCTCTTGCACACTGGGGCAACGCATCTGGGTTCCAGCACCGCCAGCTGGTTCTCGGCAGTGTTCTTGTCACAGGTACTCCCTCGTGCCAAGCCTGGTTTCAGCACCGTCAGCTGTTTCCGGGTTGTGTCAAACTCGCTGAGACGCCTATGCTTGCCCCGTCGTGGTGCGGTCGGGTTAGCCAACTCCAGGGTGCCTCCAGTTTAGGAGCTTCCTATGTGGGCTGCGTGAACTGGTAGTCAAGGCTGGTTCTGTAGTGCCAGTAGGCCCAGCTCCCCCTGTAGGACTGTTGGGGTTCGGTAACTGCGGCTGCCTCGCGGCCTAGCTGTTCTCTCCTCTCCTGTGGACCTTCGGGTCCACCACCTGGTTCCAGCACCGTCAGCTGGTTCCAGGCCGAGCCTTTGGCTTAGGTGCCTCCTCCTGGGTATCCGAGTTCCGCCAACGTCAGGCGGTCCTTGGTAGTGCTTTTAAGCGCGGGCACCTACAGCTTAGTAACCGGGTTCCAGCACCGCCAGCTGGTCCTCGGTCGTGCCATTGGCTCTTGCACACTGGGGCAACGCATCTGGGTTCCAGCAACGCCAGCTGGTTCTCGGCAGTGTTTTTGACACAGGTACTCCCTCGTGCCAAGCCTGGTTTCAGCACCGTCAGCTGTTTCCGGGTTGTGTCAAGCTCACTGAGACGCCTATGCTTGCCCCGTCGGGGTGCTGTCGGGTTAGCCAACTCCAGGGTGCCTCCAGTTTAGGAGCTTCCTATGTGGGCTGCGTGAACTGGTAGTCAAGGCTGGTTCTGTAGTGCCAGTAGGCCCAGCTCCCCCTGTGGGACTGTTAAGGTTCGGTAACTGCGGCTGCCTCGCGGCCTAGCTGTTCTCTCCTCTCCTGTGGGCCTTCAGGTCCACCACCTGGTTCCAGCACCGTCAGCTGGTTCTCGGCAGTGTCTTTTGCTCTTGTACCTTCTGCTCCCCATCCTGGTTCCAGTAACGTCAGCTGGTTCCGGGCAGAGCCTTTGGCTTAGGTGCCTCCTTCTGGGTATCCAAGTTCCACCAACATCAGGTGGTCCTTGGTAGTGCTTTCGGGCACGGGTACCTCCTGCTTAGTAACCGGGTTCCAGTAACGTCAGCTGGTCCTCGGTAGTTCCATTGGCTCTTGGACCTTCGGCTACCCATCCGGGTTCCAGTACCATCAGCTGGTTCTCGGCAGTGTCTTTTGCTCTTGTACCTTCTGCTCCCCATCCTGGTTTCAGTACCGTCAGCTGGTTCCGGGCAGAGCCTTTGGCTTAGGTGCCTCCTTCTGGGTATCCGAGTTCCGCCAACGTCAGGCGGTCCTTGGTAGTGCTTTTTAGCACGGGTACCTCCTGCTTAGTAACCGGGTTCCAGTAACGTCAGCTGGTCCTCGGTAGTTCCATAGGCTCTTGAACCTTCGGGTAGCCATCCGAGTTCCAGTTCCATCAGCTGGTTCTTGGCATTTTCTCAGCCTTCTTGTACCTTCTGCTACATTTCCAAGTTGAAGACCCTAAAGTCGACGACCCGGAAGACCACCCCGATGACGACGACGACGACCCGGAAGACCACCCCGATGACGACGACGGCGGAGACGACGACGGCGGAGACGACGACGGCGGAGACGACGACGGCTGAGACGACGACGGCGGAGATGACGACACTGGAGACGACGACCCTGGAGACGACGACATGGAAGACCGAGAAGCAGAAGAACAAGAGGCTGCATAACAAAGAGCAGAAGAACATTAAGCATAAGACTTAATATCAGAGCAAAAGATATTATCTAAATTATATGCAGAAGAAGACTAAGCAGTGTATGGGGGTGAGTCCGTTCCTCCTCGTGGTGCCCCTGGATAAAGCCTGATGCTGCAGGCCAAACTGAACGCGGACAAATGTAACTTTTGTGACTGGCAGAACGGAAGGTGTAATCTTCCAACTTTTATAGATAACAACTACGGGAATGCCTGTCACAAATGAGAATATGATGAAGAAGTAGAATAGGAAGAATAATAACAGTGGAATAAAAAGAATATGTAGAATAGGAAGAATAATAATAGTTGAATAAAATGAATATGAAGAATGTAATAAAAAAAAAAAAAAAGGTAAAGGATGAAGAAGAAGATGAATAAGGTGAAGAAGAAGTTGATGTCAAAGATGCTGATGATGATGAAGATGAAAGTGTGGGAAAAGAAAAAAAAAAGAAAAAAAAGAAGGGGAAGGGCGTGGAATAGTGAAACATCAATATCTGACAAAATAAAATAAAAAAATGTACATAGTCAATATCTTTGTTACTCCGAACGTCTTAAAAAAAAAAAAAAACATGCTATTCTATTTGATTGGGATAAACCTCTATGACTTTAATGTCTCCGCCACCTCCCCAAATACATCCGGCATTATTCTTAGTTGTTTTCCTTCATGTAGAATGAACCTACAAGGCAAGAAAGGGTTTATTTTAATTCCGATATTTTGGTCCCATTGACTTGCATTGGGATCGGGTATCGGTATCGGCGATATCCGATATTTTTTGAATATCGGCCGATCCTATCCGATACCGATACTTTCCGATATCGGAAGGTATCGCTCAACACTAGCCATAACCCTAATCACAACCCTAACCACAACACACCCCTAACCACAACCCTAATTCCAACCCTAACCCTAAGGTTATGTGCCCACGTTGCAGATTCGTGTGAGATTTTTCAGCATCATTTTTTAAAAATTCGCAGGTAAAAGGCACTGCGTTTTACCTGCGGATTTTCCGCGGATTTCCAGTGTTTTTTGTGCGGATTTCACCTGCGGATTCCTATTGAGGAACAGGTGTAAAACGCTGCGGAATCCGCACAAAGAATTGACATGCTGCGGAAAATACAACGCAGCGCTTCCGCGCTGTATTTTCCGCACCATGGGCACAGCGGATTTGGTTTCCATATGTTTACATGGTACTGTACACCTGATGGAACACTGCTGCGAATCCGCATCGGCCAATCCGCTGCGGATCCGCAGCCAAATCCGCACCGTGTGCACATAGCCTAATTCTAAAGGTATGTGCACACACTGCGGAAAACGCTGCGGATCCGCAGCAGTTTCCCATGAGTTTACAGTTCAATGTAAACATATGGGAAACAAAAATCGCTGTACAGACGCTGCGGAAAAACTGCACGGAAACACAGCGGTTTACATTCCGCAACATGTCACTTCTTTGTGCGGATTCCGCAGCGGTTTTACAACTGCTCAAATAGAAAATCGCAGTTGTAAAACCGCAGTGAAATGCGCAGAAAAAACGCGGTAAATCCGCCATAAATCCGCAGCGGTTTAGCACTGCGGATTTATCAAATCCGCAGCGGAAAAATCCGCAGAGGACCAGAATACGTGTGCACATACCGAAACCCTAACCCTACCCCTAACCCTACCCCTAACCCTACCCCTACCCCTAACCCTACCCCTACCCCTACCCCTAACCCTAGCCCTAACCCTAGCCCTAACCCTAGCCCTAACCCTACCCCTAACCCTAGCCCTAACCCTACCCCTAACCCTACCCCTACCCCTAACCCTATTCTAACATTAGTGGAAAAAAAAAATATTTTTTTTATTGTCCCTACCTATGGGGGTGACAAAGGGGGGGGGGTCATTTATTATTTTTTTTATTTTGATCACTGAGATAGATTATATCTCAGTGATCAAAATGCACTTTGGAACGAATCTGCTGGCCGGCAGATTCGGCGGGCGCACTGCGCATGCGCCCGCCATTTTGGAAGATGGCGGCGCCCGGGGAGAAGACAGACGGACCCCGGCAGGATCGGTAAGTATGATAGGGTGGGGGGGAGCACGGGGGGGGGGATCGGAGCATGGGGGGGTGAATCGGAGCGCGGGAGGGGTGGAACGGAGCACGGGGGGGTAGAACGGAGCACGGGGGTGGAACGGAGCACGGAGGGGGGTGGATCGGAGTGCAGGGGGGTGATCGGAGCACGGGGGGGGTGAATGAAGCACGGGGGGAGCGGACAAGAGCACGGGGGGGAGCGGAGCACAGGACAGAGGGGAGCCGGAGCAGTGTACCGGACATATCGGGGGGCTGGGGGGGCGATCGGTGGGGTGGGGGCACATTAGTATTTCCAGCCATGGCCGATGATATTGCAGCATCGGCCATGGCTGGATTGTAATATTTCACCCTTTATAATAGGTGAAATATTACAAATCGCTCTGATTGGCAGTTTCATTTTCAACAGCCAATCAGAGCGATCGTAGCCACGAGGGGGTGAAGCCACCCCCCCGGGCTAAACTACCACTCCCCCTGTCCCTGCAGATCGGGTGAAATGGGAGTTAACCCTTTCACCCGATCTGCAGGGACGCGATCTTTCCATGACGCCACATAGGCGTCATGGGTCGGACTGGCACCGACTTTCATAACGCCTACGTGGCGTCAAAGGTCGGGAAGGGGTTAAAGTCTAGTCCACACTTTAGAAAATTAGTGTTTCTTATAACTGTTAGGAGCTGTTCAGGAATAAGCACACTAAGCCCTTAGTAATTGGCTGCCTATCTTTATCAGTCTACCAAGATGAAAAAGGCAGGGAGCAAGGCACGTGGTCGTGGGCGTGGAGCAGGGACAGGACGTGGGGATACTGTGCCTGCTGCGGGCATCGGTGACTCATCATCCCCCAGTTTCAGCAGGGAACAGTCCTTCATGCGCAGCTTTGTAGGAGATCGCCGTACCCCGCTACTGCGGGAGGAACAAATTGAAGCCGTTGTCGGATGGATAGCGGCTAACACATCGACTTCAATTAGTGCCACATCCTCTCAGGCACAGAGCACTGAAGAGCACCCATCTGTCTCTTCACCACCTGCCAAATTGCCCAGGCAGTCAGAGAGCCCAGGACAGGAGCCATCTCTACTTCTGTTCTTTGAATCTCTTGGCTTGGAAAGAGGGGGCCAGCCAAGCAACATTCAAGAAATGGAAGAAGAGGCAGTATGCAGTGATGCACAACAGCTTTGTCTCACTGAATCTGAAGAGGCACACCTCAGTACGCATCTGATGACGAGACTCAGACCACTTTCTAGTGCGTACTGTGCTGCCGAGACTACCCAGGAGAAGCAGTTGTTGGACGAGGGTAGTGTAGATAATGAGGTCCTTGACCCATCATGGCGTAAGGTACAGGAAGGTAGTGGGAGCAGCTGTGAGGAAGAGATTCCCCGAACGGCCCAAAGAGGGAGAGGGAGGGGGAAGACTGCGTTGCCTGTAGCCTCCACTTCGGCACCCATTAGGAGCATGCCTCTTCCAAAAGCCAAAACGCGTGCTCCCCACACTTGCAGTGCCTGGTCCTTTTTTGATACAGTTGCAGATGACATTTGCTTTGTCAAATGCAAGCTGTGTCATCGGAAAGTCAAAAGAGGGAAAATTGTCAGCAACCTCATTACCACAAATATGTGGAAACATGTGCGGACCAAGCACGTGGTGGAGTTACAAAAACACACTGAAGACCTAGGCCAACCAACAGCGGCACCTACCACCTCTTCAAAGCCGCTACGTCTTTGAAAGCCATTAACGCGCTCATTTTTAAAAATGAGCGCGTTAATAGCTTGCGGTGACGTCGCGGCTTGTGATTGGTCGCGTGGCCGCGACCAATCACAAGCCGCTACGTCTTTGAAAGCCATTAACGCGCTCATTTTTAAAAATGAGCGCGTTAATAGCTTGCGGTGACGTCGCGGCTTGTGATTGGTCGCGTGGCCGCGACCAATCACAAGCCGCTACGTCTTTGAAAGCCATTAACGCGCTCATTTTTAAAAATGAGCGCGTTAATAGCTTGCGGTGACGTCGCGGCTTGTGATTGGTCGCGTGGCCGCGACCAATCACAAGCCGCTACGTCTTTGAAAGCCATTAACGCGCTCATTTTTTAAAAAAAGCGCGTTAATAGCGTGCGGTGACGTCGCGGCTTGTGATTGGTCGCGTGGCCGCGACCAATCACAAGCCGCTACGTCTTTGAAAGCCATTAACGCGCTCATTTTTAAAAATGAGTGCGTTAATAGCTTGCGGTGACGTCGCGGCTTGTGATTGGTCGCGTGGCCGCGACCAATCACAAGCCGCTACGTCTTTGAAAGCCATTAACGCGCTCATTTTTAAAAATGAGCGCGTTAATAGCTTGCGGTGACGTCGCGGCTTGTGATTGGTCGCGTGGCGGTCACATGGGCGGCCCGCGACCAATCAGAAGCCGGGACGTGATTCTCAGGTCCTAAAAGCGCTGATTTTGAACAACGAAGCCTGCCGGTTACCCGCGCTGAGTCCAGGGGCCGCCGGAGAGGTAAATATATCAATATTTTTTATTTTAATTCTTTATTTTACACATCTCTATGTATCCGATACCGATACCCGATACCACAAAAGTATCGGATCTCGGTATCGGAATTCCGATACCGCAAGTATCGGCCGATACCCGATACTTGCGGTATCGGAATGCTCAACACTAGTCTTTATTACTGTTATTGCACCCGCCAGTGAATATTCTATTTATATTGCGGTGCACCTCATTCTTGTCTTTATCAAATGTTGTGGAGCCGGGTACAGATCTTGCGAGTGGCGCTGTACATGTTCTGCCAACTCCAAGGATGGCAGGGTTCCAGTCTGTACACATTGCCTCCTCCTCATACTCCAGTTCCTCTGAATCATCGCTGCAGGAGCCGTCACGGTCTACCTCCACCTTGACCCGTGAATGCTTACCTGTTATGACCGATATGAGCACAGCCATGGCCAAACATCAACAGGCCGCACTGAAATTAATTTCTTTGGGGAATCGAAGCTACACAGTACAGGAGCTCTGGAATGCCATCAAGCAAGAAAGCGACGTGTGGTTTATGCCAGCGAATCTCCAGCCAGGCATGGTAGTGTGTGACAATGGCCAAAATCAGGTGGCAGCTCTGGGCCTAGGCAACCTCACTCACATACCATGTCTGGCACATGTGTTCAACTTGGTCATGCAGAGTTTTTCCGGATCTTGATGCACTGCTGCACAAGGTCCGCCTAGAGTGTGCTCACTTGCGGCGTTCCTGCATGGCAAGATCGCGCATTGCAGCTCTGCAGCACCGATTCCGCCTTCCAGAACATCGCATTATATGTGACCTACCCACTAGATTGAATTCAACATTACATATGTTGGAGCGGTTGTGTGAGCAGCAGCCAGCAGTAAAGGAGTACCAGCTGCATCAGGCGCAAAGAAGTCGCACTGCGCGCCGTTCAGACTTCACAACCACTGAGTGGGCCACTATGAAGGACATCTGCCAGGTTTTGCATGCTTTTGATGATTCCACGCAGATGGCGAGTGCAGATAATGCACTAGCCAGCATGACTGTCCCCCTTATCTGCCTGCTTGAACGATCACTGCAAGCGCTAAGGTATGATGTTGTGGAAGAGGTGGAGGATGAGAAGTCACGAATGTCATCTGCTTCTGGACAGTCTGTGTGACGTGGTTCCTCACAAAAACCTAGGCAGGGGACAATTTGTGAGAAGGATGAGGAGGAGTCAATGGAGGAGGAAGACATCTGTCCAGAGGAGGGAGTTACACATTACTCCAGTAGTCAGTATGTAGAGCGAGGGTGGGGTGATGCAGAGCAGGCAGAGATCACGCCTCAAGCAGGGGACAGCATTTCTTGGCCAGTTGGCAGTCTGCAGCACATGGTTGATTTCATGCTGCAGTGCCCGAGAAACGACCACCGCATCGCCCACATTCTCAACACGGCTGATTATTGGGTGTACACCCTCCTAGATCCGCGCTACCGGGACAACTTAGAAAGCCTCATAACACCATTGAACTGGGAGCATAAAATGCGGGAGTACCAAGACACACTGGTGAATTCCATCATCTTCTCCAGTCCAACTGAGAGCAGTGCTGCTAGTGCTTTACAAAGCAGCTCAGTACGTCGAGTGTTGTGAATTCTGTTTTCGGGCTCCCTCCTGTGGTCATGAATGGTACTTTGGCTGGTTCTGTCCATGGACTTTCTCTGATGCCTGAGGGTGTTTCTGAGTTTCCTTCCACAGGTGACGAGGCTAATTCGTTAGTGGGCTGCTCTATTTAACTCCACTTAGATCTTTGCCCCATGCCAGCTGTCAATGTTGTAGCAGTGGTCTAGTTCGCTCCTGGATCTTTCTGGTTACCTGTTTCCTCCAGCAGAAGCTAAGTTTCGCTTTGCATTTTTCTTGTTTGCTAGTTTTTCTGTCCAGCATGCTTATGTGAATTTTGCCTTGCTTGCTGGAAGCTCTGGGACGCAGAGGGGCGCCTCCGCTCTGTTAGTCGGTGCGGAAGGTATTTTTCCCTGCACTCTCTGTGTGGCTTTTGTAGGGTTTTGTGCTGACTGCAAAGTGACCTTTCCTATCTTCTGTCTGTTTAGTAAGTCGGGCCTCTCTTTGCTAAATCTATTTCATCTCTGTGTTTGTGATTTCATCTTACTCACAGTCAATATATGTGGAGGGCTGCCTTTTCCTTTGGGGAATTTACTCTGAGGCAAGATAGGCTTATTTTTCCTATCTCTAGGGCTAGCTAGTTCTGAGGCTGTGACGAGGCGCCTAGGTCATGATAGGAGCGCTCCACGGCTATTTCTAGTGTGCGTGATAGGATTAGGGATTGCGGTCAGCAGAGGTTCCACTTCCCAGAGCTTGTCCTGTGTTAATGTACTATCAGGTCTTTCCTGGTGCTCTAACTACCAGGTCCACTATTTGTCCTAACCACCAGATCGTAAAAGTCGAGGCAGTGGAGGAAGCTCAGCACAAACAGGGAGCAGAAGCAGTGCCTCAGCACAAGGCAAGACCAGTATGGCTCAACTGTAACAAACTTTTGTGTGCCCGCCACAAATGTCTATACCATCACAGACGGCTCCAGTCAGCAGGAGGCAACGTTTCCGTCAGATGGTGACAGACTACATGTCTTGCCCTCTCAGTGTACTCCCACACGGCTCTTCCCCCTTCACTTTTTGGGTCTCTAAGCTCAATACATGGCCAGAGCTTTGCCAGTATGCATTGGAGGTGCGGGCTTGCCCTGCTGCTAATGTATTATCGGAACGCATCTTTAGTGCCGCAGGCTGTGTACTAACAGACCATCACATGTGACTATCCTCTGATAACGTTGACCGGCTTACTTTTCTGAAAATGAACAAGGTGAGGATCTCGCAGGAATTTGCCACTCCTCTTCCAGATTAAATACTTGGTTGGCAACAGTATCCAGGTCTCCTGTTGTGTTCATTTCTCTACCACCTGAACTGTAATCCCTGGGCTCCAACACCGCCAGTTGCTGCTCAGAAGTGCCGTCTGCACAGTCAACACATGACCCAGTGTTATTGGGTTTCAGTAACGTCAGCTGATCCCCTGCTGTGTATCTGGCAATTGCTCCTGCTACCTCCACACTCACACTACTACAGAAATTAAAGGGAACCTGTCCCCCCCAGGTGTTTGTAAAAGAAAGAGCCACCTTGTGCAGCACAAATGCTGCACCAGGAAAAGGTGGCTCTTTTAGTTATGCTCCGTGCACAAGCTGAACTTAACACTTATAAAATATGTGTCCCCTCATACCGTGAAACTGTCCTGGAGGTGGGACTTTCCTTCGTAATGAGGCACAGCACAGCCAGCATTCATACCCCCTTGGCGCTGGGTGCCGCCCCCTCAGCGTTGTTTGAATCTGTCCCGAAGCCTGCGCTGTTATGTTAAACCTTGGGCATGCGCAGTTAGCGCTGCCCGTCTTCTGACATTATTTGATGTCAGGCTGACTGCACCTGTGCGGTCGTGCTGCCCGAGATCCCGCCCCTCAGTGTCTTCTAATTTATTCACACTGTGGGGCTGGAATTCATGGGCATTCGCAGTGCATATTTTCACCTCAGGCTCTCACTCATCTCCCTCCGCCTTCTTCAGACTGTGCGCCGTCAGGTGATCCCTAATTACATGCCACGGCCGTGACACCGCACAGTCTGTAAAAGGCAGAAGGAGATGAGTGAGAGGCGAAGATATGCACTACGCATGCCCATGAATCCCAGCCCCGCAGTGTGAATAAATCAAAAGACACTGTGGGTCGTGATTTTGGGCAGCACGGCCGCACAGGCGCAGTCAACCTGACACCAAATGATGTCAAAAGACGGGCATCGCTAACTTCGCATGCCCAAGGTTTAACATAATAGCGCAGGCTCCAGGACAGATTCAAACAACGCTGAGAAGGCGGCACCCGGCGCCAAGGGGGTATGAATGCCAGCTGTGCTGCATCTCATTACTAAGGAAAGTCCCACCCCTGGGACGGTCTCACGGTATGAGGGGACACATTTAATAAGTGTTTAATTCAGCGTGTGCAAGGAGCATAACTAAAGTAAAAGAGCCACCTTTTCTTTGTGCAGCATTAGTGCTGCACAAGTTGGCTCTTTCAGTTACTAATGCCTGGGTGTGTTAAAGGTTCCCTTTCAACTTGCTCCAATTAGGCCTCAGCCTACAATCTGCTTCTCCTGTAATTCCTGGGCTCCAACACCGCCTGTTGCTGCTTGGAAGTTCTGGTTGCACAGAGAAAAACACTCGCTCCTGTGTTAGTGGGGTTCAGTAACGTCAGCTGCTCCCCTGCTGTGTATCCTGCTACCTCCATGCTGACACAACAACAGATATTAAACTGCCTAGAGTGCAGGCTTTGGCTTACACTCTGCTTCTCCTGGATTCCCTGGGCTCCAAAACCGCCGAGTGCCATCTGCACAGTCAACACTTGCTGCCGTGTTATTGGGGTTCAGTAAAGTCAGCTGCTCCACTGCTGTGTAACCGGCAATTGCTCCTGCTACCTCCACACTCACACTAGTACAGATTTGAAACTTGCTCCAATTAGGCCTCGGCCTACACTCTGCTTCTCCTGTAATCCCTGGGCTCCAACACCGCCTGCTGCGGCTCGAAAGTGCTCTCTGCACAGAGAAAACACTCGCTCCTGTGTTAGTGGGGTTCAATAACGTCAGCTGCTTCCCTGCTGTGTATCCGGCAATTTCCCCTGCTATCTCCACACTCACACTACTTCAGATATTTAACTCGCTCCAATTAGGCCTCGGCCTACACCCTGATTGACCCTGGGCTCCAGCACCGCCAGTTGGTGCTCGGAAGTGCTGTCTGCACAGAGAAAAACACTTGCTCCTGTGTTAGTGGGGTTCAGTAACGTCAGCTGCTCCCCTGCTGTGTATCCAGCAATTACTCCTGCTATCTCCACTCTCACACTACTTCAGATATTTAACTCGCTCCAATTAGGCCTCGGCCTACACCCTGATTGACCCAGGGCTCCAACACCACCAGTTGGTGCTCGGAAGTGCTGTCTGCACAGAGAAAAACACTTGCTCCTGTGTTAGTGGGGTTCAGTAACATCAGCTGCTCCCCTGCTGTGTATCCAGCAATTACTCCTGCTATCTCCACACTCACACTACTTCAGATATTTAACTCGCTCCAATTAGGCCTCGGCCTACACCCAGGCTGACTGCACCTCTGCAGTCGCGCTGCACCGAGAACCTGCCCCGCAGTGTCTTCTGATTTATGCACACAGCGGGGCTGGGATTCATGGGCATGCGCAGTGCATATCTTCGCCTCTCACTCATCTCCTTCTGCCTTCTTCAGACTGTGCAGCGTCATGGCCGTGGCATGTGATTAGGGATCAGCTGACGCCGCACAGTCTGAAGAAGGCGAATAAATCAGAAGACACTGCAGGGTGGGATCTTGGGCAGCGCGACTGCACAGGCGCAGTCAGCCTGACATCAAATGATGTCAGAAGATGGGCAACGCTAACTGCGCATGGCCACTGGATAACATAACAGGGCAGGCTCTGGGACTGAAACAAACAACGCTCAGGAGGCTGCGCCTGGCGCCAAGGGGGCATGAATGACGGCTGTGCTGTGTCTCATTAAGAAGGAAAGTCCCGCCTCCGGGACGGTTTCACGGTATGAGGGGCCACATTCTATAAGTGTTTAGTTCAGCATGTTCAAGGAGCATAATTAAAAGAGCCACCTTTTCCTTGTGCAGCATTACTGCTGCACAAAGTGGCTCTTTTAGTTGCAAACGCCTGGGGGGGTTAAAGGTTCCCTTTCAACTTGCTTCAATTAGGCCTCAGCCTACACTCTGTTTCTCATGTAATTCCTAGGCTCCAACAGCGCCAGTTGCTGCTCAGAAGTGTCTTTGGCATGGGTACTCCCTCCTGCCCAGCCTGGTTCTAGCATGCCAGCTGTTTACCGGGTAGTGTCAAGGTCACTTTGCCTCCAATACGTTGTCTTGTTGTGTTGCTGTCGGGTTAGCCGACTCTATGGTGCATGCAGTTTAGGTGCTTCCTATGTGGGCTGCGGGAACTGGCAATCAAGGCTGGTTCCATAGTGCCAATAGGACAAGCTCCCCCTGTAGGACTGTGGGTTTTCGGTAACTACGTCCGGCTCACGACCTAGCAATTTTTTTTTCCTATGGACCTTCTGCTGCCTATCTGAGTTCCAGCACCATTAGCTGGTTCTTAGGAAGACAAGCTTGAATAGGTCCCCCTGGTTCCAGTGCCGTCAGCTGGTTCCAGGCAGAGCCTGTGGCTTAGGTATCCGAGTTCCACCAACGTCTGGTGTTCCTTGGTAGTGCTGTCTGGCACGTGTACCTCCTGCTTAGTAACAGGGTTCCAGTAATGTCAGCTGGTCCTCGATAGTTCCATTGGCTCTTATACCTTCTGCTACCCATCAGGGTTCCAGTACCATCAGCTGGTTCTCAGCAGTGCCTTTTGCTCTTGTACCTTCTGCTCCCCATCCTGGTTCCAGTACCATCAGCTGGTTCCGGGCAGAGCCTTTGGCTTAGGGGCCTCCTTCTGGGTATCCGAGTTCCACCAACATCAGGTGGTCCTTGGTAGTGCTTTCTGGCATGGGTACCTCCTGCTTAGTAACCGGGTTCCAGTACCGTCAGCTGGTCCTCGGTAGTTTCATTGGCTCTTGGACCTTCGGGTAGCCATCCGGGTTCCAGTACCGTCAGCTGGTTCTCGGCAGTTCCTTAGCCTTCTTGTACCTTCTGCTACATTTCCAAGTTAAAGACCCTAAAGACGATGACCCTGAAGACCACCCCAAAGAAAACGACCGCAGAGACGACGACCCCGGAGACAACGACCTTGGAGACGTCGACCCTGGAGTTCCTCCTCGTGGTGCCCCTGGAAAAAGCCTGCTGCTGCAGGCCAAATTGAACATGGACAAATCCTGTTGTAACTCTTTTGTCACAGGCAGAACGGAAGGTGTAATCTTCAAACATTTATAGATAAGAACTACAGGAATGCCTGTCACAAATAAGAATATGATGAAGAAGAAGAATATGAAAAAGATGAAGTAGAATATGAAGAAGAATAATAGTTGAATAAAAAGAATATGAAGAATGTAAAAAAAAGAATAATAGGAAGAAGGTGAAGAAGAAGAAGATGAATAAGATGAAGAAGAAGTTGATGAAAAAGATGCTGCTGCTGAGGATGATGAAGAAGAAAGTGTGGGAGAAGTAAACAAGAAGGCGAAGAGCATGGAATTAGTGAAACATAAATATCTGACAAAATATAAAAAATCTTAACATAGTCAATATCTTTGTAACTCCGAACGTCTTAAAAAAATAATAATTCCTGCTATTCCATTTGATTGGGCTAAACCTCTATGCTTTTAATGTCTCCTCCACCTTCCCCAATACATCCTACATTATTCTTAGTTGATTTTCTTCATGTAGAATTAACCTACAAGGAAAGAAAGGGTTTATTTTAATTCCGATATTTTTTTCCCATTGACTTGCATTGGTATCGGGTATCGGTATCGGCGATATCCAATATTTTTTGAATATTGGCTGATCCAATCCGATACCGATATTTCCGAATATCGGAAGGTATTGCTCAACACTAGCCGTGACACATACAGCAATCCAGGTAGCCAGGTTCCCAGTGCAGGTTATTTGGTAAGCTCTATAGCTTGCCGAGTAAGCCCTGACCCGATCAAATTCATTCATCTCTACTAGCAAACTCACTAGCCTGGTGACCTGAGGGTCCTTGCTCTCTCCCTGCCTTCTAAATGCTGTGATCAATACCGATATGCTTTTAAAGTACATTTCCGATGCATATGTCATGCAAAAAGTTAAAAGAAAAAGTTTGCTGCGTGTGTGTTTCGTCTCAAAGCTTTCATATTTAAAAGAAAATCAAATCTGGACTATTCTGAAGTTGTTCTGTAAATTCTTCCATTAGAACACCTCAGCAGTTTGAATCTGAAAAGATATATACATGTGGCTGCCAAGGATTCATTACTGAGAAATTTAAACAAGCTGAAATTTGTACTAGAACACCAAGACTGAACATCTGACATGCAGAATGCAGTGTACCTGCCGATGAAATGAAAGACTCTTTGAACCATGTCTACAACCATCAGTGTATGGAGAGAAAATAACAGCTGCAGTTGTTGCGCTGTATGTATCTTTCATGGAATACCGTAATTCTATCATCTATAAAATATTTATAACCTGGTGCTCAGATTTGTTTCAGTAATATATACTTTGTTTAAATGCCTTTAATTGTTAATTGCTTTGTATAATTCTGTATTCTATTACATTATCCAGGAATCGTCTTTGCTCAGTTCTTCAGTTTGACACTCTAAAGCATGTCCTTGCAAATTAATTCTAATAATAACATTTATAAGGTCAAAGATGGGCGGGAGAAAGAACATTAACGGTCCACAGTGGTCATTTTATGATAGCTTATAGTTTAGGGAGTTTTGCATTTCACAATGAATTCATTTGGTTCCCATGGTCATTATGTTTGCCCTGGAAAATCTGTCCAGTCAGCGTCCCTCAAAGACTCAAGTTGTATACCCTGTTCCAATGTATAAGGAGCACTTATTGTACTATGGCTATAGTTTTTAATTGACTTTGCCCTCAGTGCTCATTTGTCTTCTTAACTTCTTCAAACCAATGAATATTAATATATCTCAGGAGGGAAACAGCTTTCAGGGAACTGCTGCTGGCTAATGTTAGAATCCAGAGATTTATTAGGTAGTCTGAGCGAGTTAATATTTTGTACTACAACTCTTCGAATCAAGTTTTATATTACTAGTGTATATCCTTTTTTTATGCATAATGTATGTTTTTGAGAATTTTAATAGATGTGCATTGATAATTGTAACTAAACAAGTTTAGTATTGCAATTTAAATAAATAGGTTTACCCTTAATGTGAAGAAACATTTCCTTGAAAATTACTGTGTTTGTGTTGTCAAGTGGAGATAAATGGATCTATTTGCAAAATTGATCTTTGAGTAGAATATTCTGAAGTTCTCACTTTAAAGTGAATTTGAATACACTGAGATTTGATTTCCCCAATATAAAAAAAGTTCATTGTCAACATCACTCAGCCAGATAATGTCATTTTGTGTGGATACACTCACTTCAAATGTCATTTTGCGTGGATACACTCATTTCACCACAAGTCCCTGCAGTTGTGAAACCTACTGGATTATCATATCTTGTACATAGGTGGTCAGTCAGAGATTAGTGTTCCCAGTTGGCAGTTCTCTTTTCCCCATAATGCCCTGAAGACTTGATTTGCATCTCCAGATTTCCATCACTAGAAGTCAGTCTCTCTTGGCAGCCCCATCATGCCTTGCAGCAACCAGATGACATAATCTAGCCCTGCCAATCAAGAAGTTCCAGTATTAAAGATAGGGATTTACCAAAGAATCCTATTTTCTGCTTGTACTGTTAAGGCATAGGAGCTCTAAGCACACAGCATAGCGATAGAAACAGGCCTAATGCTACTGTGGTGCACTACATTAGTGCTGATGTGCCTGATTGAAAATGGGAGTTAGGCTATGTGCACACGTCAGGATTTCTTGCAGAAATTTCCTGAAGAAAACTGGAAATTTTCTGCAAGAAATCCGCATGCTTCTTTATGCGTTTTTTTCCCGTTTTTTCCACTTTTTTTAGCATTTTGCAAGCGTAATTAGCTTGCAGAATGCTAAACTTTTCCAAGCGTTCTGTACCATCGCTTGGAAAACTGACTGACAGGTTGGTCACACTTGTCAAACATAGTGCGTGACAAGTGTGACTAACTTTTTACTATAGATGCAGCCTATGTAGCATCAATAGTAAAAAGATATAATGTTAAAAATAATAAAAAAATAAAAAAAGGTTATACTCATCCTCTGATGGCCCCCGATCTCCTTAGCTGTTGCTTTGTGTGTAGGACCTGCAATGACGTCATGGTCACAGATGAGTTTGTAGTTTTATAGATTTTAAGGTTGACCTTTAACCAAAAATGTTGATTCAGAGGAAGGCAAAAACCTCATGAGGCAGATGCTAACTACCTCTATTAGGTAAAACAGATCAACTTTGTGTCACAGAATTTAATAACCATAACCCGTAATAATCTATTTTTAACTCCTTCATGACATTTTCATGATGATTTTCCGTTTTTCCGTGTTCGTTTTTCGCTCCCCTTCTTCCCAGAGCCATAACTTTTTTATTTTTCTATAAATATGGCCATGTGAGGGCTTATTTTTTGTGGGACAAGTTGTACTTTTGAACGTCATCATTGGTTTTACCATGTCATGCACTAGAAAATGGGAAAAAAATTCCAAGTGCGGAGAAATTGCAAAAAAGTGCAATCCTATGCGGGTTTTTTGTTTGGATTTTTTGCTAGGTTCACTAAATGTTAAAATTGACCTGCCAATATGATTCCCCAGGTCATTATGAGTTCATAGACACCAAACATGTCTAGGTTATTTAGGTTATCTAAGTGGTGAAAAAAAATTCCAAACATTGCTAAAAAAAATTGCGCAATTTTCCGATACCCGTAGCGTCTCCATTTTTCGGGATCTCTGGTCAGGTGAGGGTTTATTTTTTGAGCGCAAAGCTGATATTTTTAGTGATACCATATTGGTGCAAATATGTTCTTTTGATCACCCGTTATTGCATTTTAATGCAATGTCATGGCGACCAAAAAACTTAATTCGGGCATTTCAAATTTTTTTTATCGCTACGCCGTTTAGCGCTCAGATTAATCCATTTTTTATTGATAGATCGGGCAATTCTGAACGCGGCGATACCAAATATGTGTATATTTGATTTTATTTTTATTGTTTTATTTTGAATGGGGCGAACTGGGGGTGATTTAAACTTTTATATTTTTTTATTTCAGATTTTTTCAAACATTTTTTTTTACTTTTGCCATGCTTCAATAGCCTCCATGTGAGGCTAGAAGCTGGCATAGCCTGATTGGCTCTGCTACATAGCAGCAAACATCAGATCGCTCCTATGTAGCTGAATTACAGGCTTGGTATGAACGCCGACCACAAGGTGGCGCTCACAGCAAGCCAACATCAGCAACCATAGGGGTCTCAAGGAGACCTCTGGTTAGTATTCGGACGCATCACTGACCCCCAATCATGTGACGGGGGTCAGCGATGCGCGCATTTCCGTCCGGATGGCTGGAAGTGGTAGTTAAATGTCGCTGTCAGCGTTTGGCAGCGGCATTTAACTAGTTAATAGCGGCAGGTGGAACGCGATTCCACTCGCCGCTATTGCACACACACGTCAGCTGTACAAAACAGCTGACATGTTGCGGCTTTGATGTGGTCTCACCGCCGGAGCCCACATCAAAGCAGGGAATCTGACCTCGGATGTACTATCCCGTCCAAGGTCAGAAAAGGGTTAAAGAACAGCATCCATGGCCTTATTGTACTTTTGTAGTGAACATACCATTACCACATCATGTGGCAGAGATTTCCTTATTCATACTGCTCTTAAGGCCCCTTCACATTAAGCGACGCTGCAGCAATACCGACAACGATCCGGATCGCTGCAGCATCGCTGTTTGGTCGCTGGAGAGCTGTCACACAGACAGCTCTCCATCGACCAACGATCCCGAAGTCCCCGGGTAACCAGGGTAAACATCGGGTAACAAAGCGCAGGGCCGCGCTTAGTAACCCGATGTTTACACTGGTTACCAGCGTAAAAGTAAAAAAAAACAAACACTACATACTTACCTACCGCTGTCTGTCCCCGGCGCTCAGCTTCTCTGCACTCCTCCTGTACTGGCTGTGAGCACAGCGGCCGGAAAGCAGAGCGGTGACGTCACCGCTCTGCTTTACGGCTGACCGACGCTCACAGCCAGTACAGGAGGAGTGCAGAGCACAGCGCCGGGGACAGACAGCGGTAGGTAAGTATGTAGTGTTTTTTTTTTTTTTACTTTTACGCTGGTAACCAGGGTAAACATCGGGTTACTAAGCGCGGCCCTGCGCTTAGTTACCCGATGTTTACCCTAGTTACCAGTGAAGACATCGCTGGATTGGTGTCACACACGCCGATCCAGCGATGTCCACGGGAGATCCAGCGACGAAATAAAGTTCTGGACTTTGTTCAGCGACCAACGATCTCCCAGCAGGGGCCTGATCGTTGGTCGCTGTCACACATAACGATTTCCTTAACGATATCATTGCTACGTCACAAAAAGCAACGATATCGTTAACGATATCGTTATGTGTGAAGGTACCTTTACAGTAAAGAATTGCTGTCTATTGCATCATAGAGGATGCTTTCTTGTCTGTGTTGCAGGCCTAGGTGTAAAAAGATCATTAGAAAGATCTCTATGCTGTCCCCCTATATATTTTTGTATGATGTGCTAACATCATCCCTAAGCCTTCATATTTTTCCAACTGAATAACCACAAGTTTGATAAAACCTGTCTTGGTATTGCAGTTCATCCATTCCCTTATTAGGCTGTGTGCACACGTTGCTGATTTTTCGCGTTTTTTGCGGTTTTTCGCTATAAAAACGCTGCAAAGCCACAAAAAAACAGCTTACATTACACTGGGGAACACAATTTTTTAGGAGTTAGGTCAGACAACTGTTCTTAACTAATTTTTGGATGCTGAATCCAGAAATGATCTCAGTTTTTCCCTATCACGTCAAGTTTTTGAACTATAGGATTTTTGTCTTCTCAAAAATATGTAAACTACTGTACCTAAAAAGTGTTTTTTTTTTAAATAGTACAAATATGAAAAAAAAATTAAATATATAAGAAATAGGCATGACAAATGTTTTTTAACACTATCATGTTTTTTACAAAGGATATATATATATATATATATATGCAAGTATTTAAGGTAAAAATGTACATTTATAGCTTTTTCTGGAGTGTTTAACTTGAGGACAATCACGTTTGATGCTCCAGCAATAGTCAGCCATCATATGTACATCCCATCTACCCTGGTAACGGTCTTCCATAACCTTCAAATCTGGGTGAAATTGTTCACCTTGCTCATCGCTAACAGCTAGAGTTGAGCGACCTTGACCTTTTTAGAGTCGAGCCGGGTTTTGCGAAACCCGACTATGTCCAAAGTCGGGTCGAGTGAAATCGGCCGATTATGACGTAAAGTCGGGATCGACCGAAACACGAAACCCAATGCAAGTCAATGGGGCAGCATAGTCGGCAGTGAGTGGGGGCCAGGAAAACACCTAGAGTGGCCATTTTAATGTCAAAACCATCCATTCTTCTTAATGAAGCTTGTCAAGCGTAATTTACCTTATAATAATTGGAAGGCATTTGAAATTGGGGGTCATTTGGCTAAAGTTGTGGGGGGTAGGGCTGGTTCAAGTAATTAGTGGGCCCAGGAAATCTGGACCACGTCACGGCAGTGGAGCAGGGAGAGGTAAGTATTTCAACTTTGCAAGTGCTGTGAACCTGAGCAAGCAGGGGGGGCCCACTCGTTGGCATTGGCACTGGCACAGGGCCCCTCAAAGTACAGCGGTGTGTTTGCACGGCGGGGGCGCCTCCCACCGGCAGCAACACTTTTGCGTACTATGAGAGGCCCTGTGCCAGTGACGTCGCCAACTAGTATTCCTCCCCCCACCTGATGAAGGAACCTGCACTTTCATCTGCACCTTCCTCTTTGTCCCCGTGTAAGGTGGTATGGTATGCGGGAAGAGCAACCTGACTTTCAGCAGGGTCACAATGTTGTTGTGTAGCGTGCACGGGGAATGTTGCGTTATGGGTCAATGTACCAGCAGACTCATCTATCACTGGCTGGGCAATGGGCACGATGAAGTGGAAACACAGATATAGGCCCAAAGAAGAAAGTGGGCTAAATGCAGTTCAAAATTGGTAACACAGGAATAACCAGGGGGCATTGCAGTGGAGGACAACTGGAATGAGAGGCTGACACAGAGAGTAGGGCCAAATCAGTAAGTAGTCGAAATGCAGTTCAAAATTGGCAACCGTAGTAAACAGGCGGCACAGCTTTGTTCAGTGGAGGAGAACAGCAAGGAGTGGCAGACACCGATAGTAGGCCCCAAACCAACTAGTACGCCAAATGCAGTTGTTCCATTTAACCACAATTTAATGAGAGCCTGAAGATAGAAGCTCAGGAAAGGCAACCTGGGGAACACCTTGGAGTGTAACACACCATCTCTCTCCACCCCATACCCATTTTGTATGGCCTAATGCAGTGTACTTTTCTACAACTACTAAACGAGAGTCGGAAGACCGAAGCAATGGCAAGGAAACCTGGGGAACACCTTAGAGTGTAACACACCCTCTCTCTACACCCCATACCCAATTTGAAGGCCTAATGCAGTGTAGTTTCCAAGAACTACTAAACGAGAGCCGGAAGATCGAAGCTCAGGAAAGGCAACCTGGGGAACACCTTGGAGTGTAACACACCCTCTCGCTACACCCCATACCCAATTTGAAGGCCTAATGCAGCGTAGTTTCCAACAACTACTAAACGAGAGCCGGAAGATCGAAGCTCAGGAAAGGCAACCTGGGGAACACCTTGGAGTGTAACAAACCCTCTCTCTACACCCCATACCCAATTTGTAGGCCTAATGCAGCGTAGTTTCCGACAACTACTAAACGAGAGCATGAAGATCGAAGCTCAGGAAAGGCAACCTGGGGAACACCTTGGAGTGTAACACACCCTCTCTCTACACCCCATACCCAATTTGTAGGCCTAATGCAGCGTAGTTTCCGACAACTACTAAACGAGAGCCGGAATATCGAAGCTCAGGAAAGGCAACCTGGGGAACACCTTGGAGTGTAACACACCCTCTCTCTACGCCCCATACCCAATTTGTAGGCCTAATGCAGCGTAGTTTCCGACAACTACTAAACGAGAGCCGGAATATCGAAGCTCAGGAAAGGCAACCTGGGGAACACCTTGGAGTGTAACACACCCTCTCTCTACACCCCATACCCAATTTGAAGGCCTAATGCAGTGTAGTTTCCAAGAACTACTAAACGAGAGCCGGAAGATCGAAGCTCAGGAAAGGCAACCTGGGGAACACCTTGGAGTGTAACACACCCTCTCGCTACACCCCATACCCAATTTGAAGGCCTAATGCAGCGTAGTTTCCAACAACTACTAAACGAGAGCCGGAAGATCGAAGCTCAGGAAAGGCAACCTGGGGAACACCTTGGAGTGGAACACACCATCTCTCTACACCCCATACCCAATTTGAAGGCCTAATGCAGAGTAGTTTCCAAGAACTACTAAACGAGAGCCGGAAGATCGAAGCTCAGGAAAGGCAACCTGGGGAACACCTTGGAGTGTAACACAACGTCTCTCTACACGACGGAAGGGCTGATTCTTAGGAAGGAAGGCTGTTGGAAATAAGCATTGCGCGTCCGAGGGTGATTATATTCTTATTAGGTATTTACTCACCCTCGGACGCGCCCTGCTTCTTTATTTGGAATGAATGTTTATTTGCAATGTGGTGTTGACTTTCTCTATTATTTTGGTAATTAATGATTTTATTATTTTCATTATTTTGCATCTTCTCGGCAATAATATAAAGAAGACGCGACAGGACAACACTCGGTGGATGCCATATGTGTGTTTTCAATTTAAAAAAACGTTCAGTTAACTACTTGCAGGAGAAAGTAATTGTAGCTGGTGGCCATTTTTAGTACTGTACCAGATTAGAGTTGTGTGTTTGTTTTTAATGTTAAAATGTCTGCATTTGATATCTCACCAGTATTTTCTTTTTTATAAGCAAAATACTTATTTTTATATTTTCTGATGTTGGTTCCAGGGGTACACGGCCAGCAGTGCCCTGGTCAGTGTAGTAGTAGTTGAAAGAATGGACCGCAGACAGGCATCGAAGGCCTAAAATAATAACACATGGCTGTAGGCAATTTTAAATTGGTTCCAGGGGTACACGGACAGCAGTGGTGTGGTCAGTGGAGGCCTAGTGGAAGGAGTGACCGCAGACAGGCATCGAAGGCCTAAAATAATAACACATGGCTGTAGGCAATTTTAAATTGGTTCCAGGGGTACACGGGCAGCAGTGACCTGGTCAGTGTAGTAGTAGTTGAAAGAATGGACCGCAGACAGGCATCGAAGGCCTAAAATAAAAAAATTGGGCTGGCTGTAGGCAATTTTAAATTGGTTCCAGGGGTACACGGGCAGCAGTGGTGTGGTCAGTGGAGGCCTAGTGGAAGGAGTGACCGCAGACAGGCATCGAAGGCCTAAAATAATAACACATGGCTGTAGGCAATTTTAAATTGGTTCCAGGGGTACACGGGCAGCAGTGACCTGGTCAGTGTAGTAGTAGTTGAAAAAATGGACCGCAGACAGGCATCGAATGCCTAAAATAATAACACATGGCTGTAGGCAATTTTAAATTGGTTACAGGGGTACACGGACAGCAGTGACCTGGTCAGTGTAGTAGTAGTTGAAAGAATGGACCGCAGACAGGCATCGAAGGCCTAAAATAAAAAAATTGGGCTGGCTGTAGGCAATTTTAAATTGGTTCCAGGGGTACACGGACAGCAGTGGTGTGGTCAGTGGAGGCCTAGTGGAAGGAGTGACCGCAGACAGGCATCGAAGGCCTAAAATAATAACACATGGCTGTAGGCAATTTTAAATTGGTTCCAGGGGTACACGGACAGCAGTGGTGTGGTCAGTGGAGGCCTAGTGGAAGGAGTGACCGCAGACAGGCATCGAAGGCCTAAAATAATAACACATGGCTGTAGGCAATTTTAAATTGGTTCCAGGGGTACACGGACAGCAGTGACCTGGTCAGTGTAGTAGTAGTTGAAAGAATGGACCGCAGACAGGCATCGAAGGCCTAAAATAAAAAAATTGGGCTGGCTGTAGGCAATTTTAAATTGGTTCCAGGGGTACACGGGCAGCAGTGACCTGGTCAGTGTAGTAGTAGTTGAAAGAATGGACCGCAGACAGGCTTAGAAGGCCTAACATAACAAACTTGGGCTGGCTGTAGGCACTTTTAAATTGGTTCCAGGGGTACACGGGCAGCAGTGGTCTGGTCAGTGGAAGTCTAGTGGAAGGAGTGACCGCAGACAGGCTTCCAAGGCCTAACATAACAAACTTGGGCTGGCTGTAGGCACTTTTAAATTGGTTCCAGGGGTACACGGGCAGCAGTGGTCTGGTCAGTGGAAGTCTAGTGGAAGGAGTGACCGCAGACAGGCTTCCAAGGCCTAACATAACAAACTTGGGCTGGCTGTAGGCACTTTTAAATTGGTTCCAGGGGTACACGGGCAGCAGTGGTCTGGTCAGTGGAAGTCTAGTGGAAGGAGTGACCGCAGACAGGCTTCCAAGGCCTAACATAACAAACTTGGGCTGGCTGTAGGCACTTTTAAATTGGTTCCAGGGGTACACGGGCAGCAGTGGTCTGGTCAGTGGAAGTCTAGTGGAAGGAGTGACCGCAGACAGGCTTCCAAGGCCTAACATAACAAACTTGGGCTGGCTGTAGGCACTTTTAAATTGGTTCCAGGGGTACACGGGCAGCAGTGACCTGGTCAGTGTAGTAGTAGTTGAAAGAATGGACTGCAGACAGGCATCGAAGGCCTAAAATAAAAAAATTGGGCTGGCTGTAGGCAATTTTAAATTGGTTCCAGGGGTACACGGGCAGCAGTGGTGTGGTCAGTGGAGGCCTAGTGGAAGGAGTGACCGCAGACAGGCATCGAAGGCCTAAAATAATAACACATGGCTGTAGGCAATTTTAAATTGGTTCCAGGGGTACACGGACAGCAGTGGTGTGGTCAGTGGAGGCCTAGTGGAAGGAGTGACCGCAGACAGGCATCGAAGGCCTAAAATAATAACACATGGCTGTAGGCAATTTTAAATTGGTTCCAGGGGTACACGGACAGCAGTGACCTGGTCAGTGTAGTAGTAGTTGAAAGAATGGACCGCAGACAGGCATCGAAGGCCTAAAATAAAAAAATTGGGCTGGCTGTAGGCAATTTTAAATTGGTTCCAGGGGTACACGGACAGCAGTGGTGTGGTCAGTGGAGGCCTAGTGGAAGGAGTGACCGCAGACAGGCATCGAAGGCCTAAAATAATAACACATGGCTGTAGGCAATTTTAAATTGGTTCCAGGGGTACACGGGCAGCAGTGACCTGGTCAGTGTAGTAGTAGTTGAAAAAATGGACCGCAGACAGGCATCGAATGCCTAAAATAATAACACATGGCTGTAGGCAATTTTAAATTGGTTCCAGGGGTACACGGGCAGCAGTGACCTGGTCAGTGTAGTAGTAGTTGAAAGAATGGACCGCAGACAGGCATCGAAGGCCTAAAATAAAAAAATTGGGCTGGCTGTAGGCAATTTTAAATTGGTTCCAGGGGTACACGGACAGCAGTGGTGTGGTCAGTGGAGGCCTAGTGGAAGGAGTGACCGCAGACAGGCATCGAAGGCCTAAAATAATAACACATGGCTGTAGGCAATTTTAAATTGGTTCCAGGGGTACACGGACAGCAGTGGTGTGGTCAGTGGAGGCCTAGTGGAAGGAGTGACCGCAGACAGGCATCGAAGGCCTAAAATAATAACACATGGCTGTAGGCAATTTTAAATTGGTTCCAGGGGTACACGGACAGCAGTGGTGTGGTCAGTGGAGGCCTAGTGGAAGGAGTGACCGCAGACAGGCATCGAAGGCCTAAAATAATAACACATGGCTGTAGGCAATTTTAAATTGGTTCCAGGGGTACACGGGCAGCAGTGACCTGGTCAGTGTAGTAGTAGTTGAAAGAATGGACCGCAGACAGGCATCGAAGGCCTAAAATAAAAAAATTGGGCTGGCTGTAGGCAATTTTAAATTGGTTCCAGGGGTACACGGGCAGCAGTGGTGTGGTCAGTGGAGGCCTAGTGGAAGGAGTGACCGCAGACAGGCATCGAAGGCCTAAAATAATAACACATGGCTGTAGGCAATTTTAAATTGGTTCCAGGGGTACACGGGCAGCAGTGACCTGGTCAGTGTAGTAGTAGTTGAAAAAATGGACCGCAGACAGGCATCGAATGCCTAAAATAATAACACATGGCTGTAGGCAATTTTAAATTGGTTACAGGGGTACACGGACAGCAGTGACCTGGTCAGTGTAGTAGTAGTTGAAAGAATGGACCGCAGACAGGCATCGAAGGCCTAAAATAAAAAAATTGGGCTGGCTGTAGGCAATTTTAAATTGGTTCCAGGGGTACACGGACAGCAGTGGTGTGGTCAGTGGAGGCCTAGTGGAAGGAGTGACCGCAGACAGGCATCGAAGGCCTAAAATAATAACACATGGCTGTAGGCAATTTTAAATTGGTTCCAGGGGTACACGGACAGCAGTGACCTGGTCAGTGTAGTAGTAGTTGAAAGAATGGACCGCAGACAGGCATCGAAGGCCTAAAATAAAAAAATTGGGCTGGCTGTAGGCAATTTTAAATTGGTTCCAGGGGTACACGGGCAGCAGTGACCTGGTCAGTGTAGTAGTAGTTGAAAGAATGGACCGCAGACAGGCTTAGAAGGCCTAACATAACAAACTTGGGCTGGCTGTAGGCACTTTTAAATTGGTTCCAGGGGTACACGGGCAGCAGTGGTCTGGTCAGTGGAAGTCTAGTGGAAGGAGTGACCGCAGACAGGCTTCCAAGGCCTAACATAACAAACTTGGGCTGGCTGTAGGCACTTTTAAATTGGTTCCAGGGGTACACGGGCAGCAGTGGTCTGGTCAGTGGAAGTCTAGTGGAAGGAGTGACCGCAGACAGGCTTCCAAGGCCTAACATAACAAACTTGGGCTGGCTGTAGGCACTTTTAAATTGGTTCCAGGGGTACACGGGCAGCAGTGGTCTGGTCAGTGGAAGTCTAGTGGAAGGAGTGACCGCAGACAGGCTTCCAAGGCCTAACATAACAAACTTGGGCTGGCTGTAGGCACTTTTAAATTGGTTCCAGGGGTACACGGGCAGCAGTGGTCTGGTCAGTGGAAGTCTAGTGGAAGGAGTGACCGCAGACAGGCTTCGAAGGCCTAACATAACAAAATTGGGCTGGCTGTAGGCACTTTAAATTGGTTCCAGGGGTACATGGGCAGCAGTGTATGGTCAGTGGAAGTCTAGTGGAAGGAGTGACGGCAGACAGTCTTCGAAGGCCTAACATAACAAAATTGGGCTGACTGTAGGCACTTTTAAATTGGTTCCAGGGTAACACGGCCAGCAGTGGCCTGGTCAGTGTAGTAGTTGTAGAAAGAAGGGACCGCAGACAGGCTTCGAAGGCCTAACATAACAAAAATGTCAAAACAATGGTATTGTCAGTGCCAGGCATTGAAGGATGTCAGCGGCTAGACTACACATTGGTGAAGCTGTGAGAGATAATTTTGCTAGTGGTAGAGCACTGTTTGAGCTGGGGGGGGAACTGTCTTGTGGCCGGCGGTACAGGCACAGGGCCCCTCATATTACAACGGTGTGTCTGACGTTGGGTGCGCACCACCACCGCCAGAGACACTTTATTGTACTATGAGGGACCCAGTGGCAGTGCCGTCGACCAAAAGCGGCCACACCCACCTCTTCAGACAAACAGCACTCTCAAGGGTCCAAGCGCAAAGTGGCGATAGCACGGCCCCGTGTGGGGAGTTTGGCCATTTCGTGAGGTGGAAACATGTCGTATGCTGGACAATCAGGTGAAGAAAATTACGAGATTGGAAAAGTCATTCAGAATAGTCCACAGGCAAGACCTTTTCATAGGAAAGCTAGGTGTCAGCCGGGCAGGGTGGGGCAAAAGATTTTGAAATCCAGTTGTGGTTCATTTTAATGAAGGTTAGATCATCTACATTTTGGGTAGCCAGACGAGTCCTTTTTTCTGTTAGTATTGAACCTGCAGCACTGAATACTCTTTCTGATAGGACACTAGCTGCCGGGCAAGCAAGCTCCTGCAATGCATATTCTGCCAATTCTGGCCAGGTGTCTAATTTGGATGCCCAGTAATCAAATGGGAATGACGGTTGAGGGAGAACGTCGATAAGGGATGAAAAATAGTTTGTAACCATACTGGACAAATGTTGTCTCCTGTCACTTTGAATTGATGCTGCAGTACCTGTCCTGTCTGCGGTCATAGAAAAATCACTCCACAACCTGGTCAGAAAACCCCTCTGTCCAACGCCACTTCTGATTTCTGCCCCTCTAACACCTCTGGTCTGCTGGCCCCTGGAGCTCGTGTGAGAACGATCACGGGCGCTGTGTGCAGGGAATGCCAGAAGCAAACGGTCAACAAGAGTTGATTGTTTTGTTGCTAATATTAGTTCCAAGTTCTCATGTGGCATAATATTTTGCAATTTGCCTTTATAGCGAGGATCAAGGAGGCAGGCCAACCAGTAATCGTCATCGTTCATCATTTTTGTAATGCGTGTGTCCCTTTTGAGGATACGCAAGGCATAATCCGCCATGTGGGCCAAAGTTCCCGTTGTCAAATCTGCGGTTGTGCTTGGTTGAGGGGCAGTTGCAGGCAAATCTACGTCACTTGTGTCCCTCAAAAAACCAGAACCCGGCCTTGCCACGCCACCAATTTCCCGTGCCCCCGGGAAAGCTTCCTCATTAAAAATATACTCATCCCCATCATCCTCCTCATCCTCCACCTCCTCTTCGCCCGGTACCTCATCATGTACACTGCCCTGACCAGACAATCGCTGACTGTCATCAAGGCTTTCCTCTTCCTCTGGTGCAGACGCCTGATCCTTTATGTGCGTCAAACTTTGCATCAGCAGACGCATTAGGGGGATGCTCATGCTTATTATGGCGTTGTCTGCACTAACCAGCCGTGTGCATTCCTCAAAACACTGAAGGACTTGACACATGTCTTGAATCTTCGACCACTGCACACCTGACAACTCCATGTCTGCCATCCTACTGCCTGCCCGTGTATGTGTATCCTCCCACAAAAACATAACAGCCCGCCTCTGTTCGCACAGTCTCTGAAGCATGTGCAGTGTTGAGTTCCACCTTGTTGCAACGTCTATGATTAGGCGATGCTGGGGAAGGTTCAAAGAACGCTGATAGGTCTGCATACGGCTGGAGTGTACAGGCGAACGGCGGATATGTGCGCAAAGTCCACGCACTTTGAGGAGCAGGTCGGATAACCCCGGATAACTTTTCAGGAAGCACTGCACCACCAGGTTTAAGGTGTGAGCCAGGCAAGGAATGTGTTTCAGTTGGGAAAGGGAGATGGCAGCCATGAAATTCCTTCCGTTATCACTCACTACCTTGCCTGCCTCAAGATCTACAGTGCCCAGCCACGACTGCGTTTCTTGCTGCAAGAACTCGGACAGAACTTCCGCGGTGTGTCTATTGTCGCCCAAACACTTCATAGCCAATACAGCCTGCTGACGTATGCCAGTAGCTGCCCCATAATGGGAGACCTGGTGTGCAACAGTGGCAGGTGCGGATGGAGTGTTTGTGCGACTGCGGTCTGTGGACGAGCTCTTGCTTCTGCAGGAGGACGAGGAGGAGGAGGAGGAGGGGGTGCGAACGGCTACAGACAACTGTTTACTAGACCGTGGGCTAGGCAGAACTGTCCCAAACTTGCTGTCCCCTGTGGACCCTGAATCCACCACATTTACCCAGTGTGCCGTGATGGACACGTAACGTCCCTGGCCATGCCTACTGGTCCATGCATCTGTTGTCAGGTGCACCTTTGTGCTCACAGATTGCCTGAGTGCATGGACGATGCGCTCTTTAACATGCTGGTGGAGGGCTGGGATGGCTTTTCTGGAAAAAAAGTGTCGACTGGGTAGCTCGTAGCGTGGTACAGCGTAGTCCATCAGGTCTTTGAAAGCTTCGCTTTCAACTAACCGGTAGGGCATCATCTCTAACGAGATTAGTCTAGCTATGTGGGCGTTCAAACCCTGTGTACGCGGATGCGAGGCTAAGTATTTCCTTTTTCTAACCATAGTCTCATGTAGGGTGAGCTGGACTGGAGAGCTGGAGATCGTGGAACTAGCGGGGGTGCCGGTGGACATGGCAGACTGAGAGACGGTGGGAGATGGTATTGTTGCCGCCGGTGCCCTAGATGCAGTGTTTCCTACTACGAAACTGGTGATTCCCTGACCCTGACTGCTTTGGCCTGGCAAAGATACCTGCACAGATACAGCAGGTGGTGCGCTAAATGGTGGTCCTACACTGCCGGAAGGGATGTTGCGTTGATGACTAGCTTCATTGGCCGAGGGTGCAACAACCTTAAGGGACGTTTGGTAGTTAGTCCAAGCTTTCAAATGCATGGTGGTTAAATGTCTATGCATGCAACTAGTATTGAGACTTTTCAGATTCTGACCTCTGCTTAAGGAAGTAGAACATTTTTGACAGATGACTTTGCGCTGATCAATTGGATGTTGTTTAAAAAAATGCCAGACTGCACTCTTTCTAGCATCGGATACCTTTTCAGGCATTGCAGACTGAGCTTTAACCGGATGGCCACGCTGTCCTCCACCAGGTTTTGGCTTTGCCACGCGTTTTGGGCAAGATACGGGCCCGGCAGATGGAACCTGTGGCGATGTTGATGCCTGCTGCGGCCCCTCCTCCTCCTCTGCTTCAGAACTGCTGCCGCCTGCACCCTGTTCCCCCAATGGCTGCCAATCGGGGTCAAGAACTGGGTCATCTAATAACTCTTCTTGTACCTCCTGCGCAACTTCGTCTGTGTCACCGTGTCGTTCGGTGGTATAGCGTTCGTGATGGGGCAACATAGTCTCATCAGGGTCTGATTCTTGATCAGCACCCTGCGAGGGCAATGTTGTGGTCTGAGTCAAAGGACCAGCATAGTAGTCTGGCTGTGGCTGTGCGTCAGTGCACTCCATGTCAGATTCAATTTGTAATGGGCATGGACTGTTAACTGCTTCACTTTCTAAGCCAGGGACGGTATGTGTAAAGAGCTCCATGGAGTAACCCGTTGTGTCGCCTGCTGCATTCTTCTCTGTTGTTGTTTTTGCTGAAGAGGACAAGGAAGTGACTTGTCCCTGACCGTGAACATCCACTAACGACGCGCTGCTTTTACTTTTACCAGTTTCACGAGATGAGGCAAAAGAGCTAGAGGCTGAGTCAGCAAGATAAGCCAAAACTTGCTCTTGCTGCTCCGGCTTTAAAAGCGGTTTTCCTAATCCCAGAAAAGGGAGCGTTCGAGGCCTTGTGTAGCCGGACGACGAACCTGGCTCCACAGCTCCAGACTTAGGTGCAATATTTTTTCCCCCACGACCACCTGATGCTCCACCACTACCACTACCCTCATTACCAGCTGACAATGAACGCCCCCGGCCACGACCTCTTCCACTAGACTTCCTCATTGTTTTAAAAACGTAACCAAACTAACGTTATTTGTTGCAGTCACACAACTTACACGGTGAGCTATAACTTCAGTATGATTTAGCTACCCCTTTACAGGTTGGTGAGACCACAGCGAAAATCAGGCCCAATGTTACACACTCTTTTTTTGGTGGCTGCAAATTAGAGAGATGCCCCACACGCAGGACTGTCACTGAAGCACAAATGTTAATATTAATGTCACACTATTATTTTTTTTTTATTTTTATTTTTTTCAGGAACACTTTAGAAACCCCCCAAAAAAAAAAAAATAGATTTTTGCAGGGAGAATTTAGAAAACAAATGTAACAAACTATATGCTTTCTATGGGCCACTGAGTGAGAGATGACGCACACAGGAATCAGGAGTGGCACACAAGCCCAGAGGCCAATATTTTTCTACCAATGATTGATGGAGTTATTTTCTCTGGTAGATTTTGGAACCCAAATCAAGGAAAAAAAATGTAGGCTTTCTATGGACCACAATTGGAGAGAGAGAGAGAGAGAGATGGCACACCCAGGAGTCAAGACTGGCACACAAGCAGAAAGGCCAATATTAATCTCCCACTGTTTTTTTTTTGTTTTTTTTTTTTTTTTTTTTTTTTCAGGGAGACTTTAGAAAAAAAAATAATAAAAAAAATATGATTTTATCAGGAAGAATTTAGAAACCAAATAAAATAAAATGATTTTTTCAGGGAGAATTTATAAAACAAATAAAAACAAAAATAGGCGTTCTATGGCCCACTGACTGAGAGATGACGCACACAGGAGTCAGGAGTGGCACACAAACCCAGAGGCCAATATTTTTCTACCAATGATTGATGTAGTTATTTTCTCTGGTAGATTTTAGAACCCAAATCAAGGAAAAAAAATATAGGCTTTCTATGGACCACAATTGGAGAGAGAGAGAGAGAGAGAGAGAGAGAGAGAGAGAGAGATGGCACACCCAGGAGTCAAGACTGGCACACAAGCAGAAAGGCCAATATTAATCTCCCACTGTTTTTTTTGGTTGTTTTTTTTTTTTTTTTTTTCAGGGAGACTTTAGAAAAAAAAATAATAAAAAAAATATGATTTTATCAGGAAGAATTTAGAAACCAAATAAAATAAAATGATTTTTTCAGGGAGAATTTATAAAACAAATAAAACCAAAAATAGGCGTTCTATGGCCCACTGACTGAGAGATGACGCACCCAGGAGTCAAGACTGGCACACAAGCAGAAAGGCCAATATTAATCTCCCACTGTTTTTTTTGGTTGTTTTTTTTTTTTTTTTTTCAGGGAGACTTTAGAAAAAAAAATAATAAAAAAAATATGATTTTATCAGGAAGAATTTAGAAACCAAATAAAATAAAATGATTTTTTCAGGGAGAATTTATAAAACAAATAAAACCAAAAATAGGCGTTCTATGGCCCACTGACTGAGAGATGACGCACCCAGGAGTCAAGACTGGCACACAAGCAGAAAGGCCAATATTAATCTCCCACTGTTTTTTTTTTTTTTTTTCAGGGAGACTTTAGAAAAAAAAATAATAAAAAAAATATGATTTTATCAGGAAGAATTTAGAAACCAAATAAAATAAAATGATTTTTTCAGGGAGAATTTAGAAAACAAATAAAACCAAAAATAGGCGTTCTATGGCCCACTGACTGAGAGATGACGCACACAGGAGTCAGGAGTGGCACACAAACCCAGAGGCCAATATTTTTCTACCAATGATTGATGTAGTTATTTTCTCTGGTAGATTTTAGAACCCAAATCAAGGAAAAAAAATATAGGCTTTCTATGGACCACAATTGGAGAGAGAGAGAGAGAGAGAGAGAGAGAGAGAGAGAGAGATGGCACACCCAGGAGTCAAGACTGGCACACAAGCAGAAAGGCCAATATTAATCTCCCACTGTTTTTTTGGTTGTTTTTTTTTTTTTTTTTCAGGGAGACTTTAGAAATAAAAATAATAAAAAAAATATGATTTTATCAGGAAGAATTTAGAAACCAAATAAAATAAAATGATTTTTTCAGGGAGAATTTAGAAAACAAATAAAACCAAAAATATGCGTTCTATGGCCCACTGACTGAGAGAGAGAGAGAGATGGAACGCTTAGTACTGGCACACAAGCCCAAAGGGCAATATTAATCTCCCTTTTTTTTTCCAGGGAGAATTTCTGAAACCCAAAAAAAAAATAAAATAGGCTTTCTATGGCCCACTATTTGTGAGAGAGATGGGACGCTCAGGACTGGCACAGATGGCACGCTCAGGACTGGCACAGAAGCCCAGAGGCCAATATTAATCTCCCTTTTTTTCTGGGAGAATTTATAAAACCAAAAAAATATTTAAATAGGCTTTCTATGGCCCACTATTTGTGAGAGAGATGGCACGCTCAGGACTGGCACAGATGGCACGCTCACAACTGGCACACAAGCCCAGAGGCCAATATTAATCTCCCTTTTTTCAGGGAAAATTTATAAAACAAAAAAAAAAATTAAATAGGCTTTCTATGGCCCACTATTTGTGAGAGAGATGGCACGCTCAGGGCTGGCACAGATGGCACGCTCAGGACTGGCACACAAGCCCAGAGGCCAATATTAATCTCCCTTTTTTTCAGGGAGAATTTATAAAACCAAAAAAAAAATTAAATAGGCTTTCTATGGCCCACTATTTGTGAGAGAGATGGCACACTCAGGACTGGCACACAAGCCCAAAGGCCAATATTAATCTCCCACTGTATTTTTATCAGGGAGAATTTATACACCCCACAAAAAAAAATACAGAAAAATGAAAAGGCTTTCTATGGCCCACTATGTGAGAGAGATGGCACACACAGGGATGGCACTCTAGCAGAAATGCCAAATTGCCAATCTTAATCTCCCACCAAAAAAAAAAAAAACAGGGAATGTCCTACAATTACTATCTCCCTGCCTGCAGTAATCTCAGCCAGGTATGGCAGGCAGCTACTATCTCCCTGCCTGCAGTAATCTCAGCCAGGTATGGCAGGCAGCAATAAGGAGTGGACTGATGCACAAATGAAATAAAAAGTGTGGACAAACAAAAAAGATAGCTGTGCAGAAAGGAAGGAACAAGAGGATTTGTGCTTTGAAAAAAGCAGTTGGTTTGCACAGCGGCGTACACACAGCAATGCAGCTATCAGGGAGCCTTCTAGGGCAGCCCAATGAGCTACAGCGCTGAGGGGAAAAAAAAAAAAAAAAAAACTTCCACTGTCCCTGCACACCGAGGGTGGTGTTGGACAGTGCAAATCGCTGCAGCACAAGCGGTTTTGTGGTTAATGGACCCTGCCTAACGCTATCCCTGCTTCTGACAAAGCGGCAGCAACCTCTCCCTAAGCTCAGATCAGCAGCAGTAAGATGGCGGTCGGCGGGAACGCCTCTTTATAGCCCCTGTGACGTCGCAGACAGCAAGCCAATCACTGCAATGCCCTTCTCTAAGATGGTGGGGACCAGGACCTATGTCATCACGCTGCCCACACTCTGCGTTTACCTTCATTGGCTGAGAAATGGCGCTTTTCGCGTCATTGAAACGCGACTTTGGCGCGAAAGTCGCGTACCGCATGGCCGACCCCGCACAGGGGTCGGATCGGGTTTCATGAAACCCCGACTTAGCCAAAAGTCGGCGACTTTTGAAAATGTTCGACCCGTTTCGCTCAACCCTACTAACAGCACCAAGATTTTCCGGAAAGTTGGCAAGATGGCAATGCAGAAAATGTAGTTTAATACTCATGTTGCAACCAAGCGCTTTGTAGCTCTCCAATAGTTTCTGAACAATTTCTTTGTAATTGCTTGCACGTGTATTTCCAAGAAAGTTCTTGACGACGTCTTTGAATGATAACCAAGCATTCTTCTCAAGATCTGACATAGTCCCGGTGAAATGTTCATCTTTGAGGAGCTGTTGAATTTGTGGACCATCAAACAAACCAGCCTTGATTTTTTCAATGGACAGTCCAGGAAGTGCCAACATGATGTTCTTAAAACAGTCGCCGTCAGTTGGCAATGCTTTTACAAATTTCTTCATGAGACCTAGTTTTATGTGCAGAGGTGGGAATAGTATATTCTTCCTGTCAACAAGTGGCTGATGTAGAATGTTAGGATCTCCAGGTTTAAGACCAGATCTTGGAGGCCAATTCGACTCAACCCAATGCTTTTCTCGAGCTCTGCTATCCCACATACAGAGAAAGCAGGGATACTTTGTGTACCCACGTTGCTGACCAAGAAGGAAGCAAACCATTTTAAGGTCAACACAGATGATCCAATTGTGTGTGTCATATTTCAATAACTCAATAACTCTCTTTACATCTCCATGTTCTTCACGAAGAGAGACAGAATGCCCAATAGGGACTGCACCAAATAAATTGCCATTGTGTAGAAGGACACACTTAAGACTCTGCTTTGAGCTATCAATAAACAGTCGCCATTCATTTGGATTGTACATTGAAAGCCCTAATTCTTGTAGTAAACCAGGAATATTATGGCAAAACACAAAACACAAAACCGCTGTCACATCGAAAGTACTGCAAAAATGTACTTTCTCTAGTACGAAAGTATGATACCTTCGCTCCTTGTTCAAGTAACTGTTTCTCATTCAGCCTTGATGCTAGTAATTCTGAAGCTTTTTTTGATAAGCCCAATTCACGTGCTAAATCATTTAACTCGTGCTGATCAAATCCCTTACGAACTGAATCCTTGTGAATTTCAAATTCTGCATCATTGCTGTCACTGTGTTCGTCAACATCACTCAGAACTTCTAGAGATGGTAGCTGTTCGAAAACTGGCACTGGAATTTCAGCTGAATGAGGCATTGGTTTGATAGCTGACGGTAGATTTGGATATTCTATTTTACTTTTATTTTCCTGTTAAATCCTGATGTTTTCACTAAACAGAAGTAACAGTCTGTGGAATGACTTTTTTGCTCTCTCCACACCATGGGGATACCAAATACCAACTTTTCACGTGTTCCTTTGGTCCACATCCGTAAACTCTCAACACACTGCTTGCACACTATGTCAGGGGCCCATGGCTTATCTTGATCACCAAGTTTTACTTTAAAATATGCAAAATATGCTTGTTTGACAAATGCACTGATGTTTGCCCTTTGAACTGGAATGGTGAAAACACCACAAATATAGCAGGAGGAGTCAGGGTTGTTTAGGCATTTACGAGGAGAGGAAGAAGGAGCAGACATGATCTGAAACAAAGGAAATATGTGTTAGGGTTGGCGGAACGCACCAAATATATAGTTTATTAGATGGAATTGATGCGTTCGCAACCCGGGATCCACCGTGCAGGAAAGTACCTGCTGCTAAGTAAGACGGACTATATGGCGGTACTATAAGTATACATACAAGGGTTAACTTCACCCTGCGTGAAGGAAGCGATCCTGTTGCGTCACAGGACCGCGGTACCGCACATAGAGCGCGAGCAATAAGTCAGCGAACACAACCCCAACTAGGATTGAAGTCCGATTAGACCACTGCTGGCACAACACCGCAACTGAGTGTGTAAGGAAACTATTGAAATAGTAAATAAGGCACGAGAGTGCGTGCGGTGCCGCACTGACGGACGCCACTAACCACCCAGGCTTGGGTAAGGAAAGCACAGAGGAAGCGCACGGCGCCGTAGTGGCGGACACAGCAACTGGACGCTGTGATGTGTGTAACATGCTGTTGGATAAGTCGGGCGCTAGATAGCAAACATACACCTTCCGCGAACAGACATTCAATAGGGAGGGTTATTTAAAGAGCGACTTTCACTCACAACACACACACATATTTACAAGACAATACTAGCGCATGGCCGTGCAGTCATGCGCAGTTTATATAGTTGCAGCACAGGAAGCTGCTACTGAAGTTTTTGCCCTTTCAGGACCTTCCAGAAGGACCAATGGAAAGTGCTGCAGTACCTGAGCATGTTTTGCCCTTTCAGGACCTTCCAGGAGGACCAATGGAATGTACTGCAGCACCTGAGCATGTGACCGAACATGTGGCCCTCGACCTCCAATGGGAGACCCTGCCCGCCCTGGGCATGCTCAGTGTGAGTAAACAAGGACTTGGTCCCAGAGAGGCTCGCTCGCCGCAGATCAGTGCAGGGTACCATAGGAAAGCCAGAAAAGGCAGTAGTGACCCTATGCACCGAATCAGCCTCAGCGAGACGCTGGGAGCGACGTCTCCACTGAGCAGAGCCCACTGCGGCCGATACCGAATGGGAGACCGCAGCAGACACGGATCGAGATTCCCCCTGTGCAGCAGAGGAAACTCGACTCCTAACATTACCCCCCCTCCTAGGGCCCCCCCCCCTCCTTGAGCCTCACTACGCTGAAAAGCTGCGATAAGCAGCGGAGCCCGAATGTACTCCACAGGCTCCCAGGTTCTATCCTCTGGGCCGTGACCCTTCCAGTCCACCAGATAAAATTTCTTGCCACGTACCACCTTGCACCCCACAATAGCATTCACCTCAAACTCATCCGTGGATGAACCCGATGTCCCAGCAGATGACTCAGAAAACCAGGACAAATGAACGGGCTTTAAGAGGGAAACGTGGAAAGTATCGGTGATACCAAGGCGTGGAGGAATAGCCAAACGGTAGACCACAGGGTTGACCTGTTCCAGAACCTTAAACAGGCCAATGTAGCGAGGAGCAAACTTAGTGGACTCCACTCGCAGCCTGATGTTACGGGCGGAGAGCCACACTAAGTCGCCAGGAGCAAAGACTGGAGCGGGGCGCCGGTGTGTATCAGCCAAAACCCTCATTCTCTCCTTGGAGGCCCGGATGGCATCCTGTGTGCGGTCCCAGATGTCACGTGCCTCCACCGCCCAGTCTGCCACCCTAGAATCGGTGGATGACACGGGCATGGGCACAGGGACACGCGGATGCTGGCCGTAATTAAGGAGAAAAGGAGTTTGACCAGTGGAATTAGCTACGGCGTTGTTCAGGGCAAATTCCACCCAAGGTAGCAAAGATGCCCAGTCATCCTGCATAGCAGAGACGAAATGTCGCAAATATGTCACCAGAGTCTGGTTGGTTCTCTCCACCAACCAATTCGTCTCGGGATGGTATGCAGAGGAGAGGTTTAACTCTATGCTGAGTAAACGGCAGAGCTCTCTCCAAAACCGAGATGCGAACTGGGGACCCCGATCGCTGACAATCTTATCAGGCATACCATGCAATCGGAAAACGTGTTTAATGAACAACACGCCAAGGCCCGTGCTGAGGGTAACCGAGGAAGCGGCACCAAATGCACCATCTTGGAGAAATGGTCGGTGACAACCCAAATAATGGAGCAGCCACGCGACTTGGGTAGACCCACCACAAAGTCCATCCCGACCATCTCCCAGGGCCTGTCTGCCACCGGTAGAGGGTAAAGCAACCCAGCAGGCCGTTGCCGAGGAGACCGATTCTGGGCGCAAGAAACGCACGCCTGAATATAGTCCTTGACATCTCGGGCCATATGCGGCCACCAGTATGTTCTCGCCAGAAGCTCAGATGTCCTCTTGGTGCCAAAATGCCCACCCACTCTGGAGGAGTGAGCCCAAGAGAGAACCTCCGGTCGCAAGTTAGCTGGTATGAAAGTCTTGCCCGGGGGCACAGACTCTAGCGAAACCGGAGCTACAGTTCTCAGGCTCTCAGAAGGGACAATAAGCCGAGGCTCCTCCTCCTCCGATGACACCACGGAGTGGGAGAGAGCGTCAGCACGAACGTTCTTCTCCCCGGAGAGGAAATGGAGAGTAAAATGGAACCGGGAGAAGAACAGGGACCACCTAGCCTGGCGAGAATTCAGCCGCTGGGCCGTTTGCAGATACACCAAGTTCTTGTGGTCAGTGAAGACTTGGAAGGGAAAGCGAGCTCCCTCCAAGAGATGTCTCCACTCCGAAAAAGCCAACTTCATGGTCAGCAACTCCCTGTCCCCGATGGAATAATTCCTCTCCGCTGGTGTGAAGGTCTTGGAGAAGAAGAAGCAAGGATGCTTCCGACCTTGAGCATCCTTTTGGAAAAGGACTGCTCCAGCACCAACGGATGAGGCATCCACCTCCAAGATAAATGGCTTATCAACATCGGGGCGATGTAGGATGGGAGCGCTAGCGAAGTGTGACTTGATCGAGAGAAAGGCTTTGGAGACCTCCTCTGACCACAACTTGGGATTTGCTCCCTTCTTGGTGAGGGCAACCAAGGGAGCTACCAAAGTTGAGAAGTGTGGAATGAACTGGCGATATTAATTAATGAACCCCATAAAGCGCTGCACCGCTTTAAGAGAATGGGGTTCCTGCCAGTCTATTACAGCCTGTAGCTTGGCAGGATCCATAGCCAAACCCTGGGCAGAGATGATATAACCAAGGAAAGGCACGGACTCCTGCTCAAACACACACTTCTCCAACTTGGCGTAGAGGGAGTTTGCCCGTAAGAGGTCGAAAACTTTGCGACCATCTCTCCGATGGGAGTCAATATCTGGAGAGAAGATGAGAATATCATCCAGATAGACTACGACCGAGGTGGTGAGCATATCCCGGAAGATGTCGTTCACAAAGTCTTGGAAAATGGCTGGGGCATTACAGAGCCCAAAGGGCATCACCAGAGATTCATAGTGCCCATCCCTGGTGTTAAAAGCCGTCTTCCATTCATCCCCCTCACGGATGCGAATCAGGTTGTAGGCACCCCGCAGATCTAACTTCGTAAATACCCTCGCTCCCCGTAGCCTATCAAACAGCTCAGATATCAGGGGTAATGGGTACTTGTTCTTAACGGTGATGGCGTTAAGACCCCTGTAGTCTATGCATGGACGTAAGTCTCCAGTCTTCTTCTGTACGAAGAAGAACCCAGCCCCTGCCGGTGAGACTGACTTCCTAATGAATCCTCTTGCCAGATTCTCTTGGATGTACTGAGACATTGTCTCCGTCTCCGGGAGAGATAACGGATAGACTCGACCCCGGGGAGGCTCAGCACCAGGCAAGAGGTCAATAGGACAGTCATAGGGGCGGTGAGGCGGAAGGGTCTCCGCAGCTCTTTTGGAGAACACGTCTGCATAGGGCCAATAGTGCTTGGGGAGAGAGGAAAGATCTGCGGGTACCTGTGTAGTAGCAACCTGAACGCACTCCCTCAGACATCTACCCTCGCAGGATTTACTCCATCCCAAAATTCTCCCAGAGGACCACTCAATATGAGGAGAATGGTAGCGAAGCCATGGTATCCCCAACAGGACCTCATCAATTCCCTCAGGAATGACTAATAGGGAGATTATCTCCTGATGTGATGGAGACACAGAAAGCGTGAAAGGAATGGTTTGGTGGGTAATCTGTGAGGGTAGTGTTGACCCATTTACCACTCGAACGGTCACAGGCTTGGCGAGCATCACCAAAGGTATTGCGTGACGCTGGGCAAAAGAGGAAGACATAAAATTACCCTCAGCCCCAGAATCCACGCATAGCTCGACCATAAGAGTGGATGGGCCTATGGTAATTTTCCCCTTGAAGGACAACTTTGAGGCAAACGTCGCCGTGTCTAGTGTACCTCCTCCAAATGCCACTAAACGCTGACGTTTCCCTGACCGCTGAGGACCCTTGGAGGCAAGATGTCCTGACTGCCGGTAAACATGACGTACCTTATGTGCACGGGCGGACTGAGACTTGGATCCCGCTCGTGTCACCTCTAAGGCCTCATGTGACTCGGACGCCTGGACTGGAGATTCCAAAGGTTTGGCGAAGGAGGGAGCCAACTGAAACCTCTGCCTACACTGGGCTCGCTCCAACCTTCGCTCGTGAAAACGAAGGTCTATGCGAGTAGATATGGCTATGAGCTCCTCCAGTGTGGCGGGAATCTCCCTAGTGGCCAAAGCGTGTTTCACATGGTCAGCCAGCCCCCTCCAAAATACAGGAATGAGGGTTTTATCTGACCATTCCAACTCAGACGCTAATGTCCGGAAGAGAACAGCAAAATGGCTGACCATGGTTGAACCCTGAGTCAAAGCCAGCAGCTGGAGCGCTGTATCATGGGTGACTTGAGGTCCTAAAAAGACCTGTTTCAGAGAGTCCAGAAACCGAGGAACACTCTGCACCACATGATCGTTGCGTTCCCACAGCGGCGTAGCCCACTCCAACGCTCTGTCCGACAAGAGGGAGATTATGAATCCCACCTTTGCCCGCTCAGTAGGGAAACGTGCAGCCAGGAGCTCGAGGTGTATACCACATTGGCTCACGAAACCCCTACAGGACTTACTGTCCCCAGAGTATCTCTCAGGCAAAGGAAGGTGAGATAGGGTCGGAACAGAGGTGGCAGTGGGTAAAGCTGCTGCAGCCACGCTAGCAGCCTGAACAGCTATTGCGGTAACATCCACCGCCGAGGTTGCACGCTCAAGAGATGCCAACCGGCCCTCCAGCAGCTGGATGTACCCCTGCAATTGCTGTTCATCCGCCATTACTTAGCCAGATCCTGGCGCTAGTATTCTGTTAGGGTTGGCGGAAAGCACCAAATATATAGTTTATTAGATGGAATTGGTGCGTTTGCAACCCGGGATCCACCGTGCAGGAAAGTACCTGCTGCTAAGTAAGACAGACTATATGGCGGTACTATAAGTATACATACAAGGGTTAACTTCACCCTGCGTGAAGTAAGCGATCCTGTTGCATCACAGGACCGCGGTACCGCACATAGAGCGCGAGCAATAAGTCAGCGAACACAACCCCAACTAGGATTGAAGTCCGATTAGACCACTGCTGGCACAACACCGCAACTGAGTGTGTAAGGAAACTATTGAAATAGTAAATAAGGCACGAGAGTGCGTGCGGTGCAGCACTGATGGACGCCACTAACCACCCAGGCTTGGGTAAGGAAAGCGCAGAAGAAGCGCATGGCGCCGTACTGGCGGACACAGCAACTGGACGCTGTGATGTGTGTAACGTGCTGTTGGATAAGTCGGGCGCTAGATAGCAAACATACACCTTCCGCGAACAGACATTCAATAGGGAGGGTTATTTAAAGAGCGACTTTCACTCACAACACACACACATATTTACAAGACAATACTAGCGCATGGCCGTGCGGTCATGCGCAGTTTATATAGTTGCAGCACAGGAAGCTGCTACTGAAGTTTTTGCCCTTTCAGGACCTTCCAGAAGGACCAATGGAAAGTGCTGCAGTACCTGAGCATGTTTTGCCCTTTCAGGACCTTCCAGGAGGACCAATGGAATGTACTGCAGCACCTGAGCATGTGACCGAACATGTGGCCCTCGACCTCCAATGGGAGACCCTGCCCTGGGCATGCTCAGTGTGAGTAAACAAGGACTTAGTCCCAGAGAGGCTCGCTCGCTGCAGATCAGTGCAGAGTACCATAGGAAAGCCAGAAAAGGCAGTAGTGACCCTATGCACCGAATCAGCCTCAGCGAGACGCTGGGAGCGACGTCTCCGCTGAGCAGAGCCCACTGCGGCCGATACCGAATGGGAGACCGCAGCAGACACGGATTGAGATTCCCCCTGTGCAGCAGAGGAAACTCGACTCCTAACATTTGTACTTATGTAAATAAAACACTGAGATGGAAAGTTACAAGCTTTGAAAACTAACAAAGAAAAAAATCATAAAATATATATAAATTACAGCGCCCAATGTAAAGAGAAAAGCGATCACAAATTCTATTTATTCCTACTATGGTAAAATTTTTGTGTAAAGATATTGATAATTATGACGTATTGGGAGCTGCACACACCTCTCACCACACTGTCTCAGTTGTGACTACTCTTACAAGTTGCCACGTAGGTCTATATGAGTCGAATTGTAATCAGATAACAAGTCTTATTACAGATATCAGTGCAATTGTGCTTCTCTGGCAGGTAAGTTGTGGAGGAAAAACTTGACGTGCTAGAAAAAAACTGACTACATTTTTGGAATCAGCATGCCAATTTTAGCATAAATCAGCTCAAAAACCTAACTCAACAGAAATTTTTTTTCAAATTGTTCCCCAGTGTTATGCATCCCATCATTTAAAATGAATTCCACAATTTTTGTGCACATGATGCGTTTTTTTCAGCGAAAAAAACGCATCACGGTAAAAAATGCAGCATGTTCATTAATTTTGCGGATTTTTTGCAGATTTCCCACTATATAATGCATTGGGAAACGTCCGGAAAAATCCGCAAAAAAACGCACCAAAAACGCACCAAAAACCCAGTAAAACGCGCAAAAAATGCATGCAAATTTCTTGCAGAAAATTTCAGGTTTTTCTCAAGAATTTTCTGCATGAAATCCTGAACATGTGCACATAGCCTTAACCTTGAGATCAGCTAAATCCTTCTTATACACTGGAGACCAAAATTTTACACAGTATTCACATTATTAGAGGAAGGCAACAAAGTCTCACATGAGGTAACAAGCAACCAAGAAACTCACAAGAGGCAAGTGATAATAATAATCTTCATAATAATAATCTTTATATAGTGCTAACATGCCACAGCGCTTTACAGTTTGCTCACATTATCTTCACTGTTCCAATTTGGGCTCACAATCTTAGATCCCTATCAGTATGTCTTTGGAGTGTGGGAGGAAACCCACAAACACGGGGAGAACATACAAACTCATTGCAGATGGTGTCCTTGGTGGGATTTGAACCCAGGTCCCCAACGCTGTAAGGTTGCAGTGCTAACCACTGAGCCACCATGCTGCCCTGATAGATGGGAGCAGAGGTAGACAGGTTTCATAGGTAAGAGCAGGTACTTTAGCAGGAAAAACTCAGTATTCTGTGCTTTTTCTATTGTGAAAAAGGACAAAATTAAAAAAAGAAGAATCCCAGAAAAGACAATAAGGTGCTTTTTTGGTTTGCAATCATTTTGTAACAGATCTGTAGTTGACATTACATCCATTTCTCTGTTCCTAGAGTAGAACAAAAGAAATGGAAAACAAAAAAATGGGAGTTTGCATAGAAACTACCCATACTTTTAAGAATAATTGGCCACAGTTGAATAAAGATGACTTCCTTGCAGGATACATTGTAATGCTGTTTATTTTTATGACACATTTTAATATTTTTATTCTCAGCAATAGTCCTTTTAGAAATGATTTATTTATGTATTAATGCTATTATTTCAACTTCTTTTCTTTAGCCAGATTAAAAATAATATATTGTGGTCAAATGTGCGCTGCTCCTACTGCATGTACAATTAGTCATAAACATTTGAACAGAATTTAGCAAAATCTGATCCATCCATAACCTCAAACTTTGCAAACACTAATAAACAAAAACTTTTGGCATTTGAAGACAAGATGTGTAAAAAAAAGTTATCCTTACTTCAAAACACTTTATCCAGCATCTTTATCTGAAGTATTTTGATTCTAAAGTCTTGAAACTTCTGTTCCCATACCATATATGAAGTAAATGACTTTCGTAAGTTGAAGTTTGTCCTATACAGCTTCAGAAGAAACCAGCCTGTAAGGAACTTGTTTACTTCATACTATATCTTGTTTGGTATTACTAAAGACTTTTATTTTAGTGAAGAGATCAGATTTTCTGTTCAGAAATAATTATTTGAGGTTACATGGGGCAGTGTTCTTGTAAAACTCCCTGTACACATTGCAATTTAGTGTTCAGTGTCTCCGTGTCCTGTACAAATTCCTAGTTTGTTACTTTAGAAAAACAAACCTTGAAGGATACATGAAAAAATATACATTTGATAACGAAAGACTAAGTAAAATATTATTTTCCATTGGGCTTATTAAGTAAACATTAAAAGCACTCTCTGTGAGCATGTTGCTTCTGCAGAAATTCTGAAATTATACAATACATGTGCAAGCCAATTAAAAAAAAAATGAAATATGCTTGCTTGGTAGGGTTCCAACATTTATCTTAGGCCCATTTCACAAGCCCATGTCTCTGGTTTGTGTGGTAACAGTTTTCACTAGGGTTGAGTGAAACGGGTCGGCCAGATTCAGAAGTCGCCGACTTTTGGCAAAGTCGGGTTTCATGAAACCCGACCTGACCCCTGTGTGGGGTCGGCCATGAGGTCGGCGATCTTCTGATCTGGAATCGGAATTCCAATACTGAGTTCCGATATGTTTAAGATATCGGGAATCGGTATTCATATTTAAGTATAAAATAAAGAATAAAAAAAAAATATTGATATACTCACCCTCGGACGCGCCCTGGTTCTCACCGGCAGCCTTCCTTCCTAAGAATGAGCGCCTGAAGGGCCTTCGATGACGTCGCGGCTTGTGATTGGTCGCGTGAGCGGTCACATGGGCGGTCACGCGACCAATCACAAGCCGCGACATCATCTAAGGTCCTTCAGGCGCTAATTCTTAGGAAGGAAGCGTCCGAGGGCGCGTCCGAGGGTGAGTATATTCCTAATAGGTATATACTCACCCTCGGACGCGCCCTGGTTCTAACCCGCAGCCTTCCTTCCTAAGAATCAGCGCCTGAAGGACCTTAGATGACATCGCGGCTTCTGATTGGTCGCATGACGCCCATGTGACCGCTCACGCGACCAATCACAAGCCGCGACGTCATCGAAGGTCCTTCAGGCGCTCATTCTTAGGAAGGAAGGCTGCCGGTGAGAACCAGGGCGCGTCCGATGGTAAGTATATCAATATTTTTTATTTTGATTCTTTATTTTACACTTAAATATGGATCCCAGGGCCTGAAGGAGAGTTTCCTCTCCTTCAGACCCTGGGAACCATTAGAAACCCAATGGACTGCATAGGGTTTCGTGTTTCGGCCGACCCCGACCCCGACTTCTCTATAGGATCGGCCAATTTCACTCGACCCGACTTTTGAAAAAGTCGGGTTTCGTGAAACCCGACCCGATCCTATAAAAAGAAAAGTCGCTCAACCCTAGTTTTCACACATACCGGAGACACTTACACACATAGACCCATTCAAGTGAATGGGTCTGTGCACATATCAGTGTGCTTCCATGGACCGTGTGTCCATGGGCAAAATACACTGACTTATCCATTATTTACCAGCAGCATGGGCCGCAACACGTCCCGCTTACATGCACACAGATGACACACAAGGATTTCGTATGCGTGATATGTACTGCTGCCTGAGAAGCAGCGGTACAGTAAGCTCTGTTTCCTGCTGCCGAGTGCTGAAGACCGCTCCCATCATTCTCCCCTGCTTTGTTGGTGATCAACGTGAGCAAGGGAGAATGATAAGAGTTATAATCAAGTGAGACCAAAGAGAGCAGGCAGTAGCTGATGGACTATTACTCCCATCCTACACCTGCTGCCCCTAATAACAGTGACCACAGGAGCGGCTGATGGGAGTATTCATCACCCGCCACCTGCTCTATAAATAAATAAATAAATAAAAAATCTGATGTGGCTTCCCTGAATTTTCTATAACCAGCCAGGAAAAACTCACAGCCAGGGGCTGCAACCCTCAGCTGTCAGCTTCAGCAAAGCGGGTTATCAAGCATAGAGGGGTCCCAACACTCTTTGTTTATTTATTTAAATAAATAATTTTAAAAAATCGCATGGGGTTCTCCCCATTTTTGACAACCAGCCTTGCTAAAGCTGACAGCTCGGGGCTGGTATTCTCAGGCTGGTAAGGGGCCATGGATATTGCCCCTCAGCCTAAAAAAGAGCAGCCCGCAGATTCCCAGAGAAGGCACAATTATTAGATGCGCCTATTCTGGCACTTTGCCTGACTCTTCCCACTTGCCCTGTAGCAGTGGCAAGTTAGGTAATATTTGTGGGATTGATGTCACCTTTGTATTGTCTGGTGACATCAAGTCCACACCTATCCATTCCTAATCCTAAAGTTATACAGTAAATAAACACAAAGTCAGAATAAAGTATTTTATCTGAATTGCTTGAACAACCTCTTTTTGTGGATTCACTGGCAAAGGTAAGCTCACTACAGGTACCCTTTTGTGATCATCCAGGATTGTAGGCCTATTTGACATAGAATGAATTTTGTTGGATCCTCTGACAAACCAATTAAGTATACAGAGTCAGTTGCCAACCTCTTGTATTCCCTTGACCAACCCCAAAAGATTGCCATTGCATATTGCGAAGAAACCAGATGATATCTTAATCACCCAGACAGCCATGTTTCGAAAACCAAGAAAAATTGACTTTTGATCTGTATGTTGGCTTTTGAATTTAAGTGTTGATTTCTGGTTGGTCAAGAAAATAGACTTTTGTTTGTGTGAGCCTGGAATATTGACTTATAAGCTGATATTTGATATAACATAGCATGCTCTCATCCTTGATGAATAGTGAGGTCTGCTGATATGTTTACTATGCATCGTGTTTTGGAGCCAGTTTGTTGACGTCGAAAGCAGAGAAGAAAAACTATGAAAATAGTTTAAATATTCAAGTAACGCTATTGATGTCATCCCCATTGTTCACCTTATCTGTGATGTGGGACTGAAAGGACACTTGTTAGGGGTACATGCCACTATATAAATACTTTTTCTTCTGGTCGGTATGACTCTTCAAGATCTCAGCTGACGGTACAACAGACCTGGTTGAAAGAACACAGGATTGCTCATTGACGCTGGAGACCCTGTAATTTGCATCATCTTGGGTATTTGCTGGGACTATTCTATGTGCTATTAGGGTTGTGGGTCAATAAAGTTTTGCCACACTGTTTTAACCTCACCCTGTGTCATCTGAGTAGTGACTTGCCCACGGGGAGAGAGGACAGGCATTTAGTAGTATGAGCCTTAGTCCATGCAGTCTTGCTAATTACAGCTGGGCCAGCGGCCGAGAGCACCCACTGACCCCCGTTTCTCCACAAACATGTGCAAGCTCCTACCAGCGAGACCATATCGAAGGCAACTGGAAACCCGAAGTTTGATGATGCCAATCAGATATCCCGCATCTTGTTAGAACCTCGAATAATGTTTGCTATCTTTCAGGAACGGGATTGGAGTCTCAATGTGTTGGTAACCCTACAGGCCTAAGTTCTGGAGGGAGAAAGGAAGGCATTGATGGGATCTAACATAGCTAAATGAGTCTGTGTCTTCCCCAGGTACTCAATGATGGCTCATCTGTTCCATGGAAGGTGCATCATTTTAAAGAAGCTATATGTACTAATGTCTTCGCACCACGCCCCAGGATTCAACAATGTTGCCACCAGCTTTGTATATAATTGTATCACATGGGCCTATCACAACCCAGGTAAAACAGTAAATGCATTTACCAGGTGAACACCGAGACCAGACTACTCGTTTCATGCACTGTGAACAGTGAACAAGCTATTAATGACAGACTGGTACAGAAAAGAAAGGACCCTGTCCATGTGGGCTTACAGTCTGAGTTCGCATTGGTGTGTGGACCTTTTCTCTGATTGGCCAGAGCTCTGGCCTCTTAGAAAAACAACAGGAGAAATGACTGCTAAAAAACCTATGAAAGAAATTGTCTGCCGATATGAGGTCGATGAAGTGATAGAGAGTGACAAACAGACATGCTTCTCTGGAGAAATTTCAGAGTATATTGAGTGATCTGTGTATCATACACCTTTTCCATACCCCATACCACCAAAAGAGCAGTGACAAAATGAAGAGACTACATTTTTTGTTAAAGTTAAAAGTACTGTGGGGCAGTTACCAGGGTCATATGCGTGGGTCGCTATGTGTCCCCCAGGATACGTACACAAGCATATCAAGATTATGGGAGTGCATTGCAGTCACAGGCTTAGCTGTGATTGCAATGCAGAATAAAAGTGAGTGTTGGCTTTGGGCAAGCTTTTTGTCCAGAGCAGAATTTTGAAATGACTCCAGGATGGCAGTGGGGCGGTCTGTTATTTTAAAAACCCTTGCAGTAATGGGTTGAGTATGTCAGTGTAGAGTTTGTAAGTTGCCGAGCAGCCAGCTACGCTAAAACTCAGCCTGTGTGAGGGAACACAGAGCCAAGTGGAACAAACTCTTGGCACACCACAGCGTATGACGGTGGTGCTGTCGACCTCGGCCACCGGACATATTTATGAACTGTCTTGTTTCCCGGCTGTGATCTGGAGGATACCGTTTGTTTTGTTTGTGAGTTTTTTAGACATTAAAACTACATTTACTTTGAACTTTCCTGGGTCACTGCCTCATTACTGCGCAGTGAGGACACCACTGCACTACAGTACAGAAATCCAGGGAGGTGACAGTATAATACTGGACAGAACTCCTTCTCTTAGCATTGCAGACAGTGTGCACAACCCAACACAGAAAGACAGTTACAGTTCTTTTCCATACAAATTTCTTTCTGGGTTGGTCTTAAATCCACAGACAACAGGCAGCATGGGCTTCATAAAAATATCATTTCTGAAGCCCACTGCAATAAGGGCTGTACTTTTTGAAACTACAAGCCTTGCATGGCTATCTCACTAGCTATTTGACCTTGTTGCAGAAACAACTCACATTTATAAATATGTTTTCTTCCCCACCTCAGAACCTAACTCAAAGGAAAAAAACAAGTATCAACCTTAAAAGACACATCAGCAAAAGCATAGAATCTTGATTTGAACCACTGCAGAAATGGTTCAGACCCTGCCAAGCTTCCAGTTGAAGCTCTCATCTGTTTTCTAAATTTGTTATGAATATGAATTAATAAAGTTTTGAAGGATGACATGAACAATAAACTGGTCAAACATCATCAAGTCCTACAGATCAAATGAGACACACACCAAAATTGCCTCTATTTTATAGCGCAGGATTAATTGAAGCACATGAAAGATGTGGAACACTGGAGATGTGAAATGGAGTGACGAATACCCAAAGGCTTCTCATACCATGAGGGATAAAATCTCATCTGGAATAAATGTACCCTCTCTAGATTTCCACAAGGGCAATGCTTAATCATTGTAAGTATATAATAAGAAACTAAAGAGGGGACTATGGAAGTAAAATGAGTAAATGCCTCTAATGTTAAACATTCACACACAATGTGAAGTTCCAATGTGTGTTTTCCTGACTTTCCAGGCTAACGTAACAGAGAAATGTATGAGTACAATATAATGATGATTGACTTAGTTTTCTTTCATTGAGACTGTATTAGTAGTGTATTACATAGTAGTAAATAGCTTACAAAAAAAATTGTATCTCTCAGAGAGGGATTGATTGCATCCCATCCCATCCCACCTGCTCCCCAACCTCACCACCACTCTCATCCCATCCCTAACCCACCTCTTCAACCTATCACTAACTTGTGGCACCTTCCTTTCTGCTTTCAAATAAGCCACAATCACACCTATCCTTAAAAAGCCAACCCTCGATCCAACTGCTATGTCCAGCTATCGCCCAATATCGCTGCTCCCATTCACTTCCAAACTCCTGGAGCAGCACGTCCACGCTGAACTTTCCTCCCATGTCTCATCTAACTTGCTCTTTGACAATCTACAATCTGGTTTCCGCCCCATCACTCGACTTAGATAGCCCTGACCAAAATCACTAACGACCTAATTACAGCCAAAGCTAACGGACAATACTCTGCACTCCTCCTCCTAGACCTGTCCTCTGCTTTTGACACAGTTGACCACTGCCTCCTACTACAGATTCTTTCCTCCTTTGGCATCAAAGACCTCGCCCTATCCTGGATCTCCTAATACCCCCTCCAACCGCACATTCAGCGTCTCCCACTCCCACACTACCTCCCCATCCCACCCTCTCTCTGTTGGAGTCCCCCAAGGCTCTGTTCTAGGACCCCTACTCTTCTCAATCTATACACTTGGCCTGGGACAACTCATAAAGTCCCATGGATTCCAGTACCACCTTTATGCTGATGACACTCAGATCTACCTTTCTGGCCCAGACGTCACCTTCTTGCTGTCCAGAATCCCAAAGTGTCTATAAGCCATGTCCTCCGTCTTCTCCTCTCGCTTCCTCAAACTCAATGTGGACAAATCTGAACTCATCATCTTTCCTCCATCTCATAGATCTTCCATACCTGACCTATGTATCGCAATTAACGACATCATGCTTCCCCCGTAATGGAAGTCCGCTGCCTCAGAATAACCCTTGACTCTGCCTTGTCCTTCAAACCGCACATCCAAGCTCTTTCCACCTCCTGTCGCATCCAGCTCAAAAATATCTCAAGAATCCATCCTTTCCTCAACCGTCAATCTACTAAAATGCTTCTGCATGCCCTCATCATCTCCCGCCTTGACTACTGCAACATCTTTTTCTGTGGCCTCCCTGCTAACACCCTTGCATCTCTCCAGTCCATCTTTAACTCTGCTGCCCGACTAATTCATCTCTCTCCTCGCTACTCCTCCCCTTCCCCTCTCTGCAAATCTCTTCACTGGCTCCCATTCCCTCAGCATATCCAGTTCAAGCTACTAATACTGACCTACAAGGCCTTCCATAACCTGTCTGTTTCATATATCTCTGAACTAATCTCCTGATATCTTCCCTCACATAATCTCCGGTCCTCCCAAGACCTCCTTCTCTCCTCCACACTCATCCGCTCCTCACCCAACCGCCTCCAAGACTTCTCCAGAATATCCCCATCCTCTGGAATTCTGTAGCCCAACACATCCGACTATCAACCACATTCGGATTCTTCAGACGGAACCTGAAAACCCGCCTCTTCAGGAAAGCCTACAGCCTGCACTGACCCTGCTGCCTCATCACCACTAGCTACTGCCTCACCAACGCCGGAGCTCCTACAACCCTCAACCTATTGTCTCCATCCCCACCATCCTGTAGAATGTAAGCCCGCAAGGGCAGGGTCCTCGCCCCTCTGTACCAGTCTGTAATTGTTAGTTTGCTTACTGTAAGTGATATCTGTAATTTGTATGTAACCTCTTCTCATGTACAGCACCATGGAATCAATGGTGCTATATAAATAAATAATAATAATAATAACAATAATGTAGAAATACTTTGTGTCTGCGCCTTTCTGGGCAGAACACTACTATGCACATTAGAATTAATCACAAAAAAAACATTAAAGTCTGATCCCAAGTTAATTACTTCAGCTAGTTTAACAGGAGTATACAATCTCCCACATTTTTGCACAAAAAATAAAGGTCTTGATACAATTTTTCTCATTCTTTTTACTTAAGAGAGATGTTCAGCTGATTACAACAAAACTGTGCTAGAGTAATCTTATGGGTAGAAAAAAATCTGACTTTTTGGCATATCACAAATAAAAACTTTACTTTAAATAAGTGGTCAGTCGTCACTAGAGAGGAATGTTATTTGATTTGAGTGTTGATTTTCATTTTTAAAACAAGTGACCAAATTGTATCTTATTTCTTACACACATCACAGTTTGGTGTTAATGGAATGTTAATTGCTTTTTTAAATAACTGAATAAATGTATTGATCCATAAAAGCTATGTTAAATGAGTTCAATTCATCTCCTGTCTGGGCTGCATTCAAAAAGATGAACTAAATAGAAACGCATTCAAAGAAAAGCTGTCGTGTTGAAAATGGTATCTGATCTGCAGGCAGAATGTTATCAAGCAATAGGAGGCGATCAGATTAATACCCACTTTGTGGGAAAGTTTCAGTATAACTTCTGTTTTATTCATCGAAATCCCTGGTGTTTGTATGCAGGAGTCCAATAGGTGATCCTATTCAGTGATCAGCAGTATGACTGTGCATGAAGAGACTGAATATTGCCTACCTCATGATAGCTCAGTGGTTAGTATTGCAGCCTTGCAGTTTGGGGTCTTGGGTTAAAATCCCACCAATAACAAGATCTACAAAGATTTTGTATATCCTCCAGTTGCTTGCATTGGTTTCCTTCAAGTACTCAGGCTACGGCCACGATCACACATACAGTATTTGCTCAGTGTTTGTAAGCCAAAACCAGGAGTGGGTTAAAAATACAGAAGTCGTGACGGGTTTCTGTTATACTTTTCCTCTGACTTTGCCACTCCTTATATTGGCTTACAAATACTGAGGTAAAATTCTGACCAAATACTGACTGCGTGAATGTGGCATATCTCCCATACTCCAAAGACATACAATTTAGATTGTGAGCACCAATGTGGACAGTGATGATGTCTCTAAAGTGCTGTGGAAATGAATGGTGCTATATAAGCAAGGAAAATAAACACACAATTTATACTGAATCCTTTCCAACACACCTATGGTATATACAATTCTGGTCAGCTATCCACAGATTGGACTGCATGTACAACAAGTCAGGTTCCCTATAATAACATTTGATCGAAAGTAAAGCCTCTTTCAATTTGAGATTTGTTGGCACTCCTTCCTGAGTGATAGTGAGGGATGTTTTATGTAACTGTAACAAACATAAGACTAGAAGAATATATTTTTGCAATTATTACACATTAAAATTATCTTGCTGTAAAAAGTGTTTGTTTTTACATGGGAGGCTTGTCTTGTGGTAAAGCTTGTATACCGGCATGTGGAATCCCACTCTGTGTACTGTCATGTGGAGCCTCTTTACACACACAAGACAGGTATATTTTCCCAAGAATAAATGCTTTTATGGAAGAATATCTTCAAAATCAGACTTGCAATGAAACATTTATTTTTCTTAATCAGAAGGCATACAGACATATGGTATGGCATGGGTTTATAAACTTCAATGAACACCATATTAGTGATATATTATTATCTTTTCTAATATAGATAGACTGTTTATTTACAGTGGCCTAATACTTTAGTATTAAAAAAGGCGCGAAAGCCTCTGGGCTTGTGTGCCACTCCTGACTCCTGTGTGTGCCATTTCTCACTCTGTGGGCCATAGAAAGCCTATTCATTTTTTTTGTTGATTTGGTTTCTAAATTCTACCTGGAAAAATCAATAAATCAATCAGTGGGAGATAAATATTGGCCTCTGGGCTTGTGTGCCACTCCTGACTCCTGTGTGTGCCATCTCTCACTCAGTGGGCCATAGAAAGCCTATTTATTTTTTTTGTTGATTTGGTTTCTAAATTCTACCTGAAAAAATCAATAAATCAATCAGTGGGAGATAAATATTGGCCTCTGGGCTTGTGTGCCACTCCTGACTCCTGTGTGTGCCATCTCTCACTCAGTGGGCCATAGAAAGCCTATTTATTTTTTTTGTTGATTTGGTTTCTAAATTCTACCTGAAAAAATCAATAAATCAATCAGTGGGAGACAAATATTGGCCTCTGGGCTTGTGTGCCACTCCTGACTCCTGTGTGTGCCATCTCTCACTCAGTGGGCCATAGAAAGCCTATTTATTTTTTTTGTTGATTTGGTTTCTAAATTCTACCTTAAAAAATCAATAAATCAATCAGTGGGAGATAAATATTGGCCTCTGGGCTTGTGTGCCACTCCTGACTCCTGTGTGTGCCATCTCTCACTCAGTGGGCCATAGAAAGCCTATTAATTTTTTTTGTTGATTTGGTTTCTAAATTCTACCTGAAAAAATCAATAAATCAATCAGTGGGAGATAAATATTGGCCTCTGGGCTTGTGTGCCACTCCTGACTCCTGTGTGTGCCATCTCTCACTCAGTGGGCCATAGAAAGCCTATTTATTTTTTTGTTGATTTGGTTTCTAAATTCTACCTGAAAAAATCAATAAATCAATCAGTGGGAGATAAATATTGGCCTCTGGGCTTGTGTGCCACTCCTGACTCCTGTGTGTGCCATCTCTCACTCAGTGGGCCATAGAAAGCCTATTTATTTTTTTTGTTGATTTGGTTTCTAAATTCTACCTGAAAAAATCAATAAATCAATCAGTGGGAGATAAATATTGGCCTCTGGGCTTGTGTGCCACTCCTGATTCCTGTGTGTGCCATCTCTCACTCAGTGGGCCATAGAAAGCCTATTAATTTTTTTTGTTGATTTGGTTTCTAAATTCTACCTGAAAAAAATCAATAAATCAATCAGTGGGAGATAAATATTGGCCTCTGGGCTTGTGTGCCACTCCTGACTCCTGTGTGTGCCATCTCTCACTCAGTGGGCCATAGAAAGCCTATTTATTTTTTTTGTTGATTTGGTTTCTAAATTCTACCTGAAAAAATCAATAAATCAATCAGTGGGAGATAAATATTGGCCTCTGGGCTTGTGTGCCACTCCTGACTCCTGTTTGTGCCATCTCTCACTCAGTGGGCCATAGAAAGCCTATTAATTTTTTTTGTTGATTTGCTTTCTAAATTCTACCTGAAAAAAAAACAATAAATCAATCAGTGGGAGATAAATATTGGCCTCTGGGCTTGTGTGCCACTCCTGACTCCTGTGTGTGCCATCTCTCACTCAGTGGGCCATAGAAAACCTATTTATTTTTTTTGTTGATATGGTGTTAGGACTGGCGGAACGCACCCAGAAAGATGATTTAGATGTGTTCGCAGTCCGAGGTCCACCGTGCAGGTGAAAACCCGCTGCTAGTAAATTGCAGACTATCTGGCGGTACACTAAAGTAAACACACGTGGGTTCAACCTCACCCAGCGTGAAGGAAGCAATCCTGTTACGTCACAGGACCGCGGTACCGCACCTAAAGTGCGAGCAAGCAGTCAGCGTACTTAACCCCAACAGGGATTGATGTCCGATTAGACCCTTGCTGGCACTACACCACAACTGGGTGTGTAAGGAAACTAATTGGAAATATATAAATGCACAGGAGTGCGAGCAATGCCGCACTGTCGGACGCCACCAACCACACAGGCTTGTGTATGGAAAGCGTATGGCGCCGTACAGGCGAACACAGCAAGAGGACGCTGTAATGTGTGTATCGTGCAGATGGTTAGTCGGGCGCTAGATAGCTACCAACATCCGCGAGCTGACAACAACTCTAGGGAGGGATATTTAGGAGCTTTCATCCATCGACATACATCCATCTACACACACACATATATCATTATGAGACAATACTAGCGCATGGCCGTGCGGTCATGCGCAGTTTATATAGTTGCAGCACAGGAAGTGGCTACAGAACTTTTGCCCTTCCAAGACCTGCCAAGAGGACCAATGGAATGTGCCGCAGAGCCTGAGCACCTGACCCTCGATCTCCAACTGGAGATCTTGCCCTGGGCATGCTCAGTATGTGCAGACAAGGACTTAGTCCCAGAGAAGTCCGCTTGCTGCTGACCAGTACTGGCTTTAATGGCAGGAGCTGGAGAAGCAGCAGTAACTCTTAGAACAGAGTGAGATTGAGCAATACGCTGGGACCGACGTCTTTGTTGAGCAGACTCCACTGCGGCTGGAACAGAATGGGAGACCGCAGTGAAGATGGCTCGAGATTCCCCCTGTGCAGAAGCGGGAACTCGACCTCTAACATTACCCCCCCTCCTAAGGCCCCCCCCTCCTTGGGCCTCGCTACGTTCGAAGGCAGCAATAAGCTGCGGAGCCCGAATGTGCTCAGCAGGCTCCCAGGACCTGTCCTCAGGGCCGTAACCCTTCCAGTCCACCAAAAAATATTTTTTGCCACGTACCACCTTGCACCCCAAGATAGCGTTCACCTCGAAATCGTCCGTAGACGAACCCGATGTCTCGGCAGATGACTCAGAAAACGGGGACATGTATACGGGCTTAAGGAGGGACACATGAAAGGTGTCGGTGATACCAAGGCGTGGAGGAAGAGCCAGACGGTAGACCACAGGATTAACCTGTTCGAGGACCTTGAAGGGACCCAAGTAGCGAGGAGCAAATTTAGTGGACTCAACTCGCAGCCTCATGTTACGGGCGGAGAGCCACACCAAGTCGCCAGGAGCAAAGGTCGGAGCGGGGCGCCGATGAGCATCGGCGGAGGACCTCATTCTCTCCTTAGAGGCCCGAATGGCATCCTGAGTGCGGTCCCAAATATCCCGTGCCTCCACAGCCCAGTTTGCCACCCTGGAGTCTGCGGAGGACACGGGCATAGGCACAGGTACCCGTGGATGCTGACCATAGTTGACGAGGAATGGGGTTTGTCCAGTGGAGTCGGCTACGGCGTTGTTCAGCGCAAACTCTGCCCATGATAGCAAGGATGCCCAGTCATCCTGCCTGGCTGAAACAAAATGTCGCAGGTATGTGACCAAGGTCTGATTGGCCCTCTCTACCAACCCATTCGTCTCGGGATGATAAGCGGAAGAGAGATTCAACTCAATACTGAGTAGACGACAAAGCTCTCTCCAGAACCGAGACGCAAACTGGGGACCTCGGTCACTGACAATTTTGTCAGGCATACCATGTAGGCGGAAGATGTGTTTTATGAACAACGCTGCCAAGGCCCGTGCAGAAGGTAACCGTGGTAGCGGCACCAAATGCACCATTTTTGAGAAATGATCGGTGATGACCCAAATGATAGTGCAGCCGTGAGATTTGGGTAAACCCACGACAAAGTCCATCCCGACCATCTCCCAGGGCCTATCTGCCACCGGCAAGGGATAGAGCAACCCAGCTGGCCTTTGACGCGGAGATTTATTTTTGGTGCAGGAGACACACGCCAGAATACAATCCCTGACATCCCGGACCATATGCGGCCACCAGTACGTCCTCGCCAGTAGCTCAGATGTCCTTTTTGTCCCAAAGTGTCCACCCACCCTGGACGAATGAGCCCAAGAGAGAACCTCCGGTCGCAAATTAATGGGCACAAAAGTCTTGCCCGGAGGCACAGACTCCAGTGAAACTGGCGCTACGGTTCTCAGGCTCTCAGCAGGGACAATAAGCCGAGGCTCCTCTTCCTCCTCCTCAGTTGACATAAGGGAGCGAGAGAGAGCGTCGGCACGAATATTCTTCTCCCCGGCGAGATAGTGATGAGTAAAATGGAACCGGGAGAAAAATAAGGACCATCTGGCTTGACGAGAATTCAGCCGCTGGGCTGTGTGTAAATACACCAAATTTTTGTGGTCCGTGAAGACCTGGAAAGGAAACCGTGCACCCTCCAGAAGATGTCTCCACTCCGAAAAGGCCAACTTCATCGCTAGCAACTCCCTATCCCCGATGGAGTAATTTCTCTCCGCTGATGTAAAGGTCTTTGAGAAAACGAAGCATGGATGCTTCCGACCTTGAGCATCCTTTTGATAGAGGACTGCTCCAGCACCAACGGATGAGGCATCCACCTCCATTAGGAATGGCTTATCAACATCGGGGCAACGTAAGATGGGAGCGCTAGCAAAGTGGGACTTAATAGAAGTGAAGGCCTTGGAGACGTCTTCCGACCACAATTTGGGATTCGCTCCCTTCTTGGTGAGGGCTACCAAGGGAGCTACCAGAGTTGAGAAGTGGGGAATGAACTGGCGGTAATAGTTAATGAACCCCATAAAGCGCTGCACCGCTTTAAGAGAATGGGGCTCTTGCCAGTCCATCACAGCCTGTAGTTTGGCAGGATCCATAGCCAATCCCTGGGCGGAGATGATATAGCCCAGGAAAGGTAAGGACTCCTGCTCAAACATACACTTCTCCAATTTCGCATAGAGAGAGTTTGCCCGTAGGAGGTCGAAGACTCTGCCAACATCTCTCCGGTGGGAGTCCATATCTGGAGAAAAGATGAGAATATCATCCAGATAGACTACAACTGAGGTGGAAAGCATATCCCGGAAGATGTCGTTGACAAAGTCTTGGAAAACGGCTGGAGCATTACAGAGCCCGAAGGGCATCACCAGATACTCATAGTGCCCATCTCTGGTGTTAAATGCCGTTTTCCATTCATCCCCCTCACGGATGCGAATCAGGTTATAAGCACCCCGCAGATCTAATTTAGTAAACACTCTAGCTCCCCGAAGCCTATCGAAGAGCTCGGATATTAAGGGCAAAGGATACTTGTTCTTAACGGTGATAGCGTTAAGACCCCTGTAGTCTATGCATGGACGTACTTCCCCATTCTTCTTCTGCACGAAGAAGAACCCTGCCCCAGCAGGTGACACTGACTTCCTGATGAACCCTCTCGCCAGATTCTCTTGAATGTACTGAGACATGGCCTCCGTCTCCGGGAGAGATAATGGATAAACTCGACCCCGGGGAGGCTCCGCACCAGGCAAGAGATCGATAGGACAGTCATAGGGGCGATGGGGCGGAAGGGTCTCTGCCGCCTTTTTTGAGAACACGTCTGCATAAGACCAATATTGCTTGGGGAGAGAGGATAGATCTGCGGGTACCTCTGTAGTAGCAACCTGAACGCACTCTCGGTGACACCTACCCCCACATGATTCACCCCATCCCAGAATTCTGCCAGAGGACCACTCGATGTGAGGAGAGTGGTACCGTAAACAAGGTATCCCCAACAGGACCTCATCAATCCCCTCAGGAATGACGAGCAGAGATATAATCTCCTGATGGGATGGTGACATGGACAGAGTAAAAGGGATGGTCTGATGTGTTATCTGTGCGGGGAGTGTCGACCCATTCACCACTCGTACCGTTACTGGTTGAGATAGCATAACCAGGGGTATTGCGTGACGTTGGGCGAAGGCAGAAGACATAAAATTGCCCTCCGCCCCAGAATCCACGCAGAGCTCTACCGAGTGGGAGGATGAGCCAAAAGTAATTGTCCCCTTGAAAGACAATTTGGAGGCAAACGTCGCAGTGTCTAGTGCACCTCCACCTACTACCACTAGACGCTGACGTTTCCTCGACCGCTGATGACATCTGGTGGCAAGATGTCCTGACTGTTGGCATACATGGCAAACCTGGAGTGCACGGGCGGTCCGGGACTTAGATCTCGCTCGTGACACCACCTTAGGTTCATGGAACTCAGGAGCCTTCACTGGAAATTCTAAAGGTTTGGCGAAGTTGGGAGCCAGCCGAAACCTCTGCCTACACTGGGCTCGCTCTAACCTCCGCTCGTGAAAACGGAGGTCAATATGAGTAGATACAGTTATTAATTCCTCCAGTGTGGCGGGAATCTCCCTAGTGGCCAGGGCGTCCTTAACGTGGTCAGCCAGCCCCCTCCAAAATATAGGGATAAGGGCTTTATCCTTCCACTCCAGCTCAGATGCTAGAGTGCGAAAGTGGACGGCAAAAAGGCTGACCAAGGACGAGCCCTGAGTCAATGCCAACAGTTGGAGCGCCGTATCATGGGTGACACGAGGTCCTAAAAAGACCTGTTTCAGAGTGCTCAGGAATAACGGAGCACTCTGCACCACAAGATCGTCACGCTCCCACAGCGGCGTAGCCCACTGCAACGCCCTGTCCGACAATAAGGAAATGATAAAGCCCACCTTAGCCCGCTCTGTAGGGAAACGAGAGGCCAGAAGCTCGAGATGTATTGAGCACTGACTCACGAAACCCCTACAGGACTTACTGTCACCAGAAAATTTCTCTGGTAGCGGGAGGCGAGATAGCGTCGGTACAGGGGCGGCAGTGGACAAGGTAGCTGCAGCCACACTTGCAGCCTGAACAGCGACAGTAGTAACATCCACAACTGAAGTTGAACGCTCTAGAGCCGCCAACCTTCCCTCCAGCTGCTGGATGTACCGCTGTAAACGCTGATTGTCCGCCATTTACTAGCCAGACCTTGGCGCTAGTATTATGTTAGGACTGGCGGAACGCAACCAGAAAGATGATTTAGATGCGTTCGCAGTCCGAGGTCCACCGTGCAGGTGAAAACCCGCTGCTAGTAAATTGCAGACTATCTGGCGGTACACTAAAGTAAACACACGTGGGTTCAACCTCACCCAGCGTGAAGGAAGCAATCCTGTTACGTCACAGGACCGCGGTACCGCACCTAAAGTGTGAGCAAGCAGTCAGCGTACTTAACCCCAACAGGGATTGAAGTCCGATTAGACCCTTGCTGGCACTACACCACAACTGGGTGTGTAAGGAAACTAATTGGAAATATATAAATGCACAGGAGTGCAAGCAATTCCGCACTGTCGGACGCCACCAACCACACAGGCTTGTGTATGGAAAGCGCAAGGCAAGCGCACGGCGCCGTACAGGCGAACACAGCAAGAGGACGCTGTAATGTGTGTATCGTGCAGATGGTTAGTCGGGCGCTAGATAGCTACCAACATCCGCGAGCAGACAACAACTCTAGGGAGGGATATTTAGGAGCTTTTATCCATCGACATACATCCATCTACACACACACATATATCATTATGAGACAATACTAGCGCATGGCCGTGCGGTCATGCGCAGTTTATATAGTTGCAGCACAGGAAGTGGCTACAGAACTTTTGCCCTTCCAAGACCTGCCAAGAGGACCAATGGAATGTGCCGCAGAGCCTGAGCACCTGACCCTCGATCTCCAACGGGAGATCTTGCCCTGGGCATGCTCAGTATGTGCAGACAAGGACTTAGTCCCAGAGAAGTCCGCTTGCTGCTGACCAGTACTGGCTTTAATGGCAGGAGCTGGAGAAGCAGCAGTAACTCTTAGAACAGAGTGAGATTGAGCAATACGCTGGGACCGACGTCTTTGCTGAGCAGACTCCACTGCGGCTGGAACAGAATGGGAGACCGCAGTGGAGATGGCTCGAGATTCCCCCTGTGCAGAAGCGGGAACTCGACCTCTAACATTTGGTTTCTAAATTCTACCTGAAAAAATCAATAAATCAATCAGTGGGAGATAAATATTGGTGCCTCTGGGCTTGTGTGCCACTCCTGACTCCTGTGTGTGCCATCTCTCACTCAGTGGGCCATAGAAAGCCTATTTATTTTTTTTGTTGATTTGGTTTCTAAATTCTACCTGAAAAAAATCAATAAATCAATCAGTGGGAGATAAATATTGGCCTCTGGGCTTGTGTGCCACTCCTGACTCCTGTGTGTGCTATCTCTCACTCAGTGGGCCCTAGAAAGCCTATTTTTTGTTTCATTTGTTTTCTAAATTCTCCCTGAAAAAATCATTTTATTTTATTTGGTTTCTAAATTATTCCTGAAAAAATCATTTTTTATTTTTTTTCTAAAGTCTCCCTGAAAAAAAAAAAAAAATCAATTCAGTGGGAGATTAATATTGCCCATTCTGCTTGTGTGCCAGTCTTGACTCCTGGGTGTGCCATCTCTCTCTCTCCAATTGTGGGCCATAGAAAGCCTATTAATTTTTTTGCTTGATTTGGGTTCCAAAATCTACCTGAAAAAATCACTAAATCAATCAGTGGGAGAAAAATATTGGCCTCTGGGCTTGTGTGCCACTCCTGACTCCTGTGTGCGTCCTCTCTCACTCAGTGGGCCCTACAAAGCCTATTTTTTTTTAATTTGTTTTCTAAATTCTCCCTGAAACAATCATTTTATTTTATTTGGTTTCTAAATTCTTCCTGAAAAATTCATTTTTTTGTATTTTTTTTTCTAAAGTCTCCCTGAAAAAAAAAAAAAATCAAATCAGTGGGAGATTAATATTGCCCTTTCTGCTTGTGTGCCAGTCTTGACTCCTGGGTGTGCCATCTCTCTCTCTCCAATTGTGGGCCATAGAAAGCTTATTAATTTTTTTGCTTGATTTGGGTTCCAAAATCTACCTGAAAAAATCACTAAATCAATCATTGGGAGAAAAATATTGGCCTCTGGGCTTGTGTGCCACTCCTGACTCCTGTGTGCGTCCTCTCTCACTCAGTGGGCCCTACAAAGCCTATTTTTTTTAATTTGTTTTCTAAATTCTCCCTGAAACAATCATTTTATTTTATTTGGTTTCTAAATTCTTCCTGAAAAATTCATTTTTTTGTATTTTTTTTTCTAAAGTCTCCCTGAAAAAAAAAAAAAAATCAAATCAGTGGGAGATTAATATTGCCCTTTCTGCTTGTGTGCCAGTCTTGACTCCTGGGTGTGCCATATCTCTCTCTCCAATTGTGGGCCATAGAAAGCCTATTAATTTTTTTGCTTGATTTGGGTTCCAAAATCTACCTGAAAAAATCACTAAATCAATCAGTGGGAGAAAAATATTGGCCTCTGGGCTTGTGTGCCACTCCTGACTCCTGTGTGCGTCCTCTCTCACTCAGTGGGCCAGAGAAAGCCTATTTTTTTTTTATTTGTTTTCTAAATTCTCCCTGAAACAATCATTTCATTTTATTTGGTTTATAAAATCTCCCTTAAAAAATCATTTTTTTTTCTAAAGTCTCCCTTTAAAAAAAACAAAAAACAAATCAGTGGGAGATTAATATTTACATTTGCGCTTCAGTGACAGTCCTGCGTGTGTGCCATCTCTCTCATTTGTTGCCACCAACAACAGAGTGTGTAACATTGTGCCTGATTTTCGTTGTGGTCTCACCCACCTGTAAAGGGGTAGCTAAATCATACTGAAGTTATAGCTCACCGTGTAAGTTGTGTGACAGCAACAAATACCGTTAGTTTGGTAACGTTTTTAAAACAATGAGGAAGTCTGGTGGAAGAGGTCGTGGCCGGGGGCGTTCATTGTCAGCTGGTAATGAGGGTAGTGGTAGTGGTGGAGCATCAGGTGGTCGTGGGAAAAAAAATATTGCACCTAAGTCTGGAGCTGTGGAGCCAGGTTCGTCGTCTGGCTACACAAGGCCTCGAACGCTCCCTTTTCTGGGAGTAGGAAAACCGCTTTTAAAGCCGGAGCAGCAAGAGCAAGTTTTGGCTTATCTTGCTGACTCAGCCTCTAGCTCTTTTGCCTCCTCTCGTGAAACTGGTAAAAGTAAAAGCAGCGCATCGTTAGTGGATGTTCACGGTCAGGGACAAGTCGCTTCCTTGTCCTCTTCAGCAAAAACAACAACAGAGAAGGATGCAGCAGGCGACACAACGGGTTACTCCATGGAGCTCTTTACACATACCGTCCCTGGCTTAGAAAGTGAAGTAGTTAACAGTCCATGCCCATTACAAGTTGAATCTGACATGGAGTGCACTGATGCACAGCCACAGCCAGACTACTATGCTGGTCCTTTGACTCAGACCACAACATTGCCCTCGCAGGGTGCTGATCAAGAATCAGACCCTGATGAGACTATGTTGCCCCATCACGAACGCTATACCACCGACCGACACGGTGACACAGACGAAGTTGCACACGAGCTACAAGAAGAGGTAATAGATGACCCAGTTCTTGACCCCGATTGGCAGCCATTGGGGGAACAGGGTGCAGGCGGCAGCAGTTCTGAAGCGGAGGAGGAGGGGCCGCAGCAGGCATCAACATCGAAACAGGTTCCATCTGCCGGGCCCGTATCTTGCCCAAAACGCGTGGCAAAGTCAAAACCTGTTGGAGGACAGCGTGGCCATTCGGTTAAAGCTCAGTCTGCAATGCCTGAAAAGGTATCCGATGCTAGAAAGAGTGCAGTCTGGCATTTTTTTAAACAACATCCAATTGATCAGCGCAAAGTCATCTGTCAAAAATGTTCAACTACCTTAAGCAGAGGGCAGAATCTGAAAAGTCTCAATACAAGTTGCATGCATAGACATTTAACCACCATGCATTTGCAAGCTTGGACTAACTACCAAACGTCCCTTAAGGTTGTAGCACCCTCGGCCAAAGAAGCTAGTCATCAACGCAACATCCCTTCCGGCAGTGTAGGGCCACCATTTTCTGCACCACCTGCAGTATCTGTGCAGGTTTCTTTGCCAGGCCAAAGCAGTCAGGGTCAGGGAATCACCAGTTTCGTAGTAGGAAACACTGCATCTAGGGCACCGGCGGCAACAATACCATCTCCCACCGTCTCTCATTCTGCCATGTCCACCGGCACCCCCGCTAGTTCCACGATCTCCAGCTCTCCAGTCCAGCTCACCCTACATGAGACTATGGTTAGAAAAAGGAAGTACTTAGACTCGCATCCGCGTACACAGGGTTTGAACGCCCACATAGCTAGACTAATCTCGTTAGAGATGATGCCCTACCGGTTAGTTGAAAGCGAAGCTTTCAAAGCCCTGATGGACTACGCTGTACCACGCTACGAGCTACCCAGTCGACACTTTTTTTCCAGAAAAGCCATCCCAGCCCTCCACCAGCATGTTAAAGAGCGCATCGTCCATGCACTCAGGCAATCTGTGAGCACAAAGGTGCACCTGACAACAGATGCATGGACCAGTAGGCATGGCCAGGGACGTTACGTGTCCATCACGGCACACTGGGTAAATGTGGTGGATGCAGGGTCCACAGGGGACAGCAAGTTTGGGACAGTTCTGCCTAGCCCACGGTCTAGGAAACAGTTGGCTGTAGCCGTTCGCACCCCCTCCTCCTCCTCCTCGTCCTCCTGCAGAAGCGAGACCTCGTCCACAGACCGCAGTCGCACAACCACTCCATCCGCAGCTGCCACTGTTGCACACCAGGTCTCCCATTATGGGGCAGCTACTGGCAAACGTCAGCAGGCTGTATTGGCTATGAAGTGTTTGGGCGACAACAGACACACCGCTGAAGTTCTGTCCGAGTTCTTGCAGAAAGAAACGCAGTCGTGGCTGGGCACTGTAGATCTTGAGGCAAGCAAGGTAGTGAGTGATAACGGAAGGAATTTCATGGCTGCCATCTCCCTTTCCCAACTGAAACACATTCCTTGCCTGGCTCACACCTTAAACCTGGTGGTGCAGTGCTTCCTGAAAAGTTATCCGGGGTTATCCGACCTGCTCCTCAAAGTGCGTGGACTTTGCTCACATATCCGCCGTTCGCCCGTACACTCCAGCCGTATGCAGACCTATCAGCGTTCTTTGAACCTTCCCCAGCATCGCCTAATCATAGACGTTGCAACAAGGTGGAACTCAACACTGCACATGCTTCAGAGACTGTGTGAACAGAGGCGGGCTGTTATGTTTTTGTGGGAGGATACACATACACGGGCAGGCAGTAGGATGGCAGACATGGAGTTGTCAGGTGTGCAGTGGTCGAAGATTCAAGACATGTGTCAAGTCCTTCAGTGTTTTGAGGAATGCACACGGCTGGTTAGTGCAGACAACGCCATAATAAGCATGAGCATCCCCCTAATGAGTCTGCTGATGCAAAGTTTGATGCACATAAAGGATCAGGCGTCTGCAGCTGAGGAAGAGGAAAGCCTTGATGACAGTCAGCCATTGTCTGGCCAGGGCAGTGTACAGGACGAGGTAGCGGGCGAAGAGGAGGAGGAGGACGAGGAGGATGATGGGGATGAGTATATTTTTAATGAGGAAGCTTTTCCGGGGCCAGTGGAAATTGTTGGCGCGGCAAGGCCGGGTTCTGGTTTTTTGGAGGGACACAAGTGACGTGGATTTGCCTGAAACTGCCCCTCAACCAAGCACAACCACAGATTTGAGAACTGGAACTTTGGGCCACATGGCGGATTATGCCTTACGTATCCTCAAAAGGGACACACGCATAACAAAAATGATGAACGATGACGATTACTGGTTGGCCTGCCTCCTTGATCCTCGCTATAAAGGCAAATTGCAAATATAATGCCACATGAGAACTTGGAACTAATATTAGCAACCAAACAATCAACTCTTATTGACCGTTTGCTTCTGGCATTCCCTGCACACAGCGCCCGTGATCGTTCTAACACGAGCTGCAGGGGCCAGCAGACCAGAGGTGTTAGAGGGGCAGAAATCAGAAGTGGCGTTGGCCAGAGGGGTTTTCTGACCAGGTTGTGGAGTGATTTTGCTATGACCGCAGACAGGACAGGTACTGCAGCATCAATTCAAAGTGACAGGAGACAACATTTGTCCAGTATGGTTACTAACTATTTTTTATCCCTTATCGACGTTCTCCCTCAACCGTCATTCCCATTTGATTACTGGGCATCAAAATTAGACACCTGGCCAGAATTGGCAGAATATGCATTGCAGGAGCTTGCTTGCCCGGCAGCTAGTGTCCTATCAGAAAGAGTATTCAGTGCTGCAGGTTCAATACTAACAGAAAAAAGGACTCGTCTGGCTACCCAAAATGTAGATGATCTAACCTTCATTAAAATGAACCACAACTGGATTTCGAAATCTTTTGCCCCACCTTGCCCGGCTGACACCTAGCTTTCCTATGTAAAGGTCTTGCCTGTGGACTATTCTGAACGACTTTTCCAATCTCGTAATTTGCAGCACCTGATTGTCCAGCATCCGACATGTTAACACCTCCCTAAATGGCCAAAGTCCCCACACGGGGCCGTGGTATCGCCACTTGGCGCCAGCACCCGTGAGAGTACTGTTTGTCTGAAGAGGTGGGTGTGCCCGCTTTTGATCGACGGCACTGCCACTAGGTCCCTCATAGTACAATAAAGTGTCTGGCGGTGGTGGTGCGCACCCAACGTCAGACACACCGTTGTAATATGAGGGGCCCTGGGCCTGTACCGCCGGCCACAAGACAGTCCCCCCCCCCAGGTCAAACAGTGCTCTACCACTTGCAAAATTTTCTCTCACAGCTCCACCAATGTTTAGTCTATGCGCTGACATCCTTCAATGCCTGGCACTGTCAATACCATTGTATTGACATTTTTCTTATGTTAGGCCTTCGAAGCCTGTCTGCGGTCACTCCTTCCACTAGGCCTCCACTGACCTGTCTACTGCTGCCTGTGTTCCCCTGGAACCAATTTTAAATTGCCTACAGCCAGCCCAATTTATTATGTTAGGGCTTCGAAGCCTGTCTGCGGTCCCTCCTTCCACTAGGCCTCCACTGACCTGTCTACTGCTGCCCGTGTTCCCCTGGAACCAATTTTAAATTGCCTACAGCCAGCCCAATTTATTATGTTAGGGCTTCGAAGCCTGTCTGCGGTCCCTCCTTCCACTAGGCCTCAACTGACCTGTCTACTGCCGCCCGTGTTCCCCTGGAACCAATTTTAAATTGCCTACAGCCAGCCCAATTTATTATGTTAGGGCTTCGAAGCCTGTCTGCGGTCCCTCCTTCCACTAGGCCTCCACTGACCTGTCTACTGCTGCCCGTGTTCCCCTGGAACCAATTTTAAATTGCCTACAGCCAGCCCAATTTATTATGTTAGGGCTTCGAAGCCTGTCTGCGGTCCCTCCTTCCACTAGGCCTCCACTGACCTGTCTACTGCTGCCCGTGTTCCCCTGGAACCAATTTTAAATTGCCTACAGCCAGCCCAATTTATTATGTTAGGGCTTCGAAGCCTGTCTGCGGTCCCTCCTTCCACTAGGCCTCCACTGACCTGTCTACTGCTGCCCGTGTTCCCTTGGAACCAACATCAGAAAATATAAAAATAAGTATTTTGCTTATAAAAAAGAAAATACTGGAGAGATATCAAATGCAGACATTTTAACATTAAAAACAAACACATACAACAAAAATCTGGTACAGTACTAAAAATGGCCACCAGCTACAATAACTTTCTCCTGCAAGTAGTTAACTGAAAGTTTTTTTCAATTTAAAACACAGATATGGCATCCACCGAGTGTTGTCCTGTCGCGTCTTCTTTATATTATTGCCAAGAAGATGCAAAACAATGAAAATAATAAAATCATTATTTACCAAAAAAATAGAGTAAGTCAAAACCACATTGCAAATAAACATTCATTACAAATAAAGAAGCAGGGCGCGTCCGAGGGTGAGTATATACCTAATAAGAATATAATCACCCTCGGACGCGCCCTGCTTCTTTCCGACAGCCTTCCTTCCTAAGAATCAGCCCTTCCGTGGTGTAGAGAGAGGGTGTGTTACACTCCAAGGTGTTCCCCAGGTTGCCTTTCCTGAGCTTCGATCTTCATGCTCTCGTTTAGTAGTTGTCGGAAAGTAGGCTGCATTAGGCCTACAAATTGGGTATGGGGTGGAGAGAGATGGTGTGTTACACTCCAAGGTGTTCCCCAGGTTTCCTTGCCATTGCTTCGGTCTTCCGACTCTCGTTTAGTAGTTGTAGAAAACTACACTGCATTAGGCCTACAACATGGGTATAGGGTGGAGAGAGATGGTGTGTTCCACTCCAAGGTGTTCTCCAGGTTGCCTTTCCAGAGCTTCGATCTTAATGCTCTCGTTTAGTAGTTGTTGGAAACTACACTGCATTAGGCCTCCAAATTGGCTATGGGGTGGAGAGAGATGGTGTGTTACACTCCAAGGTGTTCTCCAGGTTTCCTCGCCATTGCTTCGATCTTCAGACTCTCGTTTAGTAGTTGTAGAAAACTACACTGCATTAGGCCTACAAAATGGGTATCGGGTGGAGAGAGATGGTGTGTTCCACTCCAAGGTGTTCTCCAGGTTTCCTCGTCATTGCTTCGATCTTCAGACTCTCGTTTAGTAGTTGTAGAAAACTACACTGCATTAGGCCTACAAAATGGGTATGGGGTGGAAAGAGATGGTGTGTTCCACTCCAAGGTGTTCTCCAGGTTGCCTTTCCTGAGCTTCTATCTTCAGGCTCTCGTTAAATTGTGGTTAAATGGAACAACTGCATTTGGCGTACTAGTTGGTTTGGGGCCTACTAACAGTGTCTGCCGCTCCTTGCTGTTCTCCTGGTTTCCTGTCCTGAAATTCCGTTTTCAGGCGCTCGTTAAGTAGTTGTTAATGTTAGACTGCATTTGGCCTACTAGTTGGGTTGGGGCCTCCTATCGGTGTCTGCCACTCCTTGCTGTTCTCCTCCACTGAACAAAGCTGTGCCGCCTGTTTACTACGGTTGCCAATTTTGAACTGCATTTCGACTACTTACTGATTTGGGCCTACTCTCTGTGTCAGCCTCTCATTCCAGTTGTCCTCCACTGCAATGCCCCCTGGTTATTCCTGTGTTACCAATTTTGAACTGCATTTAGCCAACTTTATTCTTTGGGCCTATATCTGTGTTTCCTCCTCATCCTGCCCATTGCCCAGCCAGTGATAGATGAGTCTGCTGGTACATTGACCCATAACGCAACATTCCCCGTGCACGCTACACAACAACATTGTGACCCTGCTGAAAGTCAGGTTGCTCTTCCCGCATACCATACCACCTTACACGGGGACAAAGAGGAAGGTGCAGATGAAAGTGCAGGTTCCTTCATCAGGTGGGGGGAGGAATACTAGTTGGCGACGTCACTGGCACAGGGCCTCTCATAGTACGCAAAAGTGTTGCTGCCGGTGGGAGGCGCCCCCGCCGTGCAAACACACCGCTGTACTTTGAGGGGCCCTGTGCCAGTGCCAATGCCAACGAGTGGGCCCCCCCTGCTTGCTCAGGTTCACAGCACTTGCAAAGTTGAAATACTTACCTCTCCCTGCTCCACTGCCGTGACGTGGTCCAGATTTCCTGGGCCCACTAATTACTTGAACCAGCCCTACCCACCACAACTTTAGCCAAATGACCCCCAATTTCAAATGCCTTCCAATTATTATAAGGTAAATTACGCTTGACAAGCTTCATTAAGAAGAATGGATGGTTTTGACATTAAAATGGGCACTCTAGGTGTTTTCCTGGCCCCCACTCACTGCCGACTATGCTGCCCCATTGACTTGCATTGGGTTTCGTGTTTCGGTCGATCCCGACTTTACGTCATAATCGGCCGATTTCACTCGACCCGACTTTTGAGATAGTCGGGTTTCGCGAAACCTGGCTCGACTCTAAAAAGGTCAAGGTCGCTCAACTCTAGTGGGCACTGGGCCATAGAAAGGCAATTTTTTTTTATTTGGTTTCTAAATTCTCCCGGAAAAAATCATTTTATTTTATTTGGTTTCTAAATTCTTCCTTAAAAAATCATTTTATTTTATTTTGTTTCTAAAGTCTCCCTGAAAAAAAAAAATCAGTGGGAGATTAATATTGCCCTTTCTGCTTGTGTGCCAGTCTTGACTCCTGGGTGTGCCATCTCTCTCTCTCAAATAGTGGGCACTGGGCCATAGAAAGGCAATTTTTTTTTAATTTGCTTTCTAAATTCTCCCTGAAATAAAAAAAAAAATACTGTGGGAGATTAATATTGACATTTGAGCTTTAGTGACAGTCCTGCGTGTGTGGCATCTCTCTGATTTGGTGCCACAGAAAACAGAGTGTGTAACATTGTGCCTGATTTTCCTTGCGGTCTCACCAACCTGTAAAGGGATATCGAAATCATACTGAAGTTATAGCTCACCGTGTAAGTTGTTTGACAGCAACAAATACCGTTACTTTGGTTACGTTTTTAAAACAATGAGGAAGTCTGGTGGAAGAGGTCGTGGCCGTGGGCGTTCATTGTCAGCTGGTAATGATGGTAGTGGTAGTGGAGCATCAGGTGGTCATGGGAAAAGAAATATTGCACCTAAGTCTGGAGCTGTGGAGCCAAGTTCGTCGTCTGGCTACAGAAGGCCTCGAACGCTCCCTTTTCTGGGAGTAGGAAAACCGCTTTTAAAGCCGGAGCAGCAAGAGCAAGTTTTGGCTTACCTTGCAGACTCAGCCTCTAGCTCTTTTGCCTCCTCTTTTGAAACTGGTAAATGTAAAAGCAGCGCGTCGTTAGTGGATGTTCACGGTCAGGGACAAGTCGCTTCCTTGTCCTCTTCAGCAAAAACAACAACAGAGAAGGATGCAGCAGGCGACACAACGGGTTACTCCATGGAGCTTTTTGCACATACCGTCCCTGGCTTAGAAAGTGAAGCAGTTAACAGGCCATGCCCATTACAAGTTGAATCTGACATGGAGTGCACTGATGCACAGCCACAGCCAGACTACTATGCTGGTCCTTTGACTCAGACCACAACATTGCCCTCGCAGGGTACTGATCCAGAATCAGACCCTGATGAGACTATGTTGCCCCATCACGAACACTCTACCACCGACTTACACGGTGACACAGACGAAGTTGTGCACGAGCTAGAAGAGGAGGTTATAGATGACCCAGTTGTTGACCCCGATTGGCAGCCATTGGGGGAACAGGGTGCAGGCGGCAGTAGTTCTGAAGCGGAGGAGGAGGGGCCGCAGCAGGCATCAACATCGCAACAGGTTCCATCTGCCGGGCCCATATCTGGCCCAAAACGCGTGGCAAAGCCAAAAACTGTTGGAGGACAGCGTGTCCATCCGGTTAAAGCTCAGTCTGCAATGGCTGAAAAGGGATCCGAGGCTCGAAAGAGTGCAGTCTGGCATTTTTTTAAACAACATCCAATTGATCCGCACAAAGTCATCTGTCAAAAATGTTCAACTAGCTTAAGCAGAGGTCAGAATCTGAAAAGTCTCAATACAAGTTGCATGCATAGACATTTAACCACCATGCATTTGCAAGCCTGGACTAACTACCAAACGTCCCTTAAGGTTGTAGCACCCTCGGCCAATGAAGCTAGTCAGCAACGCTACATCCCTTCCGTCACTGTAAGGCCACCATTTTCTGCACCACCAGCAGTATCTGTGCAGGTTTCTTTGCCAGCCCAAAGCAGTCAGGGTCAGGGAATCACCAGTTTCGTAGGAGGAAATACTGCATCCAGGGCACCGGTGGAAACAATACCGTCTCCAACCGTCTCTCAGTCTGCCATGTCCACCGGCACATCCGCTAGTTCCACGATCTCCAGCTCTCCAGTCCAGCTCACCCTACATGAGACTCTGGTTAGAAAAAGGAAGTACTTATCCTCGCATCCGCGTACACAGGGTTTGAACGCCCACATAGCTAGACTAATCTCGTTAGAGATGATGCCCTACCGGTTAGTTGAAAGCGAAGCTTTCAAAGCCCTGATGGAGTACGCTGAACCACGCTACGAGCTACCCAGTCGACACTTCTTTTCGAGAAAAGCCATCCCAGCCCTGCACCAGCATGTTAAACAGCACATCGTCCATGCACTCAGGCAATCTGTGAGTACAAAGGTGCACCTGACTACAGATGCATGGACCAGTAGGCATGGCCAGGGACGTTACGTGTCCATCACGGCAGACTGGGTGAATGTGGTGGATGCAGGGTCCACAGGGGACATCAATTTCGGGACAGTTGTGCCTAGCCCACGGTCTAGGAAACAGTTGGCTGTAGGCGTTTGCACCCCTTCCTCCTCCTCGTCCTCCTGCTGAAGCGAGAGCTCTTCCACAGACCGCAGTCGCCCAACCACTCCATCGGCAGCTGTCACTGTTGCACACCAGTTGTCCCATTATGGCCCAGCTACTGGCAAGCGTCAGCAGGCTGTATTGGCTATGAAGTGTTTTGGCGACAACAGACACACCGCGGAAGTTCTGTCCGAGTTCTTGCAGCAAGAAGCGCAGTCGTGGCTGGGCACAGTAGATCTTGAGGCAGGCAAGGTAGTGAGTGATAACGGAAGGAATTTCATGGCTGCCATCTCCCTTTCCCAACTGAAACACATTCCTTGCCTGGCTCACACCTTAAACCTGGTGGTGCAGTGCTTATTGAAAACTTATCCTGGGTTCTAAGACCTGCTCCTCAAAGTGCGTGGACTTTGCTCACATATCCGCCGTTCGCCTGTACACTCCAGCCGTATGCAGACCTATCAGCGGTCTTTGAACCTTCCCCAGCATCGCCTAATCATAGACGTTGCAACAAGGTGGAACTCAACACTGCACATGCTTCAGAGACTGTGCGAACAGAGGCGGGCTGTTATGTTTTTGTGGGAGGATACACATACACGGGCAGGCAGTAGGATGGCAGACATGGAGTTGTCAGGTGTGCAGTGGTCGAAGATACAAGACATGTGTCAAGTCCTTCAGTGTTTTTTGAGGAATGCACACGGCTGGTTAGTGCAGACAACGCCATAATAAGCATGAGCATCCCCCTAATGTGTCTGCTGATGCAAAGTTTGACGCACATAAAGGATCAGGCGTCTGCACCAGAGGAAGAGGAAAGCCTTGTTGACAGTCAGCCATTGTCTGGTCAGGGCAGTGTACAGGACGAGGTAGCGGGCGAAGAGGAGGTGGAGGACGAAGAGGATGATGGGGATGAGTATATTTTTAATGAGGAAGCTTTCCCGGGGGCACTGTAAATTGGTTGCGTGGCAAGGCCGGGTTCTGGTTTTTTGAGGGACACAAGTGACGTAGATTTGCCTGAAACTGCCCCTCAACCAATCACAACCGCAGATTTGACAACTGGAACTTTGGCCCACATGGCGGATTATGCCTTACTTATCCTCAAAAGGGACACACGCATTACTAAAATGATGAACGATGACGATTACTGGTTGGCCTGCCTCCTTGATCCTCGCTATAAAGGCAAATTGCAAAATATAATGCCACATGAGAACTTGGAACTAATATTAGCAACCAAACAATCAACTCTTGTTGACCGTTTGCTTCAGGCATTCCCAGCACACAGCGCCCGTGATCGTTCTCACACGAGCTGCAGGGGGCAGCAGACCAGGAGTGTTAGGGGTGCACACATCAGAAGTGGCGTTGGACAGAGGGGTTTTCTGACCAGGTTGTGGAGTGATTTTGCTATGACCGCAGACAGGACAGGTAGTGCTGCATCAATTCAAAGTGACAGGAGACAACATTTGTCCAGTATGGTTGCAAACTATTTTTCATCCCTTATCGATGTTCTCCCTCAACCGTCATTCCCATTTGATTACTGGGCATCCAAATTAGACACCTGGCCAGAATTGGCAGAATATGCATTGCAGGAGCTTGCTTGCCCGGCAGCTAGTGTCCTATCAGAAAGAGTATTCAGTGCTGCAGGTTCAATATTAACCGAAAAAAGGACTCGTCTGGCTACCCAAAATGTTGATGATCTAACATTCATTAAAATGAACCACAACTGGATTTCAAATTCTTTTGCCCCACCTTGCCCGGCCGACACCTAGCTTTCCTATGAAAAGCTCTTGCCTGTGGACTACTGTGAATTACTTTTCTAATGTCTTAATTTGCTGCAGCTGATTGTCCAGCATATGACATGTTTAGACCTCCCTAAATGGCCAAACTCCCCACACGGGGGCGTGGTATCGCGACTTGGCGCAAGCACCCGTGAGAGTGCTGTTTGTCTGAGGAGGTGGGTGTGCCCGCTTCTGGTCGACAGCACTGCAACAGGGTCCCTCATAGTACAATAAAGTGTCTCTGGCGGTGGTGGTGCGCACCCAACATCAGACACACTGTTGTAACATGAGGTGCCCTGGGCCTGTACCACCGGCCACAAGAGAGTTCACCCACCCCCAGGTCAAACATTGCACTACCACTTCCACAATTATCTCTCACACTTCCACCAATGTTTAGTCTATGCGCTGACATCCTTCCATTCCTGCCACTGACAATACCATTGTGTTGACATGTATGATGGTACTTAACATAGTCAGGGGCAGTGTCCTCTCTTTACCCAAGTAAATACTTTGCGCCAAATTAGTAGGTCTGAAACTACACAGAGGATCCCACCCCTGTACCTAATGATTGCACCCTTTAGTGTTTTCGTTTTGTTTTAATGCGAGACATTCACATTCATGTATTGTTTTGGACTACTAACTGGCAGACACTCATTACAATCGGCCTCCGCTGACCAGACCACTGCTGCCCGTGTACCCCTGGAACCAATTGTAATGTGCCTACAGCCAGCCCAATTTTATTATGTTAGGCCTTCGAAGCCTGTCTGCGGCCCGTTCTTTCTACTACTCCTACACTGACCAGACCGCTGCTGCCCGTGTACCCCTGGAACCTATTTAAAAGTGCCTACAGCCCAATATTTTATGATGTTAGGCCTTCGAAGCCTGTCTGCGGCCCGTTCTTTCTACTACTCCTCCACTGACCAGACCACTGCTGCCCGTGTACCCCTGGAACCTATTTAAAAGTGCCTACAGCCCAATTTTATTATGTTAGGCCTTCGAAGCCTGTCTGCGACCCGTTCTTTCTACTACTCCTACACTGACCAGACCACTGCTGCCCGTGTACCCCTGGAACCTATTTAAAAGTGCCTACAGCCCAATATTTTATTATGTTAGGCCTTCGAAGCCTATCTGCGGCCCGTTCTTTCTACTACTCCTCCACTGACCAGACCACTGCTGCCCGTGTACCCCTGGAACCTATTTAAAAGTGCCTACAGCCCAATATTTTATAATGTCAGGCCTTCGAAGCCTGTCTGCGGCCCGTTCTTTCTACTACTCCTACACTGACCAGACCACTGCTGCCCGTGTACCCCTGGAACCTATTTAAAAGTGCCTACAGCCCAATATTTTTTTATGTTAGGCCTTCGAAGCCTGTCTGCGGCCCATTCTTTCTACTACTCCTACACTGACAAGACCACTGCTGCCCGTGTACCCCTGGAACCTATTTTAAAGTGCCTACTACCTGTGTCTGTCTGCGCCACTCAATACAGCTGTGTTCCTTTGAAAAAAGCTGAGCGTCAATAGTCTTGTTTTCAGCCTCTAGGAATTTTAAAACTGCATTGGGGCTACAACTTTGGTAGGGCCTACTAACGGTGTCTGCCGCCCCAAGGTGTGCCCCAGGTTTCGTCCACATTGCTTCGATCTTCCTACTCTCGTTTAGTAGTTGGTGAAAACTACACTGCATTAGGCCTACAAATTGGGTATGGGGTGTAGAGACGGTGTGTTCCGCTCCAAGGTGTTCCCCAGGTTTCCTCGCCATTGCTTCGGTCTTCCGACTCTCGTTTAGTAGTTGTTGGAAACTACACTGCATTAGGCCTACAAATTGGGTATGGGGTGTAGAGACGGTGTCTTCCGCTCCAAGGTGTTCTCCAGGTTGCCTTTCCTGAGCTTCTATCTTCAGGCTCTTGTTAAATAGTGGTTAAATGGAACAACTGCATTTGGCGTACTAGTTGGTTTGGGGCCTACTAACAGTGTCTGCCGCTCCTTGCTGTTCTCCTGGTTTCCTGTCCTGAAATTCCATTTTCAGGCTCTCGTTAAGTAGTTGTTAATGTTAGACTGCATTTGGCCTACTAGTTGGGTTGGGGCCTCCTATCGGTGTCTGCCACTCCTTGCTGTTCTCCTCCACTGAACAAAGCTGTGCCGCCTGTTTACTACTGTTGCCAATTTTGAACTGCATTTCGACTACTTACTGATTTGGGCCTACTCTCTGTGTCAGCCTCTCATTCCAGTTGTCGTCCACTGCAATGCCCCCTGGTTACTCCTGTGTTACCAATTTTGAACTGCATTTAGCCCACTTTATTCTTTGGGCCTATATCTGTGTTTCCTCCTCATCCTGCCCATTGCCCAGCCAGTGATAGATGAGTCTGCTGGTACATTGACCCATAACGCAACATTTCCCGTGCACGCTACACTGCAAGATTGTGACCCTGCTGAAAGTCAGGTCCCCCTTCCCGCATACCATACCACCTTACACGGGGACAAAGAGGAAGGTGCAGATGAAAGTGCAGGTTCCTTCATCAGGTGGGGGGAGGAATACTCGTTGGCGACGTCACTGGCACAGGGCCTCTCATAGTACGCAAAAGTGTTGCTGCCGGTGGGAGGCGCCCCCGCCGTGCAAACACACCGCTGTACTTTGAGGGGCTCTGTGCCAGTGCCAATGCCAACGAGTGGGCCCCCCCTGCTTGCTCAGGATCACAGCACTTGCAAAGTTGAAATACTTACCTCTCCCTGCTCCACTGCCGTGACGTGGTCCAGATTTACTGGGCCCACTAATTACTTGAACCAGCCCTACCCCCCACAACTTTAGCCAAATGACCCCCAATTTCAAATGCCTTCCAATTAATATAAGCTAAATTACGATTGACAAGCTTCTGTAACAAGAATGGATGTTTTTGCCATTAAAATGGGCAGTGTAGGTGTTTTCCTGGCCTCCACTAACTGCCGACTATGCTCCCCCATTGACTTGCATTGGGTTTCGTGTTTCGGTCGATCCCCGACTTTTCGCGATAATCGGCCGATTCCACTCGACTCGACTTCTAAGACAGTCGGGTTTCGCGAAACACGGCTCGACTCTAAAAAGGTCAAGGTCGCTCAACCCTACTGAACACTATTAAGTTCCAATGACAAGTCTCAAAGCACTTAACCCCTTGATGACATGGGACTTAACAGGATATTCCCATCTCCAAGATCATATCCCACCATGTAGTAGGTGGAATAATAATAATATTAGCAAACACCTTCAATTAGACATGTAGTATAGTATTTCTGATTTGCTATGTCTCTTTCCTCATGTGCAGGCATTGCATGACCTTAGTTATCCATGGTTACAACCATTGATTTAGTGAAAGTTAGCTAGTTGCAAGAGGATTGGTAGAAAAAATAAATAAAACTGATTCTTGACCTGCTGTTGATTTGTTTATTCTGCCTCCAAAAAAATCGCAGTAAGGCTCGAATCACGTCTGGCCTATGATCCGGTGGTGTCTGTCTTTTTAAGCTGGCATAAAAGCGCTGTCAGCCATAGTCTTGTGCATCTCTAAAAAGAAGAACACTGCTCAAAAGAGGCCAGAAGTAGTCCAGAAAAACTCTCCAGCTTGATTATAGTGAATGGATTCCTCGAATGTTTCCTCTGAATCATGTCATTCCGAGATTTAGGTGAAAACCCCGATTTAACCCAACTCAACACAGGATAAATGTGATCCAAAAATTTAATGTTGCCAAAGAAAGCTTCAACTTAATCCCCCCTAAAAAAGAAGTCCCCACCCAGGTCCTTAATCTGTGACTGGAAATATAGGGCGCTTTCACGATATTGGTAGCACAAAAGCTCTGGAAAAGTGCTTTGGCTCCTCTCCCCCAAAAGAAATTCAGTCAATTCTGTGCTCCAAAATCCAAATCCCCCACCCGTCTGAGCTCCAGTGTGATAAATCCACATTTAGAGTCCATGTGTTTTGCATTTCTGAGAGCCCACTTTATTTACAAATACGTATCTCCAGAAGCAATAGCTGGGCACAAAGCATGGGCACTACAATGGGCTGGGCACTACAATATACTGGGCACTGCAAAGTACTGGCCACTACAATTGTAGATTTGCAATTTTCACTCACTAAGTTCCATTGCTGCTTGTTTCTAGAAAACACCCATAGATCCAAAATCGTTACTATACCTGTAGACAAAAAAAAGAAAAAGGAAAATAGAGCTCGCATAACCTTTTGTATTAAATTAATGCACATGTGCACAAATGTGCTATGTGGCCAATATACAAACATATATGCTCACAATACGTCAGCACACTGAGCCTAATAAATACATGAACTCCAATATTGTTGTAAATGTGACAGACGTAAGTTACTTATTTAACTTTTTTTTTATCAAAACCGTCCAACCACATCAAGGTGTACCTTTTAATATGCATGGCCCCTAACCACTATATGTCCTACCTCTCCTTGGCCAAACCACAAAAAAAAGAAAAATATGGCTTGCACACCTTTAGTATTAAATTAATGTAAGGTTACACAAACACGCTATGTGGCCAATATACAATTGTTAAAAATGTAAGGAACTGAGCTGTTTTTTTTTTCTCAAAGAGCACCAAAGCCATCATAGCATGTCCTTTTAATATGGGTGGTCCCTAACCACTACATGTCCTACCTCTCCATGAGATAAACCATACCTTATCTAAATCTGTATTCCTCCGATTGGAGCCATGGGGCCTTGGCTGATTTCCTCTTTCTGTAAGGCCGGCGTCACACTAGCGAGTTTTACGGACGTATGAGCGCATAAAATACGTCCGTAAAACACGCCTAACAAACGTCTCAATTATTCTCTATGCCCCTGCTCCTATCTGCCGTATTTTACTGATCAGTATTATACGGCTTTCTACGGCCGTAGAAAATCGCAGCAAGCTGCGTTTGTCACCATATTGCGCAAAAAACTGCCAATGAAAGTCTATGGAAGCCATAAAAATACGGATTACACACGGACCAGCAGTGTGACTTGCGAGAAATACGCAGCGGTGTTAGAGAGAAAAGCCGGCAATTCAGCGCGGTGTACAGTAAAATCACACTGACAGCTTACAGTAGAATAGGTAGAATAAATGTGTACACATAGAATAGGTATATATATATGTCAGTGAGACACATATATGTATATATATTATTACTTCATACAGCGCTAGATAGCTTTAAAGCCGGTAATTCAATTGCCGGCTTTTGCTATCTCCTTCCTAAACCCGACATGATATGAGACATGGTTTACATACAGTAAACCATCTCATATCACCTTTTTTTTGCATATTCCACACTACTAATGTTAGTAGTGTGTATATGCAAAATTTGGCCGTTCTAGCTATGAAATTAAAGGGTTAAATGGCGGAAAAAATTGGCGTGGGCTCCCGCGCAATTTTCTCCGCCAGAGTAGTAAAGCCAGTGACTGAGGGCAGATATTAATAGCCTGGAGAGGGTCCATGGTTATTGGCCCCCCCTGGCTAAAAATATCTGCCCCCAGCCACCCCAGAAAAGGCACATCTGGAAGATGCGCCTATTCTGGCACTTGGCCACTCTCTTCCCATTCCCGTGTAGCGGTGGGATATGGGGTAATGAAGGGTTAATGCCACCTTGCCATTGTAAGGTGACATTAAGCCAAATTAATAATGGAGAGGCGTCAATTATGACACCTATCCATTATTAATCCAATAGTAGTAAAGGGTTAAAAAAAACACAAACACATTATTAAAAATTATTTTAATGAAAAAATCACAAAGGTTGTTGTAATAATTTATTCTACGCTCAATCCACTCACTGAAGACCCTCGATCTGTAACCAAAAAAAATAATAAACCAACAATATCCATACCTTCCAAAGATCTGTAACGTCCAACGATGTAAATCCATCTGAAGGGGTTAACATATTTTGCAGCCACGAGCTCTGCTAATGCAGCGTTGTTCGTGGCTGCAAAACCCCGGGGAATGAAGGTAAAGTAGGTCAATGACCTATATTTACCTTCATTTGCGGTGAGGCGCCCTCTGCTGGTTGTCCCTAGATCGTGGGAACTTTCCTAGAAAGCTCCCAGGCTCAAGTTCATATGAGGACAACCAGCAGAGGACGCCTCACCACAAATGAAGGTAAATATAGGTCATTGACCTACTTTACCTTCATTCCCCGGGGTTTTGCAGCCACGAACAATGCTGCATTAGCGGAGCTCGTGGCTGCAAAATATTTTAACCCCTTCAGATGGATTTACATCGTTGGACGTTACAGATCTTCGGAAGGTATGGATATTGTTGGTTTATTATTTTTTTTTGTTACAGATCGAGGGTCTTCAGTGAGTGGATTGAGCGTAGAATAAATTATTACAACAACCTTTGTGATTTTTTCATTAAAATAATTTTTAATAATGTGTTTGTGTTTTTTTTAACCCTTTACTACTATTGGATTAATAATGGATAGGTGTCATAATTGACGCCTCTCCATTATTAATTTGGCTTAATGTCACCTTACAATACAATAGCAAGGTGGCATTAACCCTTCATTACCCCATATCCCACCGCTACACGGGAATGGGAAGAGAGTGGCCAAGTGCCAGAATAGGCGCATCTTACAGATGTGCCTTCTCTGGGGTGGCTGGGGGCAGATGTTTTTAGCCAGGGGGGGCCAATAACCATGGACCCTCTCCAGGCTATTAATATCTGCCCTCAGTCACTGGCTTTACTACTCTGGCGGAGAAAATTGCGCGGGAGCCCACGCCAATTTTTTCCGCCATTTAAGCCCTTCATGACCCAGCCTATTTTGACCTTAAAGACCTTGCCGTTTTTTGCAATTCTGACCAGTGTCCCTTTATGAGGTAATAACTCAGGAACGCTTCAACAGATCCTAGCGGTTCTGAGATTGTTTTTTCGTGACATATTGGGCTTCATGTTAGTGGTAAATTTAGGTCAATAAATTATGCGTTTATTTGTGATAAAAACGGAAATTTGGCGAAAATTTTGAAAATTTCGCAATTTTCACATTTTGAATTTTTATTCTGTTAAACCAGAGAGTTATGTGACACAAAATAGTTAATAAATAACATTTCCCACATGTTTACTTTACATCAGCACAATTTTGGAAACAAAATTTTTTTTTTGCTAGGAAGTTATAAGGGTTAAAATTTGACCAGCGATTTCTCATTTTTACAACGAAATTTACAAAACCATTTTTTTAGGGACCACCTCACATTTGAAGTCAGTTTGAGGGGTCTATATGGCTGAAAATACCCAAAAGTGACACCATTCTAAAAACTGCACCCCTCAAGGTACTCAAAACCACATTCCAGAAGTTTATTAACCCTTCAGGTGCTTCACAGCAGCAGAAGCAACATGGAAGGAAAAAAATGAACATTTAACTTTTTAGTCACAAAAATTATCTTTTAGCAACAATTTTTTTATTTTCCCAATGGTAAAAAGAGAAACTGAACCATGTAAGTTGTTGTCCAATTTGTCCTGAGTATGCTGATACCTCATATGTGGGGGTAAACCACTGTTTGGGTGCACGGCAGGGCTTGGAAGGGAAGGAGCGCCATTTGACTTTTTGAATCAAAAATTGGCTCCACTCTTTAGCGGACACCGTGTCACGTTTGGAGAGCCCCCGTGTGCCTAAAAATTGGAGCTCCCCCACAAGTGACCCCATTTTGGAAACTAGACGCCCCAGGGAACTTATCTAGATGCATAGTGAGCACTTTGAACCCCCAGGTGCTTCACAAATTGATCCGTAAAAATGAAAAAGTACTTTTTTTTCACAAAAAAATTATTTTAGCCTCAATTTTTTCATTTTCACATGGGCAACAGGATAAAATGGATCCTAAAATTTGTTGGGCAATTTCTCCTGAGTACACTGATACCTCATATGTGGGGGTAAACCACTGTTTTGGCACATGGTAAGGCTCGGAAGGGAAGGAGCGCCATTTGACTTTTTGAATGAAAAATTATCTCCATCGTTAGCGGACACCATGTCGCGTTTGGAAAGCTCCTGTGTGCCTAAACATTGGTGCTCCCCCACAAGTGACCCCATTTTGGAAACTAGACCCCCCAAGGAACTTATTTAGATGCCTAGTGAGCACTTTAAACCCTCAGGTGCTTCACAAATTGATCTGTAAAAATGAAAAAGTACTTTTTTTTCACAAAAAAATTCTTTTCGCCTCAATTTTTTCATTATCACATGGGCAATAGGATAAAATGGATCCTAAAATTTGTTGGGCAATTTCTCCTGAGTACACTGATACCTCATATGTGGGGGTAAACCACTGTTTGGGCACATGGTAAGGCTCGGAAGGGAAGGAGCGCCATTTGACTTTTTGAATGAAAAATTATCTCCATCGTTAGCGGACACCATGTCGCGTTTGGAAAAGCTCCTGTGTGCCTAAACATTGGTGCTCCCCCACAAGTGACCCCATTTTGGAAACTAGACCCCCCAAGGAACTTATTTAGATGCCTAGTGAGCACTTTAAACCCTCAGGTGCTTCACAAATTGATCTGTAAAAATGAAAAAGTACTTTTTTTTCACAAAAAAATTCTTTTCGCCTCAATTTTTTCATTATCACATGGGCAATAGGATAAAATGGATCATAAAATTTGTTGGGCAATTTCTCCCGAGTACGCCGATACCTCATATGTGGGGGTAAACCACTGTTTGGGCACTCGGCAGGGCTCGGAAGGGAAGGCGCGCCATTTGACTTTTTGAATGGAAAATTAGCTCCAATTGTTAGCGGACACCATGTCGCGTTTGGAGAGCCCCTGTGTGCCTAAACATTGGAGCTCCCCCACAAGTGACCCCATTTTGGAAACTAGACCCCCCAAGGAACTTATCTAGATGCATATTGAGCACTTTAAACCCCCAGGTGCATCACAGAAGTTTATAACGCAGAGCCATGAAAATAAAAAATAATTTTTCTTTCCTCAAAAATGATTTTTTAGCCTGGAATTTCCTATTTTGCCAAGGGTAATAGGAGAAATGGGACCCCAAATGTTGTTGTGCAGTTTGTCTTGAATACGCTTATACCCCATATGTGGGGGTAAACCACTGTTTGGGCGCACGGCAGGGCTCGGAAGGGAAGGCACGCCATTTGGCTTTTTAAATGGAAAATTAGCTCCAATCATTAGCGGACACCATGTCACATTTGGAGAGCCCCTGTGTGCCTAAACATTGGAGGTCCCCCAGAAATGACCCCATTTTGGAAACTAGTCCACCAAAGGAACTAATCTAGATGTGTGTTGAGGACTTTGAACCCCCAAGTGCTTCACAGAAGTTTATAACGCAGAGCCATGAAAATAAAAAAAAAAAATTATTTTCTCAAAAATGATCTTTTAGCCTGCAATTTTTTATTTTCCCAAGGGTATCAGGAGAAATTTGACCCCAAAATTTGTTGTCCAGTTTCTCCTGAGTACGGTGATACCCCATATGTGGGGGTAAACCACTGTTTGGGCACATGCCGTGGCTCGGAAGTGAAGTAGTGACGTTTTGAAATGCAGACTTTGATGGAATGCTCTGTGGGCGTCACGTTGCATTTGCAGAGCCCCTGATGTGGCTTAACAGTAGAAACCCCCCACAAGTGACCCCATTTTGGAAACTAGACCCCGAAAGGAACTTATCTAGATGTGTGGTGAGCACTTTGAACCCCCAAGTGCTTCACAGAAGTTTATAATGCAGAGCCGTGAAAATAATAAATACGTTTTCTTTCCTCAAAAATAATTATTTAGCCCAGAATTTTTTAATTTTACCAAGGGTAACAGGAGAAATTTGACCCCAATATTTGTTGTCCAGTTTCTCCTGAGTACGGTGATACCCCATATGTGGGGGTAAACTACTGTTTGGGCACATGCCGGGGCTCGGAAGTGAAGTAGTGACATTTTGAAATGCAGACTTTGATGGAATGCTCTGCGGGCGTCACGTTGCGTTTGCAGAGCCCCTGATGTGGCTAAACAGTAGTAACCCCCCACAAGTGACCCCATTTTGGAAACTAGACCCCGAATGGAACTTATCTAGATGTGTGGTGAGCACTTTGAACCCCCAAGTGCTTCATAAAAGTATATAATGCAGATCCGTGAAAATAATAAATACGTTTTCTTTCCTCAAAAATAATTATTTAGCCCAGAATTTTTTATTTTCCCAAGGGTTACAGGAGAAATTGGACCCCAAAAGTTGTTTTTCAGTTTCTCCTGAGTACGCTGATACCCCATGTGTGGAGGTAAACCACTGTTTGGGCACACGTCGGGGCTCAGAAGGGAAGTAGTGACTTTTGAAATGCAGACTTTGATGGAATGGTCTGCGGGCGTCACGTTGCGTTTGCAGAGCCCCTGGTGTGCCTAAACAGTAGAAACCCCCAACAAGTGACCCCATTTTAGAAACTAGACCCCCCAAGGAACTTATCTAGATATGTGGTGAGCACTTTGAACCCCCAAGTGCTTCACAGACGTTTACAACGTAGAGCCGTGAAAATAATAAATCATTTTTCTTTCCTCAAAAATGATGTTTTAGCAAGCATTTTTTTATTTTCACAAGGGTAACAGGAGAAATTGGACCCCAGTAATTGTTGCGCAGTTTATCCTGAGTATGCTGGTACCCCATATGTGGGGGTAAACCACTGTTTGGGCACACGTCAGGGCTCGGAATTGAGGGAGCACCATTTGACTTTTTGAATACGAGATTGGCTGGAATCAATGGTGGCGCCATGTTGCGTTTGGAGACCCCTGATGTGCCTAAACAGTGGTAACCCCTCAATTCTACCTCCAACACTAACCCCAACACACCCCTAACCCTAATCCCAACTGTAGCCATAACCCTAATCACAACCCTAACCCCAACACACCCCTAACCACAGCCCTAACCCCAACACACCCCTAACCCTAACCACAACCCTAATTCCAACCCTAACCCTAACCACAACCCTAATTCCAACTGTAGCCATAACCTTAATCACAGCCCTAACCCTAACCCTAACCCCAACACATCCCTAACCCTAATCCCAACTGTAGCCATAACCCTAATCACAGCCCTAACCCTAACCCTAACCCCAACACACCCCTAACCCTAATCCCAACTGTAGCCATAACCCTAATCACAACCCTAACCACAACACACTCCTAACCACAACCCTAATTCCAACCCTAACCCTAAGGTTATGTGCCCACGTTGCGGATTCGTGTGAGATTTTTCAGCATCATTTTTTAAAAATCCGCAGGTAAAAGGCACTGCGTTTTACCTGCGGATTTTCCGCGGATTTCCAGTGTTTTTTGTGCGGATTTCACCTGCGGATTCCTATTGAGGAACAGGTGTAAAACGCTGCGGAATCCGCACAAAGAATTGACATGCTGCGGAAAATACAACGCAGCGTTTCCGCGCGGTATTTTCCGCACCATGGGCACAGCGGATTTGGTTTCCATATGTTTACATGGTACTGTACATCTGATGGAACACTGCTGCGAATCCGCATCGGCCAATCCGCTGCGGATCCGCAGCCAAATCCGCACCGTGTGCACATAGCCTAATTCTAAAGGTATGTGCACACGCTGCGGAAAACGCTGCGGATCCGCAGCAGTTTCCCATGAGTTTACAGTTCAATGTAAACATATGGGAAACAAAAATCGCTGTGCACACGCTGCGGAAAAACTGCACGGAAACGCAGCGGTTTACATTCCGCAGCATGTCACTTCTTTGTGCGGATTCCGCAGCGGTTTTACAACTGCTCAAATAGAAAATCGCAGTTGTAAAACCACAGTGAAATGCGCAGAAAAAACGCGGTTAATCCGCCATAAATCCGCAGCGGTTTGGCACTGCGGATTTATCAAATCCGCAGCGGAAAAATCCACAGAGGACCAGAATACGTGTGCACATACCAAAACCCTAACCCTACCCCTAACCCTACCCCTACCCCTACCCCTAACCCTACCCCTAACCCTACCCCTAAACCTAGCCCTAACCCTAGCCCTAACCCTAGCCCTAACCCTACCCCTAACCCTACCCCTAACCCTAGCCCTACCCCTAACCCTAACCCTACCCCTAACCCTAACCCTACCCCTAACCCTACCCCTACCCCTAACCCTAACCCTACCCCTAACCCTACCCCTAACCCTAACCCTATTCTAACATTAGTGGAAAAAAAAATTCTTTATTTTTTTATTGTCCCTACCTATGGGGGTGACAAAGGGGGGGGGGGTCATTTATTATTTTTTTTATTTTGATCACAGAGATAGATTATATCTCAGTGATCAAAATGCATTTTAGAACGAATCTACCGGCCGGCAGATTCGGCGGGCGCACTGTATTTCCAGCCATGGCCGATGATATTGCAGCATCGGCCATGGCTGGATTGTAATATTTCACCCGTTATAATAGGTGAAATATTACAAATCGCTCTGATTGGCAGTTTCATTTTCAACAGCCAATAAGAGCGATCGTAGCCACGAGGGGGTGAAGCCACCCCCCCTGGGCTAAACTACCACTTCCCCTGTCCCTGCAGATCGGGTGAAATGGGAGTTAACCCTTTCACCCATCTGCAGGGACGCGATCTTTCCATGACGCCACATAGGCGTCATGGGTCGGATTGGCACCGACTTTCATGACGCCTACGTGGCGTCAAAAGTCGGGAAGGGGTTAACTCTTTAATTTAATAGCTAGAATGGCCAAATTTTGCATGTACACACTACTAACATTAGTAGTGTGGAATATGCCAAAAAAATGGTGATATGAGATGGTTTACTGTATGTAAACCATGTCTAATATCATGTCCGGTTTAGGAAGGAGATAGCAAAAGCCGGTAATTGAATTACCGGCTTTAAAGCTATCTAGCGCTTTATGAAGTAATAATATATATACATATATGTGTCTACTGACATATATATATATATATATATATATATATATACAGTATATATGTTTTTTTTTTTTTACACATGGATCCCTTGTATAGCTGTATGTCGGTTTTGCAAGCCTGCGAGAAAAACACGCAGTACGGATGCCATACGGATTACATACGGAGGATGCCATGCGCAAAAAACGCTGAAACACCCTGCCTACAGAGGAGCTGCGGATCACTATTTTGGGGACTTTTCAGCGTATTACGGCCGTAATATACGGACCGTATTGTCTTACGCTGAGTGTGACTCCAGCCTGAAAGGAGAGATTTCTCTTTTATACCCATAGCTGTTTTTCAGGGCACTATCCACAGGTTTGGGGGGAGGTGGGAGGAGGCAATCTCTCTTTAATCAAGTTTAATTGACCTGCATATTTTGTCCTTCAATGTTTGCAGAATAACAAACTGCATTGACTGATACAATAAGAAGTCAGGTATTCTCCAAATTAACAAACATCGATTCAGTCTACATGTGTGTCAACCTTCAGGCGCATATAAACAATAGCTCCTGTTCCTTGGCCTACTGATTAATATGTCTGGCATAATCTACTATACAATTGTCTAAGGTCACTTCCGTCTTTCTGTCTGTCTGTCTTTCTGTCACAGATATTCATTGGTCGCGGCCTCTGTCTGTCATGGAATCCAAGTCGCTGATTGGTCTCGCCAGCTGCCTGTCATGTCTGCCGTGACCAATCAGTGACGGCCACAGTCTGATTAGTCCCTCCCTACTCCCCTGCAGTCAGGTGCCGGGGCCCGCTCCATACTCCCCGCAGTCACCGCCCACACAGGGTTAATGCCAGCGGTAACGGACAGCGTTATGCCGCGGGTAACTCACTCCGTTACTGTCGCTATTAACCCTGTGTGACCAAGTTTTTACTATTGATGCTGCCTATGCAGCGTCAATAGTAAAAAGATCTAATGTTAAAAATAATTAAAAAAATAAAAAATCATCATATACTCACCCTCCGGCGCCTTTCCCGTTCTACTCAACGTTCCAGTGCTAAGGATATTATGTGACAAGGACCTTCCATGACGCCACGGTCATGTGACCGCGACGTCATCACAGGTCCTGCGCGCCTGTGTGAGAAGGACCTGCTATAATGTCACGGTCATGTGACCGTGACGTCATCACACCCTGGGACCGGAAGTTGGCGACAGAACTACAATGGGCTCTCGGATCGGAAGGTGAGTTTATGTTTATTTTTTATTTTTGAACCTGTGACATACGTGGCTGGGCAATATACTACGTATCTGGGCAATATACTACGTGACTGGGCAATTTACTACGTCACTGTGCAATATACTACGTGGCTCTGTGCTGTATACTACGTCACTGAGCAATATACTATGTAACTGGGCAATATACTACATAACTGGGCAATATACTACGTGGCTGGGCAATATGCTCTGTGCTGTATACTACGTGGCTGGGCAATATACTACGTGACTGGGCAATATACTATGTAGCTGGGCAATATACTACGTGGGCTGTGCAATATACTATGTGGCTCTGTGCTGTATACTACGTCGCTGGGCAATATACTACGTGACTGGACAATACACTACGTGACTGGGCAATATACTACGTGGGCTGTGCAATATACTATGTGGCTCTGTGCTGTATACTATGTCGCTGGGCAATATACTACGTAACTGGGCAATATACTACGTAACTAGGTAATATACTACGTGGCTGGGCAATATGCTCTGTGCTGTATACTACGTCGCTGGGCAATATACTACATAACTGGGCAATATACTACGTAACTAGGTAATATACTACTTGGCTGGGCAATATGCTCTGTGCTGTATACTACGTCGCTGGGCAATATACTATGTGGCTGGGCAATATACTACGTGACTGGGCAATATACTACGTGACTGGGCAATATAAAACGTAGCTGGGCAATATAGTACGTGACTGGGCAATATACTACGTAGCTGGGCAATATAGTACGTGACTGGGCAATATACTACGTGACTGGGCAATATACTACGTGACTGGGCAATATAAAATGTAGCTGGGCAATATAGTACGTGACTGGGCAATATACTACGTAGCTGGGCAATATAGTACGTGACTGGGCAATATACTATGTGGGCTGTGCAATATACTACGTGGCTCTGTGCTGTATACTACATCACTGGGCAATATACTACATGACTGGGCAATATACTACATGGCTGGGAAATATACTACATGGCTGAGCAATATACTACGAGGACATGCATATTATAGAATACCTGATGCGTTAGAATCGGGCCACCATCTAGTTAAGAATAAACGAGTTGTCGTCACATTATATACTTCAAAAAAAGAAAACAATTGGGTTCACACACAGTTAGTACATTATTCACACACACTCACTGTTAGTAACATAGTAACATAGTTAGTAAGGCCGAAAAAAGACATTTGTCCATCCAGTTCAGCCTATATTCCATCATAATAAATACCCAGATCTACGTCCTTCTACAGAACCTAATAATTGTATGATACAATATTGTTCTGCTCCAGGAAGACATCCAGGCCTCTCTTGAACCCCTCGACTGAGTTCGCCATCACCACCTCCTCAGGCAAGCAATTCCAGATTCTCACTGCCCTAACAGTAAAGAATCCTCTTCTATGTTGGTGGAAAAACCTTCTCTCCTCCAGACGCAAAGAATGCCCCCTTGTGCCCGTCACCTTCCTTGGTATAAACAGATCCTCAGCGAGATATTTGTATTGTCCCCTTATATACTTATACATGGTTATTAGATCGCCCCTCAGTCGTCTTTTTTCTAGACTAAATAATCCTAATTTCGCTAATCTATCTGGGTATTGTAGTTCTCCCATCCCCTTTATTAATTTTGTTGCCCTCCTTTGTACTCTCTCTAGTTCCATTATATCCTTCCTGAGCACCGGTGCCCAAAACTGGACACAGTACTCCATGTGCGGTCTAACTAGGGATTTGTACAGAGGCAGTATAATGCTCTCATCATGTGTATCCAGACCTCTTTTAATGCACCCCATGATCCTGTTTGCCTTGGCAGCTGCTGCCTGGCACTGGCTGCTCCAGGTAAGTTTATCATTAACTAGGATCCCCAAGTCCTTCTCCCTGTCAGATTTACCCAGTGGTTTCCCGTTCAGTGTGTAATGGTGATATTGATTCCCTCTTCCCATGTGTATAACCTTACATTTATCATTGTTAAACCTCATCTGCCACCTTTCAGCCCAAGTTTCCAACTTATCCAGATCCATCTGTAGCAGAATACTATCTTCTCTTGTATTAACTGCTTTACATAGTTTTGTATCATCTGCAAATATCGATATTTTACTGTGTAAACCTTCTACCAGATCATTAATGAATATGTTGAAGAGAACAGGTCCCAATACTGACCCCTGCGGTACCCCACTGGTCACAGCGACCCAGTTAGAGACTATACCATTTATAACCACCCTCTGCTTTCTATCACTAAGCCAGTTACTAACCCATTTACACACATTTTCCCCCAGACCAAGCATTCTCATTTTGTGTACCAACCTCTTGTGCGGCACGGTATCAAACGCTTTGGAAAAATCGAGATATACCACGTCCAATGACTCACCGTGGTCCAGCCTATAGCTTACCTCTTCATAAAAACTGATTAGATTGGTTTGACAGGAGCGATTTCTCATAAACCCATGCTGATATGAAGTTAAACAGTTATTCTCATTGAGATAATCCAGAATAACATCCCTCAGAAACCCTTCAAATATTTTACCAACAATAGAGGTTAGACTTACTGGCCTATAATTTCCAGGTTCACTTTTAGAGCCCTTTTTGAATATTGGCACCACATTTGCTATGCGCCAGTCCTGCGGAACAGACCCTGTCGCTATAGAGTCACTAAAAATAAGAAATAATGGTTTATCTATTACATTACTTAGTTCTCTTAGTACTCGTGGGTGTATGCCATCCGGACCCGGAGATTTATCTATTTTAATCTTATTTAGCCGGTTTCGCACCTCTTCTTGGGTTAGATTGGTGACCCTTAATATAGGGTTTTCATTGTTTCTTGGGATTTCACCTAGCATTTCATTTTCCACCGTGAATACCGTGGAGAAGAAGGTGTTTAATATGTTAGCTTTTTCCTCGTCATCTACAACCATTCTTTCCTCACTATTTTTTAAGGGGCCTACATTTTCAGTTTTTATTCTTTTACTATTGATATAGTTGAAGAACAGTTTGGGATTAGTTTTACTCTCCTTAGCAATGTGCTTCTCTGTTTCCTTTTTGGCAGCTTTAATTAGTTTTTTAGATAAAGTATTTTTCTCCCTATAGTTTTTTAGAGCTTCAATGGTGCCATCCTGCTTTAGTAGTGCAAATGCTTTCTTTTTACTGTTAATTGCCTGCCTTACTTCTTTGTTTAGCCACATTGGGTTTTTCCTATTTCTAGTCCTTTTATTCCCACAAGGTATAAACCGCTTACACTGCCTATTTAGGATGTTCTTAAACATTTCCCATTTATTATCTGTATTCTCATTTCTGAGGATATTGTCCCAGTCTACCAGATTAAGGGCATCTCTAAGCTGTTCATTATTTCTGTAAACGAATCTGTAGCTAAATTCCCAGAGGGATATAATTTCCAAAATTGGGTAATTTGAGGGAGGATTCTGCTTTTATGGCACTTAGGGACTCTGTATTTATAATTCCCAAATCCTGGACAAAAAATATATTACAGCCACATATTGTCATGTTCAGAAGAAATTGTATGACAAATTCTAGTGCCATTTTTACCCATTTTCCTATGTAAAAATGTAAATTCTGGGGTTCAGACAAAAAGTTTGTGGTAAAAATGTAATTTTTTTCATTAACAGTATAAAACTCTGTGAGGCATAGAGGTGGAGCCGCACATTCATTACTGTAATGAGCTGTAACGGTGACCGCTCAGTACAGGAAGAAGCAGCCAGTGCCAGGGAACAGACGTGCAGGGACCACATCAGGAACAGGTGAGTATAACGGGGAGGGGAGTGCTGCGCTGTGCGATATTCACCTGCTCCTCGTTCCGGCACCACTCTGTCTTCAGCTGTGACGCTCAGGTCAGAGGGCGCGGTGAAGTGTTTAGTGCGCATCCTCTGCCTGAACATCAGTGCAGGAGAAGCTGAAGATGGAGTGGCGCCGGAATGAGGAGCAGGTGAATATTGAAAGTGCCGGGGGCCTGAGCAACGGAGAGGTGAGTATGTGATTTTTTTATTTTTTTATCGCAGCAACAGCAAATGGGGCAAGTGTCTGTATGGAGCATCTATAGGGCCATAACGTTTGTGCAGCATTATATGGGGCCATAACTATTGTGCAGCATTATATGGGGCAAGTGTCTGTATGGGGCCATAATGTTTATGCAGCACTATATGGGGCAAGTGTCTGTATGGGGCAAGTGTCTGTATGGGGCCATGATCAACGTTTGTGCAGCACTATATGGGGCAAATATCTTTATGGAGCATCTTATGGGGCCATAATCAACATTTTTGCAGCATTATATTGGGCAAATGTGTCTATGGAGCATCTTATGGGGCCATTATTAACCTTTATGCAGGATTATATGGGGCATATTTTAATATGGAGCATCTTATGGGGCCCATCATAAACTTTATGGAGCATTATATGGGGCTCCTGATTCAATATGGATATTCAAAAACACTTAACCTACTGATGTCTCAATTAATTTTACTTTTATTGGTCTCTATTTTTACTTTTGACAATTACTGGTAGCTGCTGCATTTCTCACCCTAGGCTTATACTCAAGTCGTTAAGTGTTCCCAGTTTTTTGTGTCAAAATTAGGGGGGTCGGCTTATACTCGGGTCGGCTTATACTCGAGTATATATGGTGTAACAGCAAAATCTGCACTATGTTGCGCACCTTTCCTTCTGAGTTCTCCACTGTTCCTGAAAAGTAATTCCCAACATCGAGAGTATTGGTGAACTCAGGAGAACTTGCACAACAAACTTTGTATTCTAATTTTTTCTATTAGCCCTTATAAAAATAAAAAAAAAACTAAAACATTTTAGTAGTAAAATTGTACTTATTCTTTATTCACTACCCAATGGTAAAAAAAATCTGTGTGGCACATGTCATGTTAACATGCTTACTAGACCACTGGATGATTAACTGAGGAGTGCAGTTTGTAAGATAGGGTAACTTAAGGAGGAGTTCTGCTGTTCTAGCACCTGAGAATCTCTGGGAATGTGACATGGCACCCTCAAACCATTCCAGCAAAATCTGAACTCCAATATGGTGCTTCTTCCCTTCTTAGCTTTGCACTGTGTCTCCAAAGTAGTTTTCAAACATATATGGGGAGTTGGTGAACTCAGGAGGAATTGCCCAACATATTGTACCATTCATTTTCTTTTACTATCCCTTTTGAAAATTGAAAACTTGGGGCCAAAGCAACATTTTGGTGGAAAAAAATGGTAATTTTTCATTTATTCATCCCAATGTTATACAATTCAGTGAATCGCCTGAGGGTTACAAATGCTCACTACACCCCTTGATGAATTCCTCAAAAGGTATAGTTTGAAATGTGGTCACTTGTGGTTGCTTCTGCTGCTTGTTTGGGGTCTATGGGACCTGGCATCCACAATCTATTCCAGCCAAAATTGTGCTACAGAATTCAAATGACACTCCTACCCTTCTGACACCTGCCGTGCACCCAAAAAGTAGTTTTCCACCACATAAATATTGCACAACAAATGTTGACATCCATTTTCTCCTGTTACCCTTTTGAAAATGAAAAAATGTGGAGCTAAAGCAATATTTTTGAGTGAAAAATAAAAAACTTCATTTTTTCCTTTCACATTGCTTTACTTCCTATGAAGCACCTAAAGGATTACTAAACTTCTTAAATATGGTTTTGTGCACTTTGAGGCATTCCGTTTTTTTAAATAGTATCACTTTTGGGTATTTTCAGTCACATAGACCCATCAAAGTTACTTCAAATGTGACGTGATCCCTAACAAAATGCTTTTGTAAATTTTGCTGGAAAAATGAAAAAATGCTGATAAACGTTTAACCCTTCTAACTGCGCAAACTGACTCTGTCTACATCATTACTGTCAAGGACCCAATCAATGGATATGCCTGAATACCAGATTGTGGGCTTTCAGACATAATTCCCAATGGAGCCAATGAGAGTAGGATGGAAAGCTATGTGGGCCTTTGATGAGAAACCATCTTGACAGGAGAGAATGTGTTTTTCTTGCAGCCTAGATAACATCACAGCTGTAACTATAAATGGCGCACAAAGGACATATCAAGTGAGGAATTCTGTTACATGTTGTTTTCTAGCAAGGTGACCATAAGCAGAAGCACTTCCATACACACTATTAGGAAACAACATCTCCCACTGCCGCCTGCGTATTCTCACTTCTCACAACGTCTGTGCCTGCCTTTGCATTTTTGTATACAGCGGAGATGTTACTTCTGATAGTGACAGCGCTCTAGACAAATACAACCCATCCTGCTCTTCTTTCCTTTGCGTTTGTGTTTCCTTTTATTATACTAACCATTTTTTAAACTAATAATTACACCATAGAAAAGATTACCATGCATAGTAAAAAGTATTTGTCAATTTATTTGTAATCTTTGATTTTTCATTACATAGTTTTCTTTCAAAAACTGTATTAAGAAAAAGTAGAACAGGATTTACCTCTGTTTTAGCAGCTTCTCCCCTCCTTCTCCAGCTTTTCCCATTCAAATATACACAGCATTTGCTAGAAATGTTGGAATAAACAGGTAAAAACAACTAGTAGGTGCACCACATTACCCATAGAGGGGTGAGCGGGGTCTCAACAGCAAAGGTGCTGTTGTTTTGTTGTGTCCAGGCACAACAATTAATCAGGTATGTAATAACAAGATCCAAAAGGAAGCTTCAGATATACTTGGGATTGCAAACCATCTCATTGCCTCCATATACTATGGCATGTAAAAGTTTGGGCTTCAATGGTCAATATTATTGTTATTGTGAACCATGTATCATGTATTTAACATGTATAACCATGTATAAGTATATAAGGGGACAATACAAATATCTCGCTGAGGATCTGTTTATACCAAGGAAGGTGACGGGCACAAGGGGGCATTCTTTGCGTCTGGAGGAGAGAAGGTTTTTCCACCAACATAGAAGAGGATTCTTTACTGTTAGGGCAGTGAGAATCTGGAATTGCTTGCCTGAGGAGGTGGTGATGGCGAACTCAGTCGAGGGGTTCAAGAGAGGCCTGGATGTCTTCCTGGAGCAGAACAATATTGTATCATACAATTATTAGGTTCTGTAGAAGGACGTAGATCCGGGGATTTATTATGATGGAATATAGGCTGAACTGGATGGACAAATGTCTTTTTTCGGCCTTACTAACTATGTTACTATGTTACTATGTTAGTTAAAGAGAACCTGTCAGCAGGATTGTGCATAGTAACCTACACACAGTGTCAGGTTGTGCCGTTATATTGAATAAAATTGTACCTTATGTGGAGAAACAGGGGTCAGTGGGGGCTCTAGTCCACTGGCTCGGCTGTCCTTAGCAAGACTGCATGGACCAGGGCTCATATCACTGAACGCCTGCTCTCTCTCCCCGCGGGCAAGACACTACTCAGACAACACAGTGTAAGGGTAAAACATTGCGGCAATACTTTATTAAACCACAACACACAATAGAAAACAGAACAGTCCCAGCAAATACCCAACACCATGCAAATTACAGTCTCACCCTCCCCGGGATTAGAGCCGCTTCCAGTGTTGCATACCCCCACCAGTGGCTTCCCACTTTTGGCAGGCCCCCACAGCAAGGAGGTAACAACAAGCAAAATGTTACGCCCACAGGGCATGGGGAAATATAGTGGACTCACTAGACCTCTGATGGAGCAGTGGTAGCTGTATACCCGGTACACAAGAGACAGGAGAATAACTTCCAAAAGCAATGGTATTTATTTAAATGAAGCTTAAACAAACAGAAAGAGGTGCCTGAGAGAAGAACCCTCTGAGCCACAACACTGAACCACGTAGTGGAGCACCGGGCAAGGTGTACCCCTATACAGGGATTCCCCCGTCACAGCACCAGATGGCCTAAATGCTGCAGTACCCGTGACCAGAGGGATGACCCATACAGACCGTAATAACAAGACGGTGGTATTCAAGCTCTAACAGTGAAGAGAATCCTGGAAGCTCTGTGTAGTTTTGGAAAGGCTGATCCAGCCGGCAGCAATATCTGGAAGGTTCTGGGAGGAGCAGCTTAGTCAGCCTGGAGTGGAAACCAGAGAGTCCTGAAGGATCCAGAATAGGGAACTGCAAGCGGAGGATACTGAGGAGACAGAGGGATTAGAAAACCAAAAGTAACAAACTACACTTTGCAGAGCACAGCACAGCACAGCACAGCACAGCACAGCACAGCACAGCACAGCACAGCACAGCCTGAGCAGAAGGCCACAAACAACAGAATGAACACATTTCCCAGGCACCTCCCATAATGGGAGGATGCCTTTTATGCACAGAGCATCATAGCACAGGGAGCCTTAATAGAGAACAGGTGCTCTGCTGTTTTAAGTATGTGCAGGAAGCGGGGCGCGCCTCCTAAGAGCATTTCCAGGAGACCTGCCAAGAGGATGCAGGTTCTTAGCAGAGAAAGGAGCCGCTGATCGTCTGGAGCCACAGACACGGTGAGTAGTACCAATGGAGCTGCATGAAAGGTGTCGGCCTCCCTTCGCAGCAGAGACCAGACCTGCAGCTGAGGGCATGACACTAACTAAGGCTATGTTCACATTAGCGTTGCGTCGGGGGCAGCTGCAGCGACGCATGCATGATGCGCCCCTATATTTAACATGGGGGTGCATGGACATGCGCTGCTCTTGTGTTTTGTGACGCATGCGTCACTTTGGCGCAACTGTCAGGGCGCAGAGGACGCTGCATGATGCAGTTTTTTCTGCGCCAAAAAGCATGCAAAAATGAACGCATGCATCACAAAAAGCTGCGTTGTGCATGCGTTTTTGCATGCATTGTGCGTTGCGTCGCCGACGCTGCCCCGCACAACGGTAATGTGAATGTAGCCTTAGAGCAATGAGGATTGTGGCCAGGTGAACTGATTGTTCCAACCTGGATCCTTTAAAACGTCTCTAGGGTTTCAGTGATGGTCAATGAAGAAGTACTGTGTTCTTTCAGCCAGGTCCGACATATCCTCAGCTGAGATCATGCAGAGTCACCCTGACCAGAAGAAAAAGTCTCTATATATGCTGGCTATTTTTATTTAGATCTAACAAGTGTCCTTCAGTCTAGCATCACAGATAAGGAAAACAATGGTGATTAGATCAAGAAGCAGTATTTGCATATATTTTCCCTCTCTGCTTTTGAAGTCAACAATCTGGCTCCATAACACAATGCATAGTTAGCATATCAGCCAACCTCACTATTCACAAGGATAAGAGCACACTATGTTATTAGGGTTGAGCGACTTTTCCAATACCAGATTCAGAAGATCGCCGACCTCATGGCCGACCCCACACAGGGGTCGGGTTTCATGAAACCCGACTTTGCCAAAAGTCGGCGACTTCTGAAAATGGCCGACCCGTTTCGCTCAACCCTATATGTTATATCACATTTCAGCTTATGGGTATGTTCACACGTCAGGATTTCTTGCAGAAATTTCCTGAAGAAAACCGGAAATTTTCTGCAAGAAATCCGCATATTTTTTGGCGTTTTTTTCCCCGGTTTTCTTAGCATTTTGCAAGCGTAATTAGCTTGCAGAATGCTAAAGTTTTCCAAGCGATCTGCAGCATCGCTTGGAAAACTGACTGACAGGTTGGTCACACTTGTCAAACATAGTGTTTGACAAGTGTGACCAACTTTTTACTATAGATGCTGCCTATGCAGCATCAATAGTAAAAGATAGAATGTTTAAAAATAATAAAATAAAATAAAAAAATGGTTATACTCACCCGCAGACAGCCGATCTCCTCAGCGGCGTCCGTTCCTATAGATGGTGTGTGTGTGCAGGACCTTCCATGACGTCGCGGTCACGTTAGGGGTCGCGTGACTAATCACAAGACGGCGACGTCATCGCAGGTCCTTCACACAGAGCATCTATAGGAATGGAAGCGGCAGCGTGCACCGCTGAGAGGCAGGAAGACATCGAAGGTGAGTATATCACTGTTTTTTATTTTAATTCTACTTTTTAACCAATTATATGGTGCCCAGTCCGTGGAGGAGAGTCTCCTCTCCTCCACCTTGGGTACCAACCGCACATAATCTGCTTACTTCCCGCATGGTGTGCACAGCCCCATGCGGAAAGTAAGCAGATCAATGCATTCCTAGGTGTGCGGAATCCCCGCGATTCTGCAAATTTAATGAACATGTTGCTTTTTTTCCACGATGCGATTTTTTCGCGGAAAAAAAGTCAACATTTGCACAAGAAATGCGGAATACATTGTAAATAATAGGAGGCATATGTAAGCGTTTTTTTTCGTGTTTTTTTTCACGTTTTTATCATGTTTTTATAGCAAAAAAACGCGAAAAATACTGTACGTGTGCACATGGCCTTAAAGTCATTATTCTGCCTGGTTTGCTAAACATGGTTGTCTGAGTAATTAAGATATAATCTGGTTTCTTCACACCTTGGTTAATGAAATAAGTGACCTGTCAGCAGTCTGCATTATTAATATATAATCAGAGCACCACATATACTAACCCTGCCTTAGAACACAAGAAACTCAGTAACACAAAACTGAAAATAAAGATTAAAGGTACCGTTACACTAAACGACTTACCAATGATTACGACCAGCGATACGACCTGGCCGTGATCGTTGGTAAGTCGTTCTGTGGTCGCTGGGGAGCTGTCACACAGACAGCTCTCTCCAGCGAACAACGATCAGGGGAACGACTTGGGCATCGTTGAAACTGTCTTCAACGATGCCGAATTCCCCGGGTAACCAGGGTAAACATCAGGTTACTAAGTGCAGGGCCACGCTTAGTAACCCGATATTTACCCTGGTTACCATTGTAAAAGTAAAAAAAGAAAAACAGTTCATACTCACATTCCGATGTCTGTCATGTCCCCTGCCGTCAGCTTCCCGCACTGACTGTGTCAGCGCTGGCCGTAAAGCAGAGCACAGCTGTGACGTCACCGCTGTGCTCTGCTTTACGGCCGGCGCTGACAGTCAGTGCATGAAAGCTGATGGCGGGGGACGTGACAGACATCGGAATGTGAGTATGTACTGTTTTTTTTTTTTTTTTACTTTTACAATGGTAACCAGGGTAAATATCGGGTTACTAAGTGCGGCCCTGCGCTTAGTAACCCGATATTTACCCTGGTTACAAGTGAACACATCGCTGGATCGGCGTGACACACGGGTGATCAGCGACCAAAAAAAGGTCCTGATCATTCCCCAATGACCAACGATCTCCCAGCAGGGGCCTGATCTTTGGTCGCCGTCACACATAACGAGATCGTTAGCGGGATCGTTGCTACGTCACAAAAAGCGTGACGTTGCAACGATATCGTTAACAAAATTGTTATGTTTGAAGGTACCTAAAGAAACAACAACAAGACAGATTTCATCAACCAAGGTATCTTTTTATTCAGTATAATGGTGCCAACCTGACATTGTGTGTATGTTACTATGCACAATCCTGATGACAGGTTCCCTTTAAGCAGGTTGAAGATTAAGTGATCTCTACAAGGCCTAAAGTTAAAGATTACAGATTTCCTTTGCATTTTGAGCAAAAAAATATATATATTTTCATTTTTTACATTTTAAAAATTACAAAAAGGAAAATGGGTGGATGCAAAATTTTGGAGGGATTTGTGTGCTCAGATAACTTTGACCAAGGCTTCAGACGTTAATTTGACTGTTAGGGTTATGTTTTGGTCATTATCATCATTTGGAAAGGGATTGTGATGCAAATTATCCAGCTTTTTCAAAATCCAGCCTCCTCAAACCTCTGTGCCAAAAAACAGAAGCCATGGGTTCTTCTAAGCAGCTGCCTAGCACTCTGAAAAAGAATATGGTGGAGGCCCCCAAAGCAGGAGAAGGCTATAAGAAGATAGAAAAGTTTCAGTAAGAGCTTCTTGGTAGGATTGCTTGAGAGGCAAATTAGAACCTCACTTTGACTGCAAAAGACCTTGAGAAAGAAAGAAAACCGTTTTTTTAGTCCTAAAGGATCATATGTTGTATGCCTTGAAGTGCACTACAGCTCCTGGTGCCATTCAAATCTTTTCTTCTGAGAACCTTTGAGAATTAAAAATAGTATTGTTGATTTTGACAACTTGGAAAGTAAACCAAATGAGATTAAGCACAAAAATATTAAAATGTATAATAGAGGCTGTTCATTTCACAAAATTCATTACACATATGTCAAAAACTCTCATTGTACAAATGTGTTTGGTTTTAGCTGTAATACACTTACAAGCTGGCATCACTTATGCATGTGGCATACCACAGAAGGTTAAAAATGTGAGAAGACTCCCTGCTGAAGCGATTACACTCGACCATGTTTATCTAATGCAATGTTGTATCCCATAGAGTAAAGAAAACACCATCTGTGCTGCGAACAAATAAAATAATGATAATACAATTTCTGGTAGTAAGACAACGCAGAAGCTTCTGTCCTTAGACACTTGCAACTTATTTTGATCCTCTGGATCAAACAATAATGTTACGGTACAGTAGTTAGGGCTTGATATAAATTCACAAGTGTGGGTATACATGGCTATAGAACGCTTCTAACAAATTTACAATTGATTACTTTTTATGAGTTTGCTGCAGATCACAGTAATTTCTATAGACTTTAATTTCATACAATTGCTTTCAGAGCTCTATTGAAATGCACTTCAAAATGATTGAAACCTCATCGTTGCAGGAAAAATTGCACACGGAGTCAGATCAATAGTTATTTAGGCTGAAAGTGTTAGGCAGCAGGGCCTACAGATGGCACAGTGTAGCCGACATCTATTTTTATGAAGATTTCTCTTACTAATAAAACCAGATTCATTTGATAAGCCCTCACAGGGAATTTTTGTTAGGTGTCAGACTCTCAAACAGAAACATTAAGTATTAGGTATAACTGTTATCAAAACATTAATTTGCGCATTTACTTGACTGTTTAATTGCTAAGACTGGGGCAGTAAATATGTAATAATGCTACTGAAAATAAGACAAAACATTTGACTAATATAGCAAAAACTGTTTATTATTTTTTATAAGCCTCAAATATACTGATGGGAATATTAGTTAATGTAATATACAGTTCATCTTACCTTTTTTTGAAACATTGCAGCTAGTTACCGGCTGTATTACATCTTTATAAGTGTTGGTAAAAGTAAATGCATGAGTTTGCTGGTGTTTTGGTCCAAACTATGTTTTGGCTCAAATGTGAAACTATTAACCCCTTCATGACCTTGGGATTTTCTGTTTTTCCATGTTCGTTTTTCGCTCCCCTCCCCTATTTTTCCATCAATATAGCCATGTGAGGGCTTATTTTTGGCGAAACAAGTTGTACTTTTGAACGACATCATTGGTTCTAGCATGTCATGTACTAGAAAATGGGAAAAAAATTGCGGTGGAATTGCAAAAAAAGTGCAGTTTCACACTTGTTTTTTGTTTGGCTTTTTTGCTGGGTTCACTAAATGCTAAAACTGACCTGCCATTATGATTCTCCAGGTCATTACGAGTTCATAGACACTAAAGCAGAAGAAAAGAAGCCACTAAAAAGTTTTTTTTCGCACACCACCCATGGTAAGTATCAAAAGGAACAACTTTATTGGTAACACAATAATTAAAAACAATTAAAAACAATACAAAACAACTCCCCCATCAGACCTGTTCAAAAATAATTGCTGCATAAGTAACATGAAAACATGCTAGGTACTACACATGAATAAAGATATTACAGAAACACACTGCAGGAGCCCATCAGGGTATGAATATAAATGCTGATATATAAAGAGACATCATCTACCCCCAAAAGGAGGGCAGGGAATTGAAAACACAACCCCCTCTAAGGTGCTAATGTGGATGCAAAGACCGATGCAATGTCCATTAAAAGCATAATAATCCAGTAAACCCCATGCTGTCCGCAAGCGGAGATGAAAGCCAGGAAAATCCTGTGTAAAGCAACACCCCAAAGGGAGCAGTGTGTACCCGGCTACCCTAAATCACCTACAATAAGGATGGTAACCAAGCAGCCAAATGTAGAACAGGACTGACAGGCAGGAGATCCCAACACGTATCGCGGTTACAAGGACCGCTTCGTCAGGGGAAGTCTGTTCATAGACACCTAACATGACTAGGTTATTTTTCATCTAATTGGTGAAAAAAATTTCCAAACTTTGCAAAAAAAAAAAAAATTGCGCCATTTTCCGATACCCGTAATGTCTCCATTTTTCATGATCTGGGGTCAGTTGAGGGCTTATTTTTTGCGTGCCGAGCTGGCGTTTTTAATGATACCATATCGGAGCAGATACGTTTTTTTGATCGCCCCTTATTGCATTTTAATGCAATGTCCTGGCGATCAAAAAAACGTAATTCTAGTGTTTCGAATAATTTTTTCGCTATGCTGCTTAGCGATCAGGTTAATGCTTTTTTGATTGTTAGATCGGGCGATTCTGAATGCGGTGATACCAAATATGTGTAGGTTTGATTTTTTTTTATTGATTTATTTTGAATGGGGCGAAAGGGGGGTGATTTAAACTTTTATATATATATTTTTTTTTTCACTTTACTTTTGCCATGCTTCAATAGCCTCCATAGGAGGCTAGAAGCTGGCACAACTCGATCGCCTCTGCTACATAGCAGCGATCATCAGATTGCTGCTATTCAGCAGAAATGCAGGTGTGCTATGAGCGCCGACCACAGGGTGGCACTCACAGCTAACGGGGATCAGTAACCTTAGAGGTCTCAATGACGTCTATGGCTACTATACAGAAGCATAGCTGACCCCCGATCATGTGACGGGGTTCAGCGATACGTTCATTTCCGGCCGCCCGGCCAGAAGCGCCGGTTAAATGCCGCTGTCAGCATAGTAACATAGTAACATAGTTAGTAAGGCCGAAAAAAGACATTTGTCCATCCAGTTCAGCCTATATTCCATCATAATAAATCCCCAGATCTACGTCCTTCTACAGAACCTAATAATTGTATGATACAATATTGTTCTGCTCCAGGAAGACATCCAGGCCTCTCTTGAACCCCTCGACTGAGTTCGCCATCACCACCTCCTCAGACAGCAGCATTTAACTAGTTAATAGCAACACGTGAATCGCAATTTCACCTGCCACTATTGCGGGCACATGTCAGCTGTTCAGGTCAGCTGTTGTCCTTGCTGCGTCCTCCTCACTCCGGGGCTCGGTGCTTGCATCCCGGCGCGCGTCCTCCCTGCACTCAGCTGCGCGCTCCTGTGGGTTGCGCAGGCGCAGTAGGCTCTGACCGCGCGCTCCTTCTGCTCTTCTATCCCTCCATGACCTGACCCGGAAGTACTTCCTGCCAATCAAAGTCTGGCCTCAGGTATTTCTGGCCCTCCTCCCTTTGTGGAGGCGCCTGATTATTGTGTTTTCCTGCTTCAGTTAGGCCGCATAGTTTTCTGTGCTTTACCAGTCCTGTGCATTCCCAGTCTTGTGCCTTTCCAGCCCTGTGTTGTTTAACCTCTTGTTCTCCTGTTTTCTCTTTCAGTTCCTGCTCCTGTGTTCCGCAGTTCCTGTGTTCTCCCTTTCCTCTGTCCGTTCCTCAGCTCCTTTACTTCTCACCCAGGTTTTCCTCCGTCACCTTCTTCCCTTTCTGTTTTTCCCCGTTTTTCTCCCTGTTTCCTTTTCCTGGAGCCGATCCCTGGTCCTGGCCTCCGTGGTACTAGTTTTCCCTGTGCTTGCCTTCTAACAGTCCCTGTATAGGGGTTGGTTCCACTCTGGAGTGCTCGCTCAGGGGAGGTTCGGTGCCACGGTCCAGTGGGTCCACTCTTTGTTCTCGTCGCCTTCGGCGTAACAGACTGCACTCGGACGACATCTGAGTGCAGCCTGATTCTAAAAGTCCACTCTTTGTTCCCGTCGCCTTCGGCGTTACAGACTGCACTCGGACGACATCTGAGTGCAGCCTGATCCTAACAACTAAGATCCCCTGGCAACACGAAATTCATTGGAGCATGGAAATACAGGACAACGGGGCAGATAGCTGGTTGACAGTTAGGAGGTTGGGTAAAACGAAGAGTATCAGAGAGATTATTCTTGATCTGGAACTCCAGCAAAAATGAATCTTGTAAAAATCTTTTTATCTTTTTACGTTATTTTTTAAAATCTCTTTGGGAACTATAAATTGTCTGATCACTTATACTATATACTGCAAAACAACTGTATTGCAGACAATAGCGAAAATCAAGGCACGGTCTCCAATGAATGCCAGCCACAAACTGGTCTTCATAAGAGTACTGCTATGGCAGAATTGTTTCCCACAGAAAGCGAGCAGTCAGCCTTGAGAATTTTGGAGGAGTTATCCAGGGAGCATCAGACTGAGGATGGAGGTAGGATTCCGCAGGCCATTCGTGTGCGGTCTAAGAAGTTCCCCCCACTATCGAGTTGTGGCGCTATTGATATGTTCCTTAAAGTGGCTAGTGAGGGGGTGGCACAGATCCCTCAATCCATACGAAATGATAATTTGACAAGAGGTGAAAGGGTATGGCTCAAACAGCTGAAGGATCTCCCTGATGTTGTGATAAAGCCGGCGGACAAGGGGGGTAATATTGTTATATGGCCGAAGTCTATGTATGAGAAGGACGCCATGCGACAGTTATCTAACTCTACATGCTACAAAAAACTGACATATAACCCCTTGTCCGCCTACTGCGCGCAACTCAGGGAGATCCTCGATAGAGCCACAGATAGGGGTACCATCACAAAGGAACTATGTGCTGCACTCATTGTCACAGAGCCAACAATAGCAACTTTTTATCTTCTCCCCAAGACGCACAAAAATGCGTCCATACCACCCGGATGCCCGATTGTGTCGGGGAGAGGGAACTTTTTGGAGGCAGTGAATAAATGGATCGATTCGATCCTGCAACCACTTGTGGAAGAACTTCCCTTGTTTTTGAAAGACATGAACCAGCTCCTACGTAGGGTTGATGATTTGAAGTTGGGTGAGGATACTATCATTGGGGCAATGGATGTGGAATCGTTGTACACCAGCATCCGCTACAGTGATGGTTTGGCAGCTACACAATTCTTTTTATCCACTTCCAATTGTTCCCATGAGTTTGCGGTATTTGTCTTAGAGGTCCTCCAATTTACCCTTATCCATAACTTTTTCACGTTTAGGGGGTCCTTTTTCCTGCAGCTCCAGGGAACAGCCATGGGGGCGGCATTCACGCCGGCCTATGCTAATCTGTTCCTGGGGCTGTGGGAAAGGGACCTCCTACAGTCAGATGGTCTGTTGTCTATGGAGCTCGTCCTATTATGGGTGCGCTACATAGACGACATTCTGGTTATCTGGCAGGGTGGGGGTGAGGATTTTTCTGGGTTTGTGACTAGTCTAAATGACAATGATAAGAATATCAGACTGACTGCTACATTTGATTCTTCCAACATTGAATTCTTGGATGTCAAGTTGACGAGGGATTGTGGGGACACCATCCAAACCACAATTTATAGAAAACCAACAGCCACGAATAGCCTCCTCCATGCATCCTCCTCTCATCCAACCCATATGGTACATGCTGTCCCCATAGGGCAATTTCTGTGCATTCGCCGCATATGCTCTACAAATGAGGAATTTGAGACCCAAGCCAGGGATCTTAAATCCCGCTTTAAAGAACGGAGGTACAGTAACCGGGCAATCAAACGGGCATATGTACGAGCGAAATATAGCGACAGAAATGCTCTACTATATGGGAATAATATGAGGAGTGATGACTCGGAAGTCATTAGATTCGTAACGAATTTCAACTCTGGGGTTGGGTCAATCCGTAATGTGTTGGAGAATGCGTGGCCGATCCTAAGAACCGACCCCACGCTGGCCAAATTATTACCCAATCGACCGTTGATTAGTTACCGCAGGGCTAGGAACATACACGACCACTTGGTGCGCAGTCATTATATTGGCAATCCATCAAGGACTTTCCTTGATGACCCAAGGAACAAACCTAGGGGTGGCTGTCGGGCCTGTGGCCATTGCGTGGCCTGCAGCAATATTGTGAGGGAGGACACGTTCGTGGACTCCTCTGGGCAGAGAACATTTAGAATAATGAAATCCATCACATGTACATCGAAAAATGTAATATATTATGCGTCCTGCCCATGCCCATTGATTTATGTGGGCTTAACAACACGACAGTTGAAAATAAGAGTGAGAGAACACGTCCTTGGGATTGAGGCAGCAGCACAGGTATCAGATATACAAACTTTAAAAACGATACCGAGACATTTTAGATTACACCATAACTGTGACAGCAGGGCCTTACGAGTTAAAGGGATTGACATGCTAGAATTGGACATTAGAGGGGGTATACAGCGGAGATGTTACTTCTGATAGTGACAGCGCTCTAGACAAATACAACCCATCCTGCTCTTCTTTCCTTTGCGTTTGTGTTTCCTTTTATTATACTAACCATTTTTTAAACTAATAATTACACCATAGAAAAGATTACCATGCATAGTAAAAAGTATTTGTCAATTTATTTGTAATCTTTGATTTTTCATTACATAGTTTTCTTTCAAAAACTGTATTAAGAAAAAGTAGAACAGGATTTACCTCTGTTTTAGCAGCTTCTCCCCTCCTTCTCCAGCTTTTCCCATTCAAATATACACAGCATTTGCTAGAAACGTTGGAATAAACAGGTAAATACAACTAGTAGGTGCACCACATTACCCATAGAGGGGTGAGCGGGGTCTCAACAGCAAAGGTGCTGTTGTTTTGTTGTGTCCAGGCACAACAATTAATCAGGTATGTAATAACAAGATCCAAAAGGAAGCTTCAGATATACTTGGGATTGCAAACCATCTCATTGCCTCCATATACTATGGCATGTAAAAGTTTGGGCTTCAATGGTCAATATTATTGTTATTGTGAACCATGTATCATGTATGTAACATGTATAACCATGTATAAGTATATAAGGGGACAATACAAATATCTCGCTGAGGATCTGTTTATACCAAGGAAGGTGACGGGCACAAGGGGGCATTCTTTGCGTCTGGAGGAGAGAAGGTTTTTCCACCAACATAGAAGAGGATTCTTTACTGTTAGGGCAGTGAGAATCTGGAATTGCTTGCCTGAGGAGGTGGTGATGGTGAACTCAGTCGAGGGGTTCAAGAGAGGCCTGGATGTCTTCCTGGAGCAGAACAATATTGTATCATACAATTATTAGGTTCTGTAGAAGGACGTAGATCCGGGGATTTATTATGATGGAATATAGGCTGAACTGGATGGACAAATGTCTTTTTTCGGCCTTACTAACTATGTTACTATGTTACTATGTTAGTTAAAGAGAACCTGTCAGCAGGATTGTGCATAGTAACCTACACACAGTGTCAGGTTGTGCCGTTATATTGAATAAAATTGTACCTTATGTGGAGAAACAGGGGTCAGTGGGGGCTCTAGTCCACTGGCTCGGCTGTCCTTAGCAAGACTGCATGGACCAGGGCTCATATCACTGAACGCCTGCTCTCTCTCCCCGCGGGCAAGACACTACTCAGACAACACAGTGTAAGGGTAAAACATTGCGGCAATACTTTATTAAACCACAACACACAATAGAAAACAGAACAGTCCCAGCAAATACCCAACACCATGCAAATTACAGTCTCACCCTCCCCGGGATTAGAGCCGCTTCCAGTGTTGCATACCCCCACCAGTGGCTTCCCACTTTTGGCAGGCCCCCACAGCAAGGAGGTAACAACAAGCTAACTGTTACGCCCACAGGGCATGGGGAAATATAGTGGACTCACTAGACCTCTGATGGAGCAGTGGTAGCTGTATACCCGGTACACAAGAGACAGGAGAATAACTTCCAAAAGCAATGGTATTTATTTAAATGAAGCTTAAACAAACAGAAAGAGGTGCCTGAGAGAAGAACCCTCTGAGCCACAACACTGAACCACGTAGTGGAGCACCGGGCAAGGTGTACCCCTATACAGGGATTCCCCCGTCACAGCACCAGATGGCCTAAATGCTGCAGTACCCGTGACCAGAGGGATGACCCATACAGACCGTAATAACAAGACGGTGGTATTCAAGCTCTAACAGTGAAGAGAATCCTGGAAGCTCTGTGTAGTTTTGGAAAGGCTGATCCAGCCGGCAGCAATATCTGGAAGGTTCTGGGAGGAGCAGCTTAGTCAGCCTGGAGTGGAAACCAGAGAGTCCTGAAGGATCCAGAATAGGGAACTGCAAGCGGAGGATACTGAGGAGACAGAGGGATTAGAAAACCAAAAGTAACAAACTACACTTTGCAGAGCACAGCACAGCACAGCACAGCACAGCACAGCACAGCACAGCCTGAGCAGAAGGCCACAAACAACAGAATGAACACATTGCCCAGGCACCTCCCATAATGGGAGGATGCCTTTTATGCACAGAGCATCATAGCACAGGGAGCCTTAATAGAGAACAGGTGCTCTGCTGTTTTAAGTATGTGCAGGAAGCGGGGCGCGCCTCCTAAGAGCATTTCCAGGAGACCTGCCAAGAGGATGCAGGTTCTTAGCAGAGAAAGGAGCCGCTGATCGTCTGGAGCCACAGACACGGTGAGTAGTACTAATGGAGCTGCATGAAAGGTGTCGGCCTTCCTTCGCAGCAGAGACCAGACCTGCAGCTGAGGGCATGACACTAACTAAGGCTATGTTCACATTAGCGTTGCGTCGGGGGCAGCTGCAGCGACGCATGCATGATGCGCCCCTATATTTAACATGGGGGTGCATGGACATGCGCTGCTCTTGTGTTTTGTGACGCATGCGTCACTTTGGCGCAACTGTCAGGGCGCAGAGGACGCTGCATGATGCAGTTTTTTCTGCGCCAAAAAGCATGCAAAAATGAATGCATGCATCACAAAAAGCTGCGTTGTGCATGCGTTTTTGCATGCATTGTGCGTTGCGTCGCCGACGCTGCCCCGCACAACGGTAATGTGAATGTAGCCTTAGAGCAATGAGGATTGTGGCCAGGTGAACTGATTGTTCCAACCTGGATCCTTTAAAACGTCTCTAGGGTTTCAGTGATGGTCAATGAAGAAGTACTGTGTTCTTTCAGCCAGGTCCGACATATCCTCAGCTGAGATCATGCAGAGTCACCCTGACCAGAAGAAAAAGTCTCTATATATGCTGGCTATTTTTATTTAGATCTAACAAGTGTCCTTCAGTCTAGCATCACAGATAAGGAAAACAATGGTGATTAGATCAAGAAGCAGTATTTGCATATATTTTCCCTCTCTGCTTTTGAAGTCAACAATCTGGCTCCATAACACAATGCATAGTTAGCATATCAGCCAACCTCACTATTCACAAGGATAAGAGCACACTATGTTATTAGGGTTGAGCGACTTTTCCAATACCAGATTCAGAAGATCGCCGACCTCATGGCCGACCCCACACAGGGGTCGGGTTTCATGAAACCCGACTTTGCCAAAAGTCGGCGACTTCTGAAAATGGCCGACCCGTTTCGCTCAACCCTATATGTTATATCACATTTCAGCTTATGGGTATGTTCACACGTCAGGATTTCTTGCAGAAATTTCCTGAAGAAAACCGGAAATTTTCTGCAAGAAATCCGCATATTTTTTGGCGTTTTTTTCCCCGGTTTTCTTAGCATTTTGCAAGCGTAATTAGCTTGCAGAATGCTAAAGTTTTCCAAGCGATCTGCAGCATCGCTTGGAAAACTGACTGACAGGTTGGTCACACTTGTCAAACATAGTGTTTGACAAGTGTGACCAACTTTTTACTATAGATGCTGCCTATGCAGCATCAATAGTAAAAGATAGAATGTTTAAAAATAATAAAATAAAATAAAAAAATGGTTATACTCACCCGCAGACAGCCGATCTCCTCAGCGGCGTCCGTTCCTATAGATGGTGTGTGTGTGCAGGACCTTCCATGACGTCGCGGTCACGTTAGCGGTCGCGTGACTAATCACAAGACGGCGACGTCATCGCAGGTCCTTCACACAGAGCATCTATAGGAATGGAAGCGGCAGCGTGCACCGCTGAGAGGCAGGAAGACATCGAAGGTGAGTATATCACTGTTTTTTATTTTAATTCTACTTTTTAACCAATTATATGGTGCCCAGTCCGTGGAGGAGAGTCTCCTCTCCTCCACCTTGGGTACCAACAGCACATAATCTGCTTACTTCCCGCATGGTGTGCACAGCCCCATGCGGAAAGTAAGCAGATCAATGCATTCCTAGGTGTGCGGAATCCCCGCGATTCTGCAAATTTAATGAACATGTTGCTTTTTTTCCACGATGCGATTTTTTCGCGGAAAAAAAGTCAACATTTGCACAAGAAATGCGGAATACATTGTAAATAATAGGAGGCATATGTAAGCGGTTTTTTTCGTGTTTTTTTTCACGTTTTTATCATGTTTTTATAGCAAAAAAACGCGAAAAATACTGTACGTGTGCACATGGCCTTAAAGTCATTATTCTGCCTGGTTTGCTAAACATGGTTGTCTGAGTAATTAAGATATAATCTGGTTTCTTCACACCTTGGTTAATGAAATAAGTGACCTGTCAGCAGTCTGCATTACTAATATATAATCAGAGCACCACATATACTAACCCTGCCTTAGAACACAAGAAACTCAGTAACACAAAACTGAAAATAAAGATTAAAGGTACCGTTACACTAAACGACTTACCAATGATTACGACCAGCGATACGACCTGGCCGTGATCGTTGGTAAGTCGTTCTGTGGTCACTGGGGAGCTGTCACACAGACAGCTCTCTCCAGCGAACAACGATCAGGGGAACGACTTGGGCATCGTTGAAACTGTCTTCAACGATGTCGAATTCCCCGGGTATTCCACGCTTAGTAACCCGATATTTACCCTGGTTACCATTGTAAAAGTAAAAAAAGAAAAACAGTTCATACTCACATTCCGATGTCTGTCATGTCCCCTGCCGTCAGCTTCCCGCACTGACTGTGTCAGCGCTGGCCGTAAAGCAGAGCACAGCTGTGACGTCACCGCTGTGCTCTGCTTTACGGCCGGCGCTGACAGTCAGTGCAGGGAAGCTGATGGCGGGGGACGTGACAGACATCGGAATGTGAGTATGTACTGTTTTTTTTACTTTTACAATGGTAACCAGGGTAAATATCGGGTTACTAAGTGCGGCCCTGCGCTTAGTAACCCGATATTTACCCTGGTTACAAGTGAACACATCGCTGGATCGGCATGACACACGGGTGATCAGCGACCAAAAAAAGGTCCTGATCATTCCCCAATGACCAACGATCTCCCAGCAGGGGCCTGATCTTTGGTCGCCGTCACACATAACGAGATCGTTAGCGGGATCGTTGCTACGTCACAAAAAGCGTGACGTTGCAACGATATCGTTAACAAAATCGTTATGTTTGAAGGTACCTAAAGAAACAACAACAAGACAGATTTCATCAACCAAGGTATCTTTTTATTCAGTATAATGGTGCCGACCTGACATTGTGTGTATGTTACTATGCACAATCCTGATGACAGGTTCCCTTTAAGCAGGTTGAAGATTAAGTGATCTCTACAAGGCCTAAAGTTAAAGATTACAGATTTCCTTTGCATTTTGAGCAAAAAAAAATATATATTTTCATTTTTTACATTTTAAAAATTACAAAAAGGAAAATGGGTGGATGCAAAATTTTGGAGGGATTTGTGTGCTCAGATAACTTTGACCAAGGCTTCAGACGTTAATTTGACTGTTAGGGTTATGTTTTGGTCATTATCATCATTTGGAAAGGGATTGTGATGCAAATTATCCAGCTTTTTCAAAATCCAGCCTCCTCAAACCTCTGTGCCAAAAAACAGAAGCCATGGGTTCTTCTAAGCAGCTGCCTAGCACTCTGAAAATGAATATGGTGGAGGCCCCCAAAGCAGGAGAAGGCTATAAGAGGATAGAAAAGTTTCAGTAAGAGCTTCTTGGTAGGATTGCTTGAGAGGCAAATTAGAACCTCACTTTGACTGCAAAAGACCTTGAGAAAGAAAGAAAACCGTTTTTTTAGTCCTAAAGGATCATATGTTGTATGCCTTGAAGTGCACTACAGCTCCTGGTGCCATTCAAATCTTTTCTTCTGAGAACCTTTGAGAATTAAAAATAGTATTGTTGATTTTGACAACTTGGAAAGTAAACCAAATGAGATTAAGCACAAAAATATTAAAATGTATAATAGAGGCTGTTCATTTCACAAAATTCATTACACATATGTCAAAAACTCTCATTGTACAAATGTGTTTGGTTTTAGCTGTAATACACTTACAAGCTGGCATCACTTATGCATGTGGCATACCACAGAAGGTTAAAAATGTGAGAAGACTCCCTGCTGAAGCGATTACACTCGACCATGTTTATCTAATGCAATGTTGTATCCCATAGAGTAAAGAAAACACCATCTGTGCTGCGAACAAATAAAATAATGATAATACAATTTCTGGTAGTAAGACAACGCAGAAGCTTCTGTCCTTAGACACTTGCAACTTATTTTGATCCTCTGGATCAAACAATAATGTTACGGTGCAGTAGTTAGGGCTTGATATAAATTCACAAGTGTGGGTATACATGGCTATAGAACGCTTCTAACAAATTTACAATTGATTACTTTTTATGAGTTTGCTGCAGATCACAGTAATTTCTATAGACTTTAATTTCATACAATTGCTTTCAGAGCTCTATTGAAATGCACTTCAAAATGATTGAAACCTCATCGTTGCAGGAAAAATTGCACACGGAGTCAGATCAATAGTTATTTAGGCTGAAAGTGTTAGGCAGCAGGGCCTACAGATGGCACAGTGTAGCCGACATCTATTTTTATGAAGATTTCTCTTACTAATAAAACCAGATTCATTTGATAAGCCCTCACAGGAAATTTTTGTTAGGTGTCAGACTCTCAAACAGAAACATTAAGTATTAGGTATAACTGTTATCAAAACATTAATTTGCGCATTTACTTGACTGTTTAATTGCTAAGACTGGGGCAGTAAATATGTAATAATGCTACTGAAAATAAGACAAAACATTTGACTAATATAGCAAAAACTATTTATTATTTTTTATAAGCCTCAAATATACTGATGGGAATATTAGTTAATGTAATATACAGTTCATCTTACCTTTTTTTGAAACATTGCAGCTAGTTACCGGCTGTATTACATCTTTATAAGTGTTGGTAAAAGTAAATGCATGAGTTTGCTGGTGTTTTGGTCCAAACTATGTTTTGGCTCAAATGTGAAACTATTAACCCCTTCATGACCTTGGGATTTTCTGTTTTTCCATGTTCGTTTTTCGCTCCCCTCCCCTATTTTTCCATCAATATAGCCATGTGAGGGCTTATTTTTGGCGAAACAAGTTGTACTTTTGAACGACATCATTGGTTCTAGCATGTCATGTACTAGAAAATGGGAAAAAAATTGCGGTGGAATTGCAAAAAAAGTGCAGTTTCACACTTGTTTTTTGTTTGGCTTTTTTGCTGGGTTCACTAAATGCTAAAACTGACCTGCCATTATGATTCTCCAGGTCATTACGAGTTCATAGACACTAAAGCAGAAGAAAAGAAGCCACTAAAAAGTTTTTTTTCGCACACCACCCATGGTAAGTATCAAAAGGAACAACTTTATTGGTAATACAATAATTAAAAACAATTAAAAACAATACAAAACAACTCCCCCATCAGACCTGTTCAAAAATAATTGCTGCATAAGTAACATGAAAACATGCTAGGTACTACACATGAATAAAGATATTACAGAAACACACTGCAGGAGCCCATCAGGGTATGAATATAAATGCTGATATATAAAGAGACATCATCTACCCCCAAAAGGAGGGCAGGGAATTGAAAACACAACCCCCTCTAAGGTGCTAATGTGGATGCAAAGACCGATGCAATGTCCATTAAAAGCATAATAATCCAGTAAACCCCATGCTGTCCGCAAGCGGAGATGAAAGCCAGGAAAATCCTGTGTAAAGCAACACCCAAAAGGGAGCAGTGTGTACCCGGCTACCCTAAGATCACCTACAATAAGGATGGTAACCAAGCAGCCAAATGTAGAACAGGACTGACAGGCAGGAGATCCCAACACGTATCGCGGTTACAAGGACCGCTTCGTCAGGGGAAGTCTGTTCATAGACACCTAACATGACTAGGTTATTTTTCATCTAATTGGTGAAAAAAATTTCCAAACTTTTGCAAAAAAAAAAATTGCGCCATTTTCCGCTACCCGTAATGTCTCCATTTTTCATGATCTGGGGTCAGTTGAGGGCTTATTTTTTGCGTGCCGAGCTGGCGTTTTTAATGATACCATATCGGAGCAGATACGTTTTTTTGATCGCCCCTTATTGCATTTTAATGCAATGTCCTGGCGATCAAAAAAACGTAATTCTAGTGTTTCGAATAATTTTTTCGCTATGCTGCTTAGCGATCAGGTTAATGCTTTTTTGATTGTTAGATCGGGCGATTCTGAACGCGGTGATACCAAATATGTGTAGGTTTGATTTTTTTTTATTGATTTATTTTGAATGGGGCGAAAGGGGGGTGATTTAAACTTTTATATATATATATTTTTTTTCACTTTACTTTTGCCATGCTTCAATAGCCTCCATAGGAGGCTAGAAGCTGGCACAACTCGATCGCCTCTGCTACATAGCAGCGATCATCAGATTGCTGCTATTCAGCAGAAATGCAGGTGTGCTATGAGCGCCGACCACAGGGTGGCACTCACAGCTAACCGGGATCAGTAACCTTAGAGGTCTCAATGACGTCTATGGCTACTATACAGAAGCATAGCTGACCCCCGATCATGTGACGGGGTTCAGCGATACGTTCATTTCCGGCCGCCCGGCCAGAAGCGCCGGTTAAATGCCGCTGTCAGCATAGTAACATAGTAACATAGTTAGTAAGGCCGAAAAAAGACATTTGTCCATCCAGTTCAGCCTATATTCCATCATAATAAATCCCCAGATCTACGTCCTTCTACAGAACCTAATAATTGTATGATAAAATATTGTTCTGCTCCAGGAAGACATCCAGGCCTCTCTTGAACCCCTCGACTGAGTTCGCCATCACCACCTCCTCAGACAGCAGCATTTAACTAGTTAATAGCAACACGTGAATCGCAATTTCACCTGCCACTATTGCGGGCACATGTCAGCTGTTCAGGTCAGCTGTTATCCTTGCTGCGTCCTCCTCACTCCGGGGCTCGGTGCTTGCATCCCGGCGCGTCCTCCCTGCACTCAGCTGCGCGCTCCTGTGGGTTGCGCAGGCGCAGTAGACTCTGACCGCGCGCTCCTTCTGCTCTTCTATCCCTCCATGACCTGACCCGGAAGTACTTCCTGCCAATCAAAGTCTGGCCTCAGGTATTTCTGGCCCTCCTCCCTTTGTGGAGGCGCCTGATTATTGTGTTTTCCTGCTTCAGTTAGGCCGCATAGTTTTCTGTGCTTTACCAGTCCTGTGCATTCCCAGTCTTGTGCCTTTCCAGCCCTGTGTTGTTTAACCTCTTGTTCTCCTGTTTTCTCTTTCAGTTCCTGCTCCTGTGTTCCGCAGTTCCTGTGTTCTCCCTTTCCTCTGTCCGTTCCTCAGCTCCTTTACTTCTCACCCAGGTTTTCCTCCGTCACCTTCTTCCCTTTCTGTTTTTCCCCGTTTTTCTCCCTGTTTCCTTTTCCTGGAGCCGATCCCTGGTCCTGGCCTCCGTGGTACTAGTTTTCCCTGTGCTTGCCTTCTAACAGTCCCTGTATAGGGGTTGGTTCCACTCTGGAGTGCTCGCTCAGGGGAGGTTCGGTGCCACGGTCCAGTGGGTCCACTCTTTGTTCTCGTCGCCTTCGGCGTAACAGACTGCACTCGGACGACATCTGAGTGCAGCCTGATTCTAAAAGTCCACTCTTTGTTCCCGTCGCCTTTGGCGTTACAGACTGTACTCGGACGACATCTGAGTGCAGCCTGATCCTAACAACTAAGATCCCCTGGCAACACGAAATTCATTGGAGCATGGAAATACAGGACAACGGGGCAGATAGCTGGTTGACAGTTAGGAGGTTGGGTAAAACGAAGAGTATCAGAGAGATTATTCTTGATCTGGAACTCCAGCAAAAATGAATCTTGTAAAAATCTTTTTATCTTTTTACGTTATTTTTTAAAATCTCTTTGGGAACTTTAAATTGTCTGATCACTTATACTATATACTGCAAAACAACTGTATTGCAGACAATAGCGAAAATCAAGGCACGGTCTCCAATGAATGCCAGCCACAAACTTGTCTTCATAAGAGTACTGCTATGGCAGAATTGTTTCCCACAGAAAGCGAGCAGTCAGCCTTGAGAATTTTGGAGGAGTTATCCAGGGAGCATCAGACTGAGGATGGAGGTAGGATTCCGCAGGCCATTCGTGTGCGGTCTAAGAAGTTCCCCCCACTATCGAGTTGTGGCGCTATTGATATGTTCCTTAAAGTGGCTAGTGAGGGGGTGGCACAGATCCCTCAATCCATACGAAATGATAATTTGACAAGAGGTGAAAGGGTATGGCTCAAACAGCTGAAGGATCTCCCTGATGTTGTGATAAAGCCGGCGGACAAGGGGGGTAATATTGTTATATGGCCGAAGTCTATGTATGAGAAGGAGGCCATGCGACAGTTATCTAACTCTACATGCTACAAAAAACTGACATATAACCCCTTGTCTGCCTACTGCGCGCAACTCAGGGAGATCCTCGATAGAGCCACAGATAGGGGTACCATCACAAAGGAACTATGTGCTGCACTCATTGTCACAGAGCCAACAATAGCAACTTTTTATCTTCTCCCCAAGACGCACAAAAATGCGTCCATACCACCCGGATGCCCGATTGTGTCGGGGAGAGGGAACTTTTTGGAGGCAGTGAATAAATGGATCGATTCGATCCTGCAACCACTTGTGGAAGAACTTCCCTTGTTTTTGAAAGACACGAACCAGCTCCTACGTAGGGTTGATGATTTGAAGTTGGGTGAGGATACTATCATGGGGGCAATGGATGTGGAATCGTTGTACACCAGCATCCGCTACAGTGATGGTTTGGCGGCTACACAATTCTTTTTATCCACTTCCAATTGTTCCCATGAGTTTGCGGTATTTGTCTTAGAGGTCCTCCAATTTACCCTTATCCATAACTTTTTCACGTTTAGGGGGTCCTTTTTCCTGCAGCTCCAGGGAACAGCCATGGGGGCGGCATTCGCGCCGGCCTATGCTAATCTGTTCCTGGGGCTGTGGGAAAGGGACCTCCTACAGTCAGATGGTCTGTTGTCTATGGAGCTCGTCCTATTATGGGTGCGCTACATAGACGACATTCTGGTTATCTGGCAGGGTGGGGGTGAGGATTTTTCTGGGTTTGTGACTAGTCTAAATGACAATGATAAGAATATCAGACTGACTGCTACATTTGATTCTTCCAACATTGAATTCTTGGATGTCAAGTTGACGAGGGATTGTGGGGACACCATCCAAACCACAATTTATAGAAAACCAACAGCCACGAATAGCCTCCTCCATGCATCCTCCTCTCATCCAACCCATATGGTACATGCTGTCCCCATAGGGCAATTTCTGTGCATTCGCCGCATATGCTCTACAAATGAGGAATTTGAGACCCAAGCCAGGGATCTTAAATCCCGCTTTAAAGAACGGAGGTACAGTAACCGGGCAATCAAACGGGCATATGTACGAGCGAAATATAGCGACAGAAATGCTCTACTATATGGGAATAATATGAGGAGTGATGACTCGGAAGTCATTAAATTCGTAACGAATTTCAACTCTGGGGTTGGGTCAATCCGTAATGTGTTGGAGAATGCGTGGCCGATCCTAAGAACCGACCCCACGCTGGCCAAATTATTACCCAATCGACCGTTGATTAGTTACCGCAGGGCTAGGAACATACGCGACCACTTGGTGCGCAGTCATTATATTGGCAATCCATCAAGGACTTTCCTTGATGACCCAAGGAACAAACCTAGGGGTGGCTGTCGGGCCTGTGGCCATTGCGTGGCCTGCAGCAATATTGTGAGGGAGGACACGTTCGTGGACTCCTCTGGGCAGAGAACATTTAGAATAATGAAATCCATCACATGTACATCAAAAAATGTAATATATTATGCGTCCTGCCCATGCCCATTGATTTATGTGGGCTTAACAACACGACAGTTGAAAATAAGAGTGAGAGAACACGTCCTTGGGATTGAGGCAGCAGCACAGGTATCAGATATACAAACTTTAAAAACGATACCGAGACATTTTAGATTACACCATAACTGTGACAGCAGGGCCTTACGAGTTAAAGGGATTGACATGCTAGAATTGGACATTAGAGGGGGTAGAGTCTCTCAACGGTTGGCACAGCTTGAGACAAGGTGGATGTGGACGTTAAATACAGTCCACCCCAATGGACTCAATGAAACTATTAGTTATGCGTCATTCCTGTGATTGTGGTGGGGGTACATGTGGTGTGGTCCCCTATATTGAGGTGCCACTGTGCTTGTTTTTAATTATCGTTTTTATTCTGTCTTAGATACTATGGATAGTGTGAGGTGTTGGATGATCAGAGCATGTGATCTATGCTCACCTGGGTGCACGTGACACAAGTACCACGAGCAACGACATCTGGAAGACTCCCATCAAGATTACACCACCATAGCGGTGGATTATTCATATTGATATTTGTGCAATTTTTTGTTATTTGATATACATCTCTTTGTAGTTGCTATGCGCTGTGTGGTGTCTTTTGTTGTATCAATATATGGGTGGGTGGTTGCTATGGGAGATGTGCACCTGCACTTTTAAGATCTCTTCATCTAATGCTTATGCAGGTTTTTATGGGTTTTGATACTATGGTGGGGGAGGTAGTTTTTTTGACTTTTTAAGGGGACTTCCCACGTCTGAGGATAGTGAGTTGCATTTATTCACCGTTCAGTAGTGTGACCGTATTTGGTCCTTGAGGTAATGGTTGGAGATGGGATGCCTCTGTAGAAGTACATTTAATGCTGGTACTTATTGTTTTTTCCTCCTCCCCACTGTTTGGGGTATATATTTCTTTTGTATTCTTATTGTGCGGGCCTGTTGATATCACCGCCGTCGCTGCCTGCACGCAGGCACGCTCGGCCCCGCTGCTCCGGGCGGCCCATGGCGTCTTTATGCTTGAGCGGTCGCCATGGTTATGGCGACGCTCCTGCGTGACACCGCCGCCTGTGAGTCGCGGGTTGCCGTAGTGACGCCTGCGTCACTTCCGGTTGACGCCGCCGCTGGTATCATTGGCCGGCTATTTAAACCCTGCTTCCTGTGTATTCCGACACACCCCCCTGACGAAGGAGTAGGCTCTCCGAAACGCGCGTCGGGCAACGTACCGTCTGTGACCGGGCTGCAACTGAGGGTCCTCTACCAGAGGTAATAATATTATTGTGTTAAGCGGGTGCTGTCTGCGACTAGTTGAGATATATGGTCATTTATGACCGTATGCCTCTGATGGCGGTAGCATGAGGATTGTGCACATTGGTGTGGTGCACCGGATCTCTGTTTGACTATGTGTATTCTGGGGCGTTTTTTGCCCATATTTGGGCTGGGGCCGTTCAGTTAGAACCTAGTGGGGAACATTTGTATACAATAGTATGGACATTACCTTTTATCCCCGGAGTCACACTGAATACTGTTACATCTGTATAGTTGCGTACCTGCCATAGGTATACCCTCTTTTTGGTTGCTGTATCCCCCTATAGATACATCTTTGACTTGGGGACCTAGGTCATACAGTCGGTATGTTTTTTGCATAGTGACAGTTCGGTGTGGTGGTTCGCACCATGTGTTCACTTCTGTTTCATCTTTGTCTGTTTTTTATTTTGTATACGTTCTAAATAAAAGTAGTTTTATGTATATTACCAGTTGTGGTCGTTTTTTGTGGTTCTCACATCCCCAGTTTGTTGTCTTTCTAACGACTTGGTGTATTATATATATCCGATATAGATGCAATATTTTGAGTACTGTTACGTAATGTTGCTATATAATACCTTTCCTTTTGTATGGGTGCCTTACAGTAAGAAGACCCCTGGATGCCATGGTGATCCATCAACACCCCACATTCACTTCGAATGAGGCCTATGGGTACTTAGAAAGTTGCACCTCAATGCTGCACACTGTAAATGCCGCTGTCGGAGATTGGCAATGGTATTTAAATGGTTAATAGCGAGAGGAGCTTGGCAGCTGTTAGAAGCACATGGCGGCATAAAAAACAGATATTATCTGCTGGTAATGGTGCAGGCTCAACCCTTGAGCACACTCCATACACTCGGTTCCGACAAGAGCCATACATGCACAAAGCTTGTAGTTCAGAGGTGAATCACTTTCTTCTCTACAGTATTTTCACAAGAAAATGTAATTACATTTTTAGGACCTTGATAAATTTTCCATTAATATACTTAACCCAGTATGAATCGCAGCATGACCTAAAAAACAATAAACTAGATAAATCACCAACATCCTCGAGTTTTGCAGGAATTTAGTAATGTGATAAATGGACAATTATTTCTAATATTTAATGACTCAAAAAGAACAGTATCTCTTCCAGGGGAATCAAACCAAAATTACTTGAGGGTATTGGTAGAAAGACCATAAAAATTTGGCCAAAGACCATAAAAATTCAATTTTATCCCATCTAAAATAAACATAACTTTTAGTTTTATTTAAAATAAAAATATAAGTAACTAGGCAAATTGTTATGCTAGTTAAAGAAGCACTCCTATCAAAGTTTTTATCTTCTTAATATATTGAAAGCATCATATTATGTGAACTTACAATTGCTCATTTTAGCTTTCTACCCAGTTAATTCCTCTATTTTCTTGGCTCTGTTAGAAACAGGAAGTTTCCCTGCATTTATCATTCCACTCATACAGGGAAAATTGCACTCCTGTTTCTACATAGAACTTAGAAGCATTCAGCTAGTTAGTTTTTAATCATGCATTGTCAATAGATCTAATGGAAAGTAGAAGAATTAACTGGGTAGAAAGGTAAAATGAGCAATTGTAAGTACATACTGATATATGATCTGATTATTGCAATACAATAAGAGGATACAATTTTTGATGGGAGTGCTTATTTAAGTCATGCAATTATAATAAACATATGGATAGATCTATGTATCAATATACCTAATTTGGACGTGTCCGTGTGTCTGTGCACAATGAGCCATCCACAGCTGAACAGTAACTTAGTTATCCATAGTTACTACCACTAGCAGCTAACTGCCTGGGCGTAACCATGGATACCTAAGGAGAGAAACTCTCCCTGGTGGCGAGTTAAGGCATAAGCCTTTTTTGAATGTTAGCCTGTGAAGCAACACTGTGAGGCAACACTCAGGCAACACATTTCAATGTCAGTTCTGCCAATCTAAAAATTTAAAAGAAGAAATGGCGCAGGACAAAACATTCCCTTCCTGCTGCAAGAGAGGGCGCATCCAATTATGTCCCATTCATATGGATGATCAATTAGTCAAGTTGATGAAAAGAGAGCATCAGCACTCCAATAACTTTATGGCTAATATAAGGCAATACAATAACTCGCTTGCTTTGGCATCAATGGGAGCACAAGTAGCGCCAGCTCCTGGGCATGGTCAATACTGTTTTGAAATTAATGGACAAATTTACCACAGAACTGCCCCATTGCAATCCCGCTGTGAGAAGTACTCCCAAGATTGCCCAGAATTATATCTTGGACAGTGAAGAAGCATTAAGTACAAGAAGTCAAGCAAATAAAAAGTGCCTCCTAGCACTGCTATCATCTCTTGGAGGGAAAATGAAAGCAATTAACCCACTCGCAAGAGCCTTCACAATGATGAGGGAATTTGAAATAGAGGAAGAGACGATTGCTGAATTAGAAAATCGCGATCCACTCGAAATAGCAATGTCAATTATAAATGACTACAATGATGACCAGAGGTGCTACAGTGCACCAAGGTGCAATGAAGTAGCTATAATTTATAAAAATGCAATGGGTGAACCCCCATTTAAAGCCTTACAGAGGTTTTTAGGTTTTGCAAACTACTATCGCAAATGTATTAAAGACTTTTCAGTAGTAGCCAAACCTTTAACAGATATGACCAAGAGAGGCACAGACTTCTCTGCCTGGTCCAGTGCGGCCTGCCAGGCTTTTGAGACTTTGAAGAAGTGTTTTTCCACTGCACTCATACTAATATAGCCTGACCTCACGCAGCCATTTGTGGTAGAGGTGGATACCTCTGAGGTGGGGGTGAGAGCTGTATTGTCACAGGGGATTTCTCTGAGTAAGTGGCGTCCATGTGCATTTTTCTCGAAAAAATTATCTCCTACTGAGAGGAATTATGATATTGGTAACAGGGAGCTGTTGGCAATTAAATGGGCATTTGAAGAATGGCGCCATTTTTTGGAGGGAGCACTTCACTCAGTCATGGTGATCACAGATCACAAAAATCTGTTGTATTTAGAATTGTCTCTCACCTAGGCAAGCTAGGTGGTCTCTGTTCTTCGCCAGGTTCAATTTCTACATTACGTATAGGCCGGCAAGCAAGAATGTCAAGGCCGATGCGTTATCCCGTTGTTTTCCAGGGGGTGGGGATAACTGTGAGCCAGGTCCTATACTGCAGAAAGGTGTAATTGTCGCCGCAATTAATTCGGATCTTGAGAGAGAGGTGGTAGAGGAGCAGGGGGACGCCCCAGCAGCCTGTCCTTTAGGTAAACTGTACGTTCCTACTAATCTTTGTCTTAGGGTCATCAATGAACATCATGATTCAGTTCTGGCCTGACATCCTGGAAGTAAGGTTACCTCAGACCTTCTGAATCAGCGTTTTTGGTGGTCTGGGGTAAATCATGATGTACAGGAATATGTCGCTGCCTGCAGTGTGTGTGCGCGTTCCAAGATGCCTCATACTCGCCCGTCTGGGTCTCTTCAACCTCTGGAGATTCCCAATAGACCTTGGGCCCATTTGTCAATAGACTTCATCACTGACTTACCGGTTTCTGAGGGTGATACAGTTATTTTAGTCGCAGTTGACAGATTTAGCAAAATGTCACATTTTATTGCCCTTCCCGCGTTACCTAATGCCAAGACTCTGGCACAGATCTTTATCAAGGAGGTTGTGAGATTGCATGGTGTTCCTTCAGATATTGTGTCAGACCGTGGGGTGCAGTTTATTTCTAAGTTTTGGAGGGCTTTTTGCAGCCGGTTGGGGATTCATTTGTCTTTTTCTTCAGCTTTTCATCCTCAATCTAATGGTCAAACAGAACGTGTAAATCAAAATCTTGAAACTTATCTCAAGTGTTTCATTTCTGAAAATCAGGAGGACTGGGTTAAATCTTTACCGTAGGCAGAGTTTGCTATTAACAACCGTACTCGTGAGTTCACTGGTAAGTCTCCATTTTTCAGGGCATATGTTTTTCATCCTCAATTCAGTTCTTTTAATAGGAAGGATTCCTCAGGAGTGCCGGAAGAGGAGAGGTTTTCTTCGTCCATCATGTCCGTTTGGCAAGGGGTTCTTGATAAATTAATAAGGATGGGTTCCAGGTATAAGAATGCGGCTGATCGGAGACGTGTGAAAGGTCCGGACCTGTGTGTGGATGATTGAGTTTGGTTGTCCTCGAAAAATATTAAGCTGAGAGTTCCCTCGTGGAAATTGGGCCCTAGGTTCATTGGCCCTTATAGGATTGTGGCCGTCGTGAATTCAGCAGCTTTTCGGCTAGCTTTGCCTCAGTCATTTAAGATCCATAATGTTTTTCATCGCTCCTTACTCAAGAAGGTTGTGGCATCATCCAATCCGTCCTCTTCACCTCCATCTCCGGTCCTTGTTGATGGAAATCTTGAGTTCCAGATTTCCAGGGTTATGGATTCTCATTTAGTTCGTCGGTCCCTACAATATCTGGTACACTGGAGAGGGTACGGTCCTGAGGAGAGGACGTGGGTACCTGCTACCGATGTCCATGCGGTTAGGTTGGTTCAGTAATTTCATACAGCTCATCCTGAGAAACCTGGTCCTGAGGTTCCGGAGGTCCCTCGTAGAAGGGGGTTACTGTTGTGGGGCTACCGCGACAGAGAGGTTCCAGAGAACCACAGCGCTCTGGGGCCTTGTTCACAAACAGTGAATAGAAGCTCTCCTGTATTCTGACCTGGCTGCTTTGTGCCAGCAGTGCAGGAGTTAACCTTGTTGCTGAGTTGCTGTGAGCTGGGTCTCTCAGCTGAAGTGGATTTTGTAATCTCCTCCTCTATATAGACCCAGCCTTGACTACAGCTATTGTCAGTGATCAGTTCTGCTGCCTGGCTTGGAGGTTGAAGGAGCGTAGTGTTGGAGCTTGGAGGTTTATTTACAGAGATTGGTGTCTGATGTTTTGGTTGCACGCTAAACCTGTTTTCCTTCCTAGTTTTTTCCTTCTCTTCCCATCTCTGTGTTTCCTCTGTGGTTGTGTGAGCATTTGGTGAGTTTGAGTCTTTTAGTTACCTTGTCTGTATACCACCCTGTTTACTGTTGTATTTATACACTGGTGCAGTCCACATCCCTATTGGGGAGGTGGGGCCACTGATAGGGCCTGCACAGGAGACAGGGATACGCTGGCGGCTCAGGCCTCCTAACTATCATAGGTACCCCTGAGATAAGGGAAAGCCAGGGCCCCATTATAGTGGCAGGGACAGTTGCGGGTCCCAGTACGCCGTCCTGCCCCTATCACCATTATCGGCGTGACAGTATCTATATTAATTGTTTGCGGCGAAAAAACTCTTGTGTTTGCTATTAACTTCTTTATTATGACCTTCACAGCACGCAGGCGGTGATCCAAGATAAGTCCACGCACGTGCACCCATTACACTGATGCATGACTGAGTCAGTCGGCTTTTTCCGGAGGATTTCGTATAGTTTAACGCATGCGCACTTCATATCTTTCTTGCTGGAGAGACTCCAGCCTTTCCCGGATTATTTAATGGTGTATATCCTATGGTCTACTTATATAAGCATGCGCACCTATCACACGTGGACTCCGACTCTTCATGAGAACATTTTGGCTTTTTTTCTCTGGCACATGCGCATTAGTACATTGAACTTTTTTCTATCCTTTACCGGAAGTACCCTAGTACCGGAAACATATAAAAGTCGGTACATTGCGTACTTTTCATTCAGACTCACCACTGCTCATCTGCCGACGTGTTTTCCTCGGACCCCGCAGCATCTACTATATGGGCACTGTTTTTCCTCTTGCCAATATTAGCAGGTAACTTCATCAATATTACCATACTTTTGTATCCTTTTCTATCGCCACACTTATTTTCCTTTTTTCTACAGTGTGACTTACACACTTTCTCCCAAAGTGGAGCTAATACAAGTAAAGTATTATATTTAGTTTTTTTGTCCATTCATGTAATATGCACTATTTTCTTATACCATTTATGTTGGTTGACACCTTTTAAAGGGTTTTCTCACTGCTGTTTCTTCTATGGCTAACACAGAGGATGCATGGCTGTAGCTATGGTATCATAGAATATATATTTTACACATCCTTTCACCCATTCTTTGGCTATGTGTTTCTTATTATTTATACAACCAGATTAAGACTATATTTAGTTTGTTCCTCACTGTATAAACCCTATGTTAATATACTCATGTTTGTATATATTACAGATAACAGACATTTCTTGAAAAAGGCTAAACAACCGAAACGTTGAATTTAACATATGTCTGTGAGAATCCTCTAAAATGTATTATTTTCTTTATTTACTTGACTCTTACCCTCTGAATCGGTTATATTCTCTTGTGTGGCGGAGTTTTTCTATTATTTGGACATTTTTTTCTCCAGACCACCACTCTAGCAGTGAAGAACCCCCTAATCTCATTTGCTCCAAATTCAACCATTTGTGAACGTGGAAAATATTGTAGTCCATTTAAAATGGGCTAGGCACATGGCAAGGGATGAGGAAGTGGATGGGATGTGATGGTGCATGCAGAGGCCGAGGCCTTGGGCAAGCTGAAAAACCCACATCTTCTAGTCCAACCTTCCTGTCCGAATTACTAGGGAAACGCAGAACACCACTATTCAAGCAGTGTCAAAAGGTTGTTGGTTGGAAAGCGGATAATGCTTCCAGTCACTTTGCCACGACCACCAGCATCCTGTCTACCCAACAGTCAAGTTTGAGTAGCTGTGAGTCTGGACCGCATATTCCTCACCCTGATCCGCCTTCCTCCAGCCATGCTGAATGCTCAGAGACCATTGATCCCACTTGGATACTCCGAAGAGCTGTTCACTTTTCCATTTATAGAGTCAGGCCTCTCGCCCCGTCCACTTGAAGCGAGGTAAGATGAGATTGCATGTAGCGGTGCCCAAATATTTGAGCCGCCACGATCACACAAAGGCAACAGTGGGAACGTGTCACAAGAGGTGGAAGAAGATAAGACACAATTGCTAGAAAGTCAGGAGGAGGTCCAGGGTGTGGAAGTATAAGACGAGGTGGTGGATGATGTAGTAACTGACCCATCCTGGCAGGAGAGCATGCAGAGCGAGGACAGCAGCACACAGGGGGAGAGAGGTGCTGCACCCCAAAAGGCAGGAAGAAGTAGTGTGGTGGCCACAGACAGAAGGCAAGCAACCGTTCCTTGCAACACCAACCCAACGGACGTTGGCAGTACAACTGTTTGATCTTTCCGTGAATTGCTGTTTTTCAAAGACTCTGCCAATAACCCCAAACAGGCAATTTGCACCACCTGCCATGCCCGCATCAGCAGGGGTAGCAAAACTACCAGCCTGACCAACACTAGCATGATCAGGCACATGGCAGAAAAACTCTGACTTTGTGGGCCGAACTCCAGGCTCCAGGAACAGTGTCTGCTGGTGACACCACTGCTTCTTCCACTGCTGTGCGTGCAAGCCAATCCCCTGTCCATAGTGCATGCGAAGATGCCTCCTGCCCTGCACCTGTCATTGCCCATACTCAACTAACACCATCATCAAGCATGTCCACGTCTTGGAATCATTGGAACACAAGCAAAAAAACGCAGCCAATGCCACACAGGCCACAGTATTAAATTCACACATTTCTCATCTGCTTGGGCTCGAAATGTTGCTTTTCAGGCTCATGGAGATGGAAGCTTTGCGCAACCTGATGGCGTGGTTCATCCCAAGGTACTCAGTCCCCAGCCGCCACTATTTCTCCTGGTGTGCTGCTACAGCATTACACAAGCATGTGTCCTACAACATTATTCCATGCCCTCAACAATGCTGCTAATGGGAACGTCCAACTAACCACAGATACGTGGACAAGTGCTTGTGGGCAGGGATGGTACATCTCACTGATGGTACACTGGGTTAACATAGTGGAAGCCGGGAAACAGTCAGACCTTGGGATGGAACACATCCTCCTGACAGCAAGGATTGTGGGCCCTACTTCAATCAGGGTTGCCCCCACAGACTACAGCTCCTGCACCTCTTCCTCTCCTCATCAGCCTCCATCTCCAAAATGAGCACATCAGTCACAAGCTGGAAGCACTACAGCACTGCCTCAGCCAAGCATGAACAGGCTGTGCTAAAGCTAATATGCTTAGGTGACAAACCGCACAATGCTGAAGAGTTGTGGACAGCTCTGAAAGAGCAGGCAGATCTGTGGCTTACACCGCTGAACCTACAGACAGGCATGGTCATGTGTGACAATGGCTGAAACCTGGTGGTGGCTCTTAGGCGAGGTGAGCTCACACATGTGCCATGACTGGCTCATGTGCTTAACCTCGTTGTTCAACATTTTATCAAAAGCTACCCTGAGCTGCCGTATCTGCTTGTGAAAGTACGCCGCCTGTGTGCCCATTTTGAAAAGTCAGCTACAGCTTCAGCCATCTATCAGGAACACCGTGACTGATGCACAGACCAGATCAGTACACGTGTCCCACCTGGGTACTGGGTTACCTGGTTCTTAGTGCATGGAGGGTTTGCCGGGACGAGCATGACAGCCGACGTGCAGGACCTGCGACACGTGACTGTTGAGGGAGGGTGAAGGGCAGAGCCAACAGCAAGCTCCCAGAGAGCGGCGGGTACCGGCAGGGCCGAGGGGAGGTCAGGCAAACCGAGGTCAATGCTGAGAGGTCAGCGGGGAATCAGAATGAGAGACAAGAAAATGGTCTGGTGAAAGCAGAGAGTCAGATACTGGGGGAGCGACAGAGGTCCCAGGGGAACAGGCAAAACAGGCAGTCATAAAACAAAGCACGAGTCAATACCAGGTGAACAACAAATGGTACAGAATCAGCAGACAGGAGAAAAACAGGAACAGACCAGGTCAGAAACAGGGGGATCACACGGAAGCATGCACAAGGCACAAACACTCAAGGGTCAACTAACTCAGACGAGGGCAGGAGTATCACTGACAAACAGACAGCCCAAGAGAGGCTATTTAATGCCCTCCCAAAGCCAGATGGAGGCCACCAGGATTAACCCCAGAGGCACTAGACAAAACTTCATATAGACCATGACAGTACCCCCTTTCAATGGAGGGCCACTGGACCTTCAGGCTTCTCGGCATGCCTGGCATGAAAAGCCAGAACCATACGATTGGCATGTATAGACTGGCCAGGGACCCAAGATCGATCCTCTGGATCATAACCCTTCCAGTTTGCAGTGACTCTTGCAGTATAAAAAATTTTGGTCACACTCATTACTAGTTGGTGACACTCCTAGACCCATGCTACAGGGACAACTTTCAATCTCTTCTTCCAGAGGCAGATAGGTTTACTAAAATGTTGCAGTACCAGAGGGCCATTATTGCGGAATTATTAAAAAAATTCCCATCGGAAAACGCTGGCGGCAGAGGTCACAGATCGTTGGACAACCAAAGGCAAGAGAGACACAATTCCAATTCAGCACAGGCAGGAGAACACTGGCAAAGTTCTGGGAGAGTTTTCTCAGACCCTCCCATCGCCTTGGCCCACATGCGAGGGGTACTCTCACAAGGAGTGCAAAGTTTGGGAAGATGCTAAGGGAGTACATTGCTGACCGTACCAAGGTCCTCCATGATTCCTCTGTGCCTTTTAATTATTGAGTATCCAAGTTGGACACATGGCATGAAATGGCTATCTATGCCTTGGATGTCCTGGTCTGCCTTGCCGCTAGCATTTTGTCAGAGTGGGTTTTTAGTGCCGCTGGTGGAATTATAGCTGATAAGCGCATCCGCCTGTCAACTGAAAATGCTGACAGGCTAACTCTTATAAAAATGAGCAAGAGCTGGATTGGGCCTGACTTCTCAACACCACTGAATGATAATAGTGAAACTAAACCTCCAATACAGTGTCTTTTTTTGGGAGGTGTATTCCCATGCACCTCTTCACACCTACACATGGGTATACGCTTCCTGATTTTGGCTATTTGGTGTTATCCTCCTCCTTCTCCTCATACTCATCATCCACCACAACTAGGTCACCATGGTGACCGTGGTCCATGATGCAACAGCCAACTTATTGTGTAAAACTGTGTTTTTGATGCCCTTTAAAAAAATGTTTACACAGTATGTTGATGTGTACCCCCAGGTGGAAATGTTTGTCAGCCCATGCAATTAGTGTGTGGGCATTACAAGTATAGGAGACCCGCTCCTTTAAATTGGGAAAAGATTTATAGGAGAACATCCTCCATGTCTCTTCAGACACCACTACTAGAACACGAGGGTGAACATGTTCTGTGATGCAACCGCCACTATAGTTTTTTTGCAAGGGAGTTTATGATGGCAGTAAAAAAATATTTACACAGTAGGTTGATGTTTACCCCCAGGGGGAAATGTTTAGCAGCCCATACACTTAATGTATGGGCGATACAAGTATAGGAAACCCGCTCCTTTAAACTGGGAAAACATTTTACGGAGGCCATCCTCCACGTCTCTTCCGACACCACCACTAGATCACCAGGGTGAACATGTTCCATGATGCAACAGCCAAGTAATTTTTTTCAAGGGTGTTTATGATGTCCGTTCCAAAAATGTTTACACAGTATGTTGATTTGTACCCCCCAATGGGAAATGTTTGCCTTGAAGTATAGGAGACCCGCTCCTTTAAACTGGGAAAACATTTTTTGGAGGCGATCATCCACATTTCTTCCTTGGGGGATTAGAGTGCGTGCAAGTTTTGGGCAAGCCTTGTATTTACTTCATAGGAAAACTTTAGATGACTTAAAAAATCATTAAAATGGGAACTTTGGTTTCATGTGGCCGTGCAGTACGTGTGTTCAAAGGCATATTGGGGTGCATGTAACTTTGGGGCAGGGCAGGCCTTGCATTCAATACATAAGCAAACAGTATTTGGAGCACCAAATGAATAATGTTAACTTGATTTTCTTGTGGCCGTCCAGTACGTGGGTTCAAAGGCTTATTGGTGTGCGTGTAACTTTGGTGCAGGGCAGGCCTTGCATTCAATGCATAAGCAAACAGTGTGGGAGTACCAAATGAATAATATGAACTTGGTTTTCCTGTGGCCATCTAGTACGTGGGTTCAAAGGCTTATTGGGGTGCATTTAACTTTGTGGCAGGGCAGGGCAGGCCTTGCAATAAATGCATAAGCAAGCAGTATGGGAGTACCAAATGATTGCTGGGAACTTGGTTTTCATGTGGCCATCTAGTACGTGGGTTCAAAGGCTTATTGGGGTGCGTTTAACCTTAGGGCAGGGCAGGCCTTGCATTAAATGCATAATCAAGCAGTATGGGAGTTTCAAATGAATACTGGGAACTTGGTTTTCATGTGGCCATCCAGTACATGGGGTCAAAGGCTTATTGGGGTGCATGTAACTTTGGTGCATGGCAGGCCTTGCATGCAATGCATAAGCAAACAGTATGGGAGTACTAAATGAATACTGGGAACGTTGGTTGCATGTGGTCATCCATGACGTCTGTTGAATGGGTTGTTGGGGTGCGTCCAAATTTTGTTCTGCTCTGCCACTCACTGCACATGCCATAACAGTATAAGGGACCCTCTGTTTAATAATGGGATCAGCAAAGCATAGCCGGCTGATGGCTCTCTAAGAAAAGTGAGGGCCGACTGCTGGCCCTATAAAAATAGACTTTCTGACTTTCAGAGTCCGTCCCTTATAAATGAAGCAGGATATGTCTGATGATGTGTCACACACCGCATGGCCAAATAAGGTTGTAAAATGTTGAAATTACATTTCCCAGTGAATGCATTTGTCTTGGTTGAAAGCAATGTTAAAGTTGAAAAACGCATCAAAAACGCTTTGTTTGAACATAGCCCAAGTTGTGGAGGAACATTTTTGCTTTGGGTTATTTGTTTTGCTTCACATACAAATCATTACCCTGCAAAGGATGTTCCTTAACATATTTTCCAGGAAAATCCATATTACCGTATATACTCGAGTATAAGCCGACCCGAGTATGAGCCGACCCCCCTAATTTTACCACAAAAAACTGGGAAAACTTATTGACTCGAGTATAAGCCTAGGGTGGAAATGCAGCATTTACAGGTGAATTTCAAAAATAAAAATAGATCATTATTGCCCCATAGCTGTGCCATATAGTGCTCTGCACCGTTCATATTTCCCCATAGCTCTGCCATATAGTGCTCTGCACCGTTCATATTTCCCCATAGCTCTGCCATATAGTGCTCTGCACCGTTCATATTTCCCCATAGCTCTGCCATATAGTGCTCTGCACCGTTCATATTTCCCCATAGCTCTGCCATATAGTGCTCTGCACTGTTCATATTGCCCCATATCTGCCCCATATAGTGCTCTGCACCGTTCATATTGCCCCAAATCTGCCCCATATAGTGCTCTGCACTGTTCATATTGCCCCATATCTGCCCCATATAGTGCTCTGCACTGTTCATATTGCCCCATATCTGCCCCATATAGTGCTCTGCACCGTTCATATTGCCCCATATCTGCCCCATATAGTGCTCTGCACTGCTCATATTGCCCCATATCTGCCCCATATAGTGCTCTGCACTGTTCATATTGCCCCATATCTGCCCCATATAGTGCTCTGCACCGTTCATATTGCCCCATATCTGCCCCATATAGTGCTCTGCACTGTTCATATTGCCCCATATCTGCCCCATATAGTGCTCTGCACTGTTCATATTGCCCCATATCTGCCCCATATAGTGCTCTGCACCGTTCATATTGCCCCATATCTGCCCCATATAGTGCTCTGCACTGCTCATATTGCCCCATATCTGCCCCATATAGTGCTCTGCACTGTTCATATTGCCCCATATCTGCCCCATATAGTGCTCTGCACCGTTCATATTGCCCCATATCTGCCCCATATAGTGCTCTGCACTGTTCATATTGCCCCATATCTGCCCCATATAGTGCTCTGCACTGTTCATATTGCCCCATATCTGCCCCATATAGTGCTCCGCACCGTTCATATTGCTCCATATCTGCCCCATATAGTGCTTTGCACCGTTCATACTGCCCCATAGATGCTCGGTATAAATCTGTGCCGCCGCTGCTGCTGCTGCAATAAAAAAAAAAAGCCATACTCACCTTTCTTGATTGCAGCTCCCAGCGTCTCGTCCCGGCGTCTCCCCGCTCTGACTGATCAGGCAGAGGGCGCCGCGCACACTATATGCGTCATCGCGCCCTCTGACCTGAACAGTCAGAGCGCAGATAGACGCCGGGAAGATGGAGCGGCGCCCGGCGGCTGGAACGCGGACAGGTGAATATTACATACTTACCTGGTCCCGACGTCCGGCTCCCCCTGCCGTCCCACGGTCTTCTGTGCCGCAGCCTCTTCCTCTATCAGCGGTCCTCCCCTATGGGAGGTGGAGCCACTTATTCATTTCTCTAATGAGCGGTCCCACGTGACCGCTGAAGAGGGGAAGAAGTTGCAGCACAGAAGACCGTGGGACGGCAGGGGGAGCGCCAGGATCGCTGGGACTAGGTAAGTATGCCTCAGCACTCTCTCCCCCTCACCCGCCGACCCCACCGCTACCGTGACTCGAGTATAAGCCGAGAGGGGCACTTTCAGCCCAAAAATTTGGGCTGAAAATCTCGGCTTATACTCGAGTATATACGGTAGTTTAGTTTTTTATTGTACGCCCGTAGAAGTGGAGTAAGACTGACAACATTGTTCACAGCTGTGACCTGGGAGTCAGAAATGCTTCCAGGGGTCTTCCCCATGATGCTCCCATGTCATTTGAGCACTGTTCTCATCGATTTCTGACATTTTAAGACCCTAAAAGGACCTCCCGAGTGTCATAGCAAAAATGCTCGGTTTCCCCTAGACTTACATTGAGCTCGCTCGTTGCTCGGGTCGAGCAACCCGAGCATTCCAATTTGCTTGACCCGAGCAACGAGCACCAAAGCATTTTAGTGCTCACCCATCATTAATGATGAACTTTGTACCTTGCTAATTTCCTAACTTTTTTTCAAACTTTTTGTCACATTTGCAATATTTTTATCCAAGAAGTATCGTTTCTCCTTGCGGAGATTGACATGCTAAGATGAGGAAACTTAAAGCCGCAATGCTTCTCTGGGAAATATGCTAATTATACAAATTGTCTCTACAGAGAGGAAAAGAACTAGAACTCTAGTGCCACCTATTGGAAAGTAGCAATCCTACAAGTTAATGTCGACCCTTTAACGAGCCTTGTCACATGACTTAGGATAATAGCCAAACCAGAATTTCAATTTGCAGACACTGTGTTTCGGGGTACTGCCCCTTTTCAGTGCAAAGTCGAGATCCGGGTTGGCTGTGTGAGAGGCATCTGACCGATATCCAAGAAGTATTGTTTCTCCTTGCGGAGAGTGACATGTTAAGCATGCCAAAATGAGGAGACTTAAAACCAGAAATATACACAAATCATATCAACCAAAATTTACCACTAACATTAACTACAATATGTCATGAAAAAAACATTAGCTGGGATCTGTTTAAGGATTCCCGAGTTACTACCACATAAAGTGACACTGGACATATTTCCAAAATTTGGCCTGGTCATTAATGCCAAAATTAACTCTCGCTAAGTGGTTTAACTATCCTTAGTTTTCCTTTCAATAAATATTTAATCATATTTGTAGTGGGCTTATACATTACAGATCAGTATAAATTAACTGGAAGATATTCCATCTCCAAGGGATCGGAATGTTGGAAGACGTTCTTTGGATTTTTCAGGTTTCACGTTTAAAAAAGTAAAAAATTTGTATATTGTTTGGGCCTGTAACTATAAAAACATTCATATGAAGTGAATTAATCTAAGAAAAAACTCGCTTATTTGTTATTCAACAACAAATCTCTTTGATTTGTTTGTTTTTAGATGTCCTATGCCATTTATGTGACACCTTTTTTTGCAACACAATATGTTTTCAGAATTTTACTGCTCAGCAGTAGGTTAAAACAAATCCTTGTTAGTCCCTTTATTCTTCCTATGACACAATCCAAAGAACAGTTCATAAACTCTCTCAGGACTGCAGTTCTGTGCTGAACAATCATAAATCCAGAGTGGTTTCATAATTCTTATTACTGTGCTGCTATATGTATAGTTTGCTCCTGACAGCAATATCTCCTTCTACAAGCATATATCACTAGAATAAAAAATATATGGCAGCTTGACTGGTGAGATACTGGATATAAATGTAAATGACTTTCTATAGAACAAGGAATGTCGTGTTGATAAATCTGTGTGACTTATGCCATTCCTTCATGACATAGTGTACAGTGTACAGTAATATATAGCTCTGCTGTGAACATTTTATATATAGATTACGGAAGATAATTTCCCATTTATTAAGACAATCGACATACTTACAGAAAAACAATTTTGAAATTTAAGTACAAATATTTTATGAAAAAACACAACCTTAATCCAAATATATGTGGAATCCTAGACCAACTCAAAAAACCAAGAACTAACAAGGATACCTAAAAAATAACCTTTATTAATAATCGCTAAAAAAAGTACTCTTTCCATAGATAGAACAAACATATAATTATGTACCTGTAGGGCCCTAGGAAGAATCTACACTGAGACCTACCTAGCAGTGGAGGTTGGCACCCTAAGTTACTGCGGTAGGCACCCCCACTCAACGTCGACTAACCCTAGGGAATCCCTAGAAGACCCTAAATTGGGAACCCTAAAGTAGACCTAAAAAATCCCTAACGGAAGCCCTACCTGGCAGTGGGGGTTGGCACCCTAATGTGAAGCGGTAGGCGCCCCCACTCCACGTCGACTGACCCTAGAAGCCCTAGAACGTCCCTGAATAGGGATAGAATAAAGAAAATGTCCCAAAAACAAACCCAAACACCCCAAAAAAAAAAAATATCTTAAACAAAAAACGAAAAAATATAAATAATAAAGAATATGCAATGAGTCTAATGCTTAAATATGCGTATATTTCGTGTAATAGACAATTATGTCTATAGCAATATCTGCCAGCAAAAAGATTAAAAAAAATAGGGTGAATGAGAAAATACTAGTATTGTCCATATTCAATACATACATGCAATCTTTTATGGTTTAAGGAGTAAAATACTTGAGGTTTTAGTCAAATGCTAAAATATAAGAACATGGTCACCCGCTATACAAAAAGTCAACCATATAGTACATTAACACCAGAAACCTCAGTTGAGCAGCAAGATACAGCAGCTAGAAAATCAGATGTATAACTCCTTACACCCAAATAAAAAATGATAAATATGAATGCTTGATAGAGATTGCCCGTTAATCACATTGAAACAGTGCTTTAAGATAAGTAGCATCAAAATTGCTCATGTTGTTATTGTAATTTCAATGTATATTTCACCAGAGCAGGTGCTATTATTGTTTCAATATATGTTACAAAGTGACAAGTCCATCAAAGCCCACCACACCGAGACCCCCACAGGTACAGGAAATAATAGGGCAGGACACAATGATCCCCCTCATAAAAAGAAATCAGAGAGCATTCAATACTCATCTGCAGGTCCGTGGTGGATATGAAGCAATGTTAGATAGATCCCAGTAACACGGGTCCATGGTGGGTATGCGGTTTCATCAGATGGATCCGGACATCTAGTCAAGCAAAAGACAGCAGTCTCCCCGACCAATGCCCGACGCGTTTCCCCCCCATGTGGATGGAACGGGGGTTCATCAGGGGTATTGTAGCTGCAAGCAAGAAAAGGATAAGCTGCTGTAGCTTATTTTTTTTGGGGTGTTTGGGTTTGTTTTTGGGACATTTTCTTTATTCTATCCCTATTCAGGGACGTTCTAGGGCTTCTAGGGTCAGTCGATGTGGAGTGGGGGCGCCTACCGCTTCACATTAGGGTGCCAACCCCCACTGCCAGGTAGGGCTTCTGTTAGGGATTTTTTAGGTCTACTTTAGGGTTCCCAATTTAGGGTCTTCTAGGGATTCCCTAGGGTTAGTCGACGTTGAGTGGGGGCGCCTACCGCAGTAACTTAGGGTGCCAACCTCCACTGCTAGGTAGGTCTCAGTGTAGATTCTTCCTAGGGCCCTACAGGTACATAATTATATGTTTGTTCTATCTATGGAAAGAGTACTTTTTTAGCGATTATTAATAAAGGTTATTTTTTAGGTATCCTTGTTAGTTCTTGGTTTTTTACAAATATCTTATGGTAATATAAACAAAGAAACAAAACTTGCTTATGCAGCGCCCCAGAGAGCTGGTCGTTGCAGTAACGTCGCTCTGCCACTAAGGGGAGTGATGGTACGTCTGATGGCACTAAAGGAGTTCTACTGACCACGTATCACCAAGCACACACTACACTTCACACTCCAGCCACTAGGGGGAGCAAAAGGCTAATTTATTGGGCCACTTCTCACATTGGTAAAACTAGGGGTCGGACAGGAAGTTAGGCAGAACGAAGCCTGGGAGAGCTCCAGGGAGGACCTGTCAGAACTGGGAAATCTGACAGGTACCTAGCAAAAGGACAGATTGTTACGGAACCGCGCCTGCACTACCTTGCGGCGGTATCCTAAGAAAGAGACAAGAAAGGAAGGATATTGTGGAACAGTGAGAAACGAGATCAGCACAAAGGAGATCCAGTGGGAGTCATGCCCCAAGAATGGCAACATCTTACTGAGGCGCATAGCCGGTGGCCAGAGCACCGAAGAAGTAACAGTCTCCACGCATTACTTCAAACAGCGGCAGGACAGTTAATTACAGGTTGGCTGTCTACCATACAACACCTAAGAAGGACATAGGAGGCAATCGTGGGAGAGGGGCGACACTAGGGTTCCAGAATAACTCCAGGCCTACCTGTCATAAAGGTGCGTCCTAGCCATAATATACCTGGGGGACGGAGAAGAGAAAGATCTAGAACGAACGAGAACAGAACTTGTGAGGACTATCCTGAATGCTCAGCAGGGAAGCACTACAACACACAGGCGCTAGTGGGTAGACACTGATTTCCACCTGCAAAGGGAACTCTGGATGTGCCTTCGGACCGGCCGGTCTCAGACAGCCCTGTTGAAAGTGCCCTGGATTGAGGATCCTGAAACCTTCAGTAAAAGGTAAAGAAACTGAACCCTGTGTCCTCGTTATTCCTCGCACTACGCACCATCACCCTTTATTGGACATCCCTTAGCAGGGTCACGGACCGGGTCCAGCCACCGTGACAACCCCAGAACTGAGACAGAAAGGACCGGTACCAAGTAACCTGTGGCCCTGTGTCTGGGGGCGCTCCACTTAAATGAAACATTTTACAAATGCAATCTTCACAGGCATAAATTATAAATGCTTACAATGTCTTCATATGCCTGGGAGAGCTCCAGGGAGGACCTGTCAGAACTGGGAAATCTGACAGGTACCTAGCAAAAGGACAGATTGTTACGGAACCGCGCCTGCACTACCTTGCGGCGGTATCCTAAGAAAGAGACAAGATAGGAAGGATATTGTGGAACAGTGAGAAACGAGATCAGCACAAAGGAGATCCAGTGGGAGTCATGCCCCGAGAACGGCAACATCTTACTGAGGCGCATAGCCGGTGGCCAGAGCACCGAAGAAGTAACAGTCTCCACGCATTACTTCAAACAGCGGCAGGACAGTTAATTACAGGTTGGCTGTCTACCATACAACACCTAAGAAGGACATAGGAGGCAATCGTGGGAGAGGGGCGACACTAGGGTTCCAGAATAACTCCAGGCCTACCTGTCATAAAGGTGCGTCCTAGCCATAATATACCTGGGGGACGGAGAAGAGAAAGATCTAGAACGAACGAGAACAGAACTTGTGAGGACTATCCTGAATGCTCAGCAGGGAAGCACTACAACACACAGGCGCTAGTGGGTAGACACTGATTTCCACCTGCAAAGGGAACTCTGGATGTGCCTTCGGACCGGCCGGTCTCAGACAGCCCTGTTGAAAGTGCCCTGGATTGAGGATCCTGAAACCTTCAGTAAAAGGTAAAGAAACTGAACCCTGTGTCCTCGTTATTCCTCGCACTACGCACCATCACCCTTTATTGGACGCCCCTTAGCAGGGTCATGGACCGGGTCCAGCCACCGTGACAACCCCAGAACTGAGACAGAAAGGACCGGTACCAAGTAACCTGTGGCCCTGTGTCTGGGGGCGCTCCACTTAAATGAAACATTTTACAAATGCAATCTTCACAGGCATAAATTATAAATGCTTACAATGTCTTCATATAATATTGTGCCAATGCAAATTAGAAAACGTTAGGTTGATGAAAAAATTATTTTCTATGAATTTAATGTTTTATAGTCTATATAATTGTCAACACAGAACCAGAAATATCAATTGCCAAACCACCATGCACTTTTTTAATGAAAATGATGTCCAGCTAGAAAATAATAATTTAAGCAATGTATACAATATATCCAAAACATGATAAAATAGAAGGCAAAGTTGGAATTGGTAGCACAGCTAACCAAAGAAGGAGAAAAAAAATTTGGAGGCGCTTCCGTTTGATGGTATGATCCCAGTTTGACGTCCAATTTGATCTCCAGCTGAATAACCGGACTGGAGGAAAGACTATTGCTATGTACAAAAGATTTATTTATTCTCGAAGGTTACAAATAAAAAATAACATGTCACTTAAAAGGATTGCTAAAAATAACAGATGTCATAAAGAAAAGTGGAGGTACACAACGCGTTTATGCTCACAAAGAGCCCTTGTCTGGTATATAAAGCTGTATGACTAGTGGGACAATTTATACATGTCTCTCCATTTTTATGTGGCTGCGGTTTCTCCCTTGGAGCTTCCCATCTTTGCTATGTTTCTCTAATAAATATTAACAAACACAAGGGTCTCAGTCCGAGAGGGGGGATAACTCACCTCCCAAAATTTAACATAATAACATGAATTGGTTGTCGGAATGATAATGCATTCAAAATCATTTTATTTATAAATTCCTGCACTGTACTTATTTAAAAAACGTAAATGTATATTTATGTATCTATTCTTTCATTCTTTACCCACTGCATGAGGTAGATTTCAAGTCTTGCCTGCATCTGCGGTCTCACATCTAGCTTTGGCTGCTGCGGGTGCTGCTGAGCATAGACGTCGGTGTCAGCATCTTGCTCAGGATTGTGCTATTCCTCTGGTTACTGCTAGCTCTTCAGCAAAGCCTATGGTAACCAGCAGTGGGAAGCAACAAGCGAACGCTCTGGAGACTAAATCCAGAAATCATCCTACTGAGTATGCTCATGATGTGGCAACATCTCATTGGTGTTCAGTCATCAGCTGGTCTGGTGATGTGGCAGCTCCGGATTGCTCCAAAGGCAAGATTCTGTCTGACTGGACTTGAGCTTTGTGTATAAAAGGCTCACAGAGGTGCACCCTGGTACGCTAGTATCAACCTCTTTTCATGTGAGAATGAGACATTACAACAAGGTGGTCTGTGTCAGCATGTGCTCAGGGCTGGCAGTAAGCCGTCAGAATGCTGGCACCTTTGGAGAGGAGTTTGCATGGATTCAGGGCTGACATCTATCCATTAGAATTCCGGCACCTCCAGAGAAGAGTTTGATCACTGTTTGCTACTTGCCCCGGTAGTGGGCTTTGATCCCCTGTGAGGTTAACAAGATTGCCTTGTGCAGGCATGTACTACGGCAGACAGAGAATGAACTTTAATCCAATATTGCAGCCAGCATGCAGCCAGCGGGTAAGGAAAGGGTGAATCAAACACCCGAAAACCCCGCCTCTATGGCTGAAAATTGTTCCCTCTAAATTCAGGTGACAAAGTCCCTTTAATGGTGTACCCCAGCCAGGTGTCTGGATAAACTATGCAGTTGATAACCCTTTTTTATGTTGTCCCTGTGGCTAGTTATGTGGTTCTGCAATCTCTGGGTCATCTGACCAATGTATTGGAGTCAACAAATGAATGTGACTACATACACCACAAAGCTGGAACCACAATTGAGTTCCTGTGTGTGCGAACATGCTCGAAGAATTTTTAGGAACAAACTGTTGTGCCCCACAGTTGATGTTGCAACAGAAACATTGTTTGTCTTTATTTTTGAATATGCCTATCCTATCTTCTTGTGTTTGATTGAGAGTTTTGGGGGGGACCAATTCCTTCAATACTGGGTCTTTCTTTATAAGACACCAATGCTTATTTAAAATTAGAGATGATCAAATATTTCAATGTTCAGTTCAGATTACGATCGCCGAATTTGCAATATTCGCTTTTTTTGTCAAATATTTTGCCATTAAAGTCAATGGGAGACATAAACAAATGCACACACAACTGTTAGGGTTGGCGGAACGCACCGAGTATAAATATATGTGATAATAGGTGCGTTCGCAACCCGGGGCCATCGTGCAGGAGAGGAACCTGCTGCTAGCAATTGGTGGCGCTATATGGCAGTATTAGCAAACTCTGTTACTTCACAGAATCGCTAGGATAGCATAGCACACAAACAATTCCTCACTGGAGGTGCCGGTATTCTAGGGCTTTTTTCAGCCAAGACCTGAATCCAAACACACAAAACTCTTCACTGGGGGTGCCAGTATTCTAGGGGCTTATTTCAGCCAACCCTGACCATATGCAAACATGACCACACAGTAGCAAGGCTCAAAACATAAGTCGATACTAGCGCATGGCCGTGCGGCCATGCAAAACCTTTATAGCTGTAGCAGACAAAGATCTTCCTGGTGGCCCAATAGGAGCTCCTACAGGACCTGAGCATGTGACCCCCGACCTCCAATGGGAGGTCACCCCGTGGGCATGCTCAGTATGGGAAAAGCGGGACTTAGTCCCAAAAAGACCTGCTCGCTGCTGAACATTGCTGGCTACAGTGACAGAGCCTGGAAGGGCAGCAGTAACCAGTCGTCCAGTATCATCCTGAGCCAGATGCTGGGACCGATGTCTCTGCTGAGCAGGCTCCACTGTGGCTAGAGGAGAATGGGAGACCACAGCAGACATGGTTCGAGTTTCCCCCCGTGCAGCGGCGGAACCTCAACACCTTATAATGGCCCAAAATCTGTCAAAACAGATCAAATTAGGGGCAGACACCAGGAAAGTGGCGTCAATTCACCACAGTACAAATTTTAGAATGGCAAGGCAGCATTCAGCCATGCATGAACTATCAGGGTCTGGGCCAGCATTTACAGTTTTGAATTGAACTTCAAATTAAGAAAAAGGTGGTTGAGGGATCAGTGTAGGCGTGCTGTGCTGACAGCCACAATACTACATGCAACAGCTCAACCTGCTTTCATGCTCAGCCACACAAAGGTAGCACAAATATCAGTTTCATAGACTGCTATTGTCAGAAAAATCTAAGGATAGGATATTGTAGGAGTAGCCTTAAATATTAGGTGTCTCCTAGCTGTTAGCTGGGAACACCTTAGGGCTTGGTCCCTTTAAAAGGGGGGAGCGCATAAAATAAGCATAGTGTCCGGGCCTACATCTGAACCTTGGGGAGCACCAACACATAGGGGGCAAATGAGCAGGTGGTGTATGATTGTGAGATGCTGAATATCATGTCTGTTAGGTACGAGGAGACCCAACAAAGGGCCAAGTCTGTAATGTCAATAGATCAGAAAGTCTGTAGTAAGAGAGAATGGTCCACCTTGTCAAAGGCAGATGCCAGGTCCAGGAGAAGGAGGAGGACAAACTAGTGTCGCTTTCATTTAGCGATTAGTAGGTCATTGGTGACTTTAGTCAGGACAGTTTCAGTTGAATGGTGCAGGCGGAAGTCATATTGTAAGCGGTCAAAGAGGGAGCAAGAGGAGAAATTTGAGGATGGGTGTGATCGAGGTGTATTTGAATCAGGAGGGGAAGACACCAGTTGTTAGTGACAAGTTGAAGAGGTGGGTTAGGCTTGGGATGAAGACTGTGGTAAGGTTTAGAATGAGGTGTGACGTTACTGGGTCAAGGTCACAGGTGGTGAGGCAAAGTCTTCAGCTGAAATGAGAGGAGAGGGAGGAGGGGCTGGTTGACATACAAGATAATTCAAACTACCGAATAGCTGTTAAGGGTTGTGAGACAGGTATGATATGAGAGATGAGAAGTTGGTTTGTTTTGCTGCAGTGAGCAGCAAAGTTTACAACTTCTGTTACTGAAGGGGCAACTTCACTCCCTTTCTTTGGCAGCCACACAGTGGTACGCTTTGTATATGAGGGCCAGAAAGAACATGTGCTCCAGTAGATGGCAAGCACTGCATTAAGTGGTCTTTGCTCCTTTTCCTCCACCTTAACATCACACACAGTGCAGACCTCAGAGGTTGCACCCCATTTAGCCTTGCTTTCCCCCACATCAGAACTCTCCAACCACCCAACTGACTGTAGGGAACCATGAATGGCTGAGTATGAGTCTGCAGATCTGTTCACACATTTTATGCCATGGCCATCAGAGATGTACTCCAAAGAGTCAAGAGGAGGAAATCATAAGCACCAAATTTTGCCCAATTTTGTTTTCAGTTTAATCCAGATGTTAACCCCTGGGGGTGGAGGTAATCCTGATGAGACTCAGATACTTGAGGCGATCATGGACTGTTCTGTGCTATCAGGGCAGAAAAAGGAGGAAGATGAATCTCAGGGCGAGGAGTGAGAGAACAGAGAAGATGACAATGAGGTATTAGATCCCACTTGGAGTAAACCCACAGGCATGCAGCTGAGTAGCTCAGCAGAGGAGAAGGAAAATGAGGAGGTTACGTTGCGGCTTCCCGCAGAATAAATAGTTATGCAACCACAACAAGCAATGCAACTCCAAAGCTTCAAGTCCTTTCTATGATTAGTAGGCGCGAATTTTAGTTTTTGTTCTAGTGTTTTCTGGATTTGTGTTTTGGTTTTAACCTGTCTTCTTTTATTCTAGTTATATCACATTGGTTCACATCGTTGTTGAATGCAGTTTGTGCAATATATGGCGGAATAATTGGGAGAGGTGGAAGATTGTTTTCTGGACCACTCTATGGACCCCTACAATCCAGACAGTGGACTTGGTAGATCCACCAACTATGCGTACCACGGCCCATCATACGACCACCAGTTTGGATGCTACACACTATCAAGATATTGTTAATACCAGCACCTATGATATATTGATATGTATTAGACTAAAGAATGGGTCTTGTATAGTGGTCCTTGTTTTATTTCCCAGATATATGTAGATATTCCTATTTGTTCACATTTTCCATTAGATAGTGTTTATGCACATTTGTGATATATCTTTATGTATTCTGGGGTGATATTTATTAGGGGCTATGAGTGAGACTTTAAATTTGCATATATTTGTTTATCTCCTATCTGGTACAACGATTTATTGGTTGGACATAGTTAAAACATTAGCTGCATAACGTCTCTCTGGCACGAGCCCGGATCTTAATATGCCCCCATTTTCTTATCTTAGAGATAATTCTAGATAGTTACCATCTCCCTCTGTAACCGGCCAGTGCACGCACCACGCATGTGCTGCCTCGCGCGGTGGTGGGTGGCGCCCGGCTCTGGTGTACGCGTCTCCATGGTCGTGGGCCCGGTCATGTGACTGGGTCACGTGACGTGGTGACGTGCATCAGGAGCGCCGCTCTCCTCGGCGCATCGCAACATGGCGGGGGCACGCCGCATATGGCTGTGGATAATTACATTACTCTATACACCGCTATATAAAGGGATCACGGACATGGCCTACTTACCCCCTGACGAAGCCACAGGTGTGGTGAAACACGCATCGAGGTGATCTAATGCGGGTCGGACACTTGGGCAAACATGACCGCAGGTAATATATACTATCTGATGCTCTAAGGCCATTGTTTATATTCTTTTGGCTATACTGGCTTATGGATTTAGTGCAATACCAACAGCGGTAGCTTGGGCTGATAGGCGCTTTTTGTGCCATCCATTGATACTTATTATACTCATTTGCTTGGGCACTAATAGTGGAGCGCTGTTATACATATATATAGTATCCTGTACTATTCCTCAGGTCTATCCCTGCCCTGGTGTTCTGTTCCCGTTATGTCTCATTCTCTGCTGACACCATTTTACAGATGGTTTGTTTCCGTCTGACATGTACTCTCTCTCATGTGGATTATTGTATTTAATGATTTTTGTATTGTTATTCTAACTAATAAATGATATTTATATTGGAAATCTCACCTCCAACTGTTCCTCAATTGGTTGATATGCATATGTGGAGGATTATATTTCCCCTCTTTATCTTGGACGTTTTTGATCTGTATATGAGGTGTTCTCTTTCAGTGTATATAAGCAATGCTACTCTGTCAGTGGCCAGCAGCGTTCGCGGGTCTACAGTTGCTTATCTTGGGTCTTTTTTTTCAGAGTGCCAAAAATGACAAAAAATCACGTTTTCTGCCAACTTTTTTAAAAACGACAGAGTAGAGTTAAAAATGTAATAATTTGACTACTACATGCATGATTGGCAAATGCGTGATCAACATGCATTAAATTGGGAATCTCACTATGCTAAAATGCAGACTAGTGGACCTCACCAACCACCATCCACCTCATCAACCGTGTCTTCTGATTTTTCCTCCAACACACCGTGGCAAGTGTTATCACACAGGTCTCTAACTGCAGAACCTACACTTGTTTACCCACTACAGTCGAGGTGAGTGATAGCCCGTCAGCTGATATGGAAGTGGACATGGTTGCTGTTTTTGACTGATCTTAGATACCAAGCACACCCCATCTTTCTCAATCCTCTGTAACATCTCCGCCTGCACCTCTCTCACAGACAAGCAGCTTGCTGTGTTCACCCTACTCCACCCCCTGTCAGCACAGCAGCAAGCCCTCATTTGTGCAGTTGTGCTCACATAAAAGATTATTTCCTTCTACACATGGCAAAGCTAAGAGCTTGAACTTAACCATCTTCTATCTACTAATAATAATAACCTTTATTTATATAGTGCAAACATATTTCGCAGAGCTTTACAAGTCAGCAGTTCATATATGTAAAATAGTGAACAGTGACAAAGTTTATGATAATCAAGAAATTAAATCTAAAATAATGATGACCCTGCTCTTCAGAGCTTACAATCTACAATGAGGTAGATATGTGGGATATGGCAGCCTGTATCATGTTTAGCAACAGAATGTTTTTTTTCTATGTGTATGAGTTCTGCAGACAGTTTAATTTCACCGCCACAAAATTACAACATGGGATATGGCGGGCTGTATCACGTTTATCAATAGAAAAAATATGTTTTTTCATGAGCTATGCAGGCAGTTGAATTTCACCGACACTAAATGAAAAGGTGATGTATGGTGTGCTGAATCACGTTAACAACTGCCCCAAAACTTTTTCTACTGTGCAACAGCTCTACACACAGAACAATATCACCAGCACAAAATTACAATGTGGGATATGGCGGGCTGTATCATGTTTAGCAACAGAAGTTTTTTTTAACATGCATGAGCTCTGCTGACAGCTTAATTTCACCACCATGAAATTACAATGTGGGATATGGCGAGCTGTATCATGTTTAGCAACAGAATTTTTTTTAAAGTGCATGAGCTATGCAGGCAGTTCAATTTCACCACTACTAAATAACTTTTTTCCTGGCCAATAGCTCATATAACAGAACAATGTCATCACACCACAAAATGACAAGTTGACATTTGCCTTGCTGTATCACATTTATCAAGTGAAAAAAATAAGATTTAGGAAGGTCTACTTGTGCATGAAGCACAATAGAAGCAGTGCACAACACACTTCTATGAAATGTGCCCTGCTATTTTTGTCTGTGTACCTCAGTAATGGAACACAAAAAAATCTTCTGGAAGATCAATTTCAGAGCCACACAGGACACTAGGATACTAGCTATCTAAATTATCTGACTAGGAAACAACCACCTATCTAACTAGCTAAAATCTATCAGCAAACAGTCCCAACATCAGGGGCAGTTACATTGCCAAAATAGCTCTAAAACAACATGTCCGCTCTTTATATGGAGAGGGACATGTGATTTCAGCAGCAAATGGCACAAGCCATGGTGTCAGCACATTGTGGAAGTTTCCTGCACCCTCATTGGCTGGCCACAATGTGCACACATAAAGTTAGAAGGAAAAAAGAAAGATTGTAAGCATGCCGCTCCTCTGAGTGCTCTGCCAACCCCCTACTCTCATCAAACACATACCCCATGCTTATCATACACCACCATTATTGTAGCCAAAGTGCTCAAAATAGTTTAGTGGCAATGCAAATATTTTCCCATATGTTACCGAATGTTTCCGATTTTCTCCGATTTTATAAAATTTTGCTTGTGTTTCCAATAACGAATCCCAATGTGCCATATTTGTGCTGATTTTATGTTTAGCGATTGTTTTTCTAACAAATTTGCTCATTACTATTTAAAATTCCTCAAATGGTTTAAATTTCCCCTATTATATGTAGTCACAAAACTACATTTTACATTTTCCTACCTGTTCTTTTGTTTTAAGTTTACCGGTATATTTTTACATTTTCCTACCTGTTCTTTTGTTTTAAGTTTACCGGTATATTTTTTGGCAGTTTTTCTGTGTTAAAGCCAAATTTCTTGGATAAGCTGTTTCCACTTGAGCTTTTGGATATCTGTTTTCTTTGCAACTCGAAGTTAGGATTTTGGATTGATCAATATAATCAGAAGTGGAAGTGCAACTCCTTCTTATCCGCTGGAATAGGTTTGATGGTATATTTTGCTTCCACTTTGGATAGTGTGCACTACAAAAATCTGAATGTAATGCTGCCACATCATCCTCTCCCAGGGGATGCTGGAGATGGAAGAAAGGTAGCACTCATGGTGAAATGCTTCAGTACGGCAGTGCAGGTGCCACCAGGTGGTGAGAGAGGTCAGACAAGCCGGGTCAGGAACAGACAGGAAATGCAGTACCAGGGGAAACAGCAATACACATGGTCAGATACAAGCCAAAGAAGTCAGAGCCAGTCGGGAGCGGAGATGCCAGAGACGTAAGACAGAGAAACATGTCAGAGGACAAGCCAGGTCAGATACCAAGGTCAAAGCACGGGGAGCACACAGCAAGATGAGCAAGGAAGCAGGAATACACATGGTCAGATACAAGCTAAAGAAGTCAGAGCCAGTTGGGAGCGGAGATGCCAAAGACTTAACACAGAGAAACAGGTCAGAGGACAAGCCAGGTCAGATACCTAGGTCAAAGCATATGGAGCACACAGCAAGATGAGCAGGAAAGCAGGAATGGGAAGGTAGGGGAACTGGGTAAATGGGCAGAGGATAAATCAGGGTGTAACAGGTCAGTCGCTGAAGCCGGGGCAAGAACTATAGCTGACACTGCTTGCAGAAAGCCATGGACTAAAATAGCAAAACAGATCCCAAAATGAGGCAAAGGAGGTTAACCCCCACATGACCAGACCAGGGAGAGAATAGCAAGAAACAAACCATGGTCTAGATCATGACACTAGATACCAGTTGGTATCAACTATTTTGAAATGTGTTTTGCTGGAAATCACTTGATTTGTAATTGATAACTCCAGATCTAAAAACAACATTTTCTCTTTAGAGATGCTGGATGTGAACGAGAGATCCCTTTTTGTTTCTATTTAATTCTTCTACAAAGAGACCTGCCTTGTGTTCAGTGCCGTTTCACATCATGAACAAGTCGTCTATGTAACAGCGATAAAATTGGATGTGCTTTTGATATTTTTAAGATGTGAGAAGCGATGGACTCAAATCTCCTCATGAAGAGATTTGCAAAAGTTGGTGTGACCCGAATCCCCATCGCGGTCCCACACTGCTAAATGTAAAGTTGATCTTGGAATGAGAAGAGATTGTGCTCCATTATGACTTTTAACCCATTAAAAAGGAAAGATTTCTGTTCATGTCTTATGTCTGGATCCTCTGAAAGGATATAGTCTACCGCCTCCAACCTAAAATTGTGCTTGATGTTGGAGTATAATGTGGCTATATCCAGGGTTATAAACATATAATCCTCCTTCCAAACTAGATCCCATAGTTACAATAAAAGTTGTGCTGAAGCTCTAAAATATGATAGCAATTTTTTTAACATATTTTTGTAAGAAGAGACCTATATAATAAGATAATGTACTGATTTTATGGGTCTACCGGCATTACGTAGTAGAGGATCCCATTCACATGCTAAATGCATTCTAGTGTTGTGCCTACTGCACTATACTTCCAGGTGAGCACATACAGCTCTGACAAAAATTAAGTAAACATTAGTATTGTTGTTTCTAAATGATTATGAACTTGTTTTCTTTTCATTATTTGAGGTCTGAAAGTACTTTTTTTATTTTGAACATTTTTCTTTGTCAGAAAAAAAATCAAAAATTGATTGCTTGGAAATTCAGAGACATGTTGTCAGAAGTTTATAGACTAAAAGAACAATTTACATTTTACTCAAAAGTATATCTATAAAGAGTAAAATCAGACAAACTGAACATTTTTCAGTGGTCTCTTAATTTTTGCCAGAGATGTATTTGATATCACCATGTCCAGAATGCCCAAACCTATAAAACTGTGAGATTAGATAACCCTTTGAATGCACACTGCAAAAAAAGAGAGCAAAATCATTTTTCATCGTATCACTGAATAAAATGTAATCAAAAACTCAAATGAAAATAAATGTGAAAATGAGGAAAATGTCATCGTGTGCTGCAAAAACCAAGTCACCATACAGCTCAGCGGAAAAATGAAAGTTATAGCTCTCAGAATAAAGCAATGCAAAAACAATTATTTTTTCTATAAAATAGTTTTTATTGTATAAAAGCGGCAAAACATAAAAAAATGTAAATGAGGTATTGCTGTAATCGTACTGACCAGAAGAATAAAATTGCCTTATCAATTTTACCACATGTTTAATGGAAAAAAAACAAAAATAAAACAATTCCTGAAATGAATCAAAAAATGTCATGTGCACGAAAATGGTACCAATAAAAACATCAACCCGTCCCTCAGTAAACAAGCTCTTACATGACTCTGTAAGCAGAAATGTAGAAAAAATATAGCTCTCAAAACATAGTGATGCAAAAACTTTTAGTGTGTGACAGCAGTCAAACATAAAAACTGGATATAAATTTGGTATTACTTTAATCACACCGACCCAAGGAATTACCTGTAAGTCATCTAAACACTTATACTGCACAAGGAATGGCATAAAATATAAAACTAATTCTTCACCTGCTGTTGATTTGTTCATTCTGATTCCGAAAGGTTGCAGTAAGGCTCAGCTACCATTTATCCTGCACTCTATGCTGAGCACTTACATCGGGGTTTCTGTGTAAATCTCTGAAATATGTGATTCAGATGGAACCCATAGCAAAAGATTCCCTATAATGAGGCAGTTGGAGGCACTGTGCCTGAGCTGTGATCTGGTGATAATCGTCTTTTCAGCGTGCATAAAAGCTCGGTCTGCCACAGTTTTGTGCACATCTGAAAAAAAGGACAATGCTGAACAGAGGCCAGATGGAGTCCAGAGTAACTCTGCTGCCTCATTATAGTGAATGGATCCCTCAGGGGTTTCTTTTGAGTCATGTCACTCAGAGATTTAGATGCAAATTGTCTCTTCAGAGAGGATGAGAACTAGACCTCTACTGCCACCTATAGGAAGTAACAATCCTAAAAGTCAATGTCGAACCTTTAACCCACCTTGTCATATGACTTAAGAGCCAAAAACAGAATCTCAATTTGCAGACACTTTGTTTTGAGGTACAGCCCCTTATTAGTGCAAAGTGTGAGATCTGGTTTAGCTGTGTGAGAGGAGTCTGACCAGGATCCAAGTGGTAACATTTCTCCTTGCGTAGAGTGTCATGTTAAGCATGCCTACATGATGAGACTTTTAAGCCACAATGCTCCTCTGGGAAATATCTAAATTGTCTCTTCAGAGAGGAAGAGGACTAGAACTATAGTGACACCTATATGAAGTAGCAATCCTAAAAGTCAATGTCGACCCTTTAACAAGCCTTGTCACATGTTTTAGGATAAAAGCCAAAACCAAAATCTCAATTTGCAGACACTGTATTTCGTGGTACTGCTCCTTGTCAGTGCAAAGACTTTCAGAGATTTAGATGGAAACCTGAAAGTAAGTGCTCAGCGTAGAGCACCTGATAAATATTATCTTAAATGTTATGTAAAATGTTCCCATTGAAAGCTTAAACGCAAACCACAAGAAAAGCAAGTCCCCACTCAAGTTCATCATCTGTTAACAGAAATATTGGGGGCTTCCACATTACTGGTAGTACAAAGGCTCTGTAAAAAGCTATAGCTCCTCGCCCACACAAAAGAAATCCAACAAATTCTCCATTACCAAATCCAAATGTCCCCCTTCCTTCTGAGCCCCACAGTGTGCCTAAACCACGTTTGGAAAAATGAGAAATTGCTGATCAACTTTTAATCCTTATAACTTCGTAACAAAAAAGAAATATTTAAAAAATTGTGCTGATGTGAAGTAGACATGTGGGAAATGTTATTTATGAACTATTTTATGTGACATAACTCTGATTTAAGAGCATAAAAATGAAAAATTTGAAAATTTCAAATTTTTAAAAATTTTCACCAAATTTCTGATATTTTCAGAAATAAATGCAAGTTCTATTGAACAAATCTTACCACTATCATGAAATACAATATGTCACGAAAAAACATTCTCAGAATCACTGGGATAAGTTGAAGCGTTTCAGCGTTAGTACCTCATAAATTGATACTGGTCAGAATTGAAAAAAATTGGCCCAGTCATGAAGGCTAAAACAGGCTCTGGGGCGAAAGGGTTAACATTATATTATCTACTATACTGTATTGTACCGAATACCTGTTTCAAAATAATTGCATAAATAAATATCCGCCATTGAGTTCTGCTGATGCATTACTACGACTCACACTATTGTGCAATTTCATTGATTAGCCCGGGATCACACAAATGCGAGAAATACGTCCGAGTCTCGCATGGTAATACCCGGCATTGCCGCCGTCACTCAGGAGCGGAGCGTTGGCCGCATAGCAATACATGCAGCAGACGCTCCGCTCCTGAGTGACGGCGGCAATGCCGGGTATTACCATGCGAGACTCGGACGTATTTCTCACATGTATGATCCCGGCTTTAGGCACATCCAACCAGTAGCACTCTGGACCACATTTAGTTTTCAGAAATGTAGCAATTCATCTTGGCATAGATTCCATCAAAAGTGTTGAAATCATACTGTAGGATTACTGTTCCATTGGCATAAGATGTTTCTTTGGAGTGTACATTATAGTGTATTACTAGTTGCACTGATTACAAAGATTTTTTAGGATGTTTTTCATGTTGAATTTGAGTGTTGTAGGTGTTTTAAAATACATAGCATATTCTAGATCAGGAGTCTCAAATTCGGTTGGGTAGATGGGCCGCATATAGAAAAATTTGAATTTGGGGAACTGCATTCTTCGTAGGAAATTTTTAGTGATACCATTTTTTCTATAAATTTTTTGATAATTTTTGAAACATTTTTGCTGTGTTTATTTTTCAGTTTTCAATGGAATTCATTGTACGGTAGTTTTATAGCTTGGGTTGTTATGGATGTAGCTAAAACACGTACAATTTTTGGTTTACTTGTTTAGTTTATATATAAAACAGCATTTTTAGTGGCAAAATATATTTTCATGCTATATTTGGATTTTTTTTTACATTTTTCACTTTTGTTTCCCCCAATTGGCCACATACAGCAATATTGTCTTACAATTAACACCATATAGTAATTTTGACAAACATCGTAGTAATGTTCCCCATCATGTTCCTTATCTTTTGTAATGTCCCCCATTCTGGTCCCCATCTTGTAGACACACCCCATCATGGTAAATCCTTGTAGTAATGCCCCATCCTGGTCACCATATTGTAGTATTATCCCCCATCTTGTAGTAATGCCTTATCTTCGTGTACTGTATCCATACTGGTCCTCATCTTGGTGTAATGTCTCCATCCTGATCTCCTTCTTGTGGCAATGTCCCCATACTGGTCTTCATCTTATAGTAATGTCCCCATCCTGGTCATAATCTCATAGTAATGTCCGTATCATAGTCCTTATCTTGTAGTAATGTCCCTATCCCGGTCCTCATCTTGTAGTAATGTCCCTATCCTGGCTCTCATCTTGTAGTAAAGTTCCTTTCCTGGTCCTCATCTTGTAGTAATATCCCCATCCTGGTTCCCTTCTTCTTGTAGTAATGCCTGATTCTTTTCCCCATATTGTAACGATGTCCCCATTTTGCAGTAATGTGCCCATCCTGGTCCCCTTCTTGTACTAATGCCCCATCATGATCCCCTTCTTATACTAATGCCCTACCCTGGTTCCCTTCTTCTACTAATACCACATCCTGGTTACCTTCTAGTAATAATGCTCCATCCTTGTTCCCTTCTTGTACTAATGCCACATCCTGGTTCCTTTCTTATAGCAATGCCCCATCCTGTTTCCATCTTGCAATAATGTCCCCATCTTGTAGTAATGTCCCAATATTGTAGATATGGCCCCATCCAGGGGTAATGTCCTCATCCAGTAGTAATGTTCCCATCCAGGAGTAATGTCCCCATGTGCAATAGCCCTGGTATGGAGCCATTCCGTTCTGTTATCCACCTCCACGCAGTGTCCACAGCCGATTGAATAACCACAGACAACAGGTCTCGGGATAACAGCTGCTTTAATTCAGCAGAACGGGGAGATATAACACGTAGTAATGGTTTACAGTTCATATCGAGAATCTACGGCTAATACAGTTCAGGATTGGATTCTGACACAGAATTGAGGTTCTGGAACTTGAAGAACCTGTATTAGTTAGAAGCATTACTTGTAGGTAATTATAAGAGAGTTCAAAGTGTTTTTGGGCATACGAGTAGAAGAGGAGATGCATAGTTAGGGTATTTACAGACCTGGAGTCCAGTATCCATTTCACAGCTTGTCGCAATCCATGCAGAAATATACTTGAAGTAAATAACGGATAATGTGTAGTGAGATGGGACACCCTCAATTTCCTCATCATGAGGGCAATAGGTTCTTCTGTGCACTTCAGTGCGACCTAACGCTGCAGATGCACGGGTAAATCCAGACAGTTAAAGACCTAGGGTTAAAAGAAAAATGTAAACGTCTTTCGCCATCTTGGCTATAGAAGCCAAGGGAAAAATCCTAGGCATAAGAACCGGCTGTAAGTCTTTAGATGAATAACATGAAAAGAAGGATGAACCTCCAGGCATGTAGCCTGGAGGGGTGAGGAGACCTATCAACAAAGGTCTGCTCTGGGTCACATCTTGTACCAGACTCTCCAGGGAACTTTTCAGATTCCTGACTGGTCTAGACAGAGACTGGTGGTAGCTCCTCCAATTGAATCTTGATGACAGGGTCACTGACCAATAGGATCTATGCTCAATTCTGTGTGAGATCATACATTGTCGGAATAATATAGATCATGCATTTCACAAGCAGATGGTGCTGGAACACACCAAAGGAAAAGTGCACTTAATAGAACATTGAAACACATACCTGCGGAGTATAGGAGATTAGTGAGTTTTGGATTCATTTAAACCATTTAACAGTGAAAGGCTAACTTAGGAGTGAGTTGCAGTGTACTGAAGCTACTCACAGTCCAGGGTTACTTAAAGGGACAGTCACACTCTGGACCAGGTCACTACACATGCAGTAGTAGTATCCCAAACCAGGTCCCCATACATGAGTAATGTCCCCATCCAGCAATGATGTCCTCATCCAGGTGTTATGTCCCCTATTCTGCCGATCTTCACATGCACAGAAATGAGAAAAAAAACTTTGTGCCTGTCTTCTGTTCCCTCGGTGTCTTTTCTGCATATGTGGCCCACGGGTACTGCAGACCCCTTGACAATCGTGGCCCAGTCCAGTAGGCCGCAGACAGCAGCACTTTAATTCAATTGAATGCGTGTCCTTTCAAATGTATTGCCGTGTAGCCAGAGGCCAGCAACTGACATTGGTATGCCAATACATGGCAGTGACGTCATAAGCTGTCACCCCGGTACAATCAATTGAAATAAAGTGTTGTTGTTGACAGCCTCCTGAACTGGGCCGCGATTGTCAAGGGATCTGCAGTGCCTGCAAGCCACATGAAGCAGCCTCAGGGGCCGCATGCGACCCACGGGCTGCGTGTTTTAGATCCCTGTTCTAGATGGAGTGATTTTTTACTATACTGTCTCTATAGGAATTAAAGAAGTAAGAAAAAAGTGTTAAGTATTACAAAATATGAATAAAACATTAAAATGTCTTGTAAAAAATGCCTTAATTCATAGTTTTCCATTGCTTATTGAAAGTTCTGTCCTGTTTTTTTTGTCCAAGTTTTTTTCCTGTTGTCTTTCTGCATGTGTAAAACCACCCTTATTATGGTTTCTTGGCATTTACCTGTGTATTTCACTAAACACAGAACAGGTGTCACAAGAGACAGTTACCATAGATACTGACAATTTATTTTGCAAAACTGACTATAGTTGTTCTGTTTAGTAATGTGTTTAAGAGCAGATTCTTCCCAATTGTACAGACTTTTCAGGTTAATTAGCTATCTTACCTAAAGGTTCATAGTACAAATGTTAGTGTGTTTTTTTGTTTCGGTTGGTTGGTACATGATATTCCCATTATTTATACACTCATCCAAATCCTTTTGATAACCATGTAATGTAAATCACATTAGTCTTACATTTTTACTGGGAGCTGGCATTACCTGTCACGGGGTTACTCCAAAAGTGTGGAGCCAGAAGACCACAGCGTCTGATTACTCCTACTCCGGCACTGAGAAGAAGCACTTCTCCTTCATTTTAAGTATGTTTATTCCTTCTGGCAGAACAGGGGTTAATCGGCCATGTTGGAAATAGCTGTGCTCACAGCTGAGCTCGGTTAGCCACTCCTTTCCCCTTTATAATCTGGGCATTGATGCAAATCTTTGTCATAGCTGGCTTTATTGCTGCATGGCTAACTGAAGGAGAGGAGTTCTTATGAGAAGGAGAGTTGGAGGAATTATTAGTGACTGTTGCTTGATTTATATGCGTCATAATTCCTAGTGCATTTGAGTCGCCCCCAGGGCTGTGGGGTACTCGGGACTGGGTCTGGTTGTAAGGGGGTTTTCACGATGGATGCAACCCAGTCCGTGGTCCTGGGCCTCAAAGTTAAAGGTTTTAATGTTCAAAGTTTGTTGTGATGCCACCTGTGGTGTTCGGTCAGTAGTGGGACCGACGCTGCATTGAAGGGGTCCCCTGGGAGATGTTGCGGCAGCACAGATGTTACATTTCCCACAGATGAAGTGGGGTCCCCAGGGGTCCGATGGTGTAGGGCGTGGATGGTAAAACTGGTAAATAAATGGAGGAGACAAGTTGTAAGTCTTTACCTGGTTTACGGCAGATGTAGGCCACAGTCCTGGGCACCGGCTACAGGTACATTAGCAGTCCAGGCAGTCCAGAGACAAGTGGAATCCCCTTGGCAAGTCAGGTTGGGGACCTTCCACTCTGCGCTTGCTGTAACTGAGGTCCCTGCTGCCACTATGTGTTCCCAGCAAAGTCCTAATTTGTTCCCCTGTCCTGGGACAGGTATAATAATAATATAATAATAATTTTTATTTATATAGCGCCAACATATTCCGCAGCGCTTTACAAATTATAGAGGGGACTTGTACAGACAATAGACATTACAGCATAACAGAAATACAGTTCAAAACAGATACCAGGAGGAATGAGGGCCCTGCTCGCAAGCTTACAGACTATGAGGAAAAGGGGAGACACGAGAGGCGGATGGTAACAATTGCTTTAGTTATTCGGACCGGCCATAGTGTAAGGCTCGGGTGTTCATGTAAAGCTGCATGAACCACTTAACTGCCTAAGTATGTAGCAGTACAGACACAGAGGGCTATTAACTGCATAAAGTGAATGAGAACATGAAGCGAGGAACCTGTTTTTTTTTTTTTTTATATATATAAATAGGCCACACAGGGATCATTAGGTTAATGCATTGAGGCGGTAGGCCAGTCTGAACAAGTGAGTTTTTAGGGTACGCTTAAAACTGTGGGGATTGGGGATTAATCGTATTAACCTAGGTAGTGCATTCCAAAGAATCGGCGCAGCACGTGTAAAGTCTTGGAGACGGGAGTGGGAGGTTCTGATTATTGAGGATGCTAACCTGAGGTCATTAGCGGAGCGGAGGGCACGGGAAGGGTGGTAGACTGAGACCAGAGAGGAGATGTAGGGTGGTGCAGAGCCATGGAGTGCTTTGTGGATGAGGGTAGTAGTTTTGTACTGGATTCTGGAGTGGATGGGTAGCCAGTGTAATGACTGGCACAAGGTAGAGGCATCTGTATGGTAGGCAGCTTGAGCCGTGCTTACTGGGGTCTTTTCACGGGGACTCCAGGCTCCAAGGTGCTGCTGTACCACAGGGGAATATGTGCAAAGTCCATGTAATCCTCAGCCCTCCAGTTCTGCTCTGTCTTTTATAGTTTCCACAAGAGCCTCGGGCTCCCAGTACCCAGATTTTGCGTACTGACTCCGTGGAGGCCTTCTCGTAGCCTCCAGGAGTCCTGTATCTCCATTGTGCTCCATCCCTGTCTGTCCTCACTCACATACTTTCTGTCCAGACTAAACTGACTCCTCCTCCAAACCAGGATCTGTATCCAGGGAATCCGCCCTAAAACGGGCAGAACCAGGGTGCACCTTGAGGGTGCCAAACTATTTGCAATGAAAGTTTTTGGGTAATCACTGTCCATTACCTCAATGTCCATTATAAACCTGTAACAGAATACATGCAAACATTTTCAAACATGTAACACCAATTATTGACAGTCCCTATAAAGGGCTGGGATTTGACCCTTGGTTCTACGAGTAGACCTACATAATTCCTGGTCTAAGATGTTTGTTGATGTGTACCCACTGGTGCATGTACTATTTGTAGGCCTGCATTGCGTGGGTAAACTGGGTAATTGTCTGCGACTTCTCAGATTCACAATAGGTCTGACACTTTCACGAATAGCAGAGGGTGGATTTTCTGGCTCCACTGCTGGGGTGGCATTTGTTGCTTGAACCTGCTGGTGTAAAGTCTCTTCTGGTTCAGGATGGTTCTGAGTCACTTCTTCTTGTATTTCTGGCTGGGGAAAAGTTAAGACAGGTATCACTATGGCCTGATGTTTCTGAGTCTAAAACTGGGAAAAATCTCCAAGAACAGTGTTTTTTTTTCTTTTTCTTCCATGGGTGGAGATTTTCCTGGGTCGGTTTTTTTGTTCCTCAGTTTATCAAGGCACAATTTGAGATGGTCTCTGGATACTGCAGTTGAAGTTTCTCCTCCATCTTTACTTATAAGGCATTCTTTCATGTTGTCAAAGTTTGAGGGTAGGATAGTATACGGTTATGCTTCCCACTGGTCGTCAAGTTGGTGCATTCTCCTTTTACGTTTTAGCATTTGTTCACCTGGTGACAAGGGAAATAATCTCTTTCTTGCTTTTGTCTTGCCTGTGATAGACTTCTTTCTACGCACTCTTGTACTTGGCGGTACTTTTGCTGTCTCTCAGTATCCCAATCTGTATCAGGTGAGGTATTTTCTGGGGTTAGGACTCCCATGTCTAGATCAACTGGTAGTTTACTAGATCTTCCCCTCATCAGGAATGCTGGAGTGCAGTTGCTGGAGTTCACTGGGATGTGGTTAAACAAGTCTACCAAGTCTGGCAACATCTCTGGCCATAAGTTTCTTTCAAGTAAAGGCAAGGTCTTCAGTAAGTCAATCACTACTTGGTTCATCTTTTCGCACATTCCGTTGATTTGCGGGTGATACAGAGTTGTTCTGATCTTTTTGCATCCATACAGGTTGCAGAATTCTTGAAATACTTTTGCTTCAAAGGCTGGTCTTTGATCAGTGAGTACTTTTTCAGGATATCCATGTGGTCTACAGAAGTGCTGTTGGAAGGCTCTGGCTGCTGTCTTTGCTGTCTGATCTTTGACAGGTACAACTACCAGGAATCTGGAGTAGTGATCCCAAATAGATCCACAATAGTCAAAGCGTAGACATAGCCTGACCGGCTTGGAGTTAGCTTCACATGGTCTAAGGCCACCAGTTCAAGTGACTGTTTGGTGACTATGGGCTGTAGGGGAGCCCTCTAGCTGTCATGGTCCTTTCTGTGCAGGTTACATGGGCCACACTCTCAGCACCACTTTTTGATGGCTTTTCTTATGCCAATCCAGTAAATTCTTCAACGTAACAGGATCTCCAACTTCTTCCATCCTACTCCAAGTGTCCTGCTCCATTGTGGTATGCTTCCAGCACCGTTGGTGCATCTTGTCTTGGGACCACTATCTGCCAGACTAACTCATGAGTGTGTGGATCGATGTTTCTTTGGCACAGCTTTCCATCTTAGATGAATAGTTTTCCTTTCTCCTTCCACAGTTGTTGCATCTCTTGTGGATCATTTGGACCAGGGTGTGAATCTGGATAATGCATGCTTTTATGTAAGTAATTGCAATTCAGGCTATCATAATGACACATGAGGCTAATATATGAAGTAGAAGTCAAATGCAAAGACTTTGAACCAGTAAAACTGACAGTTTTGGGCAGAGTCCCAGTGCCCCAGCATGCATTTTGCCCTACTTCGTCATGCGCCTTGCATAATATGGGTGGGAAAAAGGTTAACCCCTTAACCCCAGCAGCAGGTTTTGCGCTTTTGGTTTTTGCTCCCCTTATTCTCAGAGCCATAACTTTTTTAATTTTTCCATCAATATGGCTGTCTGAGGGTTTGTGTTTTGCGGGATGACTTGTACTTTTGAATGACACCATTGGTTTTACCATGTCGTGTACTAGAAAATGGGGAAAAAAATTCCAAGTACGGTGAAATTGCAAATGAAGTGCAATCCCACAATTTTTTGTTTGTCTTTTTTACTAGGTTCACTAAATGCTAAAACTGACCTGCCATTATGATTCTCCAGGTTATTACGAGTTCATACACACCAAACCTGTCTAGGTTCTTTTTTATCTAAGTGGTGAAAAAAAAATGGCACCATTTTCCGATACCCATAGCGTCTCCATTTTTCGTGATCTCGGGTTGGGTGAGGTCTTACTTTTTGCACCAAAATTATACCATTTTGATGCAGATATGATCTTTTGATTACCCGTTATTGCATTTAAATGCAATGTCGCGGCAACCATAAAATGTAATTCTGGCATTTTTACTTAATTTTCTCGCTACACCATTTAGCGATCATGTTAATGCTTTTTTTATTGATAGTCGGTGAGTTGTTACTTGCAAGCACTGCTGCAGCAGTGCCAGATTAGTGGCAGCTGTAGTTGATCTGTGGAAATTAGTGCACACACAAGTAGCTCAGGCAAATCTGCATAGGCTTTCAGAAAGCGATAAACTACTTAGTTGAGCACGTGAGCCAACCATGGTACATGTGCCAGTGCCAAGCTTCAGAGTCAACACAAGGTTACGTCCATTATCACACACAACCATGCCTGGTTTTAGGTTCAGTGGTGAGAGCAGTTGATCTGTCTGGTTTGTTAAACCTTTCAACAACTCATCAGCAGTGTGCTGTTTATCACCTAAAAATTAGTTTCAGCGGAGCCTTTTGCCACTTCACCAAGACAGTGCTGCAGTGCTTTCAGCTTGTGATTGATATGGACAATAATTTGGAGAATGAGGATGATGAGAAGGAGGAGGTGCTGGAACTGGTGTAAGTGTGGGAAATCCTGATGGAATTAGGGCCACAATGTGCCATCAGGGAAATATAGCATCCCTGGCCACAAGCACTTGTCCACGTGTCAGTAACTTTGTTGGTCAGGGCATGGGTGATACTATGGGACATGTGTTCGTGTAAGGCAGGGATGGCACACTGGGAGAAATAGTGGTGGCTGTGAACCGAGTACTAAGGGATCACCGCCGCCATGAGGTTGCCGAAAGCCTCCGTGTCCACAAGCATAAATGGCAACATTTTTAGGGCAAACAGTTTAGAAATGTGGCTGTTTACTGTATGGGCCTGAGGGTGGCTGCATATTTCTGATTGCTTTTCAAGGCCTGGGGTAGGGACAGCTGAATGCTGCGATGGGACAAGTGGACGTGGTTGCTGATGGTGGTTGTGAATGTGCAATGACAGGTGCAGGGTGGGAGGCATCCATGCCTGCGTCCTGGGCAGGGTATTGGCAAGCATGTAGCAAAGGAGAAGAGGCAGTTGTGTCACCACATACACTGATTGTGGAGTCAGGCATTTGGCCCACCTAGATGGGTGCTTGGATAACATGTGCCTGAGCATGGTGGTGGTGGTCAAGCTGGTAGTGGTCTGGCCTCTGCTCATCTTGGTATTGCACAAGTTGTAAATGACTATTCTTTTAGCATCTGCATTGTCTTTAAAAAGGACTAGACTGTGGAACAGCTAACCCTTGGCATGTGCTCTTTAAGTGCGTGAGTACTCTGGGGAACAATTGCCCGCCTTCTCCCTCTGGCCACACCAATGCGTCTTCCTGCCTGTTGTGGTGGTGTGGATCTCTTCCCCTCAGTGATTCTGGCCTCGCTCTGCATGGCACCTTCCCAGGTTGGTTCAATTACGTCATCATCCACCACCTCGTCTTCCACTTCCACACTCTGGTCCTTCTGACTTGTTGAATTAGCAACATCACTTGTCTCATGTCTCATCATCATCTTCCTCTTGAGATACTATTTGCAGTTCCCCACTGTGATCTTCTACTGACTGTGGGTGCTCAACTATTTGGTTATCAATACACACAGGCTCCTCATGACCCTCTTTAAAGGTGCAGGGTGAAAGGTCAGAATCAATAAATGGACATGTAAAGAGCTCCTCAGAGTGTCTTAGAGTGGGTCATTTGTCTTCTGGTGCTTTCCATGGTGGGGGGAAGGAGGATTAAAGTGAGTATTATGTGGTCTAGACTTTTGGCTAGTGAGACAAGACCGTGTTAAAAACAGGAAGGTGCTGGGAAACATACTGGAGCATTATCTTCTATCCAACCGACCACCTGTTCACACTGTTCTGGCTTCAAGTGTGGTATACCGCGCACCCCTTGAACAGGAAGCTAGGTCTTGTGAATTATGATATTTGTTGTGCTTCTGCAGCGGGCACAGTTTCACCTGTGCCACAGCCTTGGCTTCTGCATGCACCATCAGCAGCATGTTCACTTCCCCGTCCCTTACTTTTGTAGCTAAGAGTGATATTAATAGAGACTAGAATAGAATAGATACAGGACAGTTGGTTTAAGGATTCTGCAGCAAAGACTATAAGGCAATATAACCCTGACTATAGGCCTGCAATGCAATCTTTCCCTTCTCCAGCAGCTATCCCTACACTACAGGTAATAGAGTTATTTACATTGAATTGAATAGAATAGAATAGAAAGAGTCATGAAAAGGACTATTTGGTTATAGGTTTCAGCAGCAAGAACTGTAATGCAATATAAGCCCTAACTCTAGGCCTGTAATGAACTACTATCTCTTCTCCAGCAGCTGTTATATTGAATAATAGAATAGAGGAGTGATTGCGTGCCCTTCGGGCGCATGCTGGGATTACCCACCACACAATGGAGTGTAACCATACAGCAGACTGACCTCGCAATGGGGTGTACCCACGCACCAGACTGGCGTATGTGTAGACTAATAGCAAACATAAATACCTGTTATACCTCTCCTGCCACTCCTACCTTGTGTATGAAAAAGCTCTGTAGTTAATACTATTCGGGTAGAGCTATACGATAGCGCTATCCATGAAGAAAGTGAATGGGTAGGGCTATCCCATAGCCCTATTCATAAAGGAAATGAACAGGTATAGCTATCCGATAGCGCTATTCCTTAATGTTCCTGAGCGTAAGCTATTTCACATCGTTGAGCGCACTTGAGATCTGCCCCCAAGGCCCTACCCATGCCCAATGTTTGGTCCGTAGAACGCGGCTAGGAGTTAGTCCCACTTTTATTTACAAAATTTTTTGGCTTTTACAATTGTTAAAGAGCTTAATAAAAGACTTCTTTGTACACACAGTTGACAGTAAACCATTTGTCAACGTTAGGAATATGATACCTTGCTTCTGTGTCTCAAATATTTTGACCCTTATTTGTTGGCTTTCCCTTCCCCTGGAGAAAGCCACATATAACTGCCCATGTGAAAACACTTGGAGAGGCAAATAAATTCGTACCATATCCAAGGACTGTCCCTGAGATTTATTGATAGTCATTGCAAAAGCCAACATGACAGGAAACTGATGCCATCACATCAGGACTGGTAAGCTTTTATCTTTGGAAATCAGGTCAATTCTTGGAATAAGAACTATCTGATCCTTTGCGTTTCCATTTAAAGCAACAACATGAATAATGTTTGCTTTTAAGATTTTCACATAAAGCCTTGTGCCATTCCAAAGGCCATGCTTTCTGTTAAGATTATGCAGGAGCATAATTACAGCTCCTGGTTTCAGTTTAGTTCATGAGGAGGCATCCCAGTGGGATTCAAAGAGTTAAGAAACTCTACAGTGTAATCTGAGAGAATCACACCATCCTCTTCCGCAATTGTGTAGACGGAGCAATATGTTGAGTGTTCACCTTGAACTTCACTAAGAATTTTGTCGTTCAAGACGTGAACATCATCGTTCAATGGCGTAAAAATTGCTTTATTGGCAATTGATTTTACCGTTGCATCGGTAATCTCAATTGAGTCGCCAAAAATAGCTGTAATTAAATAAAAAAATTCGGGATTTCAATTGTGTCTTCTGGTAGACCATATACATTTGACAACTCTCCATTTACAAGTTTCAGTAACCATGAGTTGAACTCAACTTCGCCCTGAGATGTTCTCTTATTCTGTTGTAACTGGAACTGTGAAAACTGATTCCAGGATTTGAGTATTTAATGGTGGACAGTACAATTTGGGCTCTTTTTCCACCTTCCACTATTGGTAGGGTTTGACGAAAGTCATCACCGTTTATGAAAACTTTTCCACCAAATGGTCTTTTATTTCCCACATTTGTCTTGGAACAAATTATCCACAGCATTCATATTAAAACATGGAGTCATTGTTACTTCGTCCCAAATAATGACAGATGACTCCCTAAGCTCCTTTGCTTGAAGTGAGATTGGCTTAATTTTTGACACTGTGGACTCATTTTTTGTAATTCCAAGGCCAAACTTGGAATGGTAGGTATTACCATTTTGTAGTAATGTAGCCGCCAATCCAGTGGAGGCTACTGAGCAAATAGACTTATTTTCTGCTTGTAGTGTCCTGTGCAAGCAGTTGTACAAAAATGTCTTCCACTGCCTCCTGGGCCATCCAGAAAAAAACAGTGTGAGCTAGTGTCATTTGGCTGTGATGCAGCATTGACTGCTTGCATAATTGCATCGAAAGCTGATTTCTGAGCTTCACTAAACATAGCTTTCAATTGCTCAGCTTCCTGCTTTTTTACAGCATAATTCAGTTGGTCCAGTATGTCATCTGGAACATTTACTGGAGTTGGCAACCCATAGTCAACACAGGACTTTTTATTGCTTAAGAGCACCTCATTAATATCACAAAGAGCCAGTTGCTCAGCAATTTCTGGAGTATACCGCCTGGTGTAATCTTCCATAAATTTGATTTTATTGTTTTGCCATAATGCCAATGGTTTAGCTTGTTCCCCATATACACAAATTATAGCAAATAATTTGCTAAGTTAGTAGGACATTTGGAAAGCGATTGCATCCGTTATACTGTCTTCCCATTGGGAATTGTCTTCCAAAAGATGAAGATCAATGCATGCATTTTTTTCCATGTCGTGTTTGAATCCATTGACAGTCCTTAATTCAGCATAAGACTATGCTACTCTTTAAAGAGACTGTATAAACTCAGGCAATTTTTTCACAATTTGAGCCCGTCGTTTTTTCCATCCTTCTGGTACAGCTTTTCTAACCCAGACATAGTGTTCGGGGATTTCACTGTACAAATACTGATGGGCGGAAGCGTCAACTCTGTTTAGGTCAAAATAAACCTGCAGAGTAGAGGCTTTTGTGTCCAAAACAACCATCCACATTAGCATCTTTGAAAAACACTTGCTGCATGTTTTTAAGGTGAACAGCAAGCTTTTTAATGATATGTGAAGCATCATGGATTTTTTTTATCTGATTCTCCACATGCCCTCAGGGGCACTTATATACCGAGAATCTAGGTACATGGCTGGTTAATTCCTGGCACAGTCATGTCCTTTGTATACATATTTGAAAAGATATTTAACACTTTTTATTGAAGCACATATCTCAACATTGATATGGCAATAGTACTGGAGTAATAAATAGGGGTTGCATGGAACTACCCATTTATTGTCGATTTCTCGCGTTCCTTGTCTGGTTTTCCCAGTATTGCATCAATGGTACTGTGGGCAACCATCAATATTGGGGTTTATGTCTGTATTAAATTCCTTTGGGAATTTTTTTGCGCATTGACCATCTGTCATGCATATAGCACCAGGTTGATCTTAGCCACATGGGCCATGAATTATGTGCTTCATCACTGCCTCATGCAGTTTTGGATTTGCTGTCTCATTTGGGATTTCAGCAATGACCAATTAGTCAATTATTTCTTTGTCACTCGGTTTATCTTCCTCTCTGAGGATTAAAAGCATGCGAGTGTGTGGTAGTCCATGCTTTTGAAATTCTATTACATGCACATATGCAACTACATGGCCAAAAATGTGTTTTTTTCAAAATCTCGTTAAGCACAGTTTGGAATTTGATTTTAAATACTCATGCAACCAAATCTGGTCTGAACTCTGGCCTTTGCCATGGTTCTAGGTTTTCAGTAATTTCTTTCCGCTTTGGGTTACAGGTCATCGTAACAAAAAGATTTGGCTTTCTGAATTTTTGAACAATTGTCATGGCGTCTTGGTAATTTTGCTGCATAGCTCTTGGGCTTCCAATGAAAGTGGATGATAAAATTACTGGTGTCCCAGCTTTTAGCCCTTGGTGTAAAACAGCATTATGGATTCAATTTTTTCATAACTGTCAATGATAAATTGTTACGTCAACTTCCCAGCATTTAAAAGAGGATTGAACACGTCACGAATGGCAAGCCTGTATGCATAGTACTGCAACAGGGTGATTTTTTCTTGTTGATCTTGATCCACTGGTATGGATGACAGCAATTCCTTGATGTTGCACACTTAGGGCAATTGGAGTTGTCAAATGTATTGTCCATCCACTGTCCCCATATTGAAGTGGATATGTCATTGCACACACTTTCTGTGAAGAAAGCTGATTTGAACAGTTTGGTTTTCAATTTTGAGGTGAACTTTGATGTCCCTACTAAATGGGGGATCACCATTGCATTTTAATAAATTATAGCTACATCATTGCACCTTGGTGCATTGTAGCACCTCTGGTCATAATTGTAGTCATTTATAATTGACATTTTTATTTCGAGTGGATGGCGATTTTCTAATTCAGCAATCCTCTCTTCCTCTATTTCAAATTCCATCATCATTGTGAAGGCTCTTGCGAAGGGGTTAATTGCTTTCATTTTCTCTCCAAGAGATGATAGCAGTGCTGGGAAGCACTTTTTATTTGCTTGACTTCTTGTACTTAATGCTTCTTCACTGTCCAAGATATAAATCTGGGCAAACTTGGGAGTACTACCCACAGTGGGATGCAAGGGGCAGTTCTGTGGTAAATTTGTCCATGAATTTGAAAACGGTATGGACCATGCCCAGGAGCTGGAGCTACTTGTGCTCCCATTGATGCCAAAGCAAGTGAGCTATTGTATTGCCTTATATTAGCAATAAAGTTATTGGAGTACTGATGCTCTCCTTTCATCAACTTGACTAATTGATCATCCATATGAATGGGACGTAATTGGATGCGCCCTCTCTTGCAGCATTAAGGGAATATTTTGTCCGGCGCCATTATGTAACTTGCCATCATCGAGTGGCTCTTGCATTTTGGACACGCATTCTGTCTTGTTCTCTTTTTTGTGAAATATGTATATCACTTTGTGCATTGCGTGTTGCTCATTGATGTGCAGCATTAGATGCGTTACATGATTAAGTTACTTCATTCTTTTCTCTTGCTCTAGCCGCCCTCTTTCGGGCTGCATCAGCAGTTCTTCGACAATTTAGATTGTCTTCTGCTTCATTAAGAGGCAGGTTATACATCTGTATGCGATTTGCTTCTCTACGTGCAGCAGCGCGCTCAATTTGATCCATCTTTGCAATGTTGCCTCACACTGTTGCCTCAGTGTTGCCTGAGTGTTGCCTCACAGTGTTGCCTCACAATGTTGCATCACAGTGTTGCCTCACAGGCTAAGGTTAAGAAAGGCTTATGCTTTAACTCACCACCAGGGAGAGCTCCTCTCTTTAGGAATCCATGGTTATGCCCACTCAGTTAGCTGCTATAGGTAGTAACTATGGATACCTAAGTTACTGTTGAGCTGTGGATGACTCATTGTGCACAGACACACTGACACTTCCAAATTAAGTATATTGATGGAGCCCTGAAAAGGACTATTTGGTTATAGGTTTCAGCAGGATGGACTGTAAAGCAATATAATCCCTAACTGTAGGCCTGTAATGCACTACTATTCCTTTTCCCCACAGCTATCCCTACACTACAGATTACAGCGGTATTTATATTGAATAATAGAATACATGTAGCCCTGAAAAGGACTATTTGAATGTAGTAGTAAGCAGAAAGAACTGTAAGGCAATATAAATCCTGACTATAGGCCTGTAATGCACTACTTTCCCTTCTTCAGCAGCTGTCCCTACACTACAGCTAACAGCAGTATTTATATTAAACAGAATTGATGGAGTCCTAAAAAGGACTGTTTGGTTATAGATTTCAGCAGATAGAACTGTAAGGCAATATAAACTCTGACTACAGGCCTGTAATGCACATGTTCCCTTCTACAGCACCTGCTTCCAGGGTACAGTGTGGCGAGCATCGTGCCACCGGATCTTATATAGATATGCTGATGTGATACGACTGGCCAATCACAGTAATGCCAGTAGCCAACATGGCAGCGGTATTAACGTGATTGGCAGCCAATCCACGCATTTTTAGTGGCTGATAAAAGACACAAAACATACAGGGTGGGGACACGAGCATGGTGCTCAAGAACCAGGAATATTTGATCGAGTACAGAACATGCCCAAGCACCTCGATGCTTGGTCGAGTACCAAGCAGTACCGAGCACCCTCACTCATCACAACTAACTACATCTTGCTGCTCACCTCAACTGGGCATATACAGCCAAAAAATATGTATGACAGAACATACTGTGACTTTTTTTGCAATATTATAGTCAATGGCCCCATCTATGTATCCGCCTGAATCCTGGTTTGTGTTGGTTCAGATGTAAACTCCGAATAAGCCACTGAACATCTGATCAAATGCTATGTGAACCCTGTATACGAAAAACAAATTTAAAGATGAAGGGTGGCACTCCATGTGCAATTAAAATCTTCTTTATTTCGCAAAATAACAACGCATGGATGCTGGGGAAGAACAGGTCACTGTGAGGATGATGGCGACACGCTTCAATAGGTCCAGGTATGATACCTGGGCCAGGTGGGTCATGTTATGTATGCAAAATAGCCATAATCGTGATTAAAATCTACTTTATTTAGTAAAATAACAAAGCATGGATGCAGGGAGAGACCCACTCTCCCCTTGCATTCATGCTTTGTTATTTTACTAAAGAAAGATGATTTTAATTGGACATGGAGTGCCACCCTTCATCTCTATATTTGTATTTCTGAAAGACGTTGTCAGTCCTGGGTGCTGCACCTCTTATCCCTGAAGCGGAAGCTGGCCGTCTGCATTCAATTCATTTTTTGCTCAAGTGAAGGTATGTCAGTCTTGCATAGTGCTGTTTTTTTCTATATTGTGAACCCTGTCTATGAGCTTGCACTTTATAGGAGAGAGAATATGATGACTGAACATAAGCGCTTACATTCCAGAGGGGAGAAAGAGAGAGAGTGAGAGAAGACCCTGCTGACCATAACAGCTTACACTATACAAGATAGAGAGGACCCTGCCGATCATAAAAGCTTACACTCTATAGAAGAGATAAAGACATGCCCCTGCTGATCATCAGCGCTTATACTCTATAGGCAAAAGAGAAAGAGAGGACCCCACTGACCATAAGAGCTTTCCCTTTATATAAGAGAGAAGGAAAACACAACATTAGGCTGCCGTCACACTAGCAGTATTTGTTGAGTATTTTACATCAGTATTTGTAAGCCAAAACCAGGAGTGGAACAATTAGAGGAAAAGTATAATAGAAACACATCACCACTTCTGTATTTATCACCCACTCCTGGTTTTGGCTACAAATACTGATGTAAAATACTGACCAAATACTGCTGGTGTGAAGGCAGCCTTAGTCATCAGAGCTTACACTCTACAGGAGAAAGAGACAGAGGACCCTGAAGACCATAAGAGCTTGCACTCTACAAGAGCGAGAGAGAGGACTTCGTTGACCATAAAAGCTAACACTATACAGGAGAGAGAGACTTACCCAGTGACTCTGGAGATGCAAAACAACTCTGCTGCACAAACTGTGATTTTTTTTTTCATTCGAGAAAAGCTGATGAAAGTCTGACAAAACTCTGAAGGATAAAACTGACTTATTGACAAAACTCTGATGTGGTCAAAAACGCTGCTGAAACTCGGATATTTTTTTTTTGCATATGAGAAAAATCACTGATGTCTGAATAAGCCTTTATGGAGCAACAGTCATGTGAGCAAAATTATATGATCAAGAGAAAGAAATACAACAGTAATACATAGAGACATGCTATCAATATTTTATTTTTACATTTGAAAAACTGCTTTGGAAAACTATAGAGAAAAAAAAAATCATCCAGGGAAATGTAGAACATTCCACTTTCCTATTAAACAAACTATATGCAATAGGATTACCGTGATTATCGAGTCACCATAATTATTCAGAAGGCAGACTGCCTTCTTGTCTGAGGCTCTTTTATAAATTACATCTCAGGCATTGAAGTAACATTTTGGTAAGATTAAATTGCTCCATGTTTAAACAAGTTATTTAAATAAAATGAAGATAATGCAATTAGGGATTATAGAAAAATACACTTGTTTATTTTAGCTGACAAGATTCAGAAATGAACACCTGGCATTGTAAAGACCATCGCTGTTACATTTAACTCAATTACTGATATTTATGCTGTAACCTTTGATGAATAAAATTGCTGTGCTCTTTGCATACACATCAAGTGAATGCAAGATCATTGGAGCAGTCCTGTAAATAAGGATTACATTTCTAAAATGCTATGACAGCTCTGGCTAGGCTGAATTGTTTATCCTTTTTTCCAAAAGCAAAGCGCATATTGCAGGCAACAAAGATGTATTGTTTGTTGCTTTTCTTCTGGGACTGCCTGCACTGACTGTACATCTACAGACTTAGTGGTACCTACTGGGATTCAGTGCATTTATCAAAAAAGGCACAAACTGGATGCTTTAACGGCATGGTGTTTTGATGCAAATATGTATTTTTTCCAAGTCGTTACTAAAGCTTCATGTGTACAATAAGCGTCTCATCTTCTAAAAGCTTGAATAGTTTATTCATTTCAATATTACAAATACACTTTTGTACTGCTTCCCTCTCAGAGATTTGCTTCGCGAAGCAAAGTCCAAAAATTCTCACTTGAATGGCTTCTGCTCAGAGTTTTTAGGAAAAGCATGGTCTAGGGCAAATAATCTTAGTCAACTCAAGAAAAACAAGTAGTTCTTATAGAAATTGAGTTAGACTAGATGCTACACATTGAAAAAAATCATTTCAGCATTAATAATCACATTGCTGTTGTAGTCTGATTTCTCCTGTGACTTCTACGTTTTGGATAATCATATATGACATATGGCAAAACTCTTTAAGGCATATGGCAATGACTCTCTAAGAGGTCGAAAATTGACTTTTAGGATTGTAACATCCAGTAGGTAGAGCTCGAGTTCAAGTTGTCATCCTCTCTGAAGAGACTATTTGCATATTTACATTTCCAGAGGCCTTTAAGTCTTACACCACCTTTAACCACCAAATTTGACACTGTGTTGTAAAATTATTTCATGTAATTTGCTGAGACTTTTCTCAAAAAACACATTTTTTTTATGTTTTGTAAAAAAATGGCATGAATTTTTGGAGCTTGTTCTAGTGATGTCTTCATTCAGAAGCACCTTTAACTTGTCTTTAAACTTGTCATATCCACTTATCTATTATAGGCTCCTGTGCTAGTAAACCGCATGTCTTTAACTTGTGCATTTTTTTTACTATGACTGTGACAAATGACTCTGACTCATACCATCCATTGGCCATCTGTCACTCATAGGTTCCTTGATAAAATTAATTGTACATGCTTTATTACTGGATGGCTTGAAATTGTATTGCATTGTATAACTTAACCCAATTCAAGAAAATGGAAGGTCATCGATAAAAACCTGTATAAAATCTCTAACACTGTTTAGACCAATTCTCCTTAGGGCTTGTGCAGACAACCGTAATAATCGGATGAGTGCTATCTGTCATTTCAATGGATAGCACTCATCTACCTGTTATTCTATGGGACTGTACACATGTGTGATTTTTTGCTCGGAGTCTGTCCGTGTAAAAATTTGCTGCGTACCTGAGTTTGATCTAATATTCATATTGCACTCAGCCATGCAAATCAAAGAGTCTATGAAAACCACCGGACTACATTCAGACTTCCGAGTACAGTCTGATTTCGGTGGACTGTCATAATGGAGTAGACGGAGAAATTTTTTTGTTCATCTTCTTCTCATCACAGGGAATTGAGTATCATACTCTGATCAAGCTCTGATCAGAGTTTGATCAGAGTGTGATTTACAATTTGCATAATTGATCCAATTATATCAAATGAGTGACTACACAGATGTCTCCACATACTCTTAAGGTACCTTCACACATAACGATATTGTTAACGATATCGTTGCTTTTTGTGACGTAGCAACGATATCGTTAATGAAATCGTTATGTGTGACAGCGACCAACGATCAGGCCCCTGCTGGGAGATCGTTGGTCGCTGAATAAAGTCCAGAACTTTATTTCGTCGCTGGACTCCTGCTGACATCACTGGATCGGCGCGTGTGACACCGATCCAGCGATGTCTTCACTGGTAACCAGGCTAAGCATCGGGTAACTAAGCGCAGGGCCGCGCTTAGTAACCCGATGTTTACCCTGGTTACCATCCTAAAAGTAAAAAAAAAAAAAACACTACATACTTACCTACCGCTGTCTGTCCTCCAGCGCTCTGCTTCTCTGCACTCCTCCTGTACTGGCTGTGAGCGTCGGTCAGCCGGAAAGCAGAGCGGTGACGTCACCGCTCTGCTTTCCGGCCGCTGTGCTCACAGCCAGTACAGGAGGAGTGCAGAGCACAGCGCTGGAGGACAGACAGCGTTAGGTAAGTATGTAGTGTTTGTTTTTTTTTTACTTTTAGGATGGTAACCAGGGTAAACATCGGGTTACTAAGCGCGGCCCTGCGCTTAGTTACCCGATGTTTACCCTGGTTACCGGCATCGTTGGTCGCTGGAGAGCTGTCTGTGTGACAGCTCTCCAGCGACCAAACAGCGACGCTGCAGCGATCCGGATCGTTGTCGGTATCGCTGCAGCGTCGCTTAATGTGAAGGGGCCTTTAGACTAGTTTAATATAAGCATAATAGAGGTGCATATTTTACATCTGCATTATGGTCCAAGGCCAACTGCAAGTCCAATTGCTCATACTGACTGCATTACAGGCAGGAACATAGCTACCGGGGGGCCAGAGGGGCCCCGCGTTCTGAGGGGGCCCACCTGGAGCTATGCTACTGTAACTGCATCGGCGTGCGCAGCACACCAATACAGTTGCATTCTGTGACAGAGCAAGGAGAATCAATATCCCTGCTCTGCCGCCCGGTTGCTATGGGGCCCCTGAGCAGGCGGGGAGGGTCCCGATGCCAGCAATGGGCCCCTGCCCATCATCACAGATTCAACTGTATTGGCATCTAGCCGATACAGCTGACCGCAGTGACAAGAGAGGGAGCATTATGCTCCCTCTCTCATCATCCCCCTCTCAGCATCTGACATCACCGATGCTGACACTGACAGGGGGTTGTGATGATGGAACCAGGAGGAAGAGAGGTAAGTATTATTTTTTTATAGGTGTGCATCATACTATACAGGCTGCCTATGGGGGTGCAATATGCTAGTCAGGGTGCCTATGGGGGTGCAATATACTATATAGGCTGCCCATGTGGGTGCAATATACTATACAGACTGCCTATGGGGTGCAATATACTATACAGGCTGCCTATAGGGGTGCAATATATTATACAGGCTACCTGTGAGGGGTGCATTATACTATACAGGCTTCCTATGGGGATGCAATATACGATACAGGCTGCCTATGGGGGTGCAATATACTATACAGGCTGCCAATGGGGGTGCAATATACTATGCAAGCTGCCTATGGAGGTGCAATACACTATACAGGCTGCCTATAGTGGTGCAATATACTATGCAAGCTTCTTATGGGGGTGCAATATACTATACAGGCTGCCTATGGGGATGCAATATACTATGCAAGCTGCCTATGGGGGTGCATTATTTTAGGGGCTGCATTATACTATAGAGGCTGCCTATGGGGAGTATATTATACTACAGAGTCTGCCTACGGGGGTACATTATACTATAGAGTCTGCCTCTAGGGAGTGCATTATACTATATGGAGGCCTATGAGGAGTGTATTATACTATATTGAGGATTGTCTGGTGCGTTATACTATATGGAGGCTATCTAGGGGGTCATCATACAGTGTGGAGATTAGTGTTAGAGCTATCAAACCGTTTGGGGGATACTAAGTATATATATGTAGTGAGGGAGCATTAGACTGTATAAGAGAGCATTATATTGTGTCGAGGGGAGCTTTAAAGGGGGGAGACTCGGGACATTATTAAATGTAAAGTGTGCACTTATTGTTATAGGGGAACCATCAGGTGACTTTGACTGTCAAAGGAGCACACAGGGCATTATTACTTTCTAGGGGAAAAAATTTAGGCTCTCTTTTCTAGGTCACTTGCACCCAGTATTACTATATTATAGAGAGTTGCTTTAGAATAGGGACACATACGACAGCAGCGGCTCAGCACTGGGGTATCAGCAGGATGAGGAGTTTGTGCAGGTTGGTAATAGATGGTGACGTGATGAAAATATGAGAAGTGATGTGTGTCTTTGTTGTAATCTCTGCAGCCGAGTCCTGGCTGGAAGAAGTTGTCATGTCGGTCTGGGCCAGATGGAAAATACGGGAAAAGTGAACGATTGCATCAGAAAGAACGTCAGCTGTAAGTCATTATCTATGATTATATGTGATGTAATCACTTACATGTTCTGTAGGGCTGGTATCTACCACTGACCATATGGTGGTAATATCAATGTTGGTCTTTATATTATTTTCAGCGTAGTCATCTGCTGAAGTTCTCCTACATCCACTATTAGGGTGCGTCACCCAGTTGTAATCAAGGTTACCTAGTTAGGGGCCCACTCAGAAGCTTCATCCCCCTGAACCAAAACCCTAGCTACGCCTCTGATATAGGGATATTAATTTTAATGGAAATGTCCACTGCTTGGCCAACCCTTTCTTAATTTGCTTTCCCTTGTTAAAATAAAAACATCTATACTCACCTCCCATGCTGATGCTATTTCAGCGGTGTTGGCATTCGCGTTTCTGGGGCTCATGAGAGGTGGTATTAACACGTGAGCCCTGCACTCAATCAACGCTGGTTTTATTGTCCCCTCCTTTGGACGTATAAGTAATCAAGAGGAAGTAAGTGGCCAGCTGCAGCTCTCAATTCTCTTGATTAGTTATACATCCGAAGGCAGGGACAGTGAAACCGGTGCTTATTTGGTGCAGGGCTCATGTTTCATAACAACCTTTTGCGAGCTCCGGGAACGCAAGTGCTGACACCACTGAAACAGTGATGGCACTGGAGGCAAGTATATCGTGTTTTCATTTTAACGGGGTAAAACATTCAGATTGAGAAGGGGTTGTCCTTCTAGTGGACAACGCCTTTAACGGAGTGGCAGGTGTACTAGGTAAGGTTTCATGCAAATTCATGCATTCATCTAGACTGCAGCTGTAGCTCGACAGTTGCAATCTATCAGTATAGCTTTAGTGCATAGGCATTCTACGTGTAAAAATAATAAAATTAGCCTTGCTTCCTTTCTTCTACTCATCTATTGGTTTTCGGCTGCTGTCTCTAGTCTTTGTTGACAAGGTAAAAGTGGAGACGTCTTGACTACAGCACATGAGCACTACCGCCACCCACTGAGTTCACAGGTCATGGTCCCACTGCATCTGTATGATTACGGAGCTTCCTGATTGGCTGCAGCGATATCATGCTGTAGTTGTGACATTACCACTGTTGCCGTGACCGCCATATCAACAAATCCAGGGGCTTGAATGGAGAAGCAGCTGGAGTTGCAGAGGGTTAGTAAGGCTATTTATGCTATCTATACACTTAGGACGGAATGCACTACAAAAATGTAAAGCTGGAAAACTCCTGTTCACACAGGTTGGATTTACTGCAGAAATTATATGCAGCAAACCAACAGGGAAATCCTCAGCAAAAAGACAACATTGTTTTTTGGTTGAATAATGTTGCCCTTTTGCCAGTACAAATTCCCAAAACTCATTGACAAAGGCCCATAAAAAGTGAAGCATTGGCACAAGGGCAGAAGCATAATGAAACGCTGAGTATACTGAATATGTAATATGTATTTTTCAGATCATTATCTGTGTAACACTTTGCTCCTGGGCAATCTGCTTACAAAGTCTGCAACTCTAAGATTGAATTGAGGATTGTACGCTGAATTTCAGGGCTCGCTCAAATGAGCATATAACAAGGCCAAGTGCCATCTGATATTTTGTCGAATAACACTCGGCCCTATACAAGTCTATGGGTGCAAGTGAAACATCAGACTGCACTTGGATGCCATCTCAGTGCAGTCCAACATGCGCGGACTCAATGGAGAAGCTGAATAAATGAAGTTCTTTGTCTTCTCCACACCTCTGCTGTGATTCGGATCGCACTACGGACTCAGAATTTGAACAGAGTGTCATTGGCATAATCAGCCCGATTCTCCTGCATGAGAGAATCGACGGCTTTATGACCCCCGGCCTAAGGCCAAGTTCTCATGATGAATATTTGGTGCATTTTTGTTGCTCAAAAAATGCAGCATGTTACATTTCCAACAAAGTGAAAAGGATTCCTAGAAATCTAATGCTCATTGTGATTTTATTTCTGTATAATTTTTCATACGGTACATTTTACAAATCTGTGATGTCAGGCAGTTTTACTTAAGGCTAACATCCCACGATGAGCATTTGGTGCCTTTTTTATTTTCCAGATTCTGTGCAGCATTTCTGCATACATTAATTAAATTAGGTTACTTGCATTCTTTCATTGCATCTATGAGTGTGTTTTCTTTTTACATATGTTTTACTGCTGTTGTTCTTGTCTCCATTTTAATGTCATGTTTGAAATAAAACAACTTTGTTTTTGATACTTCCTGTGGGACCTCATTGAAACGTCCATGTTTAACCCCTTAATGACAGCCAATACGTCTTTTAACTGACCTGAGATATAAGAGAATATTATCCCCATTCAGGTGACAATCCAGCAGCTGTCAGCTGGACACTGTAGCTGACAACTTGCTGCATCAGCCACGATCAGTGTTGGCACTGTACATATCTGTTTAACCCCTTAGATCAGGGGTGGGCAATTAATTTTGCCATGGGGCTGCATGAGAAAGTGGGATGGTTTTAGAGGGCTGAACTAATATAATTACCGTATTTTTCGGACTATAAGATGCACCGGACCATAAGGCGCACCCCAAATTTGGGGTGAAAATTGCAGAAAAAAAGATTTTTTATAAAATGTGGGTCCGTCCTATTGTCCGAATTTATAGTATCTTATGGTAAGATTCTTACATGAGGGATGGCGGTGGCAGAGTAGGGTCACAGGAGGCATGGTGTCAGCAGAGGTGGGGTGATGCAGTGTGGCGTGCACCTCAGCAGGGTCCCATCTTGTGTAGGCGGGCGATGCCACGGCCTGGTGTCCATGGAGGGTTGCAGCACTGGTGGTGTGGCGGCAGAGGTGCGGTATGGCGTGCGCAGGGTCCCTTCCACCGGTGAGGTGATGCAGCGGCCCGGAATGCAATGTGAGCAGCTGAGCCGGGTTGAATATCAGTGGCGGTGGCCATCTTCCCGAGGCCGCGCGTGCACAGATGGAGTACTCTGCTTCACGGGGCTGCAGGAAAATGGCCGCGGGAGGCCGCACGTGCGCAGATGGAGATCACGGCGGCCATTTTCCTGAAGCTGAGATCTAAATCTGCGAACTCGGCTTCATAAAAATGGCCGCCGCGATCTCCATCTGCGCACGTGCGGCCTCCCGCGTCCATTTTCCTGACACCCCGTGAAGCAGAGCACTCCATCTGCGCAAGCGCGGCCTCGGGAAGATGGCCGCAGCCACCGATAAACAGGTAATCAACCTGGCCTTCACTCCAGCCGCCAGCGGTCCTCTGGCCGAGCGGTGCCGGGGGCGGCTGTCAGAAGTGACAGCTAGCTGGCGGGTCGCTTAAAATCATCAGGCGGGCCGGATGTGGCCCGCGGGCTGCATCTTTCCCAGGTCTGCCTTAGATGCTGCTGTCAATAGTGACTACACCATTATAAATGGTTAACAGAGTGTGGGGGCTTCCTCTTTATCCATATTGGTGCCCTCAGATCATGATTGTGTGGTCCTGATGTTTGTGATGGTAATTCACGATCTTAGAGTCTGTCGGCTGTTGTAACCTGTTCAGAAGTTACTGATATTTAGGTGGTAAAAATACACATTTTCATTTCTGTCATACCACTTTGCATTAATTCCTGTAAAGCACCTGAAGGGTTAATAAACTACCTGACAGCAGGTTTCAATATGTCAGGGGGTGCTCTTTTTAAAATGGTATCACGTTTGGGGGTTTCCCAACATATGGGACCCCTAAAGTCAATTCAAACATGGATAGTTCCCTAAAAAAATAAATGTTGTAAATTTCCTTGAAAAAATGAAAAATTGCTGCTACATTTTTAAACCTCCTAAAATGCTAACAGAATAAAAGAACATTTTACAAATAGTGCTGATGTAAAGCCGACATGAGGGAAATGTTATCATTCAAACTTTGAAAATTGCTAATTTTTTAACATTTTTCTAAAATTTTTGATATTTTTTTTAAATAAACACAAAACATATTGACCTAAATTTACCATTATCATAAAGTATAATGTGTCACGAAAAAACAATCTCAAAATCACTGGGATTTGTTGAAGCGTTATTACCACATAAAGTGACACTGGTCAGATTTCAAAAATTTGCCTCCGTCACTAAGTGAAAATATACTTTTTTTCTCTATTACCCACGGATAGCCATATAATCCGGTTTTCTTCTCACGCCATATTAGGCACAACACGTTATCCGCATTCCGATATAGGAATTGTTGCCACAGACTAATAGGCACAGCACGGTACGTCCTACTGTATATCACAAAGCACATTTTAGCGAGGCTATTTAATACGGTATCACTGCCATATCTTAGTTAATGCGTGAAACATCTCTACTGGCTTATATATTGTTCTTTTGATATCTTGTATATACATTGTTTTGCTTTATGTCTTTTGTTGTTTATATACCACATTGTATTTATTTTCTTTGATGTTGTAGTGACTGATGAAAGTCCCTATGGACTGAAACGTTTTCAGTGCTACTTCTAGTGCTACTAATAAATCTACAAAATTAACACTTAAGTTGAGTGCGAGACTTTTTCATAATTTACTTGATGGTTTGGGTACCTAGTCTCTGCACCAGATTATACCAATGCACACGGTGTTCTTTTCCATAAGTGAAAATATACGTCATCAGTGTTTTCGATCAGTGTGTCTTCGCTTTACGGTCCGTGTGTCTGTTTTTACTATCAACGTGTCATCACTGTTTTTCACGGATGAATATTGTTATGATCTGGTGGCCTAGGAGCAGCATGAGACGGTCTCTGGAGAAGGTGGTCCCTGTACTGACCGCAAACCCTGAACCTAGCAGCGCAACTAGAAGTAGCCGTGGGGGTACCTAACACTCCCTAGACCCCTCGGCACAGCCTAAGATCTAACTACCCCTAAAGACAGAAACAGGAAACCTATCTTGCCTCAGAGAAAATCCCCAAAGGATAGATAGCCCCCCACAAATATTGACTGTGAGAGGAGAGGGAAATAACATACGCAGATATGAAATCAGATTTTAGCATAGGAGGCCATACTAGCTAAAAAGAAAGGATAGAACAGAGTACTATGCGGTCATTATAAAAACACTAGAAAATACCCACCAAAGGAAATACGAATCACCACATCTGACTAAAGACATGGGAGGTATATCTGTATCTCCAGAGAAATAGCTAGGCTGCAAAAAAATCCTTCACAGACTAAGTTGGACAAGACAAAACAAGAAATTGCACAGACTATAAGGTCCACAGCAGGTGGACAGCCAAAAACAAAGCCAGGACTTATCTTTGTAGAAAAGCACAGCAAACTGGAGATACCTGCAGGGAAGTGAATCCTTCAAAAACAATGGACAACTGGCACTGACTAAAGGATCCTGCAAAGCTATATACCCCAGTCAGTTTTGCAATTAGTAGATACACCTGTCCACTCCTGCAGTCCAGGCACAAATGCATTACCCTCTACAACCACCGGAGGGAGCCCAAAAGCTGAATTCACAACAGAATATATAAATAAATGATAAAGCTTATCCTATGCTTTACAATGCTAAATAAAAACAGATGCCATTGACATGTTGTACGTGTTTTTCGCGTACCAATAGACTTGTATTGGAACTTTTCTCTGTGAAAAAACACAGACATGTGAATAGTGTTATGGAAATATATATATTTCATATAGATCTCACTTGCATAAATACTCATATATGCTCACAGCTAATATATATACTATAATCAATTGCTTAAAATGGCTGACATAAACTGATATAAGGCAGACCAGACATGTATTGGGGCTTTGCAAAAAGAAAAGCGGAACAACACCAGATGTGCTAAGTTTGTCCTAGTTGCAGAAAAGGCGACAGTTACACTTTAGTTGCTTAATCAGCATTCATATGTGCATTAATCACAATATTCCATACATATTTAGATAACCAATAACAGAGGAGCTTGACAAAATGGTAATTAACTAACCACCCCTAATCACCCCCTTTCTATATGCAATTATAAAACCATGTATATGCAATAAACCATCAGTAATGGTGGAATGTTATCGTCACAATGGTGCACAGTGTCATTCTTGATGAGCGCTCAAATTACTCAGTCTAATTAGGAACGGCCACAGCACACACAGGGATAGATTTATCCAAACCAAATTTTCATAACAATAGCACTATTGAGTAAAATGGGTATGTGTTCTATCCACGTAAAAAACGAGTCTGGATGAGGTCTAACTCAGCTTTGATACAACGTTTTTAATAAATTTGTGTGCAGACTACATGCATTTTTTGTGCGCTTTCACTACAGAAATGCACTTAAAATGCATATGAATTTTCCGCATTTCATTCAAGGCTGTGGGGACATGGGGGGGCATGCGGAAGGGCCTGGGAATCACAGACAGGGAGGAGAAGAACCAGTGCACAGTCCGGCCCCTGTGCACAGAAATCTAATTAGTAGGAAACTTCAAACTGTGATTACAGAAGAACCACAAGTAGATTCCTCCACCAAACGAATCATCAATGTAGTCAGTATTACAGAACGATGACAGAAATGTCTTTACTTCACATTACATAATCATGCTAACACTTTCTCTATAAATATAGTGCTTATAGAACAACAACATTTGTATTATAATTTTTTCACAATGCCCTAAAAGCACATGATTTATGTATTCTGGTTGTTTATATTTCGTATTTTACAGTATATTGTTTTATTTGGGGGCACTAGTTCTCACTGGAGATATGAAAGCTGTGTTTGGGAGCATTCAGACAAGCAATGTACCTTTGGAAAAAAAATCTGCAAGTTGCAGAGGATGAAATACATATTGAATCAATTTTCTAAGTACATATATTTCTAAAGGTGCTATTGACATGAAATTCTCACCAAATGTTGGTAACAAACCTGCGAATTCACACAGGCAAAGAAATCAAACAATAGATGTCCATAAATTAAGTTATGTGTAATAATGAGAAATGACATAGGGAGGTATTGAACATGCTTACTGAAATGTATGTATTACTTCCTGCAAAAAACCTTTGTTGGTGATGACAGCTTCAAGATGCCTCATGTATGGAGAAACTAGTCACCTGATTGCAGTACCGTAGCTACCGGGGGGGGGGGTGGGGCAGTGATCCAGGGCTCCGCACTCTGAGGGGGCCCACACCGAGCTACGCTATGTAACTGTGTTGGCGTGCACAGCTCGCTGATAGTTATATTCTGCGGTAGAGCAGGGAGACACGATCTCCTTCCACTGCCGCCCGGCCGCTATGGGGCCCCTGAGCAGGCGGGTGGCTCAGTGCCAGCAGTGGGCCCCCCGCCTGTCATCGCAGGGTCAGCTGTTTCTGCTACATGCCGATACAACTGACCGCATTGATGAGAGAGGGAGTGTTACACTCCCTCTCCCATCATCCCCTTGTCAGTGTCTGACATCACCGACATCAATAATTTGCAATACCAAATGAAACAGCCAGCCTTCAATCAAGGATTGGCCGTGTGGCACACCAATGCAAAAAATATACTCTGTATGTGGCAATGTTCACACAGGGAATGCAGAGCATCTGGTTCTCAGCCTATTAATGAAGCCCTATGGCTTGCTGCCCAGTGCTAACTATAATGCATCCTGTGTAAACAGAGGCCACAGTTTACAGAACCATTTTTTTTGCATTGGTGTGCCACACGTGCCTGATTGAAGGCTGGCTGTTTCATTTGTTATTGCACCTGTGCAGTTGCCATTTTACTTGGGTCAGCTGCACCCTGTCAGTGAAATTGTATAGAGGCCCAGTAAGACAGGTAAGCATCTCTGCTTGTTTTTGTTTTTTTTCTCTTTTATTATTCTCCCAACTGCCATGCAAACCCATTGGTGATCTTCGATTTTGTCTCAGGGAGTTCATAATGTTTCAGAGGAGCCCCCTTTCTCTGTCACCTACCCGCTTATAGAGGTTGTCCACTACCCTAACTCACTTACTGGTTTTGCCATAAATTCTACATATAGTGCCTCATATTCCTTTTCTGTCAAGTTTCATGTTGTACTATGCCTTTCTGCTTCACTTCCTGTGCCCTGGCATCATCTGTGCTTTAGTAGATCACTTCCACTACCTTTTCAGAATCTTCTGCGCCCTTCTTGCTGTCTTTCCCATTATTCATTGTGCTGGGTGGCAAGCCAGCAGTGAGAACAGACTTGTAACTCCACCTAAACCCCTCCCGCTTTGCCCTCATAGTCACACACAGGCCCCAGCACGATCTCCTGCAAAGGACACCGAAGGGAATAGAAATAATGTATAGAGTTGAGCGAAACGGATCGGACAAATTCAAAAATCGCCGACTTTAGGCAAAGTCGGGTTTCATGAAACCCGACCCGATCCTAGTGTGGCATCGGCCATGAAGTCGGTGATCTGCGCGCAAAAGTCGCGTTTTGTACGACGCTTTCAGCTCCATTTTTCAGCCAATAAAGGAGGACGCAGAGTGTGGGCAGCGTGATGACATAGGTCTTGTCCCCTGTTATGTTTGCTAATGACAGGTGTTATGAAGGCAATCCAGAAACACAGTGTGCTTAGCGATCAGAGCGCACACAGTGATCTGACAAATACCCAAAAATACAAGAACGAGCTCTGAGACGTGGAAACTCTGTAGACTGCACACCTGATCCTATCCTAAACACAACTAAAAGCGGCTGTGGATTGCGCCTAACAACTACCTAGGCAACTCGGCACAGCCTAAGAAACTAGCTAGCCTGAAGATAGAAAAATAGGCCTGACTTGCCCCAGAGAAATTCCCCAAAGGAAAAGGCAGCCCCCCACAAATAATGACTGTGAGTAAGATGAAAAGACAAAACGTAGGGATGAAATAGATTCAGCAAAGTGGGGCCCGATATTCTAGGACAGAGCGAGGACAGTAAAGCGAACTTTGCAGTCTACAAAAAACCCTAAAGCAAAACCACGCAAAGGGGGCAAAAAAAACCCACCGTGCCGAACTAACGGCACGGCGGTACACCCTTTGCGTCTCAGAGCTTCCAGCAAAACAAAAGACAAGCTGGACAGAAAAAAAGCAACAAAAAAGCAAAAAGCACTTAGCTATACAGAGCAGCAGGTCACAGGAACAATCAGGAGAAGCTCAGATCCAACACTGAAACATTGACAAGGAGCAAGGATAGCAGCATCAGGCGGAGTTAAGTAATGAAGCAGTTAACGAGCTCACCAGAACACCTGAGGGAGGAAGCTCAGAAGCTGCAGTACCACTTGTGACCACAGGAGTGAATTCAGCCACAGAAATCACAACAGTACCCCCCCCTTGAGGAGGGGTCACCGAACCCTCACCAGAGCCCCCAGGCCGACCAGGATGAGCCGCATGAAAGGCACGAACAAGATCGGAAGCATGAACATCAGAGGCAAAAACCCAGGAATTATCTTCCTGAGCATAACCCTTCCATTTAACCAGATACTGGAGTTTCCGTCTAGAAACACGAGAATCCAAAATCTTCTCCACAATATACTCCAATTCCCCCTCCACCAAAACCGGGGCAGGAGGCTCAACAGATGGAACCATAGGTGCCACGTATCTCCGCAACAACGACCTATGGAATACATTATGTATGGAAAAGGAGTCTGGGAGGGTCAAACGAAAAGACACAGGATTGAGAACCTCAGAAATCCTATACGGACCAATAAAACGAGGTTTAAATTTAGGAGAGGAAACCTTCATAGGAATATGACGAGAAGATAACCAAACCAGATCCCCAACACGAAGTCGGGGACCCACACGGCGTCTGCGATTAGCGAAAAGTTGAGCTTTCTCCTGGGACAAGATCAAATTGTCCACTACCTGAGTCCAGATCTGCTGCAACCTATCCACCACAGAATCCACACCAGGACAGTCCGAAGACTCAACCTGTCCTGAAGAGAAACGAGGATGGAACCCAGAATTGCAAAAAAATGGAGAAACCAAGGTAGCCGAGCTGGCCCGATTATTAAGGGCGAACTCAGCCAACGGCAAAAAGGACACCCAATCATCCTGGTCTGCAGAAACAAAACATCTCAGATATGTTTCCAAGGTCTGATTGGTTCGTTCGGTCTGGCCATTAGTCTGAGGATGGAAAGCCGAGGAAAAGGATAGGTCAATGCCCATCCTATCACAAAAGGCTCGCCAGAACCTTGAAACAAACTGGGAACCTCTGTCAGAAACAATATTCTCAGGAATGCCATGCAACCGAACCACATGCTGAAAGAACAAAGGTACCAAATCAGAGGAGGAAGGCAATTTAGCCAAGGGCACCAGATGGACCATTTTAGAAAAGCGATCACAGACCACCCAAATGACTGACATCTTTTGAGAAACGGGAAGGTCAGAAATGAAATCCATCGAAATATGTGTCCAAGGCCTCTTTGGGACCGACAAGGGCAAAAGCAACCCACTGGCACGAGAACAGCAGGGCTTAGCCCTAGCACAAATCCCACAGGACTGCACAAAAGTACGTACATCCCATGACAGAGATGGCCACCAGAAGGATCTAGCCACTAACTCTCTGGTACCAAAGATTCCAGGATGACCAGCCAACACCGAACAATGAAGTTCAGAGATAAGTTTATTAGTCCACCTATCAGGGACGAACAGTTTCTCTGCTGGACAACGATCAGGTTTATTCGCCTGAAATTTTTGCAGCACCCGCCGCAAATCAGGGGAGATGGCAGACACAATGACTCCTTCCTTGAGGATACCCGCTGGCTCAGATAAACCCGGAGAGTCGGGCACAAAACTCCTAGACAGAGCATCCGCCTTCACATTTTTAGAGCCCAGAAGGTACGAAATCACAAAGTCGAAGCGGGCAAAAAATAACGACCAACGGGCCTGTCTAGGATTCAAGCGCTTGGCAGACTCGAGATAAGTCAAGTTCTTATGATCAGTCAATACCACCACGCGATGCTTAGCTCCTTCAAGCCAATGACGCCACTCCTCGAATGCCCACTTCATGGCCAGCAACTCTCGATTGCCCACATCATAATTACGCTCAGCGGGCAAAAACTTCCTGGAAAAGAAAGCACATGGTTTCATCACTGAGCAATCAGAACCTCTCTGTGACAAAACCGCCCCTGCTCCAATCTCAGAAGCATCAACCTCGACCTGGAACGGAAGAGAAACATCTGGCTGACACAACAGAGGGGCAGAACAAAAACGACGCTTCAACTCCTGAAAAGCTTCCACAGCAGCAGAAGACCAATTAACCAAATCAGCACCCTTCTTGGTCAAATCGGTCAATGGTTTGGCAATGCTAGAAAAATTACAGATGAAGCGACGATAAAAATTAGCAAAGCCCAGGAACTTTTGCAGACTTTTCAGAGATGTCGGCTGAATCCAATCCTGGATGGCTTGGACCTTAACTGGATCCATCTCGATAGTAGAAGGGGTAAAGATGAACCCCAAAAATGAAACTTTCTGCACACCGAAGAGACACTTTGATCACTTCACAAACAAAGAGTTAGCACGCAGGACCTGAAAAACCATTCTGACCTGCTTCACATGAGACTCCCAATCATCTGAGAAGCTCAAAATGTCATCCAAGTAAACAATCAGGAATTTATCCAGATACTCACGGAAGATGTCATGCATAAAAGACTGAATCACAGATGGAGCATTGGCAAGTCCGAACGGCATCACTAGATACTCAAAATGACCCTCGGGCGTATTGAATGCAGTTTTCCATTCATCTCCTTGCCTGATTCTCACCAGATTATACGCACCACGAAGATCTATCTTAGTGAACCAACTAGCCCCCTTAATCCGAGCAAACAAGTCAGATAACAATGGCAAGGGATACTGAAATTTAACAGTGATCTTATTAAGAAGGCGGTAATCAATACACGGTCTCAGCGAACCATCCTTCTTGGCTACAAAGAAGAACCCTGCTCCCAGTGGTGATGACGATGGGCGAATATGTCCCTTCTCCAGGGATTCCTTCACATAACTGCGCATAGCGGCGTGTTCGGGCACGGATAAATTAAATAATCGACCTTTAGGGAATTTACTACCAGGAATCAAATTGATAGCACAATCACAATCCCTATGCGGAGGTAGAGCATTGGACTTGGGCTCTTCAAATACATCCTGATAATCAGACAAGAACTCTGGGACCTCAGAAGGGGTGGATGACGAAATCGACAAAAATGGAACATCACCATGTACCCCCTGACAACCCCAGCTGGATACCGACATGGAATTCCAATCCAATACTGGATTATGGGTTTGTAGCCATGGCAACCCCAACACGACCACATCATACAGATTATGCAACACCAGAAAGCGAATAACTTCCTGATGTGCAGGAGCCATGCACATGGTCAGCTGGGCCCAGTATTGAGGTTTATTCTTGGCCAAAGGTGTAGCATCAATTCCTCTCAATGGAATAGGACACCGCAAAGGCTCCAAGAAAAACCCACAACGTTTAGTATAATCCAAATCCATCAGATTCAGGGCAGCGCCCGAATCCACAAACGCCATGACAGAAAACGACGACAAAGAGCATATCAAGGTAATGGACAGAAGGAATTTGGACTGTACAGTACCAATGACGGCAGACCTAGCGGACCGCTTAGTGCGCTTAGGACAATCAGAAATAGCATGAGTGGAATCACCACAGTAGAAACACAGACCATTCAGACGTCTGTATTCCTGCCGTTCAACTCTAGTCATAGTCCTATCGCACTGCATAGGCTCAGGTTTAACCTCAGGCAGTACCGCCAAATGGTGCACAGATTTACGCTCGCGCAAGCGTCGACCGATCTGAATGGCCAAAGACAAAGACTCATTCAAACCAGCAGGCATAGGAAATCCCACCATGACATCCTTAAGAGCCTCAGAGAGACCCTTTCTGAACAAAGCTGCCAGCGCAGATTCATTCCACTGAGTGAGTACTGACCATTTCCTAAATTTCTGACAATATACTTCTATATCATCCTGACCCTGGCACAAAGCCAGCAAATTTTTCTCAGCCTGATCCACTGAATTAGGCTCATCGTACAGCAATCCGCGCGCCAGGAAAAACGCATCGACACTACTCAATGCAGGGTCTCCTGGCGCAAGAGAAAATGCCCAGTCTTGAGGGTCGCCACGCAAAAAAGAAATAATAATCAAAACCTGTTGAATAGGATTACCAGAAGAATGAGGTTTCAAGGCCAGAAATAGCTTACAATTATTTTTGAAACTTAGAAACTTAGTTCTATCTCCAAAAAACAAATCAGGAATAGGAATTCTTGGTTCTAACATAGATTTCTGATCAATAGTATCTTGAATTTTTTTGTACATTTATAACGAGATTATCCATTGAAGAGCACAGACCCTGAATATCCATGTCCACACCTGTGTCCAGAATCACCCAAATGTCTAGGGGAAAAAAAAAAGTGAACACAGAGCAGAAAAAAAAAAAAATGATGTCAGAACTTTTTCTTTCCCTCTATTGAGAATCATTAGTTTGGCTCCTTTACTGTTATGTTTGCTAATGACAGGTGTTATGAAGGCAATCCAGAAACACAGTGTGCTTAGCGATCAGAGCGCACACAGTGATCTGACAAATACCCAAAAATACAAGAACGAGCTCTGAGACGTGGAAACTCTGTAGACTGCACACCTGATCCTATCCTAAACACAACTAAAAGCGGCTGTGGATTGCGCCTAACAACTACCTAGGCAACTCGGCACAGCCTAAGAAACTAGCTAGCCTGAAGATAGAAAAATAGGCCTGACTTGCCCCAGAGAAATTCCCCAAAGGAAAAGGCAGCCCCCCACATATAATGACTGTGAGTAAGATGAAAAGACAAAACGTAGGGATGAAATAGATTCAGCAAAGTGGGGCCCGATATTCTAGGACAGAGCGAGGACAGTAAAGCGAACTTTGCAGTCTACAAAAAACCCTAAAGCAAAACCACGCAAAGGGGGCAAAAAAAACCCACCGTGCCGAACTAACGGCACGGCGGTACACCCTTTGCATCTCAGAGCTTCCAGCAAAACAAAAGACAAGCTGGACAGAAAAAAAGCAACAAAAAAGCAAAAAGCACTTAGCTATAGAGAGCAGCAGGTCACAGGAACAATCAGGAGAAGCTCAGATCCAACACTGAAACATTGACAAGGAGCAAGGATAGCAGCATCAGGCGGAGTTAAGTAATGAAGCAGTTAACGAGCTCACCAGAACACCTGAGGGAGGAAGCTCAGAAGCTGCAGTACCATTTGTGACCACAGGAGTGAATTCAGCCACAGAATTCACAACAGTCCCCACCATCTTAGAGAAGGGCATGACAGTGATTGGCTTGCTTTCTGCGGCATCACAGGGCTATAAAGGGGCGTGCATGCCGGCCGCCATCTTACTTCTGCCGATCTTAGCATAGGGAGAGGTTGCTGCAGCTTCATCAGAAGAAGAGATATAGTTAGGGAGGGAAGATTAAACCCCAAACCGCTTGTGCTGTAGCGATTTCCACTGTCCAACACCACCATTTGTTTGCAAGGACAGTGGAGGCTAGATTTTTGTGCATCATCTCTGTAGCTTTTTAGGCTGCCTTATAAGGCTCCCTGATAGCTGCATTGCTGTTTGCACGCCGCTGTGCAAACCAACTGCTTTTTTAAAAGCAAAAATCCTGTTGCTCCTTTCTGCACAGTTATCTTGTTTATTTGTCCACACTTTTGTGTGCAGCAGTCCTTTTTATTGCTGTTATACTTTTCCTGAGATCATTGTAGGGAGATTGAAATTGTACTTCAGTCCTTGTATTTTTTCATATATCTTCCAGCCACTTTCTGCCACTTACATTGTGTTGTTTTATGCACAGGGCCTGAGGTTTGGTTCAGTCTCCCCAAAAAAGTGAGATTCAAATTCTCACAAAGTGGATATACTTCAGTCCTGTTAGTTTGTCGTAGGTCAACCAGCCACTTTCTGCCACTTAGATTACATTGTTATATACACTGGGCCTGAATTTTGGTTCAGTCTCCCAAAAAAGGGAAATTTAAATTCTCAACAAGTTTATATACACCTTCTACATTGTTTTACAGTACCATATAACGGTTGTTATTTTGATTAGATTTTCCAAAAAATGAGGAAGTCTGGTGGAAGAGCCCATGGGCGGTGGTTGCCAGCTGGTACTGATGTTGGTGGTGGTGGTGGTGCATCTGGTGGTTGTGGCAAGAGCACATAAGGCTGGAGGTGTTGAGTCAGCGTCATCATCTGGCTACACAAGGCCTCGAAGGCTCCCTTATCTGGGAGTAGGAAAACAGCTTTTCAAACCGGATGATCTAACCTTTATTAAAATGAACCAATCATGAATTTCAAATTATTTTGCCCCACCTTTCCCTGCTGACATGTAGCTTGCCTGAAAAATGTCTTGCTTTTGGCCTCCTCTTACTGACTTCTCCAATTCCTCCATTTTCAGCTGCTGAATGTCCACCATAGGCCATTTTTAATCCTCCCTAAATGGGCTGACTCCCCCCACAGGGCCGTGGTCACCACCTGGCGCAAGCACCCGTGCGAGTGCCGTTTGCCTGGACAGGTGGGTGGGCCCACTCTTGGGAGACGGCACTGGCACAGGGTCCCTCATAGTACAATGAAGTGTCTCTGACGGTGGTGGTGCACAACTAACGTCAGACACACCGTCGTAATATGAGGGGCCCTGTGCCAGTACCGCCGCCCACGAGAGAGTGCTCTCCCCCAGCTCGAACAGTGCTCTACCACTTGCAAAACTTACCTCTCCCTGCTCCACCACTGTCTAGTCTGTGCTGTTAAATCCTTCAATGGCACTGCCAATACAAATTTGTTGAAACGATAGATGATAGTTAAAATATACAGGGACCCTGGCCTCCATTTAGACCAGTTAATACTTTGCGCCTACTACCACTGTCTGCTACTCAGCAGAGGAGCCCACCCCTGTACCTAGCCATGCCACCTGTTTAGTCCTGATACCAATTTTCAACGGCATTTAGCCTACTTTATTATTTGGGCGAAACCCGACTCGATCCGTAAAAAGTAAAAGTCGCTCAACTCTAGTAATGTGCAAAGAAACATTACACCATCATTGGCAATAAATATTATCCCCTACTCTTTCTCACTGACATGGATGATGGGATAGATTGATGGATGGCATGGATGTGGCAAGATCTGAATGTATCCATATTATAAAGAAAATACAGCATGGTGTATATACATTAGGCATGGTATACAGCAGTGTGAATGTAACACCCCAGGGTCCTGGTTGTTACAGTGGCATTGATTTCCTCACGGGGAGAGTGATGTCACACTTGGAAGCAAGGGAAGATCTCTTCTTTCAGGTAACCACAAAGAACACAACATGTTCACACTCCAGGCCAGAAGGGGTAGCACTGACCCTGGTTTTCAGGGGAACTCCCCTATTGATATATTCTGGCTTGGAGGGAAAGCAGTCAGTTGGTCCAGGGAGACCAAGAGAGAAGGAAGTCTATCATAAGGACAGAGCAGAGTGAGTGAGTAGGAGGAGAGAGGAAGGCCTGTCAGCAGACTGGAGCAGTCTGAGGCCGGAAGGAGAGTTGGGGAAGGCCAGAGAGGAGCTTGTCACAGAACTTGCTGAGATGGAACTGGTACAAAAGGAGAATAGCTGAGCAGACATGGGGGTCTCCAGCTCCTCGTGGAAAGAGGAAAGAAGAGAGACGTGCGAGGGGTCATGCAGCCAGAGGTGCTGCAGCTCCTGGACAGGGAAACAGAGAAGGAAGAACAGCGTAAATGAGCTTACAGGAGAGCAAAGAGCAGGAGAGTGACACCAGGGAAGGACAGCAGCGTATGGGCTATCTCCCTGTTGAGCGCAGATTCCCGGTAGCCGGAAGACTGAGGTTGTGTCAGACTCTAGGAGGCACAGAAGAAACCGGCAGGACAGTTGTATTATTACGTTTAACCTGTCCGCCCTAACACACAGGAGACACAGTGACACATAGAGCCCAGGTTGTGATAGAGACCCTATAAAAAGTCTCCAGCCACCTGTCATACGGGTTTGTGTCTCACCTTTATGGAGGACAGTGAGTACTGTGAGGACCTTGCCAGAAGCCATAGGCAGTAAGGGACTACAACATTACCGAGCTGGTAGGAAGGCTTTAAACTCCACTTGGTAAAGGGGACTCTGAACTTGCTTCCAAGCCGACCGGACCCTGCCTGTACCTGTGATCTGGTGCCCTGGACTGTGGATGCCTGCAGCTTTCAGTAAACCAAATAAAGAGACTGCAAACCTGTGTCCTCCGTTTCTTTGTATACTACCCACCATCACCAGATACACACGGGAGCCCTGGGGACCTACTTCACCTGTGGGAAGTTATACCATCTTAGCTGCCATAACATCACCCAAGAGGACCCCTTTAAACAGCGTCTGTGCCCACTGGCCAAACACCACAGGTGGCGTAACGAAAGCAATCTTTATTGCAAACTCCTTTAAAGACCTTTCCCCTATAATCGGTTGCCCAGGGCCTTGGACTGGGTCACAGCCGCCGTGATATCCCCTTTAAGTACTGGACCCGGTACCACGTACCACACGGCCCTGGCGGGCGACTCATGAACCCATTTACATATATACTTGCAGATGCAAGGAAATCTTGCAGCATTCACAGTTCACAGAAACTTAGTGAGCTCTGCTGAATGCAGCCCCACCCACCCATGTGGTAAGCCCCGCACACCCATGAAACAAGCCCGCCAACACACTCACGTGGCAATTCTCACCCACCCATGTGACAAGACCTGCCCAACTCTCTCAGTTTCCAGAGCCAGAAAGTGAGGGAGATTTTGACATGATAAGAAAGGTGACCAGAAGGGCAGCATAGGTTACAGCAGGATTTGACAATGGAAGATATTTAGTGTAATGCTTATCTATGGCAGCTAATTAAAAGGGACATGAAAAGTAGTGGCCAACCCTTTTACAGTCAATGTTAATACAGAAGTAGCATGTTTTAACACCTCACATCACAATACAGCAATACATAACTTCACATATTCTATCACTTGTGCTGTATTAACCCCTTCAAGTCGCGGCCCTTTTTCGTTTTTGCCTTTTCATTTTTCACTTCCCTCCTTCCCAAAGCCATAACTTTTTTATTTTTCCGTCAATATGGTCATGTGAGGGCTTATTTTTTGCGGGACGAGTTGTACTTTTGAACGACACCATTGGTTTTACCATGTCTTTTACTAGAAAACGGGAAAAAAATTCCAAGTGCGGTGAAATTGCAAAAAAAGTGCAATCCCACACTTGTTTATTGCTTGGCTTTTTTGCTAGGTTCATTAAATGCTAAAACTAACCTGCCATTGTGATTCTCTAGGTCATTACGAGTTCCTAGACATCTAACATGTCTAGGTTATTTTTTATCCAAGTGGTGAAAAAAAATTCAAAAAAAAAAAAAGTGCCATTTTCCGATACCCGAAGCGTCTCCATTTTTCGTGATCTGGGGTCGGGTGAGGGCTTATTTTTTGCGTGCCGAGCTGACGTTTTTAATGATACCATTTCAGTGCAGATACGTTCTTTTGATCGCCCGTTATTGCATTTTAATGCAATGTCACGGCGACCAAAAAAACGTAATTCTGGCGTTTCGGATTTTTTTCTCGCTACGCTGTTTAGCAATCAGGTTAATGCTTTTTTTTATTGATAGACCGGGCGATTCTGAACGCGGCGATACCAAATACGTGTAGGTTTTTTTTATTATTGTTTTATTTAGGATGGGGCGAAAGGGGGGTGATTTAAAGGGGGGGCGATGACATCATTTCCGGCCACCCGGCCGGAAGCGCTGGTTAAATGCCGCTGTCTGCGTTTGACAGCGACATTTAACAGGTTAATAGTGGCGCCGCCGGAGCCCACATCAAAGTGGGTGACACGGCATGTGCAGTACTAGTGCGGCGCATGTCGTGAAGGGGTTAAATCTCAAGTTAAAGTTTTCTGAATAAATATATCTTCCTATATCATGGAATAGTTAACATGCTGTGTGTTTTGATAAAAATTCTATGTCTTTAGCTCAAGGCATCTTGTAGTTTAAATTGGCAAGGTCAGGGTTAAATCCACCAGTGAACCTTGGGGCTCCTTCACCTCTCAGTTTTTTTTATCTCAGTATGGATGTCATCCATGTGTTGTCCATTTAGCATTGACTGTTTGATAGGAGACGCTTGATACACCTCTATCAAGTTTTTTTTTCATCAAAGAAAAAAATTATGAAACTTTGACCAAACTCTGATTGCAAAAACTGAAACAGTGACCAAACTTTGATAACACTGATCAAAAACAGTTTTGAAATTTGGACCATTTTTTGCATATGAGAAAAATCACTGACATGTGAAGGAGTCCTTAAAGTGGGGCTCTGCTAAACATCATCGCTGGACCCAAATACAGCTGCTCAGCTGGCATTATCAACATGATGGCATAATAGTGCAACAAAGTGCACAAAAGTCCTCAACTCCATGACGCAGTTTTATGCCAAGTTAAATTAGATATAACACAGTATAATGGAATTTACTTACTCAAATAAACATTTCTGTGTACTGAACAACACATAGGGTTAAAGGTAGAATGTTATTATAAAGTCACTGGGGATTTTGTTAGATTCTCAAAGAATTGCTTTTCAAAAGTTATTTTTTTCAAAGCATTTTTCACATTCATTGCAGTAGAGAACAATGCAGTTTGATGTTATCTTGTGAGAATTCCTCACACTAGGCATACTTTCTCCCTCAGGGCTCCCATCACAGTTTTTCCAGTCTCTTCTTGGCATGTGGCTTATTCTCATGTCAGTTTATTCACTACAGAATGACCTGACTCCCATCAAATCAGGACATCAAATAAAAAAAAAAAAAAAACATAATGTGTGAAAAACAGATTAAAACTGACAAAATTATATATGTACAGTATATGTATATATATATATATATATATATATATATATATATATACTACATAATTGTCTAAGGGTCACTTCCGTCTGTCCTTCTGTCTTTCTGTCTGTCTGTCACGGATATTCATTGGTCGTGGCCTCTGTCTGTCAAGGAAATCCAAGTCGCTGATTGGTCACAGAAAAAAGCCAAGACCAATCTGCGACGGGCACAGTCCGGAAGAAAATGGCCGCTCCTTCCTCCCCGCAGTCACTGCCCGGCGCCCGCATACTCCCCTCCAGCCACCGCTAACACAAGGTTATTGCCAGCGGTAACGGACCGTGTTATGCCGCGGGTAACGCACTCCGTTACCGCCGCAATTAACCCTGTGTGTCCTCAACTTTTTACTATTGATGCTGTCCATGTTAAAAATAATAAAAAAAAAAAAACCTGCTATACTCACCTTCCGTTGTCCGCCGAACCGCTCGCAACGGCCGCCATCTTCTGTTCCCGGCGATGCATTGCGAAATTACCTAGAAGACTTAGCGGCCTCGCGAGACCGCTAAGTCATCTGGGTAATTTCGCAATGCATCCTGGGAACGGAAGATGGCGGCAGCCGCGCACTCATCGCCTGTGCCAGATCCGAAGGTGAGTATGTTACAACTACAATGGGCCCTCGGATCCGAAGGTGAGTATGTTTAATTTTTATTTTTTAACCTGTGACATACGTGGCTGGGCAATAAACTACTTGGCTGGGCAATATACTTCGTCACTGTGCAATATATTACGTGGCTCTGTGCTGTATACTACATCACTGGGCAATATACTACGTCGCTGTGCAATATACTACGCGCTCTGTGCTGTATACTACGTAGCTGGGTAATATACTCCGTTGCTGGGCAATATACTACGTCACTGGGAAATATACTACGTGACTGGGCAATATACTACGTGGCTGGGCAATATATTACGTGGCTCTGTGCTGTATACTACATCACTGGGCAATATACTACGTCACTGTGCAATATACTACGTGACTGGGCAGTATACTACGTGACTGGGCAGTATACTACATGACTGGGCAATATACTACGTGGCTGGGCAATATACTACGTGGCTCTGTGCTGTATACTACGTTGCTGTGCAATATACTACATCACTGGGGAATATACTACATAGCTCGGCAATATACTACGTAGCTGGCCAATATACTATGTCACTGGACAATATACTACGTGGCTCTGTGCTGTATACTACGTCACTGTGCAATATACTACGTCACTGGGCAATATACTACGTCGCTGTACAATATACTACGTGACTGGGCAATATACTACGTGACTGGGTAATATACTACGTGGCTGGGCAATATACTACGTGGCTCTGTGCTGTATACTACGTCACTGTGCAATATACTAGGTCACTGGGCAATATACTACATAGCTGGGAAATATACTATGTAGCTCGGCAATATACTACGTAGCTGGCCAATATACTACGTCACTGGGCAATATACTACGTGGCTGCGCAATATACTACGTAGATGGGTAATATACTAGGTGGCTGGGCAATATACTACGTCATTGGGCAATATACTACGTGACTGGGCAATATACTACGTGGCTGGCAATATACTACGTCACTGGGCAATATACTACGTGGCTGCGAAATATACTACGTGGCTGGGCAATATACTACGTGGCTGGGCAATATACTACGTGGACATGCATATTCTAGAATACCCGATGCGTTAGAATCGGGCCACCATCTAGTATATATATATACAGTACAGACCAAAAGTTGTGACACACATACTCTTTAAAAAAAATTTCTGTATTTTCACGATTATAAAAATTGTACATTCACACTGAAGGCATCAAAACTATGAATTGACACATGTGGAACTATATACTTAACAAAAAAGGGTGCAACAACTGAATTTATGTCTTATATTCTAGGTCCTTCAAAGTAGCCACCTTTTGCTTTGATGAATGCTTTGCACACTCTTGGCATTCTCTTGATGAGCTTCAAAAGGTAGTCACCGGGAATGGTTTTCAATTCACAGGTGTGATTTCTTGCCTTACAAATGGTGTTGGGACCATCAGTTGTGTTGTGCAGAAGTCTGGTGGATACACAGCTGATAGTCCCACTGAATAGACTGTTAGAATTTGTATTATGGCAAGAGAAAAGCAGCTAAGTAAAGAAAAATGAGTGGCCATCATTACTTTAAGAAATAAAGGTCAGTCAGTCCTAAAAATTGGGAGAACACGTTGAAAGTGTCCCCAAGTGCAGTGGCAAAAACCATCAAGCGCTACAAAGAAACTGGCTCACATGAGGACCGCCCCAGGAAAGGAAGACCAAGAGTCACCTCTGCTTCTGAGGATAAGTTTATCCGAGTCACCAGCCTCAAAAACCAACTCTAAGCTGATTTGGCCATACATGCCTGGACATGTCCCTAACTCAAGTTGTTGGAGGTAGAGCTGGCTGTGGGCTGTTGGTTTATATTGTGTTTATGAGTTCAGTTTTGGGACTTATTATTGTTGTTTTTTTACTCTATTCTTTTGCATGTTTGTCAGTCTTAAATGTTTCAAATCACTAAGCAAATTTAAATATTATACACAGATAACACAAGTAAACACAAACTGCAGTTTTTAAATGTAGCTCTTTGTTATTAAGGGAAAAAGAACTCCAAACCTACAGGACGCTGTGAGAAAAAGTGATTGTCCACCCACCCACCTCCTTAAAACATTAACCAACTGTGGTTTAAGATATCTTTGGGAATTTGAGTTCAAATTTTCTACCCTGATTACTGCTACACCTGTTCTCAATCAAAAATTCACTTAAATAGGACATCCCTGACAAAGTGAAGTAGATCAATGTATCCTCAAAAGATAGACATCATGCCCCAATCCAAAAAAAATTCTGGAACAAATGAGAAACAAACTAATTGAAATCTATTAGTCTGTAACAGGTTATAAAGCCAATTTAAAGCATTTTGACTCCAGTTAACCACAGCGAGAACTATTATCCACAAATGGCAAAAACGTGGAACAGTGCCTTCCTAGGAGTGGCCAGCTGGCCAAAATTACACCAAGAGCGCTATGAAAACTCATCCAAAAGATCAAAAACACCCCATAACAATATCCAAAGACCCGGGGCCTCTTTTTCCTCAGTTAAGGTCAGTGTTCATAACTCCACATGAGAAAGAGACTGGGCAAAAATGGTCTGCATGACAGAGTTCCAAGACGAAAAACATCGCTGAGCAAAGAGAACATGAAGGCTCATCTCAGTTTTGCCAGTAAATATCTTGATGAAACCCAAGACTTTTGGAAGAATACTTTGTAGCCCAATGAGACAAAATTTGAACTTTTTGAAAGGTGTATGTCTCATTACATCTGGCTTAGAAGTAACACAGTATTTCAGAAAAGGAACATCATACCAAAAATAAAATGTGGTGCTGATAGTGTGATGGTCTGGGGCTATTTTGATGCTTAAGGACCTGACTTGCTGTGGTAAATGGAATCATGAATTCTGTTGCTAATGGTGGCCCAACCATTTATTAGGTTTAGGGGGCAATCACTTTTTCACACAGGACCCTGTAAGAGTATTGTCGGAACTTGTCCATACTTTTGCTAGGATGGGTCTGCTGAAGGAGATTTGACAGACCAGGGAACCCCTTTCATGAGCAAGGTTATGAGGGAGTTATGTAAGGTCCTTCAGATTGCCCAGCTGTGAACCTCAGCCTACCATCTGCAGACAGACTGCCTAGGGTTATAGGATAGCAGTTTGCCCCCAGCAGTTTACCCCCAGCAGTTTGCCCCAGCAGTTCGCCCTGGGTAAATCCTGTTCGTGATGCCAAGTTGAGTCACCTGCCAGGGCAGTGGTGTACTCGGTACCGTGTCTGGTACTTGAAGGGGACATCACGGTGGCTGCAACCCAGTTCATTGCCCTGGGCGCCCAACAAAGAGAAAAATCTTTAAATGGAGTTTAAGAATAAAGTTTGTTCGTGATGCCACCTGTGGTATTCGGTCAGTAGGGACCGACACTGCTTAAAGGGGTCCTCTGGGGTGATGGTACGGCAGCTGGATGGTATAACTTCCCACATGTGAAGTAAATGTATGCAGGGCGAACTGCTGGGGCGAAACATTCTAATCCCCCATCAAGGTGACCTGGGCCCGTATGACCATCGACGGGATAGTACGTCATATGCCATGAGCCGCGCTCACCTGGGGAGCTCGGCCAATTGCGAATGGGTGTTAACTGATTATCACAGCTGACACCCGGCACTATGTGCCAGGAGCCGTTATGGACCGCTCTTGGCACATTAACCACATACAAGATCACAGCATTCCGGTGGCATAGGGAAGCTCCTTGCATGCTTCCCTGAGACCCTCAGAACAACACAATGTGATTGCGTTGTTCCAAGAATCTCCTCCCTGCAGGACCCCAGATTCAAAATGGCTGTGGGGTCTTTCCAGGTGCTGCAGAGAGGTGGCTATCTAGTAACATAGTTATTAAGGTTGAAGGAAGACTTTACATCCATCTAGTTCAACCCATAGCCTAACCTAACATGCCCTGTGGCATGTTGATCCAGAGGAAGGCAAAAAAAACCCATGTGGCAAAGAGTAAGCTTCACATTGGGGAAAAAAAATTCCTTCACGACTCCACATACGGCAATCCGACTAGTTCCCTGGATCAATGCCCTATCAAGGAATCTAGAATATATAACCTGTAAAATTATACTTTTAAAGAAAGTCCCCTCTTAAATTATAGTAATGAATCACTCATTACAACATCATACGGCAGAGAGTTCCATAGTCTCACTGCTCTAAGAGAGCAGGCACTGAGAAGGCTCCTACACTGCCTTTCAGATCGCTGATCTGACACAGTGCTCTGCAAAGTGTCAGATCAGCGATCTGACTTTATACAGTGATGTCCCACCGTGGGACAATGTAAAAAAAGTAAAAAAAATAAACTTTACATGTGTAAAAATATTTTTTTTTAAATTCCTAAATAAAGAAAAATATATATATTTTACAAAAAATACATTTGTGAATAAAAAAAACAATAAAAGTACACATATTTAGTATTGCCGTGTCCATAACAACCAAACCTACAAAACTGTCCCACTAGTTAACCCTTTCAATGAACACCGTAAAAAAAAGTGGCAAAAAATGCTTTATCATCATACTGCTGAACAAAAAGTGGAATAACACATGATCAAAAAGATGGATATTAATAAACATTGTACCGCTGAAAGCCTCATCATGTCCCACAAAAAACGAGCTGCCATACAGCGTTTTCAGCAAAAAAATAAAAAGATATAGCCCTCAGAATAAAGCGATAGAAAAATAACTATTTTCCATATAAAATAGTTTTTATTGTATTAAAGCGCCAAAACATAAAAAAAGATATAAATGAGGTATCACTGCTATAATACTGACTCAAAGAATAAGACTGGAGTCACACACAACGTATAAAAATACGGTCCATTTTTTACAGACCAAATAAGCACAAATGTTCCCTGAACAGTGATCTGTATGTCATCCGTATGCAAGGTGTGGCTGCATATTTTGCGCATGTAAACCTCCGTATGGCATCTGTACGGCTTGCATAGAGTGGATCCATGGGCTAAAATATTTGTGAAGACATATATACAGTATATATATACAATACAGACCAAAAGTTTGGACACACCTCATTTAAAGTTTTTTCTGTATTTTCATGATTATGAAAATTGTACATTCACACTGAAAGCATCAAGACAATGAATTAACACATGTGGAATTATATACTTAACAAAAAAGTGTGAAACAATTGAAATTATGTCTTATATAATAGGCTCTTCAAAGTAGCCACCTTTTGCTTTGATGACTGCTTTGCACACTCTTGGCATTCTCTTGATGAGCTTCTAGAGGTAGTCACCAGGAATGGTCTTCCAACAATCTTGAAGGAGGTCCCAGAGATGCTTAGCACTAGTTGGCCCATTTGCCTTCATCCTGCGGTCCAGCTCACCCCAAACAAAATTGGTTTCAGGTCTGGTGACTGTGTAGGCCAGGTCATCTGGCGTAGCATCCCATCACTCTCCTTCTTGGTCAAATAGCCCTAACACAGCCTGTAGATGTGTTTGGGGTCATTGTCCTGTTGAAAAATAAATGATGGTCCAACTAAACGCAAACCGGATGGAATAGCATGCCGCTGCAAGATGCTGTGGCAGCCATGCTGATTCAGTATGCCTTCAATTTTGAATAAATCCCAAACAGTGTCACCAGCAAAGCACCCCCCACGCCATCACACCTCTTTCTCCATGCTTCACGGTGGGAACCAGGCATGTAGAGTCCATCCTTTCACCTTTTCTGTCCTCAGAAGCAGAGGTGACTCTTGGTCTTCCTTTGCTGGGGAGGTCCTCATGTGAGCCAGTTTCTTTGTAGTGCTTGATGGTTCTTGCCACTGCACTTGGGGACACTTTCAAAGTTTTCCCAATTTTTCAGACTGACTGACCTTCATTTCTTAAAGTAATGATGGCCACTCGCTTTTCTTCACTTAGCTGCTATTTTCTTGCCATAATACAAATTCTAACAGTCTATTCAGTTGGACTAATCAGTAGGACTATAAGCTGTGTATCCGCAAGACTTCTGCACAACACAACTAATGGTCCCAACACCATTTGTAAGGAAAGAAATCCCACTTACTAAAGCTGACAGCCACACCTGTGAAGAGAAAACCATTCCCAGTGACTACCTCTTGAAGCTCATCAAGAGAATACCAAGAGTGTGCAAAGCAGTCATCAAAGCAAAAGGTGGCTAATTTGAAGAACCTAGAATATAAGACATATTTTTAGTTGTTTCACACTTTTCTGTTAAGTATATAATTCCACATGTGTTAATTCATAGTTTTGATGCCTTCAGTGTAAATGTACAATTTTCATAGTCATGAAAATACAGAAAACTTTTTAAATGAGAAGGTGGGTCCAAACTTTCGGTCTGTACTGTATATATTTCTATTTAATGGAGAGCTAAATTGCAGAAAAGCCCATAATTCAATAGCTTTTGCTATCTCCTTATCAAGCCCGACAGGATACGAGACATGGTTTACATACAGTAAACCATTTCATATCCCTTATTTTTTTACATATTCCTCACTACTAATGTTAGAAGTGTCTGGGACAAAACTTGGGATCTTTAGGTGTTAAAATAGAGGGTTAAATCACAGAAAAAACTGGCGTGGGCTCCAGCGCAATTTTCTCCATCAGAGTCGGAAAGTCAGTGGCTGAGGGCAGATATTGATAGCCTTGAGAGGGACCATGGTTATTACCCCCCCGGCTAAAAACATCTGCCCCCAGCCACCCCAGAAAAGGCACATCTGTAAGAGGCGCCTATTCTGGCACTTAGCAAGGGTTATAGGGTTAATGTCACCTTGCTAATGTAAGGTGACATTAAACCTGGTTAATAATGGAGAGATGTCAATAAGACACCCATCCATTATTAATACAATAGTAATAAAGGGTAAAAAAACACACACACATTATGAATGAAGTATTTTAATGAAATAAATACACATGGGGTTTTAACATCTTTATTGTACGCTCAATTCAACTGACGCCCCTTGTCATCTGAAAAAAAGGGAAAATAAAAAAGCAACAATATCCCATACCTGTCCGCCGTACAGTCATGTCCCACGATGTAAATCCATCTGAAGGGGTTAAATAATTTTACAACCAGGAGCAGTGCTAATGCAGCTCCCCTGGCTGTAAAAACTAAATCGTATTTTAGTGTGTGACAGCTGCCAAACAAAAATCCGCTATAAAAACCTGTTATAAATAGTAAATCAAACCCTCCTTTATCACCTCCTTAGTTAGGGAAAAATAATAACATTTTCATGACTCCCGGGTATTACTGCAGCGGGGAGAGCTGCGCACCACAGCAAGGGAGCTGACAGCAGAGCGGTGGGGAACTCACCAGGTAGCAAACAGGACATGAACCATGTGACAGGGAAGGAGGTGGTTGAGGGTGGCGCCAGACACCGGGTGCTGAGGAGACGATATACACAGGAGAGTAGTTAAATGTGCCAGATCAAAACTAGGAGATCAGGAGGTAACCAAGGGGTGAGGTGGAGGGATAGTTAGAAAGGGAGCCAAAGGTCTGAAAACCAGCAGAACAAACAAACAGAGTAAAGCACGGAGAGCAAAGCAAGCAAGTGCAAACCAAGCACACACTCAAGAGGTCAGACACACAGACTAAACAAAAGTATAGCTGACAGGGAATCCTAGTCTGGAGTGTGTATAAATACCCCTCCCAGATCCAAAGAGAGGTCAACACTATTAACCCTGAGAGAGCAGGACATTTACCATGTCCTATAACATGACAAAAAATAAAAAATAAGTATTTCCATTTTCCCATTAGGGTTAAGGTTAGGGCTAAAGTTAGGATTGGGGCTAAAGTTAGGGTTGGGGCTAAAGTAAGGGTTAGGCTTGGGACTAAAGTTAGGGTTAGGACTAAAGTTACTGTTAGGGTTGTGGCTAGAGATGGGGTTAGTGTTTGGATTATGTTTACAGTTGGGATTAGGGTTAGGATTAGGGTTAGGGGTGTGGTTTGGGTTATGGTTAGGGTTGGAATTAGGGTTAAGGGTGTGTTGGGGTTAGGGGTGTGTTGGGGTTAGGGCTGTGGTTAGGGTTGGGATTAGGGTTAGGGGCGTTTTCAGGTTAGGGGTGTGGTTAGGGTTATGTTTGGGGTTGGGATTAGGGTTAGGGGTGTGTTCGGTTTAGGGTTGGAATTAGAACAGGGGGTTACCACTGTTTAGACACATCATGGGCTCTCCAAAAGTGACATGGCGTCCGATCTCAATTCCAGTCAAATCTGCATTGAAAATCCAAATGGCGCTACTTCCCTTCTGAACTCTGCCATGCAGCCAACAAGTGGTTTACCCCCACACATGGGGTATCAGCATACTGAGGACAAATTGCACAACAACCTTTGGGGTCCAATTTCTCCTGTTACCCTTGGAAAAATAAAAAATTGGGGGCGAAAAAAATTGTGAAAAAAATATGATTTTTTATTTTTACGGCTCTACATTAGAAAACTCTGTGAAGCACTTGGGGGTTCAAAGTGCTCACCACACATCTAGATAAGTTCATTAGGGGGTATTCTTTCCAAAATGGTGTCTATTTTGGGGGAGGTTCCACTGTTTAGGCACATCAGAGACTCTCCAAACGCGATATGGCGTCCCATCTGAATTCCAGCCAATTTTGCATTGAAAAGTCAAATGGCGCTCCTTCCCTTCCGAGCTCTGCCATGCGCCCAAACAGTGGTTTACTCGCAGATATGGGGTATCAGTGTACTTAGGACAAATTGTACAACAACTTTTGTGGTCCAATTTATCCTGTTACCCTTGGTAAAATAAAACAAATTGGATTTGAACTACATTTTTTATGAAAAAAAGTTAAATGTTCATTTTTTTAAAACATTCCAAAAACCCCTGTGAAGCACCAGAAAGGTTAATAAACTTCTTGAATGTAGTTTTGAGCAGCTTGAGGGGTGTAGTTTTTAGAATGGTGTCACTTTTGGGTATTTTCTATCATATAGACCCCTCACATACTTCATATGTGATGTGGTCTCTAAAAAAAAAATGGTGTTGTAAAAATGAGAAATCACTGGTCAACTTTTAACCCTTATAACTTTCCAACAAAAAAAATGTTGGTTCCAAAAATGTGATTATGTAAAGCAGACATGTAGGAAATGTTACATATTAAGTATTTTGTGTGACATATCTCTGTGATTTAAGGGCATGAAAATTCAAAGTTGGAAAATTGCGAAATTTTCAAAATTTTCACCCAATTTCCATTTTTTTCACAAATAAAGGCAAGTCATATCAAAGACATTTTAACACTATCATGAAGAATAATATGTCAGAATCACTGGGATCCATGCAAGTGTTCCAGAGTTATTACCTCATAGAGAAACAGTGGTCAGAATTGTAAAAATTGGCCCGGTCATTAACATGCAAACCACCCTTTGGGGTTAAGGGGTTAATTAGGTATTTTTGATGTGGACATGCATTTTTTTTACCTCTATACCATGCAATCCTAAATATAGTTGATTCATGTTTTATTCATTGCTATGTGTGTTGACTGGGACAACCTCATGAGTGATTGCTATATGCTATTTTGTGATCCTGTCATAGCTTACTATTAACTGTTATTTGTCTACTGTGGGTTCAACACAGAGTTATAAAATCTGATAGTCACCCTTTAATTTTGAGGGGCACTGGTGGACTGCCATGATGCTTACATGTTTTTATTGTTTGTGGATTTGTGTCCTAGTGTTGAAATAAAGTGTTCAAAATAGTGTTCAAATAAAGCTGTACTGGGGTCTAAGGGGTAACATTTCTCCTTGTGGAGTTCCTTTTTTAGAACAACGACGTACTCGACAACAAAAAGGAAGACGCGGAGAGGAAGGAGGCAACACGGATCGACAAAGGATGACCACGAGATCTCAGGTAGGGAGACCATTGCATCCAATAACATCGTTTACAACATCTCGTCACAGATCCTCTCCCCAGCTGACATGACACTTTTAGAAAAAGACCTCACATTCTGTCCAGTTCCTCACTTCGATTCGTTTCAGGTCGACCAAGAGCTACACCGTTTTTTTTAGGACCATAAGACTAAAAGCTCACTTCGCTAATCGCCCATATGATCCAGTAGCTGAACCTCCAGATACTTCTACGTGTTTTTCTCTGAAGTCTCTTGGCCTTAGAGTTTGTAGTACCTTCCAACCACCACG